>NC_041052.1:27344733-27944733 GCF_900634775.1 Gouania willdenowi
AAAGCAGTCTCTGTGCTGGTTTTATTAGATCTTAGTGCAGCTTTTGACACTATAGATCACTATATTCTACTAGAGAGATTAGAGAAATTACTTGGAATCACAGGGACTGCCCTAAACTGGTTTAAGTCCTACCTATCTGATAGGTACCAGTTTGTACACGTGAATAATAAGTCTTCTGTGTACACTAAAGTAAGCTACGGGGTTCCTCAGGGCTCTGTGCTAGGTCCAATCCTCTTCTGTATCTATATGATCCCCCTTGGTAATGTTATGAGAAAAAGCTCTGTTAACTTCCACTGCTATGCTGATGATACCCAACTGTATGTATCAATGAAGTCAGGTGAGACAAATCAGCTATCTAAACTTGAGGCCTGTCTAAGGACATTAGGGCCTGGATGGACCAAAATTTTCTTCTTCTCAACTCAGACAAGACTGAGGTCATTGTACTGGGCCCGCGACACCTTAGAGAAACCTATGCTAGCCTAACTGCCCTAGATGGCATTACTCTGGCACAAAGCACAACTGTTAGAAACCTTGGGGTTCTATTTGATCAGGACTTTATCCTTCAACTCTCACATAAAACAAACTTCAAGAACTGCCTTCTTTCATCTCCGTAACATTGCTAAAATCAGATCTATCCTGTCTCAGGGCGACGCCGAAAAACTAGTCCATGCTTTTGTTACCTCTAGACTGGATTATTGTAATTCTCTTTTAGCAGGCTGCCCGAGCAAGTCGCTTAAGACACTTCAGCTGGTTCAAATGCTGCAGCACGTGTACTGACTAAAACTAGGAGAAGAGATCACATTACTCCTGTATTAGCCTCTCTGCATTGGCTTCCCATAAAATATAGAATAGAATTCAAGATTCTTCTTCTCACTTATAAAGCCCTAATGGACAGGCACCAGTCTATCTCAAGGAGCTTGTAGTGCCATACAATCCCCCCAGAACACTACGCTCTCAAAATGCTGGACTACTCGTTGTTCCATTCATCTCTAAAAGTAGTATAGGAGGAGAGCTTTCAGTTATCAGGCCCCACTTCTCTGGAACCATCTACCAACCACGGTTCGGGGGGCAGACACCCTCTCTACCTTTAAGGTTAGGCTCAAAACATTCCTCTTTGATAAAGCTTTTAGTTAGGAACCAGCTCATAGCTCATAATTTAAGATGCAATAGGCATAGACTGCCGGGGGGGGGGGTCTGGCATGCTCGGTTGGAGAGAGGTTGGAGAGGGCGTTAAGAGAGAGGTCATTTAGGTTAGAGAGGGACCGGAGAGGGTCCCATTCCTCTTTCAAACACTCCCTCAATGTCTGCTTACTCCCTTGTGTGTTTGCTCCTGTACTCCTTCTGGCTTTTGTCTTGCAGGTCCGTGGGATCCTCAGTGTGGAGTTACAGAGTCTCAACAACTCTGTCTCCACCCTTTCCTCTGCACACACCCACACAGCATAACGTGGATGGCTGTTCATCATAGGAATGGGATCCACACAAGGTTCCTGCTGCTTAACAGAAGGTTTTCCTTGCCGCCATGATGAATTCATGTTGGGTGTGGGATACATATGTATGTGTATATACGTATATATGCATATGTGTGTATCCATAAAATGAAGAGTCCGTCCTTAAGACTGCTCTACTGTAAAGTGCCTTGAGATACCATTGGTTATGATTTGGCGCTATACAAATAAAGATTGATTGATTGATTGATTGAACACGCTGAGAAAACGTCAGTTTGGGCCCTCTGAAGTTATTTTTAAAATTGCAACTTGAAACTTTAAGAGAACAACTTCATTTTTTAATATGGCTTCAAACAGCTTCAACACGCTGAGAAAACGTCAGTTTGGGCCCTCTGAAGTGATTTTTAACATTGCAACTTGAAACTTTAAGAAAACAACTTAATTTTTTAATATGGCTTAAAACAGCTTTAACACGCTGAGAAAACGTCAGTTTGGGCCCTCTGAAGTGATTTTTAACATTGCAACTTGAAACTTTAAGAAAACAACTCAATTTTTTAATATGGCTTAAAATAGCTTCAACACATTGAGAAAACGTCAGTTTGGGCCCTCTGAAGTTATTTTTAAAATTGCAACTTGAAACTTTAAGAGAACAACTTCATTTTTTAATATGGCTTCAAACAGCTTCAACACGCTGAGAAAACGTCAGTTTGGGCCCTCTGAAGTGATTTTTAACATTGCAACTTGAAACTTTAAGAAAACAACTCAATTTTTTTAGTATGGCCTAAAACAGCTTTAACACGCTGAGAAAACGTCAGTTTGGGCCCTCTGAAGTGATTTTTAACATTGTAACTTGAAACTTTAAGAAAACAACTCAATTTTTTTAATATGGCTTAAAACAGCTTCAACACGCTGAGAAAACATCAGTTTGGGCAAAATGGCAGCCATGCCTCTGTCAGTCTGTCCTAGGGCAGCTGTGGCTACATTGTTACTTACCACCACTGGTATGACTGTGAGTGACTGGTATGAATGAATAATGGTTTTTGTAACACGCTTTGAATCTCCTTGAAGAAAGCGCTATATAAATCCAAGCCATTGTTATTATTACTGTAAGAGATTATTTATGGCCTAAAACAGCTTTTACAGGCTGAGAAAACATCAGTTTGTGCCCTTGAAGTGATTTTTAATATTGCAGCTGGAAACTTTAAGAGAACAACTTAATTTTTTTTTATTTAGTTACTTTTTTCAGAAGCACAACTCTGGTCCCAGCTCATGTGGGCCTGGGTGGGAATGAGCTGGCTGTCTGCAAAACAGGCCTAAAGAGGAAACACAGTGACTATTAAATGTAAACTTTAGAGCACATTCTGATTTGATGCATGGCCTTTGATAATATTTGTTTGTGTATCTTAAGTGCGCTAGATATATAAATAGAATTTAGTTGAGTTTCGTATGTTTTTTTTTTTTTTTTGTAGCTTGTAGCTACATTTCTTACTAAAGCTTGTGAGCCATGCAGTTGATCGTTCACGAAGTATCAGGAGGGTGGCGGTAGTTCGCTAGTAGTCGTAGTAATAGTGGGAGAAGAAGAAGAAGAAGAAGAAGAAGAAGAAGAAGAAGAAGAAGAAGAAGAAGAAGAAGAAGAAGAAGAAGAAGAAGAAGAAGAAGAAGAAGAAGAAGAAGAAGAAGAAGAAGAAGAACCAACGTCTATTTGAGAATCTAAAATGGAGTGACTCTAAGTGAACAGAAGAGGGCAGCATTACGCTTCTTTTAGTGTACAGCCTGCCGGAAACCATTAGAAGAAGAAGAACCGACTCTGAACTTTTATTCTGAAAATCTGAAGCGGTAGCACTTTGACGCTACTGCAAAACACCATTTTTGTTTTTAAAGGGAAATCAATGTTGTTGCGGTCTGTGGTTGACATAGCAGTGGAAGGTATGTGTAAAACAATTGTTTGTACGCCTATACTCTTTTGACATGTATGTTATTCGACCTTTTACGTTTTTGGGGTTATCGTTCATTGCTTGTGTTAGCGGAAATCAAAGAGCGGGGCTTAAATAGAAAGCTAACCCCTGCTCGCTGGAAGCTAGCGGTGACAACAACATCGGCACTGGTGCTGTAGCGCAATTGGTGGCCATTTTAATACGTTTGTGTTACTCGTCGTGGAGATTGATGTGCAGATGCGTTCACCGTGTCATAATATTTGCATTTCGGACGGAACTTTTTTTTTTTTTACTATAATCTGCAATTTTTTTTATTATTATTAAAAGAGAATTTTGCAGAACAAATGGCTTATAAATCACATTTCGTAGCTAAGTATTGCGACATTTCTGACTGTCTGCTCTATTAACTGGAAACGGAGACATGGGTAGAAGATAGTCTACCTTACCATTTTTTGTGGAACACCCGGTTCACTAACGGAGCCTGTAGTTCTCGGTCGGCTCTGAAGTTTGTCCCTCGGTTAATAAATCGTATAAATGCTATTGAAATTCATGGTTATCTAATAATGCACATTGTTGCAGTTCATGTTGTCAATGACTGGAGTTTAGCGCAATTCGTGTTCCACAGTTGCTAAATAACAGACATAACTACATACTTCTTATTTCTCACCGGGATTTAAGGGTGTACTCATAAAGAAGGTCAATTTTAGGCAGCAGTTAACTTTGCTCCTTTGTTGCGACTCAGCAACATAGTTTGTGCTTTTATTGTACATATTATTCAGTACTCTTCTTGCTGCAATGCACACAAAGCAATATGTTTCTACCTCAACAAGAATGAAGTATTTGACGTTGTTTCAAAAGCTTTAGTGAGTGCAGTCACTGTTGTTCACCGTAGAACCTCACCGATACAAGATTTTTAGAGTTGATGCCGATACCAATATTGGGGGTTTTAGCTAAAATCATCGGACTGTAGTTCACAGCAAAAAAAAACGAAAGGGTTCATATGGTATATTTAAAGTTAAGAGACCAGGTTAATTTGTAAGCATTACCTGAGATTTACATTTTCTTTTTGAGACCTTGTGTGTTCCCCCTAGGCACTTTGATCTTCCTCCACAACTGGTATGTTTGGTAAATAAAAGTGAAAATGTGTGTATGTATCGATCGATGGTTTGAAACAGCTGACACCACGACTGGGCGATTTTGCCTAAAAAAAAAAAGAAAAGAAAAGAAAAAAAAAAAAAGTGATTTATGTAAAAATGTAAGGATATTTCACCCAACCTTGACGTGGAATAATAATCTAATTTTCCATGAGTAGTCCATGATTAATATACCGCTGAACTTAGTACTTGCATGCTCGGGCTGCACGGTTTTGACAAAAAACCTAATTGCGATTTTTCTGACAGATATTCGATTTACGATTTTTAAAAATATTTTATACATTTAAACACATATGCATTTTATTTTTTTTCCAAATTCTGTTTTCCACATCAATTTTTTTAGAAATATTATTTAATTGTTTTCCAAAAATATTAGTTTTTAACTCCTGTGAGGAAACAAAATACTAATAAATTTAAAAAAAAACCATAATTAAACAAAAATGTATGTGAAAAATAAATTAAGATACAATTAAAGGGAAGATATAAATTATACTGACATGGATTATTCGACTGCTCCTTTTTAATTATTTATGTCATATAAAGATGCAACAGACCAGCATTGTCACTCAATTTCCCCTCAGGGATCTTGAGATACCATTGGTTATGATTTGGCGCTATAAAAATAAAAGATTGATTGATTGATTGAATATGCAAGGAGGAAGTCAGTGTCCCGTCTATAAACACGTTCACTCATGAATATGCATAAGTAGGCCACAAATCAGCCCGTTTGTGTAGAAAGTGACTTTTCAGAAGGCTAAAACTCTGGAAAACAGACGAGTTTGGGAAAATGAACCTCAAGTGCTATGTTTTTGGGGTTCTTAGAACAAATGGAGATGGGTGAAAAATAGCATGATATGGGACCTTTAAATTTGTTAACTGTACAGGATTTTGACAGGATTACTCAAAAAATACACATTAAAAGTAGTCAATATTATGCATGCACGTAGTCTAAGAAGTACTAAGTTCAGCAGTATATGAATCATAGACTACTTATGGAAAATAACACATTTATTCCACGTCAAATTTGGCTGAAATGTCCTTTACTTTGAAATCTGGACGCATACCTTCGTGATATCTTCAGTTTATTAATGAAGATGATAATAATTATTACTGTAAAAGTATCGTGATTTTCAGGGGTCTGATTGTGAGACTGCAGTCTGACCCTCAGTCTCTACCAGCAGGTCGTTATGATTACCGTAAGTGTTAGAATATTCACGCACTAGAAAACAACATGCGGCTGATTTGACCTGGCAAACGCTAACCACGGCTGGCTTGACCGCAGTTCCACTTTGTGGGTGTCTGCCCGAATATGTTTGAGCCTTGACAGTACTGTTAGCTTAAAGCACTACGTAACCTACCACATGACTACACTTAAGATAATTGGTCAAAAGCTGAGTAATAAAACTTTGTTACTAATTAGTGTTACTAATTGGAGTCATTTATATCAACTTTTAGTCTTTAAATACACATAATATCCCTTTATACTGTATGTGGATGGAAATTAAAATCTAATAAAAACCAAGATAAATGGGAGTTAACTCAAAACATGAATTACTAATTATTTTTAAATAGCAAGGTTTCAACATTTCAAATAGTAAACAAACTGACATACAATAGGCCTACCGGATGTACTCGTGTTTCGCTCATGCCTTTAAAATAGCTGAAACTATCAGGCCCGCAAAAGGATTGGGGACTGACACTGCCCCGCCGTAAAGATAGATAGCATAGACACAAATCAACGTCCGGGTCACTGAGTTCTCCTTCAAAAACCAATTAGCCAATTACTCCTAATAACTCTACCCACACGGTTCGTTTGTGTCAGAATTGCAAGCAAAATGTGAGGAATCGCGAGCAAAAAAGCAAGATATGGAAGAATTACAAGTAATATGTTTTATTTTTTAGATTACTTTTTTGGCAAAGTCTTATTTTTTGTTTGCTATTCACAAATTTTTGCTTGTCTTTTTGACACAAATCTGATTCCATAGAGGAGAGCGGAGCGTACTTTGCACGCCTAATAATTCTTCGACATGTGTCTGTAGTGCTGATATGAGCCTGACTAGCAAATGATGTGATTTGGCAGAGAGACAAACTTTGGATCTAATATCGTCAGATTGCCCACCCATTAAGCTCCCTTGACAGCTTGGAGACTGGAGGAAGACGAGCGCGGTGGACAAAAATACTGTTTGGTTCCGCGGAGGCATGCGCAGAGGTCTTACAGTAAACAGTGAGTAGATAAATAACCATGTCACAACATCAGCTGCGCTGCTATGAAGCGTTCACCTGAGCTCCCACGCCGGCTTGGCTGATGGCTGCATTTACCCAGCTGGCTGTCGTGTTACTATGGAGTTTTGTTTCTTTCTTATTGCCTATGCTCTTTTCAGGCTTAAAGCTAAGGAATGTAAGATTTTTTTTAAGTCATTTGGTCAAAAATCTATAATGACCTTTCAGCATATTGTAATTTAAAGTGTTCTGAGATGACAATGGACCTTTGCCCCTTCTCTTGGCTTTGTTTTCAAGAAATCCAGGAGCATGACGCTCTTTTTCCGGCAAAACCAAGTGGTCTGCGAGCTTTTTTGGGCATTACTATTGGCTGCTCCACAAAAGTCGAAGCGCGTTCACATCCCGTCGGTAGTGAATGGCGGACGTTTCAGCTGGAGAAGTCCCTATCATGGCATAAGGAATGACTGCTTACATGGCAAAGCAAGCCAAAAAAGGAACAACGTTGTGGAAAAGCGAGACTCTAAAAGGGAGAGTGGAAACAGACATGCGCGTTCACAAGGATGCCGGTGAACGACAGGGCAACAGGAAGTAAGTCATGTTTGAAACGGGGAGCGTAATTGTTCTATACCAACCTCAAAGATTCCACATACTGCTCATGGTTTTTCCTCTGTAAATAGACTATCCCTAAACTACACACTTCAGAATATGCAAACTATGTTTTCATGTTTTTTACCCTAGCCGTAGTTTGTATTGAGCTATAAAAACTTCTTGGCGTGATTCATTTTTAATAGTCTAACTTTTGTTTGGATTTATCAGAGATTGCAGTTAGCTCACTCAATGTTACTCTTGAAAAGGAACCTTGCACCTTGTAAACTGATTGAGGCTGTATTGCAGCATATCTAACTCGACCTTGGCCACATTTTGGTACAGACTTGACAGTTATGTTAACTGTTCAGTGCTTTGTCTTTATTTGTTTTGCTCTTTGCACTCAAACAGTGTTAGACTTAGTGTGTAGAAGTTTGAAGACGTCCAGACTCCAGAATCTTCCTCCATCTATTTTCCAACCCAGCTTTCTCCTTTTTCGGGGTCGCGGGGGAGGTAGAGAATGTTCAGCACCAAATTCAGTTAGCAAAAGTAAATGGCAAGCTCTGGCCTTTCATAGAAACCAGTTTTTTATCATCAACATGATCATTTTGTTTGTTGTCCTTTAAGCTTTGACATACCAGAACCAAAGCTTAAAGAATAGTTTAATTAGAAAAAAACTATAAAGGGAAAACATTCAATACCACCATTCCACCAACAGTATTAACTGACAGTTTTGAGTAATTATGATAGTGACTGTGGCTTGCAGGGCAACTACCAACACAGACATGATTCTAGTGGTCTGATCCAGACACTTTCACTCACAGGTTGCTGCTGGTTTGACAGACCCTGTGGAGTCGACGAGCTGTGCCATTACTCCTTCTGTCCTCTCATGCCCCCCACCCCCCTGTGTTTTCCTTGTGCCAGTGGCCCCGTACCCCTGTCCTGCCCTGTCTTCTTCCCTGATCTCTTGTGTCGTGTTGCCACTCCTGCACATCCCACATCCTCCCCTCTCACCCCATGCTTAAGACAAAGCCAACTCACTGCCAGCCCAATGACTGCCTGGATTGTCCTGCCTGTCAGCCTCTCTGCCTTTTCCATCACAGGAATATGGATTGTGTAAGTTGAAGTTATAAATAGTGTTGGTTTTATGCACCCTGTTGTATTCAAACAGGCAGTGATCTGATATCAAGTGATGGTTCATGAAATAGAGAACGCTGAATTGCCTCGGGTACATTGAGATGCTTTTACCTTACAGGTATGCCATGGCTGTGATGAATCACCATGTTTGTCCTGTGGAGAACTGGTATGAGTTTTTTTTCTCTTGTTTTTTTTCATTTTCTTCCAACATGCGCACCATCCCATTATTTTCCTTAGGATTTAAGTGAGCTCATTGTTTTACTGCTGCAGGTCCTACAATGTAACATGCACAGAGGAGCTACCCCGTCCTGGCTTTCCCAAGACATGCTGCACCGTTCAAGACATTCCCCTCATCAGGTGTGCTTGACTTGATTCTCTGTCCTCTTCTTTGTTTTCTGCAATTTTCAAACTTGTATTGTCACAAACGGCCCTTTAGGTATGTACTGCTGTGGCAGTGATTTACTTCCAAGATGCATGAATTACTCTTGTTAAGTCAATAAGTACCGTAATCTTCAAACCATAGATAAGTACAAAGGCACTGATGTATGAAGGCATTGGGACACTAAGATATTTTTTGTCTTGTATACGAATTAGGGCTGAAACTGTCTCTCGAGATATTTTATTACTAAAATTAATTGTCTAACCCTCATTTAAATTTAATGTAGTCTCTGTTGAAAGCTGAGTTTCACTATTCAGTGCTCTGTGTTTTTTGCCTGAATGGTTATTTGTGATGTACAACAATCTGTCTTAAGTAAATGCCAGGGTTTGTTTCAAGTTTTTGGTCTTTACTTCATTGGTTTGAAGTATTTTCTTTAACAATTGTATTCAAACTGTAAATCAAATCAAATATGCAACTAAAAAACCTAGAACAAGCAGCACAAATTGTAAGGTTGTCTCGTGCTGCTCACAGGACAGCACAGCATTATTTACAGACATAGTCACAGCTATCTGCTTGTGCAGTGGTGAGATCAATGAGTAACAGAACACCTTCACGTAACAAGGAATGAGCTGAAACCTCTGTCTGTGTAAATGGTAAATGGACTTGATTTTATATAGCGCTTTATCACCACACTGAAGCAGTCTCAAAGCGCTTTACATATCAGCTCATTCACCCAATCACTCTCACATTCACACACCAGTGGGACAGGACTGCCATGCAAGGCGCTAGTCGACCACTGGGAGCAACTTAGGGTTCAGTGTCTTGCCCAAGGACACTTCGACACCTAGTCAGGTACTGGGATCGAACCCCCAACCTCTTGATCAGAAGACGACCCACTACCACCTGAGCCACGGCGTGCGTGCGTGCGTGTCCACCTTCTCCGTGTGTTACCTCTTTCACATGCGTCATGCACATATTGTGTGTGTCTACCTATATCTCCTCCGTGCGTTATCTCTTAACCCGATTAGACCCGAAAGTACCACGAAAAATAAACGTTTTGCAACACAACTCTCTGTCTCTTGCGCAGAACAAACATCAATCATAGTGGTGCCGTGTTGTGGACCCATCGGCTCACAAAAACGTTACATTCCTCTGTCTGAAGAACCAGATAGTTTGGTCGGCTAATGCTAGTCTAAACTATCTTCCTCTCTCAGTCTGTCTGCTTGGCTGTGTGCGCAGCGATTGGCTCTGGCTGCACACGTGACTTGTGCTCGGGTGAGGAGCTGTGCAGTGAAATAGGTATAGAGGGTGCGCTAGCGCCCCCGCACATTCTGAGGTCAAAAGCTGCCGTCCAGAAGTGAAATTAAATTAAAATAAACATTTTGTAATGACCAAATTACTCCAAAATAGCAGATGTTTAGTTTAGTGTATTTTGAGTCATTTTCATGTTTTTGTTGTCGTTTGGTGTATTTTTCTGTAATATATGTTTTTTGGAGGCATTTTTGTTGTCGTTTTGTGTACTTCCTGTATAAATATTGTTTAGTTGTGTGTGTGTGCGCGCGTGTGTGCCTCTACCTTGGACTCAAATCTCCTCCCTTGGTTCTCTCACACACACACGCGCGCTGCTGAGAAATGTGCTGCTTTCAACACAGCAGCCATTGCCGTCAATAACTTCCGGGTGAGGTCTGTCCGGTCTAAATAGCGAAAGGTCAAACTAACATGAAAATAAACGTTTTGAAATGTCATCACCAAATAAAGAACAGTAAAAAATTATTTTTCCTCAAAAGAGAAGTCCACAGGAGCTCGTGCACGCACCGGAAGTGAGCTGTGCAGTGAAATAGATATAGATGGTGCGCTAGCGCCCCCTCACTCCCTGAGGTCAAAAGTTGAATAGGTTTAATTTTGGGGCTGTCCAGAAGTGAAATAAAATGAAAATAAACATTTTGAAATGACCAAATTACTCCAAAATAACAGACACACTTGGGGTATTTGGAACCTGTTGACCGAGTTTCAGGTTGAACTCGCACCGTGTCGGGGAGATGTTTGCTACACACACACACGCGCATGCACACAGACGTCCCTTGCTTTTTAGTTGGACAAGTAAAGTGCCTGTCGGAAGTATGCATTCATGTGGGAGCATAAGGGGTATATTTGCGGGTGCAATTTTCCTGGTTTAATTTTATGGGGCATGTGCATGACTTCATCATCACTTTTATATTTTTTTGTTTGGTGTATTTTTCTGTAACGTATGTTTTTTGAAGTCGTGTATTTGTGTATCTTTCTGTTGTCTTTTTGTGCATAAATGTTTGCTGTTTTTTGTATAATTATTGTTTTGTTGTCATTGTAGTCTGATTCTGGGGTCATTTTGTGTGTAAATATTTAGTTTTATGTATTTTTAGTATAAATATTTAGTTTTGTGTATTTTCAGCCATTTTCATATTTTTGTTGTATTTTTCTGTAATGTATGGTTTTTAACTCATGTGTATTTTTTATATCTTTCTGTTGTCTTTTTGTGCATTTTTTTGTATAATTATTGTTTTTTGTTGCATTTGTAGTGTGATTCTGGAGTAATTTTGTGTATTTTAGTTTGTTTTTTAG
Organism: Gouania willdenowi; assembly: GCF_900634775.1. Lineage (NCBI taxonomy): Eukaryota > Metazoa > Chordata > Actinopteri > Blenniiformes > Gobiesocidae > Gouania > Gouania willdenowi. The sequence continues at coordinate 27,356,186 of NC_041052.1, forward strand.
TGTAGTTTTGGGCATTTCTGTTGTCATTTTAGTATATTTTTTTGTAAAAGTATTTAGTTTAGTGTATTTTGAGTCATTTTCATATTTTTGTTGTCGTTTGGTGTGTTTTTCTGTAATATGTTTTTTCTCTCTCACACACGCTTTGCAGAGAAATGTGTAGCTTTCAACACAGCAGCCATTGCTGTCAATCACTTCCGGGTGAGGTCCGTCGGGTCTAAATAGCGTACGGTCAAACTAATGTTTTGAAATGACATCATCACCAGATAAGAAAAGGGGTTTATTTTCGGGTGCAGAATAAAACAGCGTGTGCGATTTCTCTGGTTTAATTTGATGGGACATGAACATGATAAATGTGTTTGTTGTTGTTTTTTTTACTCACTTTTATATTTTTTTGTTTGGTCTGTTTTTCTGTAATGTATGTTTTTTGGAGTCATTATGTGTATTTCTGTATCTTTCTGTTGTGTTTTTGTGCATTTTGTGTATAATTATAGGTATTTGTTGCCATTTTGGTGTGATTCTGTTGTCATTTTGTATTTTTTGTATAAATATTTAGTTTTGTGTATTTTGAGTCATTTTCATATTTTTGTTGTATTTTTCTGTAATGTATGTTTTTTGGAGTCATGTGTATTTTTTATTCTTTCAGTTGTCTTTTTGTGCAGTTGTCCGACTCTAGTGAAACAGCGCATTATTGAGCAACAGTTCTATGGTTTAAACAATGGGAAACGTGTCTGCAAAAGACTGACCAGTGGCTGACGGTTTCAAAAGATTTATTCAGAGAGCTCCCGTGTTTCGGTCTAAACTATCTTCTTGTCTCTCACTCTTGTGTTTACAGTCCGTGTCTGCTTTGCTGTGTGTGCAGCGATTGGCTCTGGCTGCACACGTGACTCTTGCTCGGGTGAGGAGCTGTGCAGTGAAATAGATATAGATGGTGCGCTAGCGCCCCCTCACATTCTGAGGTCAAAAGCTTCCGTCCAGAAGTGAAATAAAATTAAACTAAATGTTTTGAAATGACCAAATTACTCTAAAATAACAGATGCACAAACTCGGGCTATTTTGAAGCCGTCGACAAAGTTTCAGGTCGAACAGGCACCGCGTCAGGGAGATATTTGCCCCACACGCACACGCACACACACAGACACAGACACAGACACAGACACAGACACAGACACAGACACAGACACAGACACAGACACAGACACAGACACACACACACACACACACACACACACACACACACACACACACACACACACAGACGTTCCTTGCTTTCATAGAGAGACTAGTACAGTGCCGGTCGGAAGTATGCATTCATGTGGGAGCATAAGGGGTATAATTGCATATTTTTGTATCTTTCTGTTGTGTTTTTGTGCATTTTTTGTATAATTATTGTTTTTGTTACTCTTACTTTTTTTTTTTTTGATGTATTTTTCTGTAATGTATGTTTTTGAAGTCATATGTATTTTTGTATCTTTGTTGTCTTTGTGCATTTTTTGTATAATTATTGTTTTTTGTTGCCATTGCAGTGTGATTCTGGAATCTTTTTGTGTATTTTTGTATTTTTTTTTAGTGTAGTTTTGTGCATTTCTGTTGTTATTTTGTGTATTTTTGTATAAATATTTAGTTTTGTGTATTTTCATGTTTGTTGTTGTTTGGTGTATTTTTCTGTAATGTATGTTTTTTGGAGTAAATTTGTGTGTTTTTGGAGCCTTTTTGTATATTTTAATGCATTTCTGTTGTCATTTTGTGTACTTTTTGCATAAATATTGTTTAGTTTTTAGTTTTATTTTACTCATTTAGTATATTTGTATTATAAATACTGTGTGTGCGTGCGTGCGTGCCATCTCCTCCGTGCGTTATTTATCACACATGCGCGCGCGCTTCTTGCACATAATTTGTCGCAGGTTGTTAAGAGAGACACGGTAACTACGGTACGCCAGTTAAGTCAACTATTCATCAGCATGCATGGCTATATGCTGTACACCCCCTCGACTAACAGAAAAAGTTGGTCACACCAGTGCCAACACTGGATAAGTTTGTGTAGAGCCCTGATAATAATAAATATGTTGATAAGGATATAATATTAATAGTGAAAGTAGTAATAGTAATAAAAGTAATGTTATAATAATGATATTAATGGTAATAATTGCGATAAAATAATATAATAATGCACTAAAAACAATATTAATAATAAACAATTATAAATAATTATAAGATTATATAATAATAATATAGCAATGCTAATAATACAATGAGAACACCAGTAACTATAATAATGAAAAAGAATATAATGGTAATTATTAGAATAGCAATAACTTTAATACAATTGTAGTACAATTATACAATAACAAAATAATGTAATGAAAATCCAGTAACTATAATACAATAAAAACAATAACAACATAAAATAATAAGGTAATAGCAATAATAATAATACAATGAGAATACCAGTAACTATAAGATTAAAGAATAATACAAAAAAAGAATAGCAATAATACGGTAGCAGTACAAATAGATAGAGATAATATAATTTTGTGTGTGTGCGCATGTGTGAGGGAGAAAGAGAAAGAGACCCGAAAGTACCACGACAAAATAAACGTTTTGCAACACCAAAATCGTAACTCTCTCTCAATGGCTCTGTGTGCGTTCACCATGTACATCCCAATGTAGTGCGCGCATCAGCCGGAACCGGAAGTGGCGATAGATATAGATGGTGCGCTAGCGCTCCCTCACACCCTGAGGTCAAAAGATGAATAGGTTTCATTTCTGGGTCGTCCAGAAGTGAAATAAAATTAAAAGTAAACATTTAGAAATGATCAAATTACTCCATAATAACAGATACACACACTTGGGGTATTTGGAACCCGTTGACCAAGTTTCAGGTCGAACTCGCACCGCGTCGGGGAGATATTTGCTGCACACACACACACACACACACACACACACACACACACACAATCCTTGCATTTATAGGTAGATGTGTATACAATGTATGTGAATGTTGTTTTTGTGATGTTAAATGTAAGGGACTATCAATGACAATTTTTACTAAATCCGGCATGTTTACATCACTGTATTGTGTATGAATATGAATGTGTGCTGTCCCTCCCCAAAAAAAGAAACACAATTAATCAACTAAGAAATCACTGATTGACACTGCCATAATACAGATTTTATTCGAGTTTGAAGTTGGTCATTTTAATTAAATTAGAATTTTAAATAAATAGGCTACTTTTCTAGGAACAATAGAAACCTTTATGCCTGGAGAAAATTATGTAAAGGTGCCCAATGTTGAGTAGAAACCTCCTCAGATTATTATGAGTTGAATGATTCTTGCAGTAACTTACATGTGTTTGGGGTTAATTTTCATCTCCTCGTGTCCCACAGTAAATGCGGCTCCTTCCCTCCTGAAAGCTGCTTGTTCAGTCTGATTGGAAACGTTGGAGCCTTCATGGGTAAGGCCTCCGCTGAAGAAAACTCCATCCACAAGTACATGGTCATAAACTGAAGCTTTATTGCAGTTTTAGTATTTTGTTTATAAGTATATAAAATGTATTTTCATTGATCAATGATCCTTCTGTGGTCAGTAGTGTTCAACATGTGGCGCCTGGGTTATATTTAAAGAGATCTGAAATAAGTGTGGTCCAGTATATGATGGAGAAATAACTTGGAGGTTAGCAATGCTGCCTCAAAAATAGGCCTCAGCCTTTTTGGAGTTTGCATGGTATACATATATATCAATTTAAATAGTGACAAAGAAATGTAGCTTTTCCCATATTATTAAAAATAGTTATTTGTGTTTTGTCTTTCTCCAAACACAGAAAGTAGTTTCCGTCAAACTTATTCTTTTGCTTTGTCTTTTTTTTTTTTTTTACTGGTTCAGACCACATGAGAACAGACTGGGTTTAATGTGGATCCTGTACAAAGCCATTCTGCTAATGTAATTTTTGTGATTACTATAAAAGATGGCTGAAGATATATATACACAGTAGCAGGGGTGGAAAGCAACGAATTGCATTTACATGTATCTTGAGTTTTCATTTATTCAGACATTTAAAAAAAAAAAAAAAAAGTTAAAATAGGCTTTACACAATCAGGATTGTTAGCCCGTTCAGTGAGTTTAAAAAAACATACACATATAGTTGCATGATATAGGTGCCAAATTGGAATGGTTCCTACTAGAAATTCTACACGACGGTACTGTCATGGATTATGATTCTACCGGTGCCAGTTCCCGCTACATAGCGGCTGCCTCTACTCTCCTTCCGGTGTCACTGTTTGAGTTTACTTCAGTACTAAGATTATAACCCTAACCCTAACATAAACCAATAAACGAATAAAACACGTGTCCGTTCACTTTGAAAACAAAAATAAACATATGAATAAATTTTTTTAAGCAAAAAATAATTTTTTGGTCGTGCACATGTAACTCAGTAGATGACACTGGCTTCTCACTGCACAGTCTAAGCTCACTGCACGCTACTCACTTGAAAACAAACCAACATGGCAACTACTGCAACCAAACTCCACAGCTGCTGAATGATTGGCTGTTTGCCTGTTACTGGTGACGTCCAGAGATATGATACGCTGTTTCTGCACGCTGGGTCCACCCGTCTGTTAGCTGATTGGCTATTCGTGTGTTTCTGCCGGCAAGAACGAACTCCATGAAGGTAGCTCCGCTTTGACAGAAACTCGCTTCAAAACGAACAAGCTTAAGGTCTGTCTTGTCTGGAACACGCGCATGGCTTACAGTCACAAACATGAGACAACACATGGCAGAACCACCGGCCCCGAGCGGCGAGTCTGCCGGGGCGGTGTCGACATCAGTGGCATTACTAATTTTCCTAAAAAAAAAACAAACTGCAAAGTCCCATTTGGAACTATTTTGGCTTTAAACGAGGCATAGATGGTAAAGAAATAGGAGATCCACTGTGCAGGCGCTGCCACCAAGCTATAGGAGCCAAAGGAGGGAACACTTTTTTGGTTTTTTTTTTCCGCACGACTCAGAGCAATCTTTTTTTTTTTTTTTAGAGATATTTACAATGTACAAACAATATTTACAAAGTATGTACATACAAAGGAGGGATCACATACAATCTCATAAAACACTAGTGATGTCACCCAGAAAATGCATACAAATATAGGGGTCTATTCTGCTGTCTGGACTTAAACGCTTTTTTGTGCGCCTGCAGTTACGTACTTCTCTCCTATGCGTCCAGGTTCCTGACATGCCCACTGTGCGTAAGGTAGACCAAAAGCGTGTATGTGTGAATGAAGGCGGGTTGAAAGAAAGGAGGCGGTGATGTCATTTTTTTTTGGGCTGTCTAGAAATCACGGAACATGGAGTTTTCCCAACTCTTGTAAATGTCATTGAAATCTGTGAATATGATAAAGTTTATTTTTAATTGGAAACGCCTTCATTGATAAATAGTGTAAGAGGTTGATTTGATCAGATCATTGATCAGATTATTGCAGTGTGACTGAGTCACAATTAAAATCTCTTTCCTTGATCATCATCACCTTCATCACTATCATAATCATCATCGCTGTAAAGCGTGACAGAGTTAGATGAGCTGGAGATATGAGGAAATAACCCGGCCGCAGAGCATCTTGCTTTAATACAGAGGGATGTTTGCAGTGAAAAAGAACTATTGGCTTTTAAATATAAATAGTTTAAAGCGACCTGAGCTGAGCCTCATTAATGTGTGGAAACAGTTTGTGTCCTTCCTCATCCACATATGACAACTTGTTTCACTGTAGTGGATCAAACTGTGACTTCATGTTCGCTAGTGCTGCTGCCGACCGCTGCTCCGCCATCATCAACTTCGGTCTGTTAAACATCCGCTCTCTCACCAGTAAAGGACAACTCATCTATGAACTTATCACTGACCGTAAGTTTGACTTCTTCTGTTTAACCGACACATAGCAACAAGGACACGACTTCTCCGAGCTCATTGAATCCACTCCACCTGGGTTTGTTTACACCTGTAAACCATATGACTCTGGCCGGGGCGGAGGTCTTGCGATAATTCACCGCGAGACCATAAAAGTCTCGCCTGTGCCTGCCCCGGTCTTCACCTCATTTGAATCCACAGTATGTGAACTCTTCGGACCTATTCCCACCATCATTGCAACTGTTAACCGCAATCCTAAATCCAACAGTGAGTTTTTTAAATGACTTTGCAGCCTTCCTCACTCATTTATCCTCCCTTTCATCAAAAATAATAGTGCTGGGAGATTGTAACATTCATATGGACAACATCAATCATCCTTTTAACAGAGATTTTACATCCTGTTTAGATAGTTTTGGTCTTCAGCAACATATCAACACTCCCACCCACTCAAACGGTCACATTCTTGATTTACTCTGCTGCTCCGGTGTCACCCCTCTTGACTGTAAAACTGATGAACTCCACATAACTGATCACTTTCTCCTCTCATGAACTGGTGATGCATTACAACACTACACTCAATTCCATTCTCAACTCCCTGGCTCCGTTAAAATCTATGTCTGTTACATTCTTCACTCCTGCCCCCTGGTTCACACACCATCTCCGGCTCATGAAAGCCAGAGGTTGCCAACTCGAGCGCCTCCATAAAAAAACCCACCTCACTATTCACAAAGACGTACAATAACCACATCCTCCAGTTCAAAGACTCCATTGCCAAAACTAAATCCGAACATTACTCTAGTTTAATCAGTTCAAATAAAGGTAACTCCAAGTGTCTGTTTTTCTCTCCTCAATAAACTCACCTGCCCTCCTGACTCACTGCCACCTCATTTCTACTCCACCTCATCCCGTGAAACCTTAATGTCATTTCTCTCCTCAAAAATCCAGAACATTCATCACCACCTCAGTCAGAACTCTCCTCTCCCCATCCCATCAGAATCCTTCCCATTTACTCATTCCTTTTCCACTTTCCAACTCCCCACTCTCTCTGAAATCTCAGACCTCATTCGTCAGTCCAAACCGTCCTCCTGTCAGTTGGACCCTCTTCCCACATTACTGGTCAAAGCCTCTCTCCCCTCACTGATTCCCATCATGTCAGCCATCATCCACTCCTCGCTCATCACTGGAACTGTTCCCTCATCCTTCAAAACCGCTGCAATAATTCCAATCAGATCCTTCCAATCTCAATAACTTCCGTCCCGTCTCAAATCTCCCCTTCATCAATAAAATTCTCGAAAAAATAGTCTCCAACCAGCTTCACTCTCACCGATCCCACAATAACCTTTAAGAACAGTTCCAGTCTGGTTTCCGCCCCCTCCATAGCACTGAAACAGCACTCATAAAAAAAAAAAAACAACGACCTCCTCATGGCCGCTGATTCTGGACTCCTCACCGTCCTCTTCCTCCTCGACCTGAGTGCGGTATTTGACACCATCTCACACCACCCTTCTGAACCGACTAGCTTCCATTGGCATTACCCATAAATGGTTTAAATCCTATCTCTCCGGCCGCACTCAGTTCATCCAGCTCAAATCCTTTAAATTAAAACCCTGCCCCGTCACTACAGGTGTGCCCCAGGGCTCGGTCCTGGGCCCATTCTCTTCATTATTTACCTCCTCCCCCTTGGCAATGTCTTCTGTAAATTTGGCATTCATTTAAATTATGGTTAAATCATAATCTCCTAAAACTCAACAGTGACAAAACAGAGGTTCTCCTCATTGGTACAAAATCAACACTCTCCAAATCCAATAGTTTCTGCATCCAAATTGACAACTCCTCCGTTTCCCCCTCCCCACAGGTTAAGAGTCTGGGTGTCATCCTCGACAGCACTCTACCGTACAAATCCCACATCAATAATATCACCCAGTCTGCATATTTCCACCTTCGCAACATTAATCGCCTCCGCCCCTCCCTCACCCCTCACGCTGCTGCTATCGTTGTTCACAGTCTCGTCACTTCCCGGCTCGATTATTGCAATTCCCTTCACTTTGGTCTCCCAGCAAATCCCTCCATAAACTTCAGTTAGTCCAGAACTCAGCTGCCCGCATCATCACCAAAACACCCTCTATCTCCCACATCACTCCTGTTCTCCACCAGCTCCACTGGCTTCCTATTGAATCTCGCATCCACTTCAAGATCCTTCTGTTAACTTTTAAGGCCATTCACCACACTGCCCCCCCTTACCTGACTGATCTCATCCACATCCACACTCCATCTTGCTCTCTCAGATCATCTTCCGCATTCAGCTGTCCACTCCACCAGCCTGCCTTACCACCATGGGGAGCAGAGCTTTCAGCCGTTCTGCTCCCCTGCTCTGGAACTCACTACCTCTGGATCTCAGGAACATGGACTCATTCTCATAATTCAAAGCTGGACTCAAAACTCACTTATTCACAACAGCATTTCCCACCTGACCCCCCCTCCCCCGCACTGTCTCTGTGTTTTAGCTTAATTTTTACTGTTCTTTTTATACAGTTTTAGCTTAAATTTTATTGTGGTTTTATACTATGTTGTTGTGGTTTTATCATGTACTGTTAAGTGACCTTGGGTAACCTGAAAGGTGCTGAATTTCAAATAAAATGTATTGCCACGCAGCGACTGACATAAGTGCAGGGGGAGAATAGCACACAGCCAAAAACAGCGCCGCTGTGTGGCTTTTTGGACTTGGGCACATGGGAGAATAGAGCCCATAATTTTTTCAGGGAATCAGTTCCTGTTTATTGTATCTTATTCACTATGGTTTATTATGTTGGAGAAGAAGCATTATTGTCAAGTAGTTTGTTTTTTTTTTTTTGTTTTTTTTTTAAAAGACAGTGGATTTGTTATCCTAAGTTAATTATTTATATTAGTTAAACATAAATTGATGTGTAAAGGAAACTGAATGATTTTTTTTTTTCCAACCATATACATTTTAAGTTAATTTATTAGTTTTTTTTATTGCTTATATGCTTTTGTTCATGTACTTTTATCATGCACCAAACAACACTATAAGTATTTCTAACTTGTACAAATACATTGCAGTTCATAAAAATAATAATAATGAAAAAAAGGCTTCTGTATCGCGCTATTACCTGGAACCGTGATACTTTGTTGTATAGTATCGTGGTTACTCATTTTGGTATTGTGACAACTCTACATACACACATCCGCTTCTGTGTCCACCATCGCTCTGAAACAGACAGAAGTCTCCGCTGTGAAAGCAAAAATGCATCGCTCGACTCTAGGACTCTCCCTTTTAACATGCTCCTAGTGAATAAACAAAACACGCATGCACACACACACACAAACAGAGGATGCTCTCCCCGCTTTCAGAGCCAGTAGACTGGGGAAGAAATTCGGCGCTTTGCTGCTTCGCTCCAAGTTCCAACCGAGACATTTTTGCCGTTTGCCCATAGGTTTTCACCTTTGTGCATAAATGTGAGTGAAATAAAGCTGTGTCACGGAGAGCAAAGAACTCTTCGGTGTAAATGAGATGGAAGGGAAGCAATGGGAGCATCTACAGAAGGTTTCATCACAACAGTCAATCACATTAATTGCATAAAATGCTAAATATCGGCCGATCTGATTTATCAGATCAATGTAAAACTAAGTTAAAAATTATATTTACTATTTGTGGGTCATGTGTGTTTGGTAATGAAGACTGCCGCCTCCTGGTCCTGGTTTTAACATAGTAACCTAGTGTAGTGCTAAAGTGAAAAGGTTTCCACAGTTATAGAAGAGATTTAAAACATTTGATTTGATCAAGTTAGAAAGGAGGAACGATCCATCTTCCGTCTTGTGAATTTTGAATGTCCCCTACAGTGGTGATGGTGTGCCTTCTACGCTATGCCCAGGTGATCGAGCACGGCCACCAGTGTTGGCTCAACACCAGCGCATTGGTGTCGGGCTGCACCAATGCTGTTGGTTTAGTCATGGTGGGAAATTTCCAGGTAAACATCAGCTTATGTAAATAAAAACATCATTCAGCCTCAGTTGTGATGGTACAGCTATTGAGACATTTCTCTGCTTCTATCTTACAGGTCGACCACGCCAAATCTCTTCACTATGTGGGTGCTGGTGTTGCATTTCCAGCAGGTCTGCTGTTTGTGTGCCTGCAGTGTGTGCTCACCTACCGAATGGCCATGACTGCTCTGGACTACTGGATGGCCCATTTCAGGGTGGCTTTGGCACTGGGAGCCATGGTCTCCCTTGTCCTTAATATCCTTTAGCAGTCTGGCGTTGTTGGAAGCTTCTGCTGACATTGTAGTTGGAGTTGTGTGTGTTGACACATAATCATCGCCACACAGACAGGTCCAGGTACCGTGTGGCACACCTCAGAATCAGGCCCTGTTGACATGAGAACATTTTCTAGTGAAAACGCAAAAGTTTTGTTGCAATTTGGCGTTGTATTTATAGGGCAATGGCGTTTTGGTGCTTGAAAATAGAACATTTTTTAAAAAGTTTTTGAAAACAGGAAAACAAAACTTTCTGTGTCACGGGCATGCGCACTGCGGCTGTAGAGCCTCAGAGGATAGCTTTAATTGGACCTATAAAGTTAGACCTGATCCGGCTCGTAGCCATCAGAATACGGCCTGAATCAGAATAAAGGCGATCTCTTTAATTTTGAACCCATTGCTGACTACACTATTCACATCCGTGAACATGTAGGTGAGTTTCTTTAATAACAGCTTTATTTAATAGCCACTTGCTCTGTATTATACCTATAAACATGACAAGCAGCTTCATGTGATACAACAGACTCTATTTACCGGTTTACTGCTGCAACACACAGCTCAGAGAACTGCTCTCTACATACTGTACTGTATGTGATACACACAGCAACATGGCGAGTCAAGAACGTGTCATTTATGCATCACCTTTACCGCGCAGCGTCCGACCCAAGTCCAACCAGAGTCTGTGTTAAAAAGACAAAAATTAAGCCCGACCCCGGGTTTGGTCAAATAGCTTTTATTTGGAGTGCAGCACTGTGAATGATGTCAGAATCTGGTGCAGGCATGAAATACGCCTCTGCTGATACAAGTGATGGTGAAGTAAATCAACACTTAGTTGGACGAACACTCTAACTTGTTTGCCTATTTTGGTTCATTGCAAATTCATTCAGCAACTTATTGGCCTGGCATGTATACTAAGTTTTTATTTTATTTATTTATTTTTTTTTTTATAAACCTTTTCTGTTTTTTCACTAAAATGTGCAGGTACGTCTTCACAGAAATTTTGTCACTGTTTGTTGAAAGAATCAATATATTGTTTACTGGAATATTGCACTATAATGGTGAAGACCCTATTTTTTGTTTACACAAAGCACTATTGGAGATACTCATTTGTTTACATTGGTATGTTGACACTCATTTACAGAAATGTTGCACTAAAATAGTGTCACTGTTCATAGGACACTTTTTCAATTTATTGTCGTTCAGAGATATAAAATAAAAATTTAATTTTTTCACTTAATCTTTTTTTCTTGTTATGTCATAGATTGTCGTAGATTGATTTCTGACCAATATCGATAATCGCAGTATCGTCATATCGTGAGAAAAATGTTATCGTGAGCTTCTATCTTACAGGTCGATACGATACGATATCACGTATCGTATCGTGAGGTACCCAGAGGTTCCCACCCCTAATGTGCATATAGTAGACTAATATGAAGTCAAAAACTAAGGGGATATTACAATCAATATTAATCGGTGGAAACATAATTTCTCTGAGAATCTATTTTTTTCTATTTTCTGTCTTACTTTGTGATATATAGTCTCTTTGGTTCTTGAGTCTTGGTCCTCCTTGACTTTCTCCCTCCCAGGTGGTATATTCTTCATCCATGAGAGCTTCGTCCTGCAGCATGCTGCTGCTATCTGTGAGTGGGTCTTCACCGTAGACATCCTGGTTTTCTACGGCACATTCACCTATGAGTTTGGCACCGTCACCAGTGAGACCATGATGGCAGGCCTGCAACAGAGCCAGCACCATGGCTCCGGGATCATCATTGGTCCCCGGGCTAGGGGCTCCATGCTAGGGGGGGCAACCAAGAGCCTCAAGTCTCCTGGAGGAAGCAGCACATCGACACACCTCAATTGTACACCAGAGAGCATAGCCATGTTGTAGTCTTGCACTGCAGATGCAGGATGATTTTATAGAAATGCCACCAGAGTGATTTCAGATGTTTATAACTATTGAGGCACTACAGGTAATTTTCTTTGGTCATCAATGTAAGCCACTAATGGGTGAAGCCTTTGTATGAGCTGGTGATCAAGGTCACTTTAAACTGGGCATCGGTGATGTTTCTCTGATCAGAGGAGGGTCCATTGACCAATTGAAACTTTTTTTTCCCTAAACGCTCATCTTTATCATTTTAAGTCACCCAAATGTTTTTTTTTTACTACGGCATGTCCCATTCTTATGGATGAAAAGACGGACAATGGGTTATTATTGTAAGAAACACTGAATGTTTGAGTAGTAATGTTTGTTTCGGCTGTAAGGTCATGGCCTCTTTAATCAAACACCAATAATTTGCCTTTTTGACGGCAAGACATTTTTTTTTTTTCATCTGAGCTTTGTTTTTCATCGCACAAGCCTTCACCAATGTCTTTTTGTCACTTTGATTTTCAAAATGACCACTCAGTGAGAACAGCATGTTATTTAATTTCTCAAGATTTTAGTGATTTTTAAACTAATTCTCTGTTACTGTTAGTTTTTAATGATTTATTAGAATGCTATCATGTCCACTGCAATAATCGCCGTCAGTCACCTGCTAATTTTAGGTAGGTTAAACTATAATCTGATGAGAACGTGAGTGGAGTTTTTTCTCTGTTGCTGATTTGGTCCCAGGCTGGTCCCTTGGAAACCTTATTTTAATTTTTTTAAAAAAGCAATTTTTGTGTGTATGTTGTGAAGTTTTTATCATCCACAGCAGAAAAGTACAAATGATTGTTGACAAGTGTGTCATGTATCACCATTATTCACTTTTTCTCTAAGGACCAGAGTGTAGAGTTTAGGGAAACCTACTGGCAAAAAAGGTTTGATTATATTTGGTGCTTACTCATTTTATTCAGGGTAAATCGTCTACAGAACCAAACACTTTTTGTATGTTTACAGCAAAGTGTGGACAACAGAAGCAGTAATTTAAATGATAATTTAAGTGTGATGTCACTGTTCTGTTTAATGGACCTGGCTGTAGATTTCTGCAGTAACCTGTGTATCGTTAACCTTTTAATTTGGGTGCTATTTCCATCCTCACCACTAGGTGTTGCTAAATCTTACAAACTGGTCCTGAACTATCCTCACTGTTAAGGTCATTTATTCCCTTGAGTGTAGGTTATCTCAGAATGTGTGTATGAGTCAGATTAACTTTAACTAATCTTTGCTCTTTCACTCAGTATTTTGCCATCAGCTGCACATACCTAAACACTCGATCACAGCAATACCCATTGTGCATAAGTGTGTTCCCCTACCTCTTTATCCCTCTGGGTTTTAAGGTGCAGCTTAAAACCCAGAGAGACATGTTTTATATCTGACTGACTGCAGGATGACTGGATGTGTATTGTAAAAATCGTTTTCTGTTGAGGCATCAGTTTTAGAGAGTGGTGAATGTGTCATCAAGCGTCTATAATGGTGTTTTTCCATTTTCTGTGCAAATGATGCAGCACGTGTGTTTATATTTTGCTTAAAACAAAGAGAGCAGACACCCTGGAAATTAGGTTGCCTTTGTGTGTCTGACTCTTTCTGTGCACTGTCGGCCTTATTTTTTATACCACTCAAGTGCGCGCAGATCTTTCCTCTTTGTTTGCTTGTGTTCAACTATAGCCAAACTGTTTCATTTGCAGCAGCATCAGTACAATTACACCATCCTTAACAGGCCAAATATGACTTTTAATGTTAGAATTTATCAGTCTTTTTTGTCATGAATGTGCACTTCAGAGAACTTTCTGTGTTGGAGAGCAAAATGCTTGACCTGTCAGGAACCAATGTCAGTTAAATGTACCAATCCTATTTGTTCATTCTATCAATGAAAGCTACGTGAAAAAAATGAGACGGACATGAATGATTTAGTTTTATTTATTTAATTATGTAAATATGTATGATTTGTCTATCAGTTTGGTATTTTTATTTGACAAAGATTTATATTCAAATATAAAAATGTTAAATTATACCCACTCTGTGTGTGTGAGAAAGAATTATAAACTGTAGGAACTACATTTGTTCAATTCTGTTGATTTTGTCAGCAAATACAATTTGCTAAGAAATAAAACTCCACTATATAGACAAATGTATATGGCCACCCCTCTCTATGAGAGATTGGGCTGGGCACTGTAGGAAAATGCCTTGATGCTGCAGCTTCACACCACTGGTGAGGTGGTTGGCATAAGAGCTGGACACCCTGGCATGTGTAGCAGTGCCACGGTAGTGAACAGATTCCTGTCCATCAAAGACGATCCACATCATTCACTGTGCAGCAGTGGATGATGGACTATTAATCTCCTGTAAAATGTGACGTCTATCTAATTAGGCTTTGAAAACATTGTCTTTAAGCCTTTGTATTGTGAAGAAAATGTCATACATTTATTAATATTTTTTAATTGGCTCTGATTTAGTTTTTGTCAGGTGAGATGTAAAGTCAACCAAATGAAAAAACTAAATTAAAAGTGATTGAATTTAGAGAAATAAATATAGAATTTTAAAAAATTTGAGAAAAAGGTGAGCAAATTAGGGAGCAGTCTGCTTGTCCTATCAACATAGAAATGTAACCACTGATGGCAATAATGGAAGTATGACAATATATATACTGTATATATAAAAGGTAAAATATATATTTTTATTACATATAGTGCAACTAAACACCACTGTCACAAACGACATGTTTCTACTGCAACACCTTAATGGAAAAATAAAATACTACCAGTCATTTTTAAAATCCATCTGAAGTCTGAAATCTAATGGTTGGTTTTTAACAATTGTATATTTATATGATTTTATTCTTTGAAGTAAAAATGTTCAATGATTCAGTATTGAAGGTGTATTGTAAAAGTCATTGAATAAGGGGAATTCATTTCTACTTCTCATTTTACAAATAAATATTGCTTAAAGCAGTTGATGTTTAAAGGCATACTCAACCAAAATGACAAAAACACATCAACTCAATGGCGATTATGTACAAATTTATTTAGATTTTTTTTATTAATTAAAATTAAACTTTTAGTAATGAGAGGGGGTTTAGAAGCTGCATAATACGCAGGGGGAAAAAAGCACTTCAAATGCATGTGTTTTTAAATAAGTTTTTTCTTCTGTACTATACAACAGCAGAGGTTCCTAAAAACCAGGCGAAGGCCCAAGGGTCATCTTTTTCCCCCTGCAGGTTTTCCTCACTTATTTTGAAAATATGCATCATTGCCTGCTCTTATTTCCTTTTAAGTTTGCAGTAAATCCAAAATGTACAAAGCTTAGCAAAAATGACAACAGACATGAATGCAGAATTTTGTAAAGAAAAGAATGGAAATTGAGGTATTATGAAGGTGAATTTATTAAGCAACTTGTTCCACACAGTAGAAACAGGCTCTGTCATTATAAACAGCTACAATTAAAGGTTGTGTCCATTTACAGGGAATGATTTGGTGGCCGTAACCACCGATAGTAAAATGAAGAAAATTAAATGTTTCACATGTACAAATTATCATGAAAAACACCTACTGAAGGGGGTATTTCCAGCTGTAGCATTATTACCTAACATGTTTTTTCATAAATTTCTGTTTGAACAGCTCTGTATTTTCAAATGGTTTTGTATTTGAATATTTTGGTTGGTGGGTGCAAAGCTAAAGCAGTGGAGAACCACTAAACTATAATAAGAACCTCTCTCTCCTGCGACACTGAGATGTTCAGGTTAACATGAAATCACGAGAAAACAAACCTGACATCTGGATTGCAGTGATAACATTACACAAAGTAAGCAGTTAATCAGGTCTGTGCCATAATCAAAATAAAAACACCTGCAGCACTTCCATCTGGAGCACAGTGGTTTTAAATGCCACGTGCACAGGACACTAACGCCAAACTTTTTCCCATTCTGAAGACAATAAGCAATTCTTGTAAGGACCTTCGAATAAGACTTGTGTGCTTGCAGAAGAGAAAAATATTTCAATTCAGTTAATTAAAGCCCGTTTGTTGCATATTTAATCAGTTTCAAAAAAATTTTCGAGACCAGTCTGATTACATTTCTGCTGTCATTAGTATTTGTGATTACTCCCACAGATTTAGCTAAACAGTGCATTTAAAGCCATCTGTTTTTTCTTAAAAAAAAATTAAAAAAATTAGTAATTCTTCATTTCTACAGAATTTTAATATTCTTAAACCCCCTGCAATTTCTACTGCATTTACTACATTTCAAACTTACCGGTATTTGTGTAAACTTAAGTCTCATTTTAATTACATTTTATTTATAATCCACCGAACACAAGCCATTTAGTGGCACTTTCATGATAAAAGTTAAGACATGCTTTCTCAGTTTTGTTTTGTCTGACTGGTCCAACTGTCACATGTTAAACAGATTTATCTGGACATGTTTTGTCTACTCCCACTTGTGTTAGAATGACTGAAATGGCTTAAATGCAGTAATCTGTGCTAGAGTTCAACAGCCTTTACATCATGTGTACATGGCTCCATGGAGGTCTCCCAGACGGTGCTCTCTCTGTCTCCTTCTCTCCTACAAGACAGCAGAAATGTGTGTGGTTCAGCTGAGACTAGGAGTGGAAGACAAGGATCAGACAGACACACACCACACCTTGTCTTTCTTAAACTCTTCATACTCCAGATTGTCAGTAGGCAGTTCCAGTCTACAGAGTGGACAGGAGTTGGTCTGTTGGTTGCAAACAAGAAGAACCAGAACATCTCAGTGATGTTCAGTACACAGAAAACACACAGGAGTCCTGCGTTTATAAGCTTTACCTTCCCCAGCCACGGCAAGATGCATCCTGAGTGGAACAGGTGTTTGCAGGGCATTTCTCGAACGGTTTCTTGTTCTTCAAACTCCAGCAAACACACTGGACACTTCAGACCTTTATCTAAGAGAGAAATTGTTAAATTAACCCCATTAGAATAAATTGAATTAATAATATCCTCAGCAAAGTCAACAGTTATCCACTAGTGCTGCAACTGTGCATTTAAAACAAAACTGCTGTCAAAAGCATAAGTATTACATCATGTGGTTTACCCAACAGTCGCTCACACAACCTGCTTGTTCTGGGGAAATGATAACAACTGTCAGGGTCTGAACTGCGGTTTTGGCCGCTGGAGGAGGTAATCTCTGGTCCCATTCTGGTGAATCAAATGCTCCACTGTCCAGCAGGTCCAGTCCATTCATCAGAGACCTGCACACACACACAGGACAGCTGATATTTGGAATTTAGGTGTGGAAACAGAAAAATATTCTTATATTGAAATGCTAGCCATTTGGCCTACCCATAGATACAGTATGTATATATTTACACAAAGATGGAACACGTTCAGCATTCAGCCATAGTGCAGAATGGTCCAAAAATGGACGCAACCTTGCCCAGGACTAACTGTATAGCAGCTAGTTTCTGTCCATGTAAATAAACAGGATGATCATCAAATTCAACATTAAAGAACTATTATCTGGCATTCAACAATATTCAACACTTGAAGTGATGTAGTAAATGAAAGACAAGTGTCTAGTAGTTTTATTTACATTATTATAGTGCAATATTTATTCAATGTTGATAAAAAATGCCATCAGAAGCAGTGATGTTTACTGTGTAACTGTAACTAGATCAAACAAATGAAGTGTCACAGGCATGTTCATGAAGCCAAACTGTTATATATAATTAATAGTGGTTGGAAAATAGAGTTCACTATAAAATACAATAAACAATAATGTACTCAAGACCAAAATAACTGCAGTTGAAAAATCAATCTTGTATATATTTGACTTTAACTCTGGGCATGCTTACTCTTGGTAGAACCTTTTCAACTCAATAAGAATATAAGAAAATAAATAAACACCAACATAAGTAGGACATGTTTTCCTATTTAAATTGCAAAAACTGCCACTCAGCAAATGGAAGGCTAAAACAGATTATTCAAACAAGGGTTTTCAGGAAATTTTATCTCCTGACTGTTGACTGGCAGTCTTCCTCAGAGGTGACAAGCTTTGATGTATCCCCACAAGTTCTCTCAAAAGGAAAGTATCTTCTGATGGCTTTCATGTGTCCTTATGAGTTCTTTCTGGCCACGACCAACGTGAGAGTTCTCCCAGGCTGGCCACACTCCCTGTTGCCCGATAGTCAATAGATGGAGAAGCCTCCCAGGTGTGGAAGTGCAAAAATGTTCCCTCATCCCTGTTGATGTTAAAGAAGGAAACAAAGACAAACGCTGGATCAAGGAGGCCATCGATATCATTAAGTAGAACTTTAACAAACCTCATTGAATTTATACTACTCTTGTCATCTGTCCTCTGAGCTGTTCAATTCAAAGATCCGAAAGAAAGTAGAAAAAAAAAAACTTTACAGCCATGCCCAGAAAGGACACATGAAAGCCATCAGAAGATCTCTCATAATGCTTCCTTATGAGAGAACTTGTGGGGATACATCAAAGCATACCACCTCTGACGGAAACTGGCAGTTGACAGTTGAAACATGTCAGGAGATCAAATTTCCTGAAAAACCAAAACCTTAACATATAAATCAGAAATGAACGATTCATACCAATCTAGAATTTAAATCACATCATGTCATTATTATGACATTCTTCATGTCAACATTCATCTGTGCGTTAACTTTGGACAACAATTTTTTTATATATTGATTTATTCATTTTAAAACATCACACTAGAAAAGTCGACAGCCTAGATTTAAGATCTGAACATCTTCTATCTTGATCTTGACTCATGTTTTCTGTGAAAATATATTTACTTTCTTGAATAAACAAAACAAAAACTATCAAGTTTAAACTGCATGTATTTGCACATCTTACCTGGCCAACTCAAGCAGAGCATTCTGCCGATACTGCTCCTCCGGGTTTGTAGGTTCACAGTCATGCTCATCGAAGTAAGACGCCATAATTGACAGAGGTTGATGTTTCTTTGCATCAAAGAACCTGTGAGACAGACCAACACAGATTTTTGGTCCAAGAACTAAAGACTCAGGTAAACAGAAAACACTAAAGAAAGATTTGAGGAAACCTGAGCAGCTTTGTATCATGTCACACAAGAGTAAACCTGTGGATTGGAGAAACTGTGATTGAAAAAACACTTTTTTGATTTTCATATAGAAACATATTAAAGATTCCAAACAGCAGTGATTCTGAGCTGTGACCCAAACCCAGGAAAATGTATAACATCTCAATTCTATCATTTAAAAAATTTAATGGTTTGTAATCACTAATAAAGAAGACCTTCGCAGAATCACAATATTAAAAAAGCAAGTTCAACGATCACCCAAAGCTCATAGCAATTAGCTTATAATATCATCACAGTGAAGTTTGCTTGATATCAGGATAGTCGACAGATATTTGGCTGAAAATGCTGCATTCTACCTTTTTTTTTTTTTTTTACAAGTGGTTCAATTATATATTTTAAATGTATAGTCTCACTACCTCTTTAGAGGGACAATGCTTTAATGTCTAAATAACATTTTATTCCAATTGTGTATATTTTTTTCAACAGCTCCTAGCTGACTTTTTTTTCTTCTTCCTTTAAATGTCCATTTCCACCACCTTAACATGGCCCAATTCTCCAAATTGGATTTTCAAACTTTGTTCATCTTTAAACTATTTTTAATTTAGAAATGTTAATATTTATTTATTTTAATCATATTCCCACTGCTTTAACAGGACACAACTCTCCAAATTGGATTTTGCAGCTTTATCTTTAAGAAGAAATTACATTCAAATTGTATACACAACATTTTGAATAGCTTTAGAAAAGACAAAGAAGGTTGATTTGTGGAAAAAATTTAATAATTTCCTTGCATAGAAACAATTGGCAGTGTTTTGAATAGCAGCCATAAAGATGGACCAAGGGTTATATATTTTTCTTAAACGTGTAATCCCAGGTCCTTGTAGTGGCATACCCTTTTTAAGTTGGTTGGGGCACCAAATTGTTTTTAAAATAACACGTCTATACATCTTAATTTTGCTTTTCAATAGCTTGAACATAATTTATCAATTTGATTAAGATATGTTTTAACTCCCAAAATTTTTTTTTAGGTAAGTTGTTGGATTAATTGCTCATAAATGTTATGATTTACTTTTAATAGCATACATATAATTTGATCAGTAAGACTATACATTTTATAACAAATACTGACACACTGGGCTGTAGGGAAACTATTGAAAAAATGGAATCTTGAAAGACAAAATATAAAAAATGGTGTACCCTCTTAAAGCTGATATCCAGAGTTTCTGAGAGGACGTCTCCATGTCCCGCCCTCAACAGCTCCACTTCCTCCCACTGCCTCTGAAATCTACTAGAAGCCACGCCTCTACTTTTCTGCATGCGCATCGCGGAACATAACAAGGTCGCATCAGGTCACATTGATATAGGTCTATGGGTCAGGTAAGAGCCAAAATCATATTTACCTGTTTACTGTTGCGACACATGGCCTTGTCTCCGTGCACATTTCCGCATTCACTTTGATTGACAGTCTCAAATACAAGAAGTCAAAGCCTATTGGCTGTGCGCACTCGGCAATCGTTTCTATTTGTACAGGGGTCTATAGGACGAAGAAGGGACTTGTATACATTAATGTACACTAGAACAGTGCATTCATATAGTGGGCGCTTAAGGAGAGGGCATAATACAACATACTCTAGAGGATTATTAAGGGGTTTTATTTTTTTGTTTTAATTGTTTGTTGTTGCCATTGTAGTGTTATTCTGGAGTCATTTTGTGTTTTTTTATGTAGTTTTGTGCATTTCTGTTGTCATTTTAGTGTATTTTTGTATAAATATTTAGTTTAGTGTATTTTGAGTGATTTTTATATTTTTGTTGTCGTTTTGGTTTATTTTTCTGTAATATATGTTTTTTCTCTCTCACACACGCTGCAGAGAAATTTGTAGCTGTGAGGTCTGTCCGGTCTAAATAGCGTACGGTCAAACTAACGTTTTGAAACGACATCATCACCAAATAAGGAACATTAAAAAAATATTTTTCCTCAAAAGAGAAGTCCATAGGAGCGAAATCAGGGCCAAACTCAGCTGGCACGCACCGGAAGAGAGGTGTGCAGTGAAATAGATACAGTGCCCGTCAGAAGTATGCATTCATGTGGGAGCTTAAGTAGAGTTAATTATGGCCAAATGACTGTGTTTGAAGGTTGGCTGTACATATTTGCTCTGTAGTGTTATAAAGGGGTTTCCCCGGTTTAATTCTATGGGACATGAACATGATAAATGTGTTTGCTGTTTTTTTTACTCGCCTTTATATATTTTTTTTTTTGTTTGGTGTATTTTTCTGTAATGTATGTTTTCTGGAGTCATGTGTATTTTTTATTCTTTCAGTTGTCTTTTTGTGCATTTTTGTGTTTTATTTTACTCATTTAGTATATTTAAATAAACAAATACCGTCCGTGAAATGTTTGAGACGCTGATAACCAAACTCCATAGAAATTGTAGGGCCAAGCAGAAAAGTAACAAAACTGAGCAAAACAAAACGTAAAGCTCCAAACTACATAAGTGAGTAAGTAAATTAAAGTATTACCTAAAATTCGGCTGCCTTTTTAAATTTTTTACCTTCGAACCGAGTGGTCAGAACTTAGCTTCCATGTAAGGCACCACAGAGGCACCACAGAGAATCTGTTCCAGATGGAGTATTGAACAGGTTGAGGTCAAAACCGACTCTAGTGAAACAGCGCGTTATTGAACAACAGTTATATTGTTTAAACAATGGGAAACGTGTCTGCAAAAGACTCACCAGTGGCTGACGGTTTCAAATGATCTTTTCAGAGAGCTCCCGTGTTTGAGACGCTAACGATAGCATGGCACAGGAGGAAGTGGAGTCGGCAGTGGCTCACACACACAAACATCAGTGACTAACATCAGGCCCAATAAGTGAGACTTTAGAGCTTTGCTAGTTTATCAGTACAAGCACGGCTGCTTAGACGCTCCTCTCCCCTCTCCGGTATAAAACTATCTTCTTCTCTCTCACTAGTGTGTTTACAGTCCGTATCTGCTTAGCTGTGTGGGCAGCGATTGGCTCTGGCTGCACATGTGACTATTGCTCGTGTGAGGAGTAGATATTTATAGATATAGATGGTGCGCTAGCGCCCCCTGAGGTCAAAAGTTGAATAGGTTTCATTTCGGGGCCGTCCAGAAGTGAAATAAAATTAAAATAAACATACACAGCTCAGAGTGTGAAAGCTCGAGACCTCCTCTGCTTTCACACTCCTCTCATTGATGGGACTCCACCCGGGAACGACGCACATATTCGGACTCGGGGGTAATATGGCTTTCCGCTGACCCAAGCACTTTTGAAACCGATGAGAGAAGCAGTATCAGACCTCCCTTGCTTCCACACTCCTCTCCCAAGCTTTTAAATTGTGATTGTTATGTATTTTCTGTATTTACCTTTATTGCTGTTTTAACAACTGTAAAGTGTCTTTGAGGTTTTGAAAAACGCTTATAAATAAAATGTATTATCATTATTGATGGGATAACCTCGATTTCAGAGTGTGAAAAGGACATTATCGGTTGTCACCATTCACTAAGCAGGTCCATGATTATTTTTATTAAGCTATTGTTTAAATTCAATTTACAAATTTGAAGGAAGTGCACAAGATGAACAGGTCGATTAGAGAAACCGCACTGATCAGCTGATTGGTTGAACTGGCAGGAAAAACCTGAATTTTCCGCTCGTGTGCAGCTTTAGCTTTAGCAGCTAACTTGGCATTTCTACCTTGTAGATCGATACCACGTTTCAACAAAAAATATTTCAAGGAATCAACGCTCCAACGGGGAAAAAGAATCCAGATCTCTGTCGACTCACTGCCTACACCTTCAGACATGGAGTTTATCCATTTTGACCTTTTACCCATGCGCGAGAACTGAACGAGAGGGCTCATTTCCGAGTGTGAAAAGACTTTCTCTCCGAATAAACTGTCATTCACTTTAAAGCCCCGGAAACCCACATATTTAGTCATTTCAGATCGTTATTGAAGGACAGTGAACACACCGAGTTACTCACAAGGTAGAACAGAGTCTTTTCAGACGCGATATGTTCTCTCAAAAGAAAAATAAGGTCCACTTCATCTGAAAATACACAATTTACGTTTGCCATCTATCCTGGATTGACGTCATCAACCGGGCAGCGCTTCTCCCAATTACACAGAGCCGTATAGAGAGAGTAGCGACAACTCCGTTCACTCCAATATCTCTTTTTTTTTTTTTTCTTACTGCAATGACGATCCATGGAGCCTCACAATAATTCCGGGAGTGTTTTTTTTTTTCTCTTAAACTTTATTCAAACATAGGAAACAGTACAATTACAACCGCCAGGGGGAAACATACAGAGGTACAGCTCCAGAGTAAAACATTAAATAAAAACATTGAAGAGAACGCATAAATTAAGTCTTGATGGCGTTCATATTAGTGGTATTAATATATTAGATGGTTTTAATATATTGCTTGACTTCATTTTCAAATATAGAAAGCAGTGGTTTCTGTTTTGCACGACACTTGGCCATTTAGCTATACGTATAATAATGTTAATTACGCAGAATTGTTCCTTTCTCATATATGGATATTCAAAATGACCAAACAATACATGTTCCAAACATAAGGAGAAGTAAGGTTCAATACAAGCAGAGATCAGATTAAAGATGTCATTCCACAATTTGTTGAAAAACTGGCAGGACCAAAACAGATGGATAATGTCTTCAAGGTGTACTTCATAGACAATTTTTTTTTTTAAACTGCTGGGTAATATTATTTACATGTGTCCCTAGAGGATTTACTCTGCCGACTAGCGCTGACATGCGCTCCGGTCCCGTCCGGAGCTGATAATCCGCCCTGTTCTTTAATGCTGGAGGAAGACACACATTTATGATCATACACTTATAATGAAGATGAAGTCAGGGAAATGATTTAACACCATTTATTACAGATACAATTTACGAGTGAGTGAGATACTATTCGGCGCCAGACCCCAGGGTTCCATCACACGTGTTCCGGAAGCTGAAAGAGACCATCGTCCTGGAATCCCCTGGCTTTATCATCTTCGCTCCTCCTCTTTCGCCAGGCCCCCCACCTACGTAATCTGTATCAGTGATCAATGTGTCTGGGACAGGTGTGTCGCAGTTAGTTACATGAATTGCTTTATGTGAAGCTAAGTGTAGTGTGTAAACAATGTCCCTAAATATTCCTCAATTCAAGTTTAGTGGGTTTAGTGGGATGGCTATTACCTACAGTATATGTACTTCTGTGTGTGCTCCCACCAGTTTGGGGAAGTGCTTCCCCCCACCTGGGGGAAGTGGCGTACTCACCTCCTCCTACGGGGTCGGCGTACATTGTAAAGTGGACATCTCTACAATATGAAAAACCCTCAGAACCCAATGCACTAAAATTAACAATATCTGAGTGAAACTAAATTAAACACAGTTAAGATCATACAGAAACCTTTCCCTATGACAACATCATCATGGCCTAAACACGTGTGTATGGGCCTAATTCCCATTCGTCCTTTTCTTCCAGTTCCAGGACCTTAAGTGGCTCACAAGCCACATCTGCAAGGTCCTCCAAAGCCAATCCCCCAGCAGCTGCTTCACCTGAATAAGAAAGCAAAGCATCCCTGATTACCAACTGGTAAGGAGGGGGTTTCTGCAAACCCCCCAATAGGCCACCACACGTCCAATCTGATCACAGTTGATTTAGTTTCAGTCGAGTTGTTTGATAGATCTGCAATGTTATACATCTCGTTGCGTAGGAATTGGGGAGGGGCACATAAGGTGAATTATAGACTGCTTTTGCAGCCTCATGTTTTTATTTCAGCCATGGTGGTCAATTAACTTTTATTGGTGTCAAATGTTTGTACACAATCATCTAGTTGTGTTTTTAAGGCGTTAGATTGGTTCTTTGGAGATGGATTTACCTATTTTGCTACACTTAATCCCATTAGATCTTCCCCCGACACATACACCCCCAGGCTGACATAGATGTAATACTATTTTGGGCTGTTCGTGCGGTTTTTACTGTTGACAATTTTGTTCTCAAAGGAGTTTTTTTTGTCAGAGATTGTTAAAAAGAGTGGGTTTATTCCACCCCCTGTTGGCCTCAGAAAGATCAAGTAGAAATGCGGTAGCCCTGCCTTTCGCATATGTAAAATCACCCGTGACTGTCTTGTCTGCCATACTCACAAGTGTGGTCATGGCTCCTCCTACCTGCTCTGTTTGCTCTCCCTCTATAGTCTGGCCTGTAATGTTAATGTTCACCATACTCACCTCCTCCCCATAGCAATAACAAACCTATTGTTAGGAGAGGTTGCCACAGTGGGAAACCTGTCTTCCTAGATGGCAAAGGCAGCATCGGCCTCCACCGTCCATGTGGCACAAATTAAACAAAGCAATTCTGTCATGGCGCCCATCCGATCTGAAATTGAGAGTCCTTGCAACCTCATGCTCAAAAACTGGGAAATCATGAAACAGTAAACCAATACATTCTTGTTCTTTTTATCAGCTGCAAGAAATAGGTTAGCTTATTGTTATTTGACAAACAGGGAAAAGAATGGAAAAAGAAAAATCCCCACGTGTGTCAGCTCAGTATACAGTGGTATGAAAAAGTTTGGGCACCCTTGTAAATGTTCATGATTTTCCTTTATAAATCATTGGTTGTTTGGATAACAAATTCCAGTTAAATTTATCATATAGGAGACAAACACAGTGATATTTGAGAAGTGAAATAAAGTTTATTCGATTTACAGAAAGTGTGCTAGAATTATTTAAACAGAATTAGGCATGTGCATAAGTTTAGGCACCACAAAAGAAAAAAAATACTTAATATTTTGTAGATCCTCCTTTTTCTGAAATAACAGCCTCCAAACGCTTCCTATAGCTTCCAATTAGGGTCTGGATTCTGGTGGGAGGTATTTTGGACCATTCTTCTCTGCAGATCATCTCTAGTTCAGTCAGGTTTGATGGTTTCCGAGCATGGACCGCCCGTTTTAAAGCACACCATACATTTTCAATAATATTCAGGTCTGGGGACTGAGACGGCCATTCCAGGATGTTGTACTTGTTCCTCTGCATGAATGCCTTAGTAGATTTTGAGCAGTGTTTAGGATCATTGTCTTGTTGAAAGATCCAGCCCCGGCGCAACTTCAACTTTGTCACTGATTCCTGGACATTGTTCTCCAGAATCTGCTGATATTGAGAGGAATCCATGCGCCCCTCAACTTTAACAAGATTCCCAGTGCCTGCACTGGACACACAGCCCCACAGCATGATAGAACCACCACCAAACTTTACTGTAGGTAGCAAGTGCTTTTCTTGGAATGCTGTGTTCTTTTTCTGCCATGCATAACGCCCCTGGTTATGCCCAAATAACTCTATTTTACTTTCATCAGTCCACAGCACCTTGTTCCAAAATGAAGCTGGCTTGTCCAAATGTGCTTTAGCATACCTCAAGCGACCCCGTTTGTGGCGTGTGCAGAGAAAAGGCTTTTTCCGCATTACTCTTCCATACAGCATCTCCTTGTGTAAAGTGCGCTGAATAGTGGAACGATGCACAGTGACACCATCTGCAGCAAGCTGATGTTGTAGGTCTTTGGAGCTGGTCTGCGGGTTGACTGTGACTGTTCTCACCATCCTGCGCCGCTGCCTTTCGGAGATCTTTCTTGGTCTTCCACTTCGGGCCTTAACTAGAACTGTGCCTGTGGTCTTCCAATTCCTCACAATGTTCCTCACAGTTGAAACTGAAAGCTTAAATCGCTGGGATAGCTTTTTGTATCCCTCCCCTAAACCATGATGTTGAATAATCTTTGTTTTCAGGTCATTTGAGAGGTGTTTTGAGGCTCCCATGTTGCCACTAATCAGAGAAGATGCAAAGAGGAAACACCTAGAATTTTCCTACTTAAATACCCTGACTCATGATTGGATTCACCTGTGTATGGAGATCAAGGATCACTGAGGTTACCAAAACAATTTTGAGTTCCAATAATTAGTGCTAAGAGTATTAAAATCAATAAGATGCAAGGGTGCCTACATTTATGCACATACCTAATTTTGTTTAAATAATTCTAGCACACTTTCTGTAAATCATATAAACTTTATTTCACTTCTCAAATATCACTGTGTTTGTTTCCTATATGATAAATTTAACTGGAATTTGTTATCCAAACAACCAATTATTTATTAAGGAAAATCATGAACATTTACAAGGGTGCCCAAACTTTTTCATACCACTGTATGCTGCAACCAAAAACATGTTAGTTCAGAGGGAGGTTGGTCTCTTTTGTCAAAGTCAAAGTCTGGTTGTGAGATCCTCGTCAGTTTGGATCTCGTCTTTGTCCATTCAGTGCATGTCACCTGTTGCTATTTGTCATTAGTCAACCTGGTTCAGTGTCACCCCTCCTTTGTGACTGTTACCAGACCAGTCAGACCTATTAACTTGTTGCAGGGTCCAAACATCTGTAAACATCCATGAGGAGACCTGTGGGGACTAGGAAAAATGTATTAAAAAACACAAAATATGCATTTAATTTCAGTGGTCTGCTCGAGTTATCAAAAAGAAAAAACATCTATTATACCTCAGTATAGTGATTGTGAATCAAATAATTAAAGCTCAGCTCGTGTGAGCAAAATTAATGCAAAATTTGCTGAAACAAAAAAAACGAGGGCTGCATTTGTATTTCTAGCATTAGTTTTATTTTTAGGCCACCTGCCATCATTTCTTATTGTTGTGGAATTTCATATCTTTATATTAGGTAATTCTTTATTTGAATTGTGCATTTTAGCTCACTTTTCCTATTGGTTTGTCTTGGGCCAGTGTGTTCTTTACCATAACTCCGGCCATGGTTGTACCTTGTACTCTGGGTAGTACTCTTGGTAGTGTGGAGTAACACTTAGTGGTAGTTGAGCCTGAATCACTCCCTGTTTAGATTTCTCGGCTCCTGTACCTTTGGCCTCATTTAGTTGGGTGCAAGCTAATTCAAGTTGGACTTGAATTAACTGTTCTTTAATTTTGTTCTTTCCCTTATCATGTTCATCCTAATGATGACTAACAAATTTGGCCCACTGTTCCCAAGTTTTCTCATCTAAGTCCACCACACTATCTAACGGTTCTCTAACTAAGGGTGGCAAAGAATCCAAAATTGTCTGTCTCAATAGCATTTCAGTTGCCTCATTTAGGGGGCCCAGCTATGTGAGCCATTTGGGCCTCACAAAACGCCACAGCTGATCTTTAACTGTGGTGAGTGGGGTGTTGTCCCTCAAAGTTATTGTCCCTGCATTGGTTTCCACCTCTGTGATATCAGATGGGTTGCGCAAATGGACAAGCAAACCCGTAAATCACCCAGTGTGGGGGTCTTACCAACCATTAAAGGGATGAATACATCGATCCAGGCAGCACCCGCTGTGGATGGACTCGGTAGTTTAGTTTTAAATTGTTCAGCATCGTTTAGACTCATAGGACCATATTGCCAGTAATCATCATTACCATGTCTCTTCACTCTGAGGGAAAACTGTCCCCCTTTCAAAGTTTTCCCCCCTACGTAGCATCATGCCTTCTCGGTCCTCAAACTTTCTCAGTTGCTGTCTCTGCTCCTCAAGCCATTTTTTGAATGCCTCTTCCACTAGTCTCTCAGTTTCCTGTCGTAACTCGTGCACTTCCTGTCTCTCCCTGTCATCATCCTCAACCAACTTACTCTGCTCATCATTTTCAAGCTTTTCCAGTTTGTTCTTCATGATTTGAGTCAATTCCTCCCATTCATTTTTAAGGGCTTCCAATTTTGCTAACAGTTCTGATTGACTGTCAGAGTCATTAGCATCTGAGCTATTCAGGTAGCCAGTGATGGTGCTGTTGTTGTTGGCTTTCGCGTGCTGTGTCGAGTGGATGTTTTTGTAACCAAAAATATATAAAAAATGAAATACCAAAAGTGATGATGTCCATCAGATATGCCAATCTATTTATTGTAGAGAAGAACAGATGGGATGTCCAAAACCAGAATGATGTAGTTATTGCAGGGTATGAAATAGCAGTAAACCTCCACCTGATCTTCCCCTTTCCACACGATGGCACGTATGAACGGTAAAAACCGTATGTTCTCCAGTGCCACACCTGAAGCTCATTACAGCCTCCTTTTAGCTGATTAGGCAGAGGTGCTCCTAGAGTGCCCTCTGCTGCTATAATGGCTCCACTATACCGGCCCCTAATTGTCTATGGCCCTGACATAACAATTATTCATAGTGTGGAGCGACAACATAAATCTTCTTTATAGTTCAAACACACAGTAATCAAATGTAATTTCTGACCATTTTTTTTGTGGTTTTACATAAAAAGCATTAATATTTACAATTCTCACATTTGTATTTACATATTTACAAGCAGATTATTTAGCCTCTTTTGAATTCATCTTTCTTTGGGTTGTTTTCTTTTAAAGCGTCCTCCTTTGAATCTTTTTCCTTTGAACTATCTTCCTTGAATCTTTTTCTTTTGAATCGTTTTTCCTGGAAATCTTTTTATTTTAATCCTTTCCTTTGGAAATTTCTTTCTTTGAACTATTTGTCCTCTTGAGACGGTTCTTCTTTGTCATCCTTACTGCAGTCTTTGAAATCATGTTTATATTGTTTATCCAGCAGGTGTTCTAGAGTGCATACTGAAGTGTGGTTGACACTGAGACAACTCACATCTGTTGTGTCCTTAATATTTTTGCCTGAGCCACAAACGACTCATCCCAGAAGAGTCTTTATGGCAAATGGCCCATCTCCTTCACTGGGCACAACCCTCCACCAGGGTTTGTGCAACTTTGCAGCAACTGTGCCTATCAATAGCACCACTTCCGCATCAATCTTTGGAAGTTTAACTTGATATAAATATGGCCACTGTTTTATGTCTTCTTGTGTCATGACATGGGTTTTGTTTACAGGCATTTGTTTTTGTGTATACACAACAGGCAGTTTATGAAAGGTAGGAATCTGTGGTGATGATTGGACTCATTGTTAAACTGATTTTTGACATTTTACCGGTTACGTTTCGCTTTCTCATTAAGTTCTCAGTACAAAACGTAGATGTAGACCCATTGTCCAGAAATGCATAAGTTTGTACTAATTTATTTCCATTTTTGGATTTCACTGTTACAGGGAGAATTGACAGTTTTCCACTGGCCCCAGTATGGCTCACATTTGACTG
This sequence comes from Gouania willdenowi, assembly GCF_900634775.1. NCBI lineage: Eukaryota > Metazoa > Chordata > Actinopteri > Blenniiformes > Gobiesocidae > Gouania > Gouania willdenowi. The sequence goes on from NC_041052.1 coordinate 27,386,470, forward strand.
GATTACTGCATTTACTTGTGATGTTTCAGCTGTACAGGGTTGAATGGTATTTGTATTGACAGATCAGTCAACTTTTGTAACAAAATGTAGAGCAGTGGGATGGCTTAGGTTACATTTTTCACATCTTTGGTTTATTACATTGATTTGAGGAATGTCCCAGTTTTATACACTTAAAGCAAGCACCTTTGTCTTTAAAAAAATGATTTTGTCTTGATGTTTTTCAGAAAACTGTTGGCAATAATTTAAAGAATGAGTTTGTTTACAAAATAAACATTTGAACGTATTTGGGTCTTTCACTGTTGATTGAGAGTTACTTGTCTGTTGCACATTGACTGAAAAGCTTCTATGTCTCGGTTTGAGTAGTTCTGGTTGACTGACAGGTTTGACACAGTCTGAAGTTTGAATTTCAAGATCACCGAAAGTTGGATTGTGAAATTATTTTGACTTGCCTTTCAACAAAGTATACAATATCCCTAAAATTTGGTTCGTGGTGGTAAGTTTCTTGAATATCGTATGCAATGTGCCGAAATTGTTCCTTCATTTTATATGGGAGTTTTGCGATGACAATTTTAATGCTTGATGACATACTTAATTCACTAAGATTTGTCAGATCACACATAGCGTTACAGCACCCACAAAAAAATAACGCGTAATCTTGTATTAGTGTCACATTTTCCTTTTTTTATGATTGGCCACTTTTATGATTGCATTTGTGAGCTTTATTTCATTTCCAAAATGTTCATGTAATAATGATTTTGTATTATTAAATCCCTCTTCAAGAGACACGTATAGACAGGTTTGAATTAACTGTCTTGGATGCCCTCTTGTGTACCTTTCCAAATAGTACAGGCAGTCCCCCTTGGAAGCACATTTATTTTCTACACAGTATTTGAAAGCTTGGATGAAGATTTTGTATTTAAATGGGTCACCATCAAAAATTGGAATGTCTCTGGGTGGTAGTTGTGTAGCTTTTTGTTGTTGTATTAACAGATCAGAAATGCCATTTTGTTTTTGTAGAAATTGTATTAATAAAGTGTCATTTCCTTGTTCGGCTTGAGTTGCTGACTGAATGACGGCATTAGTATTTCTGTTTTGACTTGTTTCTTCTTATTAGTGGGAGTGACAGGTTGAATATTGGGAGTGGTTGTTTGTATGATGGCATCAATATTTGGGTTTGTAGTAGAAACATTGCTTTTTCTTGATCTTGAGGCCTTTGAGCCTGAACAGTCACTGTAGGAATCCCAAACTGCAAGTTCTGCATTGGCAGCTTTGATTTCTGCTTTCAATTCCATTGTTTCAATTATTTTTCTGAATTCCTCTTCCTTGTTTTGCCAGTCTTGTTTTTCCTTCATAGCCATTCTTCATAGCCACTAATAGAGAACGTGACCTGGGTTTAGACCGTCGTGAGACAGGTTAGTTTTACCCTACTGATGATGTGTTGTTGCAATAGTTCATGTTTCTCTTTTAAAGTTCCTTCTTTATCCATGAGAGCTGCTCTTTTTGCCTTTGCATGGACACGCACTATTGAGGATCGTGAGGAATGGCTTGACATTGTGGATTTCATTGATACATTTGAGGCACTGTCAACAGGGTCTATTTCCTCCAATACATTTTCCTTATCTTCATAGTCATTTTCATGAGTCCTTTAAATATTCATTAACTGAATCATAAAAATTTTGGACATTTAACATTTTTGCTTTGAACCATATTTCATTCTTTTCTTTTTCCACATCTGGCAAAAAACTCCAGGAGATTATTATGTACATCTTTTGCTTAATTTATAATGTCCTCATATTTAGAAAAAGTACCTTTTACTTCAGGTTTAAATCCTGGTTGTGAAATAAGGCCTGTAAATGTGTCCTTTATATTATTTGATTTTTGAAGTAGTGATTTTCTTGTTTTTTTCTAAATCACTAATTTTTGCAGAGTGCCTTTTCCATTAACTTGACTATATATTTGCTTTTTTTACTGCTTCACAATCCATTGGAACATTCTCTAGTGGGTTTTGCAATAGATTCCTCCACAGGCACCACCTGATATGCCCCTTCCGCACGATGGCACGTATGCACGGTAAAAACCGTATGTTCTCCAGCGCCACACCTGGCGCTCATTACAGCCTTCTTTTAGCTGATTAGGCAGAGGTGCTCCTAGAGTGCCCTCTGCTGCTATAATGGCTCCACCCACCAGCTAGATACTTCCATAATTGGAGCTTGTTTTTTTCTAGGAGTAGGCAGTTTTGTTTTTTATAATGTGACATTTGCCTCTGCATATGGCCATCTAGGATTGTACGGAGGCCGGTGGGCCGATTGTGGGACACCGGTGTCACGGTCTGAGTTCACATCGAACTGAGATCGGTTTTGAGCATGCCCACTACCGGAAAATGAATTTATGCTACTTCCTTTTAGCTTTTTTCTACTTCCGCCGTGCTGAGATAAAAAAATAATTTCAAAGCTAAGGTTCAAAGCTTATGCTTTGAACCTTAGCTTATGTTCAAGCATAAGGGTGTCCATATGTGCACTTGGCACCAGGACACCCTAGGCCGCAGTTCGATGATCGACTTCGTAGTCGTGTCATAGGACTTGCGGCCGCATGTCTTGGACACTCGGGTAAAGAGAGGGGCGGAGCTGTCAACTGATCACCACCTGGTGGTGAGTTGGCTCCGATGGCGGGGGAGGATGCCGGTTAGACCTGGCAGACCCAAACGTATAGTGAGGGTCTGCCGGGAACGCCTGGCAGAGTCTCCCGTCAGAAGGAGCTTCAACTCCCACCTCCGGGAAAACTTCAACCATGTCTCGGAGGAGGCGGGGGACATTGAGTCCGAGTGGGCCATGTTCCATGCCTCTGTTGCTGAGGCGGCTGATCGGTGCTGTGGCCGCAAGGTAGTCGGTGCCTGTCGTGGCGGCAATACCCGAACCCGTTGGTGGACACCGGGGGTGAGGGATGCCGTCAAGCTGAAGAAGGAGTCCTACCGGGCCTTTTTGGCCTGTGGGACTCCGGAGGCAGCAGACAGGTACCGACGGGCCAAGCGGAGTGCAGCCACGGCGGTCGCCGAGGCAAAAGCCCGGACATGGGAGGAGTTTGGTGAGGCCATGGAGAACGACTTCCGGACGGCTTCGAAGAGATTCTGGACCACTATCCGGCGTCTCAGGAGGGGGAAGCAGTGCACCGCCAACACTATGTATGGTGACGTTGTGGATCGGTGGGGGGAATACTTTGAAGACCTCCTCAATCCCACCGACACGCCTTCCAATCAGGAAGCAGGGCCCAGGGACTCGAGAGTGGGCTCTCCTATCTCTGGGGCTGAGGTTGCCAAGGTGGTTAAAAAGCTCCTCGGTGGCAGGGCTCCGGGGGTGGATGAGATCCGCCCGGAGTTCCTCAAGGCCTTGGATGTTGTGGGGCTGTCATGGCTGACACGACTCTGCAACATCGCGTGGACATCGGGGGCAGTGCCTATGGATTGGCAGACCGGGGTGGTGGTCCCCCTTTTTAAGAAGGGGGACCGGAGGGTGTGTTCCAATTATAGAGGGATCACACTCCTCAGCCTCCCCGGTAAGGTCTATTCAGGGGTACTGGAGAGGAGGGTCCGCCGGATAGTTGAACCTCGGATTCAGGAGGAGCAATGTGGTTTCGTCCTGGCCGTGGAACTGTGGACCAGCTCTACACCCTCAGCAGGGTCCTTGAGGGGTCATGGGAATTTGCCCAACCAGTCCACATGTGTTTTGTGGACCTGGAAAAGGCATTTGACCGTGTCCCTCGGGGATTCCTGTGGGGGGTCCTCCGGGAGTATGGGGTATCGAACCTCCTGATAGGAGCTGTTCGTTCCCTGTATGACCGGAGTCAGAGTCTGGTCCGCATTGCCGGCAGTAAGTCGAAATCGTTTCCGGTGAGGGTTGGACTCCGCCAGGGCTGCCCTTTGTCACCGATTCTGTTCATAACTTTTATGGACAGAATTTCTAGGCGCAGTCAGGGCATTGAGGGGGTCCGGTTCGGGGGCCTCAGTATTGCATCACTGCTTTTTGCAGATGATGTGGTCCTGTTGGCTCCAACATACCGTGACCTTCAACTCTCACTGGATCGGTTCGCAGCCGAGTGTGAAGTGGCCAGAATGAGAATCAGCACCTCCAAATCCGAGTCCATGGTTCTCGACCGGAAAAAGGTGGAGTGCCTTCTCCGGGTTGGAGATGAGGTTCTGCCCCAGGTGGAGGAGTTCAAGTACCTCGGGGTCTTGTTCACGAGTGAGGGAAGGATGGAGCGAGAGATCGACAGGCGGATTGGTGCGGCGTCTGCAGTGATGCGGAGTCTGCACCAGTCCGTCATTATAAAAAGGGAGCCGAGCCAAAAAGCGAAGCTCTCGATTTACAGGTCGGTCTATGTTCCAACCCTCACCTATGGTCATGAACTTTGGGTCATGACCAAAAGAACAAGATCACGGGTACAAGCGGCCGAAATGAGTTTCCTCCGTAGGGTGGCTGGGCTCTCCCTTAGAGATAGGGTGAGAAGCTCAGTCATTCGGGAGGGGCTCAAAGTAGAGTCGCTGCTCCTCCGCATTGAGATGAGGTGGCTCGGGCACCTAATTAGGATTAGGCACGTCCCTCCGGAAGGAGGCCCCGGGGAAGACCCAGGACACGCTGGAGAGACTATGTCTCTCGGCTGGCCTGGGAACGTCTCGGGGTCCCCCCGGAAGAGCTGGAGGAAGTGGCCGGGGAGAGGGAAGTCTGGGCCTCCCTACTGAGGATGCTGCCCCCGCGACCCGGAAACGGCTAAGCGGGAGAAGATGGATGGATGGTTCAAAGCTAATGTTATTTGACGAGTGCTGAATGGCTCCTTTTCGTGTAAAAAAATTGTACAACTGCTCAATATATGAGGCAGGAGAGGTTCCAACGCCACAAAGAAATGATAGACAAGTTAATCTTCTTCATGGTGAAGGGCACGCCATCACCAGACACCGACAAGAAGGAGCTCAGGAAAACTCCATACAAAAATAAATAATTCCAAAAACATGATTATAATATACATTGCAGTAAAAAAAAACAGTTAACCTAATGTAACTTTATTTTTTAAAATCAGTATAACCCAGTACGGGTACACCTCACTACGTAGCAATCACGTACTGAGATTTTAAGAGGAACTCAGTACGATGTGAACTCCAATTTCAGCGCTCCTGAAGGGGTTTTTGTCACTGAATTCCACTGGCCATCACCTCCCCAGTGGAATACTTTTTGGTCCCCGTTTCCTGTGGCTGTTGGTCACCATAGCAGTCTTTATTAACTTTACTTGTAAATTTAATTGTATATATATATATATATATATGGTGTTGTGTAAATAAAATGGCTGCATTAAGCTCTGCATAGCCGCATTGTGACTCTGGGCACCGTCGTATTGAAGAGGAGGGTTTACTGCATGCACAACATTTACCAAGATAGGCTGCTGTATGTGAGATGTATTGTTCAGTTTCGTTCCACCAAACGGCGCACTACTTTTTATTTTGCTCAATATGTTCAACGTTGATAAAAGATTTACAAGCAAAAAGTTATCCACTCATTATCCTGCAGTTAATGAGAAAAGTGTAATTTATTGGCGCACTATATTGACTGCGCATTGAGACAAATACAACTGTTGAGCCCGATTTTCAACCAATCGGCATCGAGAATGTTAGTAGGCCACAGCCAAAATCAAGGCAATATCACTACGCACATGTAAACATTGAGGAGAATAAGCAGCACAGCTTCATCAGATAGAGGCAATCAAGCCCGATTAATATCCGTAAAGTGTCGGAAAAGATGGTGGGAAAGGTCTGCAGCCCTTCACCAAAGTCCGATGGAAAAATTATAAGCAGTGTGCGAAAGAATGGCTCAAAACGTCGGACACTACGGAGCTACCAACAAATTTCAGGTTTTACCCGGCCTGCTATCGGCGTTTTATAGACAACAAACTATTGCACAATGTGCACTACTTGTGCACTAAAGTGTCAAGATAAGACAGAACGTTACCACTTGTAACCCCCGTTGAAGGCTCTAAAGCGGTTTCGCCAAAGATGCTGCATTCCATGTACAGCTTGATGAAAGTTACGCCTACCACAACAACCACTTCTTCAAAGCCATCAGCAAGCCAGCACGTTCTGCCTAAAAGCAGCTATGTTTACTCACTTTATTATTATTATTATTATTATTATTGGCTTCCTGATTGCTTTTTAACAAATTATTTGCATAATATAGAAATGAATATGTTGAGGAACCAAAATAATAACGAAGCATAGAAAAAATTAATTAATGACATTCAAAAAGGAGTGAGAAGAAGCAAAGCTTGTTAGCTCTCATTCCTTTGTCTAAATAAAATATGTATATATACATATATATACATACACACACATATACGTGCATATATTCATACACTCTTATATATATATACACATACTGAAAGAGAGGAAATAGTGATCGTCTAGTTCTTTTAGGTTTAAGACAGCAAACTGAATGGGGTGCTGATCAGGGCACAGGAATGAAGAGATGAGACGTCCTTTCTCTTTAACTGGGATGTGTTTGCTTGAGTTCCTGGCTTAGATATGTTCCACAGCTTGAATTGAATGTTATGCAAGCTAATACATTGGCAACTGGGTTTAGAATTTATTCTTCATGTCTTTAATGTAGGATTTCTTTGTGAGGAAGCTTAAATGAAATCAGATGAGAGCATTCTGACTAATGCTGAACGATTAATTGCATTTGCGATATTATTGCAATATCATAAAACACAATTTTCTAATTGCAAAGGCTGCAATTTTTATTTTATTTTTTCAGATTTATTTGCTTTATTGTTGTAATCTGTGCTTTAACACTTATATTTATTTAAAGTTTAAATAAATCTGAAATGACTTATTATGAAACAGATTGTTTTATTGCTTGTGTTCATTGAAAAATACATGACAATAGGCCCTTGAAAAAATAATGGCATATTAAATCGTAATCTCAATATTGAGGAAAAAAAATCGCAATTAGATTATTTTCCCCAATCCTTCAGCCCTAATTCTGACACACATTCGTGGGCCAGCACTGACCTATGTAAATGTGTTTATTGTGACTAGATTTACTTATGAATGAGCGTTTTTGTTCCCCACAGTACATCACATGGACACATGAACAGCTTTGTCCGGACAGACACCGTAGAGGAAGCTGCACGTCTTACCACATGGGTTATAGCAGTGGCTCCACTCGTTTGACTTTTTTTTTTTAATAATGATAAACCTTAGGGAATAGGTTGTATATTTATATATATATTCTGAATGTATCAAATTTAATTGAGAATTGTTGCATTTAAATAGTTAATTTGTTATGTCTGGATGGGCTCATATAAGCAAGTTGCTTCAGCCCAATCCCTTTTTGGTTGAGATGTATTTGGTGAATGTAGTATTTTTCAATGTACTGTGCATCAAATGGACAACCAAATAAAATGTATTCATTCATTCACATATATATTTAATATGAATAAATCAAAATAAAATCTTGTTTACAGTAATCACTCCTGTGTATATGTACATTGTCATGGCAAATTTGCGGTTGACCTCATTTGGAGACATGATTTATTGCTCTGGTTGAATGATGGAGTCCAGGCGAGGCATTGATGATTTTATAAAAAAGGTTTATTATAAAACTAAATAAAAAAGAGTATAAAGATGGACAAAATTAGTGACCGCCCCGGGCGGACGTCCGATGACCGAGTGGCACAGTTCTAACTCATCACGTATATTCCCCCTCAGTCCCCCTCCCTCCTCCCCCCAGGAGATAAAGAGGACAGGGCGGAGGTGAAAGAAGAGGGTGAAAAGAGACAGTTTCTTCTTTAGGTCAAAACAACCAGTTCTCTGGTATCTCCTGATTGTCGTGAGTGTGTCATGCCTCTGTGTCTGAGGGATAAGATGTGTTTTGGGAAGCTGACCTCGAGAAGAGAGCAGAAAACATGAGACAGCAGAAATGAAAAGTCTCAACTTAAAGCCTTAAAAAGAATAAGGTATATGAGTAAATATGTTAATAAACATAACTAACAATTTTGCCCTGACAACATGTACTGCAGTTACTACTTCTGTATGCAAATTGACAATTCACCATTAAATGTGTTATTTTGAAAATGTTTTATTTTTTTTAAATACATTATATTTTGGCTTAATTCTATTTGTTATTTAGATTTTACCTCAAATATTACCATTGAATTGGAATAACATAATGAGAGTGTTCCTAGATATGAACTTCAGGTATATCTCAAATTTCAAAGTGTTTTATTTTGTACTTCAAGTGGTTATTCAGCATTTTTGGGTTTATTTGATAAACAGGTTAGAAAGTGCAAAATTCCCTGTTTTCCCTTTTTTCAAAATGGGCACCTTTAGCATCGTTTTTCTCAAAAACTGCAACCGCGGAGAACTTTTCCCTGAGGAATCTCTATATATATTTCTGATGTAAAATACAAAAAAAAATTAAGTAGTGCCCCCCGGGGTGGAACGAACACCTATTTCTAGGCAAGGAGTGTTTACAACAGTGACATAATCAAAGGGACCGGACCTTTAGGGGGAGCGCTAAGCGCAAGTTACTTAGTTCTGCTTTAAGTTAAAAAGCTGTGAAATAACTTTTGAATATGAATTTATTTGAGTTGTAATTGAAACTGAATGTGAAATGTCAAATAGAATGGAAAACAACAGAAGCATCAGTCAGGTGGTTCTCTCACATGTTTTTCTTCACATCCGAGTGAACAAATCACAAGTTTCCCTCATAGTTGTTTAAAAGCTGTTTTCACCGTGAGTCATCATCGTTGTAGCCTATTTTGAGTGGTGTTTAAGAGCAAATTTTAAATATTTGTCAACTCCATCTTTTTGATCCCTTTTCCAGAGGCAATCATGGAGACTACAGAAAACTAAGTATACAATGTAGACTAGAGACATCCTCAACAGAAAGTATTGCAAGCCTTTGTAAGCCAGAAGTGTCATTAATGAGCACTGATTGAACAGCTTGCTAGAAACTAGCTATTTGTACAGCAAACTTAATAAATGAGTCAGACTCGACAGCGTCAGACTTTATTTTTAGGAGATAAACCCAATTTTCCTGTGCATGTTTCTTACGCTAACCCAGTAACAAAACAAAAGCACTTCCCTTGAATGTTGGCTTAATTGCACACCAGTAAATTTCCATTCCAAGTTTCCATTTGTGGGTCAAAGCTTATTACATGCATGAACTCGCTTTGATTAATAACATTAATGAATAAAAAAAAAATCATATTATTTTCTAGGACATATGTAATACATTATTTGCAAGAAGTCTTAGTCTTTCAAAATATTTGGTGGGTGCTGATTTTTAAAGGATCTGAGTGTGAGATTAACCGTATTTCAACCCGAAGCAAAGCTGCAAGCAAATTTGATAGAGCCATTGACTTGTACTGAAGAGGAGTTACTGCGCATGTACAACTTTTAATGAGAATGGATGGTAAAGATTTTTGCGCCCCAAGGAGGAAACACGTCACCAATCAGACACAGATGAACGAAACAACTTTACACATCATCATTATCTATATATTATTCATTCTGATTATCTAAATACAGATATACATTTTCTTTTTTTTTTTTTTTTTCCTTTGTCTGCACATGCTGTCGAAGGTTAACACTACAAGAAGTGCAATCTTTAGACAGCAATGCATATTTTATTATTGCAATTAAATACATTTATTTATTTCATTGCATAATTGTGACCATCACCAGCCCTCCCTAGGGAAGGGTAAGAAATACTTTATTAAAGGGAGGATGTAAAAAAGAGAGGGCAGTGTTACACCAAGGTGAGGGGGTGGAGGGGGGTGGGGAAGTTAACAGGGAAGAGGGATACAAGATAGGAAATGGAATGGGTGGGGAGTAGTCGATAGGTTTCAAGTGATGCGATGTGAAATTGTGGTTGTGTATATTGTGCTTATTGTTGTGTTATCAAGCCAGTGTGCGGCTTAGGAATAATGGTGGTGGCTGTGAACAGAGGAAGAAGTGAGTGGAAATTCCATAAAACAGGTATTTGGGAACAACGTGTCTATGGTTGAGCCCAGTATGAGTGTTATCCCACAGCCCAAGGCCAGTGCATCCATGACAAATTTATTTCCAAGAACCGCCACTGCAAAACCCACGAGCCGCCCCCGGGCCCGAAGAAGCAGTCAGGCCAGCAGCAAGAGCGGGCAATCTAGGGGCCCCCGGCGACCACCCCACGGCCAAGCAGCCCCCCGAACGCCCCCAAGATCCCAAGCCGAGAGGCAGCCATCGCCCCCCCCATACACACCCGAGAAAGCCCCAAGGAGCCAAGGACCCAGCGCACCACGCCACCGATCCAACCCCCAACCCCCGGGAGTCTCCCCGCCGGCCCCCAGGCACCCCAACCTAGCCCCCCATGGCGCCCCAAATCACCTTTTGTTGATGCCGCCCGCGCCACGAGCTTCAGTTTTTTTAAAGCCAGGGCCCCCTCCAAGGGCCAAGCCAGACCGCCTCGCCGGGATGTGGCCCCCTATTCCGGCCCCGACACCCTGCCTCACGGGGCACTGCCCAAGCAGGGGCCGTACCAGTGGGTATGCAAGGGCGCCAAGGCCGCCAGGACCGGCCCGGCCAGCCAGCCAAGCACCCCGGGCCCCAGGAGCACCCCTCGGGACCAGGACCCCCCAAGGGCAAGCCCCCCGGGACGCACCCCCCAACCCCGCCCAGGACCCGGCCACAGCCCAGCAGGACCGCACAGCCCCGGACAGCCCAAGGCCAGCAGCCCAGGGCCCGCCGCCCCCCGGACAGCGCCAGCCACGGAGCAGCGCCCCCCACCGGCCCGCTAGCAACCGGCAATCCCCACCGCGGGGACGGAGGCATCCCAATGGCACACATCAAGTGCGGAACAGCAGCCCCCAGCCAAAGATGCCCCGGACCCACCCACCAGTCCGCAGATGGCAGGACAGACCCACCAGGCGGCCGACAGCAACCTCCACCACCGGAACAGCTAGCGCCGCCCCCCAGTAAACAGCATTGCCCCGAGGCACCAAGCAACCCCGCTCCAACCCCGGTGAGGACACCAGCACACCCCCAGCACACCCACCCCCCAAACCGGCGAGGCAGGCCGCCCCGGGTCCGCACACCGCGGGGCCCGCCCCCAAGGCCACCAGGAGACGAAACAAGCACCAAGCCACACCCAAGGGGAGGAAGCGCCCCCGCGCCCCACCAGGCCGACACCGCCCGGAAAGACCCCGCAAGGAGAGACCCCAGCAAAGCCCCCCCGAGACCCACCGCCACGCCCGACCGCACCATCCTGATGTATTTTTACTCTATGCAGTGGCCCAGCCACCAACAGAGGGGCCAGGCCACCACCGGAGAGGCCCAAATATGTGAACCAACCCACTACCCTGTTATGGTGCCTCTCCATTCCCCAAGGGACTGCTGCCCCTTGTAGCCAAGAACGAGCAGTCTTTTCCCCTGGCTTAGAACCAAGGGAAAGTGACCTCTTCAGTGAGGGAGATTTGTGGCTGTTGGTGTCTGATGAGCCAACACAATCTACTTCAGTACCTCATGTACCTAGTGTAGGGAGTATATCACAACCTCACCCCTCTGCCCCATCAGGGGAGCCTGGTACCAGACAGCCGGGTCTGCGTCGTACAACCAATGCTACAGCTGGGCATCACTCTAATGTCCACCATCTTCCAGCATCTGCAGACCAGTCTGGGAGTTCTGCACAGCCTTTGTCTAATCTCCAGACAGCTATCTTTAGACCCTGGTGCTAACTTCTACTTGTTTCATCGTCGGGGCGATGACACAAAATCCGGGGGAAGAATGTGACAAGGTATGGAGTGTACTCCTTTCCATTAGAGGGCAGTGTGGCTGTCAATCACTGGGCTGCCGGCTATAAATGAGCATGGCCTGCGCTGTTTGCATCCCTTCCTCTTCCTCTCTGATGGCATTGTCAGATGGTGTTGTTTACGTCCGCATCTGTGCCTGCGAGACTCAAGCAGTGTTTGTTCCCTGTGAATGGTATGTGTATATATTGGCTTCCTTCATTAGCTTTCAAGACACTGTCTACATTGGGTTTTGTGTACTATGAGAGTGTGGTGTGACCGGGCTCTGAGCTGCATTGCCGGTTTGTGATCAGGATCTGGGCTGCATTGTCAAGCCTGTGTGTGTGTGTTCGGCACCTCTGTCGGTAAGCTGCCATGACGCCTGTCTCTGTTAGCTGCATAGCTTGGTGAGTTAATTAATTAAATCTCTCCCAGCCAGCGCTGGTGGAATCTGGGCTGTGTGGTTTCCCTAATGCCACTGCTGCGTGACGGTCAACCCAGCGTTCCGGTAGGGAGACTTTTAACATAACTTACATTGTTTACTTGTTTTAGGTTTACTCCTAAATACTAAATGTTTATATTGGTTACTTTTACAGTGCACGGCGACCTTCTGCCACAACTTCTGGGCTGACACTGCTGTCTTTGCTTATGGTAAGTGCTGCTAATGGTGGTTTGACTGAAGCCTTTGTACTGGACCTTTTTGGCACCCTGGTTGCTCCCCTAAGCCAACGTTTGAGGGCATTGTGCACAAGCGAGGCCAGCTTTGCTGCCCTCTCTTCCACTTTTAGCTTTAACTATATTGTTTGATTTATTTGTGTGCTATTTTCTGTAGAGCTGTAATCTTAGTTATATTTTCTATACATCTTTGTGTGTTATTTTCTTTGGATTTATTTTAATTCCTGTATTTGTTATGTTTTTCAGTGTGTTTATTTTTGGTATTTGGGTTGTCCTTGTTTGTTTGATTTTTTCTTCCATTTTGTTGTTTTCCCGGTTTTCTTTGTGATTTGTTTTATTGTTTGTGTGGCATATGTGTGACACATTTAGTGCTTGCATTGTGGGACGTTTTTAAGTGTATGTGTTTTGTTTGGCAGGTGCTGAGGGCTCCAGCATGACAGCGGCCCGGGTGGTGGTCCCCTCACTTGATATTTTCTTTTGTTGCTGTCACACGGGTGCTGTGTAGTTTTGGATTGCCCGCCCTTAACTGCGGACTACAGCCAATACCTTGCCGACAATGAGAGCGTTGAGCACCCGCCCCAAACTGCTTGGAGAGAGCCATTGAAATATATGATGTTTATGGGCTCAGGTCTGACCAAAGTACTTTCTGGGTCAGTGTATGTTTTAATCATTGAATTTTCCATTCAGAAAAGGAAATCAAAAAAGAAAAAAACAAGTGGTAGTTTGATTTTAGTTTAGTTCAAATTGAAAAACTAAAATTGAAATTTAAGGCATATTTCTTCATCAGGGTCAAGAAGGGATTAGAAACATTAAAAAAATTGGTTGATTTTTCATTTTTGTTTCTAAAACTCAAAAACAGAAATACCAAAAGGCAAAAACAAAAAAAAAAGGTTGTTTTTCATTTTTGAGACCGGAAGTTGTTTTTTTCAAGATAAGAGCACATATATCAGGACGCTGCTGTTTTTCTGGTGCCAAAATATATGAATTATTGGCTTGTCAACTGCAGAAATTGCTGCAAAAATATCACACCAAAGTCGGAGTTTTTCAGCAAGACGTGAGGAGATTTAGCACAGAAAATGGTTTAATCCGACTCACTGATATATGTATTATGTGCAATATATTTGTAGCAATTTCTGCAGATGACAAACCTTGTTTTGCCATTTCAGAAATGACTTCGGAGTGCGGTTCCAAAGACATTTTAAACAAATATATTAAAATATAGAAATAATTCATATATGTTGGCACCAGAAAAACAACAGCACCCTCATGTGCTCTTATTTTGAAAAGAACAACTTCCGGTTTCACCATAATAAGAGACAGGCATTTTTTTTTGTTTTTGTCCTCTGGTATTTTTGGTTTTTGGTTTTAGAAACAAAAATTGAAAAATCAACCGTTAAATGTCGTTAATCCCTTCTTGACCCTGATGAAGAAATACGCCTTAAATTTATTTTTCAGTTTTTCAGTTTGAAAAAATCAAATAACCATTTTTTGTTTTGTTTTGTTTTATATATTTCTACAAATAATTAGACAGACAGACAGACAGACAGACAGACAGATAGATAGATAGATAGAGCACTTATAAGGTTACAAAGTGCTTTACAGAGTGCAAAGATAAAACAAGATTTAAAACAGAGTTAAAATTGTTCCATAAAATGCACATCAAAAAACATTGGTACAAAATATAAAAATGAATGAATAAATACATTAAATTAAATTTTAATTTTAATTTTAAATCTGGTATAGCGAGTTTGAGTTGCAGAACTTAGGGCCTCTGAGGCATAAAGCTCAATATAGATAGATAGATACCGTAGATAGACAGACAAATACATACATACACACAAGTTATTTTATGTGAGAAAAGACACATTTAAATGTACTAGTACAGTATTCATTTAGTGGGCACTTAAGGAGAGTTGTCAATTATGTGCATAATAATAACAACATACTCTGTAGCATTATAAAGGGGTATATTTGCAGGTGCAAAGTAAAATAGCTAGCGTGTGCAATTTCCCTGGTTCAATTCTATGAGACATGCGCATGATGAACGTGTTGTTTTTTTTCTCATTTTTATATTTTTTCCATTTGGTGTATTTTTCTGTAATGTATGTTTTTTTGGAGTCATTATATAACTTGGTAGTAAAAGACCCCCCAGGAAAGGATAGCACCACTTCTGTGCTGGGTATTATTGCCATGAATGTCATGAAAGCGTATTACAAGCAGCTTTGTCACCAGTATGGCCCTGGTTTGTTTGACCTTACCTCTGGGTTAGGAGTCCCCACACCCTGGTTACCTGCTCTTCAGTTGTGCCAACAGGTTGCGGTGCAGGATCGCTCAACGAGAAATGGTTTGGCAAAAGTTCGAGGTCCGAGGCCCGTTGTTATCCCTGCAGGAACCACAAAATGTGTTGCTGCCACTTGCTCCGCCGTAGTTGGGTCTACTGAAGCCAGCATTGCTGAGCCCCTGGGGTATGGGTTTAGTCTGCCACCCGGGCTGTTTGTGTCGCCCACTTTGGTTAGTGTTGTTAGAGGGACTGTTTTTGTACCTGTGACCAATGTTGGTATGTTCACTGTAACTTTAAAGTCTTGCTGGCCCTTGTGTCCTCTGTCGAGGTTGTTGGCCTACCCTCGGGATTACATGAAGTTCCCGGTGAACGTGAATCCATGGTTGCTACCGGTCGGTTTCACGCGGCAAAGGAGGGTTCGGTGCTGGATAAAATATTGGGGCTGAATCTTTTCATGCTAAATGAGGCTTAGCAGCTAAAAGTCAGGGCACTGCTAGTTAATTATGTCAGTGTTTTCCGTGTTTGAAGGTGACCTAGGTTGTACTGGTTTATTTCTCACGATATCCCTCTTTTTGACAATGTACCCGTGCGTCAGCTTTATAGACGTATTCCTCCATTAGAGTATGAGTCTAGGCCCACATAAACCAACTGCTAGATGCCCAGGTAATCCGGGAGAGCAGTAGCCCCTACTCCTCCCCCATTGTCATCATACGCAAAAAGGATGGCAGTCTGCGCCTCTGTGTGGACTATCGACAACACAATAAGAAAACCAGCGAGGACGCGTTTCCACTGCCCCGAATTGAGGAGTCCCTGGACTCGTTTTGTGGAGCTCAGTGGTTTACCATCATGGACTTAGCCTCTAGCTATAATCAGGTACCAATGGCAGAGGGCGACAAACAAAAGACTGCTTTCTACACCCCATTTGGGTTATTTGAATTTAGCCGAATGCCCTTTGGGTTATGTAATGCTCCGGGGACTTTCCAGAGGCTTATGGAGCGAAAGTTTGGCACACAGCATGGCCAGTCACTGCTACTCTACTTAGATGATATAGTCGTTTACTCTTCCACTTTTGATGAACATTTAAAGTGGCTGGAGGTTGTGATTAGCTGTCTGCAACAAGAAGGACTCAAAGTAAAGTTGGAGAAATTTAATTTTTTTCAAACAGGAGGTGCAATACTTGGGACATCGCATTTCAGAAGAGGGAGTGTCAACTGATCCTGGGAAGATTTCTGCCATGTCCAATTGGCCCCGTCCTAAAACTGTCCCTGAGCTGCGGTCCTTCATTGGCTTTGCGAGCTATTACGTTCGTGGAGGGGTTTTCCAAGCTGGTATATATTTCCAAGCTGGTATATATTTCCAAGCTGGCTGCCCCCCTTCACTAGGGGGTGGCTAGTTGCAGAACTATCTGGTCCCAACAACCGGAGAGGAAGAGGAACTCACCTGGGTGACGCCTGGTCGGAGGAGTGTGAGGAGATCTTCAAGGAGCAGAAGTCCCGCCTTGTAAGTGCGCCCACCTTAGCTTTTGCTGACTTCTCTCTGCCATTTATCCTTGAAGTAGATGCCAGCCACTGTGGATTGGGAGCTGTGCTATCACAGGAGCAAGGAGGAAAAGTGAGACCCGTGGCCTATGGCAGTCGCAGCCTGCACCCTGCAGAGAGAAACTATAGCTCCATGAAGCTGGAGATAGCAGCCATGAAGTGGGCCATGGCCGACAAATTCAAGGATTACCTGTGGGGCCACTGCTGTGTTGTATGGATGGACAACAATCCGCTGAGCCACCTGGACATTGCCAAGCTTGGAGCAACGTAGCAGCGGGGGGTTGCCTGCATTTGACTATAGTGTGAGGTATCGGCCAGGATGGATTAACCAGAACGCGGACGCCCTCTCCAGGCAACGTAATCACACTGGCAGTGAGGGGGTCGAGTTGGAGCGCTACCTACCTGGCAATTGCAGAGAATGTCTGCCAGCATCCGCAGCAGGCGGCCACCCAGTCCGCCATTACTGCTCTTCCATCCCACAGTCCAGTTGACCTGAGAAGGCTCCAAAATGTCAGACTCTTCCATCAGTGCCTTCCTGCCCTTCTGGAGCCAACAGAGAGTGCCAAGTCGTGCTGAGCAAGAGAAGCTGAGTCCTCGAGCGAGGGGTTTGGTGAAACAGTGGCACTGCATTGTGCAGGAGGGGCTGCTGTGACGTCGGCTGCTGAGGCCACAGCAGCCGACGTCAGCGGACGTGATCACCAGCTCAACTCGGTTCCCACAGAGAAACACATTATCACGTTAATTTATGACACACGTATGGCGTTACGTCACCATTAAGCGACTCTGGGTTTGTTGTTGACAGTACATTCTGTTAATTTCATATTTTCTGTTGCGTAGGGTAACTATAAACCAAGATTTACCCAGACACGTGCTCTTTTCACGGACTGGGTTTCCCAGGGCCCCTGAACGCATCACGTTAATTTAAATGACCGTAACTCTGCTCATATTTGCTCTATCGGAGAAATTCCACCAGTTTATGAAAGATAATAAGTTGTTCTTTACAGCCAGTATCGGTACATTGCGGTAATTTTACGCACACGTAACGGAAACATTAAAGATGCCGCTTTGTTTTAACGAAATCAACACAAGGAACAGAGAGAACCAAGTGAGTGAGAAAGAAAGACAAAAACAGACCAAATAACGGTGGATTTATTAAAAATGAAAGACTCTCTCTGATGATAAAATTTATATATTTATCTCCATCACTTTCAGTTTTCCTTTTGATGAACATGACATTATCTAACTCTTCTTTTATTTCTTCTTCTTTAAGTCCATGCAGAGTGGACACGCCCCTCCCTGGACATTAAAACCATGAGCTGACCCTAGTTTCCATCATCTGGTCTAGACCCATCACTTCCACAGACAACAGACAGAATAAAGCTCAGTCAACATGGGAACATGGGATGCACTTATTTATTGAAATGTATATTAAATGATTATTTAATTTTCTGTAATTTTATTTTTTAGGAGATGTTTTTAATTGTTTCAATAATTTAGAGACTTAAGGAACAGATTGTTATAATGGTTTGCGGAGGTGAAAGAAGAGGGTGAAAAGAGACGTGCTGGTGACGTGCTGGTGATGTGCTGACGTATCGATCATTTCCTGTTTACACTCTACCGCTGCTTGCAGCGCTCTACTACTGTGTTCTGCTAACTCTAATCAAACTTGTTGTCATTGATATTTTAGCCTTGAAAACACTTGTTTTAATTTTTTACCGTAGAGTTAAACGTACGAAGGTTAAGTAAAAAGCAATCTCGCCTCTTATAGGCAGTGTAATCTCCTTTAAACTTCCTTTTGTCCTTAGCTTAGCTTAGCTTAAATTTAGCACCTATGGCTTCTCTCTCCTCCCCTCCGCTCTCCTGCCCAGTGTGTCAGATGTTTAGTTACTCCTCGTCCTCCTTTAGGGACAATGGTAGTTGCATAAAGTGTAGCGTACTGTTAGATATGGAGGCGAGGATCAACAATCTGGAGAAGCGGTTCCGCACCCCTGATACCAAAACCGAAGCTAGCAAGCAGGACCTAGCCAGTGCGGACCGTGCTAGCTCTAGCTTAGCCTCCCCCCCGGCCAGCAATGAGTGGGTTACTGTCCGTGGTAAGCATAGTCGAAGGTCAAAAAGCCGCTCGGGACACCACCATGTTCACGTCTCAAACAGGTTCTCCCCCCTCCGTGAGGACAACACACTCACCGGGGAACAAACTCTGATAATTGGCGACTCCATAGTGAGAAACGTGAAGCTAGCGAAGTCAGCGGGCATTGTGAGGTGCATCCCAGGGGCCAGAGCGGGCGACATAGAATCAAATCTAAAGTTGCTGGCAAAGAGTAATCGTAAGTTTGATAGGATAGTCCTCCATGTCGGCACTAATGACTCCCGACGTCGTCAGTTGGAAGCAACCAAAGTGAACATTGAATCAGTTTGTGCTTATGCTAAAACAATGTCGGACTCCGTAATTTTCTCTGGTCCCTTACCAAATCTGACCAGTGATGACATGTATAGCCGCATGTCATCATTTAACCGCTGGCTATCGAGGTGGTGTCCAGAAAACGAGGTGGGCTTCATTGATAATTGGAGATCCTTCTGGGGAAAACCGAACCTGATAGGAAGAGATGGAATCCATCCTACTTTGGAGGGAGCATCTCTACTATCAGAAAACATGGCACAGTCACTGTTATGACATCTCATGAATGAGACCATGTTACAGAGGGGGAGTCCTCCACGCCCCTCTGCGCTTGCCTTAGGACAGTTTCCCTCCCATTGCTATTATCATAGCTGTGTTCATCGCCATGGCAACTGTTGTGATGGTGGTGAATATTATTTTATGGAGACGGTGTCTGTCCCTCGACCCATATTTCACAATGATTTTAACATAAAATCAAATAAAAGAGCTATCAATTATAAAAATCTGAAAAAAATTTTAATCTCAAATCTAGAAACACCAAAACATAAAACCATTAGATGTGCTCTATTAAATATTAGATCACTGAGATCCAAATCTCTACTAGTAAATGACCTTATCTCAGAAAATAACTTTGATTTATTCTGTTTAACTGAAACATGGCTGTATCAAGACGAATATGTTAGTTTAAATGAAGCCACTCCTCCCAGTCATTTAAATACTCATATGCCACGAGACATAGGCCGTGGAGGTGGTGTAGCAGCTATTTATCATTCCTCTCTCCTAATCTATCCTAAACCAAAGGCCAACTACACTTCCTTTGAAAGCCTGGTTTTAAATTTATCTCATACCAAATCAAAAACCTGCCAGCCAGTCTTATTTGCGATAATTTACCGTCCTCCAGGCCCTTATTCTGAATTTCTATCAGAATTCTCTGAGTTTATATCAAACTTAGTCCTCAGTTCTGATAAAATACTGATAGTAGGAGATTTTAATATCCATGTTGACAAAGATAGTGATAGCCTGAGCTCAGCCTTTATGTCCCTAATAGACTCAGTTGGCTTTTTTCAAACTATTAATGAAGCTACTCATCGTTTAAATCATACTCTTGATCTTGTTCTAACATATGGCCTTGATATTAATGAACTAAAAGTCTACCCTGAAAATCCTCTGCTATCAGATCACTTTTTAATATCTTTTAACATTATATTAGAGGATCTCGCACTGTGCAATAAAATAGTTACGAGTAGAAATCTGTCCAATAGTGCTGTGGCTAAATTTAAAGAGGCCATTCCTGCTGCCTTAAACTCAGTGCACCATCCAATAAATAACTATGATATTAATTATAACCCCTCTCAACTGGATCTGCTTGTCGATAGCTCTGCTAGCCTACTAAAATCTACCTTGGACTCAATTGGCCCATTGAGGGGAAAAAACTATTAAACGAGGAAAGCTCCGTGGTTTAGCTCTGAAACTCACACACTCAAACAAACAACCCGTAAATTAGAGAGAATGTGGTGCTCCAATAAAACAGAGGAGTCACGAATACTCTGGCAAGAAAGCCATAGTAAATACATGACAGCCTTACGACATAGTCGATCTACATACTATTCCTCACTAATTGAAGAAAATAAAAATAATCCGAGGTAACTTTTCAGCACTGTAGCCAGGCTAACACAAAGTCAGAGCTCTATTGAGCCCATGATTCCTTTAGCCCTCAGCTGTGAGGACTTTATGTCATTTTTTAACGATAAAATTCATAAGATTAGAGATAAAATTAGCCACTCCCTGCCTTCACCTGGGCCTGCTGTACCATTAAATGTAAATAGGCCTAACCTAAACTGTTTCACACATATAGGACTTCAGGAACTTAACTCTATTATTTCATCCTCCAAACCATCGACCTGCCTTTCAGATCCGATCCCAACTAAGCTGTTTAAAGAAGTTGTTCCCCTGGTCTGCCCATCTTTGTTGGAGACAATAAATATATCCCTATCAATAGGCTACGTGCCACAGTCCTTTAAAGTAGCTGTAATCAAACCCCTTCTCAAAAAACCTACTCTTGATTCCAGCACTTTAGCAAACTACAGGCCTATATCTAATCTTCCTTTTATTTCAAAGATTCTTGAGAAAGTTGTGGCGGCTCAGCTCTGTGAATTTCTTCAAAACAACAGCCTGTTCGAGGACTTCCAGTCAGGTTTTAGAGCTCAACACAGCACAGAGACTGCTTTAGTTAAAGTAACTAATGATCTACTCTGGGCTTCAGATGAAGGACGACTCTCAGTGCTGGTTTTATTAGATCTTAGTGCAGCTTTTGACACTATAGATCACTATATTCCACTAGAGAGATTAGAGAAATTACTTGGAATCACAGGGACTGCCCTAAACTGGTTTAAGTCCTACCTATCTGATAGGTACCAGTTTGTACACGTGAATAATAGGTCTTCTGTGTACACTAAAGTAAGCTACGGGGTTCCTCAGGGCTCTGTGCTAGGTCCAATCCTCTTCTGTATCTATATGCTCCCCCTTGGTAATGTTATGAGAAAATACTTTGTTAACTTTCACTGCTATGCTGATGATACCCAACTGTATGTATCAATGAAGCCAGGTGAGACAAATCAGCTATCTAAACTTGAGGCCTGTCTAAAGGACATTAGGGCCTGGATGGACCAAAATTTTCTTCTTCTCAACTCAGACAAGACTGAGGTCATTTTACTGGGCCCACGACACCTTAGAGAAACCTATGCTAGCCTAACTACCCTAGATGGCATTACTCTGGCACGAAGCACAACTGTTAGAAACCTTGGGGTTCTATTTGATCAGGATTTATCCTTCAACTCTCACATAAAACAAACTTCAAGAACTGCCTTCTTTCATCTCCGTAACATTGCTAAAATCAGATCTATCCTGTCTCAGGGCGACGCCGAAAAACTAGTCCATGCTTTTGTTACCTCTAGACTGGATTATTGTAATTCTCTTTTAGCAGGCTGCCCGAGCAAGTCGCTTAAGACACTTCAGCTGGTTCAAAATGCTGCAGCACGTGTACTGACTAAAACTAGGAGAAGAGATCACATTACTCCTGTATTAGCCTCTCTGCATTGGCTTCCCATAAAATATAGAATAGAATTCAAGATTCTTCTTCTCACTTATAAAGCCCTAAATGGACAGGCACCAGTCTATCTCAAGGAGCTTGTAGTGCCATACAATCCCCCCAGAACACTACGCTCTCAAAATGCTGGACTACTCGTTGTTCCATTTGTCTCTAAAAGTAGTATAGGAGGAAGAGCTTTCAGTTATCAGACCCCACTTCTCTGGAACCATCTACCAACCACGGTTCGGGGGGCAGACACCCTCTCTACCTTTAAGGTTAGGCTCAAAACATTCCTCTTTGGTAAAGCTTTTAGCTAGGAACCAGCTCATAGCTCATAATTAAGATGCAATAGGCATAGACTGCCGGGGAGGGGGTCTGGCATGCTCGGTTGGAGAGAGGTTGGAGAGGGCGTTAAGAGAGAGGTCATTTAGGCTAGAGAGGGACCGGAGAGGGTCCCATTCCTCTCTCAAACACTCCCTCTATGTCTGCTTCTTCCCTTGTGTGTTTGCTCCTGTACTCCTTCTGGCTTTTGTCTTGCAGGTCCGTGGGATCCTTAGTGTGGAGTTACAGAGTCTCAACAACTCTGTCTCCACCCTCTCCTCTGCACACACCCAACACAGCATAACGTGGATGGCTGTTCATCATAGGAATGGGATCCACACAAGGTTCCTGCTGCTTAACAGAAGGTTTTCCTTGCTGCCATGATGAATTCATGTTGGGTGTGGGATACAAATGTATGTGTATATACGTATATATGCATATGTGTGTATCCATAAAATGAAGAGTCCGTCCTTAAGACTGCTCTACTGTAAAGTGCCTTGAGATACCATTGGTTATGATTTGGCGCTATACAAATAAAGATTGATTGATTGATTGATTGCATAATAAAGGTGATTTACTTGAGTCATCACTAATTTCAGATTGTTTTTAAGTCTTTGTATAAAAATACTTTAACAGGACAACAATGATGTGCAGAGCTGCAGTAATGTTGGCTTCATACAATAATAATAATAACAACAACCACTGCACACACCACCAGAGAAGCTTCCAGTGAATAATTTACAAATAAAAAAAAGTTCACTGATGGTGACATTGAGATCTCAATGTCATCAGTGAACTTTTTTTTTTTCTGTAAATTATTCACTGGAAGCTTAGATATTGTGTTACAAAGATATCAAAGTTTGTTGTTTTGAGAAGAGTCATATTTATGATTAAAAGTTATGATTGTATTATATTCTAAAGTTTAGGATTATCTGGCTCGTCTTCCTTTCTTTCTGTTCACAGCATAACTTTATATTTAGTTCTACACAATGTGTTTACAGCTAATTTTACTGATTATTGTTACACATTATCCTGTATGTGCATTATATACAGTATAAATGTGTAGATTTAACCAACTGTTGGAGAAACCATTTTATTAAATACAAAGCAAACGACATGCAAACAGAAAAACAGGTAGAAATAGTTTATTTAAATTATGAAATTAGTGAGTTGTTAAAGTGCTGAGGTGCAGCGGAGGGTCTTCTTCTGCAGAGACGAGATGATGAGGGGTCAGCTGTCATAATATTCCCATCCTTGTACTTCCAATGTTTAAATGTTTTGTTTTTAAGGTTCATGTTACATTTTGCAAAAGGTTGCACTTTATTTCTGGCTTATTGATTTTTGTTTGGAAAATTATTACTCTTTCTTTCAGACATTTCATTTATTTGGGCTTGTATTTGTGATGTTCTGTTTTTGGTTACATTTAGATGAATAAATTAATACACAACACTTTGCTCCCCAAGACACTTTGTTTGTTTTCATTCTACAGAGTTTGTGAGTATGTGTCCCAGAACACTGAAACACCATATATATATATATATATATATATATATATATATATATATATACATTAGCAGCAGTACAATGTCCAATTTCCATTTTTTTCTGGGTTATATAATAGCCAACTACATGTGTCCTGTCCACAAAATACCAGTAATATGTTACACATTTGCAGCAGTAAAATGTCCCATTTCCATATGTTCTGGTTTATATGGGTTAATATACCAGTAATATGTGTTTATATGTATATTTATACCCTCGGAAATACCCGGACCTGATGATGAGCTGCTACACTCCGTTACTGTCCCGCTGTCGGCTGAACAAAGAGAAGTCCTGACGGTCATGTTGTCCTCTTCCTCCTCGAGTTCTCTGTGGTGTTGTTCATATATAGTGTATATATATATATCAGGTAACGCCAACTCTGAACTTTTCATCGGCTAACGAGCACTTCTGACACCGCTATCAATGCGGAATGCAGATGTTTACATGCCGTAAAGCGTCGCGCGGTACCAACGTCATCACATTTTGCGCGCGGGTCGAGTCGAGTTGTGCGTGCGCATGTGCGGCCAACTGTGCCAGTCTGGCACCATCGGGCCGTTACCCCCCCGTGGTGCAGTTCACACTTACGCAGGCCAGACAATGGCCCCCCATGGTTTCACACATGCACAGAGCTGGTTAGGAACGGCCCTGGTTGCCAGTGTGAGTACACCCTAACTTCTTCCAAGTCCCTGAGTGCATCACATGGCTGGTCAAGGCCTACTTCCAGGACCTTCAGTTCTGTATTAGAGTACAGGCCACTACAACTGCCTGGCAGCACCTCGAGCTAGGTATAATGGCAGGCTGTACCATCTCCCCACTGGCGTTTACCATGGCAATGGAGCTCATTATTCGAGCATCCCGATGGGTGGTTGGAGGAGAGCGGTTGAAGAGCGGGTTGCGTCTTCCTCCAATCAGGGCATACATGGATGACATGACGACAATAACAACAACAAACGCATGTACCAAACGCCTGCTGAATAAACTCCAGGGAAACATCAAATGGGCACGGATGGCGATTAAACCCAGCAAATCCTGCAGTATATCCATTGTCAATGGCCAGCTCATAATGAGAGGTTCCATGTCAACAATGAGCCAATACCAACAGTCCTGGAGAAGCCTATCAAGAGCCTTGGTCGTTGGTATAGTGCTGAGCTCAAAGACTAGGGGCAGGCGGAACAAATCCGGCAGGACATAATTGGTGGCCTTAAACAGATCAACAGCACTGCTCTCCCTGGGAAACTGAAACTGTGGTGCTTCCAGTTTGGGCTGCTACCCCGTCTCATGTGGCCACTTTCCATCTATGAGGTCACCCTATCCCAGGGCAATCGCCTAGAGAGACTGGTGAATGCCCAATTGAGAAAGTGGCTTGGACTGCCAAGATGCCTCTCCAGCATAGGCCTGTACAGCAATGGAGCCCTCTCTCTGCCAATCTCAAGCCTTGTGGAGGAGTACAAATGTTCCAAAACTAGGCTGGAAATGACTCGCACAGAATCCCGAGATCCAGTCGTCAGAGGTGCTGCCCCAGCTCTAGTAACGGGAAAGAAATGGAAGCCATCTGCAGCGATAGCGGCGGCAAAGACTGCCCTTAGACACCGGGAGATTGTGGGAAGAGTCCAACATGGCAGAGGGGGCCTTGGCTTGAAAGCAACAATGCCTAGATAGCAATAGGCTACTCCAGCTGAACGGCGGCAAATGGTGATAGAGGAGGTGCGTCTCCAGGAGGAAGCAGCCAGATGTGCCAAGGCAGTCTCCCAAGCGAAGCAAGGTTGCAGGATGAAGTGGGAGTGTGTGGAAAAGAAGAAAATCACTTGGAACGATATTTGGAGCATGGAGTCTGGTAGGCTGAGTTTCCTGATCAGATCCACGTATGATGTCCTGCCCTCTCCAAACAACCTACATCTCTGGTATGGAAAGGATTCAGGCTGTCTCCTGTGTGCAGCCCCTGCAACCCTCAAACACATCTTGTTGGGTTGCAAGACCAGCCTAATTCAGGGAAGATGTACCTGGCGCCACAACCAGGTGTTGAAGTGCCTGGCTGATAAAATTGAGCAAAAAAGGGTAACCACCAACGCTATGCCTCTAAATGCACAAACTATTTTTCCACGGAAGACTTTCATCCAGGAAGGGGAGAAACAGAGGACCAAGCCATCACCTCCAGACTCAAGCCCACTGAATGCAGCCCGGGATTGGGAGATGCGTGTAGATCTCAACCAGAGGCTGACTTTCCCAGCTGAAATTGCAAGGACCAACCTGCGCCCAGACCTCGTCCTCTGGTCCAAGTCCTGCTGCTGCGTCTTCATCGTTGAGCTTACAGTCCCAAGGGAAGAAGCCATCGATGAAGCATTTGAGCGGAAGAGGCTGCGGTACACCAACCTAGCAGCTGAAGCAGGGGGGCGGGGCTGGAACGTGAAGGTTTGGCCTGTGGAGGTGGGATGTAGAAGCTTTGTAGCTTGTTCCACCACAAGGCTACTGAAGGAAGTAGGGCTTAGAGGACATACCCAACGGAAGGCATTAAAAGAACTTGCCACTGTAGCAGAACAGAGCAGTCACTGGCTGTGGCTGAAACATAGGGATGCAACATGGGCTGGTAGATGATGGCAAGAGATGATGGTGGATTATGATCGCTGGGCGCCACATGCAACGTACACCCAGGTTTGATCAGCCTGTGGTGGGTCAACCTCAGCAGAGGGTGTATTGTGTTAAGTGGCCGAAACACCCAATGAAGTCGGGGCACACAACTGACAATGCGTTGTAGTGGGTGGCGCCCTGCGATCCTTACTAAACTTTCACCCCACCCAAAAGTACCCCAATTGTCGTGCTGAATTTTAGGGATTGATAACATCTAGTCCTATAAAGAATCTATCTATTTAATTATTTACGTCGATATCTATCTATCTATCGTTCTAATTATCTTAATTATTTATCTATCATATAATTATCTATCATATAATTATCTATCTATCTATCTTCCTTCCTTCCTTGGGCTTTTATTTTGACGCTTTTACTCGAGTCATAGACATCATAATACGTAGATGCCGCATCGACTGCTGCCGCCCACTAGAGCAGTGCGTCAACAGGGCGGCCATCTTGGACCGGTAAAAATAGCTTATTATTATTATTATTATTGTTATTATTATTATTGTTATTAATAATAATAAGAAGAAGAATAATAATAAGAAATATTGTTTATTATTAATATTATTTTTTTTGTTATTGTATTATAGTTACTGGCTTCTTATAATATTTTGTTTCTATTATTATTATTATTATTATTATTATTACAACTACTATTGAAGGAATGACTCAGGTGGAGGTTAGAACAGCTTTTATCAGTTCAGCAGCATCACACGGATAAAGATACAAAGCGCACCAACACAATATATAGGGCGTAAAACCACACCTCCTACCCATCAACCCCTTGGGTGAGAGAACAGTCCCCAAGTGCTCACCACACTATCACTATTACTATTATATCATCATCATTAATTATAGCCGAAGAACTGAAATATTCGAGGATGTGGGTGTGGAGATTGTGTTAAGTGGTATAACCAGCATTTTAAATATATCCAAGCACCTTGTATCATAGCTACATGTGTGACGTTTTTAAAAAATTAAACAGTTTGGAAATCGGTTCAAAATTCAACGAATAATTCTACTTAGTGATTGAGAAATACCTCTTTCTGTCGTAATGTCCATGTACCGCTGCCTCCACCACCACCGGTCCAAGATGGCGGCGCTGTTGACGTGTCCCTCCACAGTCGATGCGGTGTCTATGTATATAATGTCGATGCTTTTACTTTTGGTCACGTGACAGTCCTTATTCATGTCTTAAACAATTACGGTAAAACAAGAAAAGGAAACCCTTTTTCAAGCAGTTAAAACACCGTAACCCATTAATCCATACTTTGTTAGAGAAAGACTCAAACAACATCCAGTGAACACTAAAATACAAACACTAGTAATGCTATCTGACCTCTTAACGTCATTGTGTAGTTACACAATTTGAACACGAGATGTCGTTTTATCCCATAGTTTAGTACAGCGTGCTCTGGTGAAAGTACACATGCACGGTACACGTTGGGGCGCGTTCACGAGAACGAACCCCTGACCAACTTCCAGAGCAGCTTCAGAGGAAAAGTTTGTAGAAGGAAATCTGGACTCCGTAAACAATCCAGAAGATCACTCCGGGAGAAAACTGACGAAGACCACAACACATTAACCGCTATGGACGATTTAGGTAGGAAAACACGCTGTTATTTACTTTAAATATAACGTCTGTATACTTCTATGATTTATTCAATGTCCTCATTGAGGGGCGGGCGGCAGGGTGGAGGAGGTGAGTAGGTTATGACGGGGTAAAGCATTGTACAGCCGTGTTTTTTATGTTTCATAAAGGTTATTTTACTGTAGCATTGAATGATCGCACAACTGAGGTTGTGAGTTTAAGGTGAGTACCTTAAACATTGTGAGAATTGCAGTGAGTTAACGGCAGAATACCAGTGGAGCCTTTAAATCCTCTCGTTTTTCATCGCGATAGCAAAAAAAACAAAAAAAAAATCACAGATACACCTTTTTCTTTTTTTTGTAATTACCACAGTGGCTATTGTCCACCTTTCGTTTAAACAAGCAGAGTGTCCTATTGTTACCGTCCCAGCTCCTGACCTCAGACTATTCATTCCTGCTTTGAAGAGTGAAGTCAACAGGCCTCCACTTCATTTAGCCTCCTCACTATTTAGCCTCTCACTGCAGCTCAATCTGTGTGTCAGTCAGTGAAGTCATTCAATACAAACCACACAGAGTAGGAGAGATATCTGCAAAAAAAAAAAAAAAGTTAATTTCAGTGGTTACTAGTTAATGTGTTTGCTAATATGCAGTGAATATTAATATGAGAATGCTGTAAAAAAAAAAAAAAAAATGACAATTTCAGTTGACAGATGTTTCTCTGTAAATGCAGTTTGTTTAGTCATTAGTGAGGATGCAGGATGGATTATGCCCCACGTTTTAGACAAATGTGACCAATGACAACACAATCTGTGACTCCCCTGCTACAAGGCCAAGAAGACTTTGTTGATCTTTACCAGTTAGAGCATCTTCTCTGGGAGCCAACAGCTATACCTATGGTGTACTCAGAAGCCATGACCCAAAAAGTTTGCAGACAGGTCAATCTTTAGTTTCTGGTGAGGTTACATGGCCTTGTTACATAGTCCTCCACAGGCTTTGACAAAGTCTCTGATGCAGTCTGAACTCCGGAAATGTGTCAATGCTGCAGGTTTTGCAAACATAAAGGCTTCTCTTCCAGTATCTCACATGCCAGTCTCTGCCTGAGCAGGAGTTCCCGAGAGTTAACCATCATGGCTGTTGGTACTGGTCTGCCTCGCTTCCCCGCTAACAACCCATGAAAGGTGCCTACCAGAGTTTTCTTCCCAACTCATTGAGTGCCCAGTCAATATCCTTGTGTGCATCAGATGTGCCACTGTGTGAAGTACTGATAGTGGCACCCCTGCAACCTCAATAACTCTGCCTCAGTTAAAGAATATGGTTTCCATCAAAGCCATTTGCCATGCAGGACCAGGGGCCTCACAGGGCTCTACACTAACTTTTCCAGTGGTGGCACTGGTGCAACCAACTTTTTCAGTTGGTCGCACCAGCACAGAATTTGATTGCACCCTTGCATAGCCATGCGTGCTGATGAATAGTTGACTTAACTGGCGTACTGTAGTTTGTATGAAGTAAAGATTGACATTGACTTGAGATATTTGCAAAAATGTTATCAGGTTTTAGTGACAGTATTAAGTTTTTTCTGCAACAAGCAGTGGCTGAAATAACAGGTAATTTATTATTATTATTATTATTTAATTTTTTTTTGCAGAAAGGCTGTACTTGAATTAACTTAACAGTAGCATAACCAATTTAGCATCTGCATTGCTTCACCCCATGGAAATAAAAATTCAGAGGGTCCAGCTCTTATAGTGGGGTCTCCTAACCCTCTCCCCTGGTCAGGGGTCTGCAATTTTTACTCTACAAGGAACCCTTTAACCTCATCTCACCTGGATTAAAGTCCTCCTGAAGCCAAAAAAATACCTTCTCAATGAAGACAATACAGTGAATTAAATTATATACAGTTAAAATTATATGGAATAATGTTTGATCTAAATTGATTTATATTGATCATGTAAATGGAAACTTAAAAACAGTTTAAAATAAAATAAAATGAATTGACATCAATAAATAAAACAATATCTTGCATCTTGAAATTCTTATGCATCTCAGTTTACACAAACTCAGTGTTATATAAAAAATATTTTTTATTTAGTAAATGTATTTGAAAGGCTACAAAAAGTAACTTGAATTTGATAACACATGATCATGTGGTCATCACATGCTAATTGATCATTTCTTGCCACACATAAAGCATGCATATTTAACCAGCACATTGGCGGTTAAACTAATCTGTTCCCACACAATTAAAATCTCTATTTACTTCCAGAATAATGTTTTTGTTGGTTAAGTTATCTTACCAGGGATTTAAAACTTAAGGTTAGTCACAGGTGCAAGGAAAGGTAGTGGTCTGTAGAGGTTTAGGAGGTGAAGTGAAGTAGGGAAGGTGCTGAGTCATTGCACAATGTGATTTTTAAGTTAACCAATTGTTATATTTTGATTTTGTTTGTCATTAATAGCCTCTGTAAAAAAATAACTGTTTCAACAGTTTTTTTTTTTTAAATTATATGGAGCCATTACAAAGAGTCAAAGAGCCGCAGGTTGCAGAACCCTGCCCTGAGAGAACCACAGCTGAACATCTGGCCTGGCATCATAGTCCATCAGTTCTGGTCCCTCCATGCTGATTCTGATGAGCGTGTACGCTCTCAGGGCTGACAAGTTTCAGAAAATGACAAGAGTGAGACTTTAGTGACCTGATGCGTTTCAGTGAAAAAAATGTTTTAACATGGCTTTGGCCCGTTTTAACATTGAATTCTACCTTAAGACTGATGTCCTCACCTCCATGCCAGCGGCTCTCCCTGCACTGTGGGTTCCTAATGCTAGTTTTAATTAACCAGAAATTAGAAATGAAAACTAACAAGAATTTTGACAAAATACATTTATTTGTCAATATTTTATTTCAAGCAACTCTCCATCATTTAGCTGGGAACATGTCTCATGTTGTAGGTGTTTGTCTCAGATGTTGATGCCTTGATGACAGAGGCAGGGGGCTCCCATTTAAAACACTGTGGCCCAAGGCAGTGCTACCTTTACCTCAGCTCTCCTTGTCTGCGACGGAAAGGAGGTCATTAAAAAGCAAATCATGTAAATGTAAAAAACATTAAAACATCAAGTAATTTTTGATTGAATGAATGTCTTAGCAGCAGACTCAAGGTCCATAGTTAGACACTATTACATACCAAAATAATCATAAAAACAGTTCAAATGAACATTAGATTAGACAAGGCATTTGTTTCATTTACTATGTATTTATGCTGATTTAACCTACAAGTGCAATTCAGCTACTAGCAGTGTTCATAACACTGGTAGTTAGCTGAATAAGAGTTTTAATTAATTTAAGTTAATGTCTAGCACAGACACACACGTAGGAGTGGGCGATATGGGGAAAAAAAATCATATCACGATTTGTTCTTTGTAAAATCACGATCACAATACGATTTAATTCATTCAAATCATTTAGACTATTTTATAGTTATTTACCAATAAAACAAACCAATTCTCTTACTTAAAATCATTGCCTTAAAGAGATAAAAGGAATAAAAGATAATTTAAGACAAGGTAATTTTCAAATATTTAAAAAAAATGTATGTAAGCAATTTATCAAACTGGTTCCAAGTACAGTTAACATCAAACAAAAGGGCTGACATGTTCTTATATTCACACACAGTGTTTTAACTTTGTTTAACTAAAGTAGTGTAGCATTAGCATTAGCAACACTTAACGCTACATAACGAGGCAGCATATCTGTCTAGTAATTTCTACTTGTTATTGAGGTTACACACTCATATTAATAAAATCCTACTTAAAGCAGTGTTTGAACGCCTATTTTCAGACAGTTTAGACAATAATACCCTTTACAAGATAAAACATTACTGTTTTGGTTACATTAGGCCTGGGTGATTTGAACCAGTATTCACATCTCTATATTTTTCCTCAAAATGGCAATAGGCAATACAAACCATTTATTTTTTTTTTATTTTTTATCACTTTTGACTTTTTCCTTCATTAAGGCTGAAATGTGATTCAGTTATGTAGTTTTGCTTTTTTCAGGGCAGCTCTGAGTTGTTGAAAGTCATTTTTAAAGTAAATCACATTCAGGACACTGTCTCTTTAAGAGTGTGGAAACATCCTGTTAGCTTCTGCGGCAGCAGATCTCTGCTGAGGAGCGACAGAGAGTTAGAGAAGAGAAACACATGCAATGTTTCGTCAAACGTCTCTCAGTGTTTAACACTCAGAACTGATAGAGTTACAGACGGACAGACATCTGTACTGAGCCTCTGACAGACAGACACTAACACAGCTGACTGTGTGTCCGTGCACTGGGGGGATGGGGGGTTAGTTTTTTAGATGAGTAAATTAACACTATAACACACACACAGAGCAATATAAACAGTGAACAAAATTAGGTAGTTACATACCATCTCAGACAGCGTCTGAGTTCTAGAAACGCTTTCTTTCTGAAAGCATGTCGACGACTCGGTGCATGTTGTGTGAGGTGTCAATAGAGACCAGATCATCAAAACCCGCCTTACGTTGCTCCTGATTGGTTCATTATTGTGTGATGCCTGCCGTGGTTGGTTAGATTTAGGCACAGGGAGACATGGATTGGTCTGTGATTGGTTGTCTCGGTCAGTCAATCAGAGTTACTCGAGCTACTGCAAGCCGCGAGGAACAAAGTTTATTATCATGAAAAAAATAAAGAGTACTGAATGGGGTAAATATAAGAGTGAGAAATATCAAGTGAGAATGCGTCAAATGCGACTGTCACACAAAGCGTGAGGCTTGGCAGCTCTGGCTCTATCGCTGAGCTCAGCACATTTTTCCTTTTTACTTCTGTCCTCAATGTGAGCGCGCTCTCAGCGAAGCGCTCGTTATGTCTGGCTCTGTTCATAGTAGACCACACGCACTCCAAAAGAGCACGTTGGTGTTTATACTGCGCATTCACTGTTGCATTACCCGCAGCCACCGTCTCCTCGGCTCACCCGCAGCGCGTAGCGAGAGATAGAGAGAAGTGCACTCTGTGGGACTTGACAAAGCGCTCAGCCGCTCCGTCCAAAACAAGGTCACCCACACGCACTCACACAGATGCGACCAGATAAAATTTTCTCTCGCACACATTGAAAATATACGACCATTTTGGTCGCAGTCTCGAGCCCTATCTCATGTACCGTATGCTCAAAAACGTGCAAAGTCCACGGCAAAATCATGATGTACAGAAACTGGAGTGAGCATGGAAATGTGTGGTCTTTCATGTCAAGTCCTGAGGTGGCGTACGTACGTTTCTACATAGTTGATGCTTTAGATTCTAAGGATTTATTAGACACACTACCAAAATAATACAATACATTCACACATGAACTTCTGAGCTGCTGTTGTCCTGTATCATTTACACATTTTTAGTGAGTTACAGTTTATATATATATCTGTCTAATCTGTGTCAGTGTTGTTCACTACCTGTCAAAGGCAGCTTACTTGAAGCTCTATGAGCTGGGATCTCCTCCAGGTGATCAGATGTCCTCTGAGTAACAGACACTTACATCTGTCCAACCATCATTAGCAGCATCACACACACACACTTCAACAGACTGATTACTGTGACCGACCAACCGGTGGGGTGTGTGTGCGTGTGTGCATGCGTGCGTGTGTTGCAGGCAGGATCGTACCGGGCAGAGGCGGCGGGATTGACGTATTGAGAAAAGGACTTAACTTATAGAGGGTTTAATACCAAAGCATTTTCCACTGAGTCACATTTATCTATTACACATTCACAGCCTGTTTGATGATGAGATGGAGACAGAGACAAAAAATTAAGCCTGATGTGCGCGATCAGACTGTCATATTTTGCACTTATTATTATTATTATTATTATTAGTAGTAGTAGAATTTTCCCCTCTACCTTAATCCGCTTCCCACTCACACAAGCTAAGCATTCAGCGAACTGTGTGTGCCTATGTTAATGTTGAATCATCTCCGTCTTACATGTTGCTGTTGGTCTAAAACATCTCTTCTTTCCTGTGTTACTGCGGGTAAGAGCGCAGCTTTTTCTGATGACGATGAGGGGAATCCCTGTGACGATCTCATTTCAATATGATTTACATATGTAAATGTGGGTGTGGACAGGGAGGGCACACGTGCGCTCACATCCGCACTTATTCAGATGTTCAAATGATTGGTGCGTGGATCCAGTCTTACGCACAGATTTAAACATCTGAATTTTTACGAGAGTACGCCTGTCTCTTGATGGAGACACCATTTATACGTAAGTCTTTGTAGATGAGGCCCCAGGTCTTTGTGGATGGAGTCTCAGCCAGTTCCCTGCTGCCCTAATGACTCTGCGACCAGTGACATCGACAGGTTGTTGCACATGCGCAGATTGCAATTGCAAAGGGGTGTATTGCCACTACGCACACATTTACGAGAGGGTCTCCAGTTCAAGTATTACCAGGGGCCAACACTGGGATGTTGAACAAGTCCCTTAACCCTAGCTGCTCACCGACTGCTCCTCAGGGATGGGTTAAATGCAGAGAACAAATGTTGTATATGTGTAAAAACATATATATATGACAATAAATAAAGGTAAAAGCCCTGATTCTTCTTCCTCTCCTTTACTTAATCAGTCAAGGCTTAATTTACTCTGAATCTATTTCCAGCCTGTATTGACTACACATTGACTGTATTGGCTTCACCTTTTTTGTTGTATCTTACGTATCATTGGCCCTTCACCTTTGACACAGAACCTCGGAACTTCTAATTTTGTCCTTTTAGTTTTGAACAGCTGTTCTGTCAGCTATATTTACTTTATCACTTTGTAATGCATCAGTGTTTTCACTAGTCAGGTGTCAGGCAGAACTATCATTGTGTTCATTGCAATAATGATTGCAAAATTGATTTGGTATTCATTTTAGGGGTGAAATCCCTCTGGTACTATATGTGCAGGTCACATTATATGCTGCTGTGGTAAGCCTCTGAAAGGAGCGATTGTGGCCTGGTGAACAGCATGCTGTGTTGGGGGGAGGCTGTAAAGGAATTTTCAACATCACTGTGTGTCAGGGACCAAGGCCAAATGCTCACTGGGTTATGACTCACCTCCTGCTGCTGCTCCAGGCTGCGTGTCTGCATCAGAGGGGGTTGCTGGTTTCTTAATGTCCCACTATAACTCCAGTCCCACCCCACACAGTTAGTGATTGTTTAACAAAAAAAAAAAACATCTTAAGAGTCTAAGAGTGTGTGTCTGTATCTTGCTCCCAGTGCATGGTGCGGCCACGGTTGCTAGCGACATAGACGGTACCCGCACTTTTTAAAAATGTCCACTACACCCAATACTACACCACGTCCTCAAGAGCAAAAACGCTTGCAAAAGTACAGACATCAGTGGGAATAGGCACAACCTTTGCTGGACTGTATCAGTGGACATGTTGACAAGGCAAATTGTAAAATGTGTCGGTGAGTGTTTTCAGTGGTGCACTGGGATATCAGACTGTGCATTAGGAGAGCAACACTAGTACATACACGTAAGAATGTAAAACGTGCAAGCGTCAGAGTCACAGTTCATATGTTTATTATCTTATGTCTTTCTAAAGAAAGCAAACACAATGGGCCTGTACTATGAAGCTGGATTCAGAGGTGTCCCGATCCGATATTGTTATCGGATATCGGTCCGATATCAGCCAGAAAACAAATATCGGATTTTATCAGCCTGCATCTAAAATCGCTGATATAAGCTCTCAGATAAAATTTTCTGCTCCAGCACTTCTGTCCATAGGTGACTGTGGTTCACACTCCAACAAAGTAACCTACTGATGCTGACTATTGTTCTCTGTTTGAGTAATATCACTTGATCAAGCCTTTTCTAACATTCTACACTACAAAATAAGTAATAAAAGTATGTATGATTTGTGCCGCTATCATATTGGATTAATATCGGTATCGGCCGATACGCAAGGTTGCAATATTGGTATCATATCGGAAGTGAAAAAGTTATATTGGGACATCCCCAGCTTGATTTCCTCCTATCGCTCTAACTTAAGGGATATATATATATATATATATATACATATATATATATATATAATGTCTCTTTAAGCCACATTTCAACCCGACGGTATTCACATCCATGCACATGCATGTCAAATGATCTGATGCGAGTTATAATTATGACGAGCAGCTTCATGTGCGCTAAACACTACGTTCTTTTTTTTTTTTTTTCTCTTGTCTGCACATGCTGTCAAAGGTCAACACTACAAGAAGTGCAATCATTATGAGACAGCAATGCATGTTTTTTTATTGCAATAAAATACATTTATTTATTTTATTGCTTAATTGTGACCATCACCAGCCCTCCCTAAGGAAGGGTAAGAAATCTTTTATTATAGGGAGGATATAAAAAGGGAGAGCAGTGTTACACCTAGGGGGAGGGGGAGGGGAAAGGGAGCAGGGAGGAGAGACTCAAGGTAGGAAATAGAAAGGGTGGGGAAGAATAGATTGTTTTCCAGTGAGGGTGAGATGTGAAATTGTAGAATATATTGTGCTTATTATGTTGTGTAATCAAGCCAGTATAGTGACAAGTGTGAAGCTTATCTGTAATGGTGGTGGCTGTGGACAGGGGGAATGAGTGAGTGGTAGTACCTAAAGCAAGTATTTGGGATTAACGTGTCTAAAGTTAAGCCCAGTATAAGTTTTATCCCACATCCCAAGGCGCGCCAGTGCATCGTATACCAGTATATGTGCAAAAAAACGCAGGAACTGCCCCAGGCCCGCAGATGCAGCCAGGCCAGCAGAAAGAGTGGGGGCCAGGGACCCCCAGGCCACCCTCCCACAGCCGAGCAACCCCCCAGACGCCCCCAAGATCCCAGGCTGAGAGGCAGCCACCACCCCCCACACACACATCCGAGGAAGCCCCAAGCAGCCGAGCACCCAGCGCATCCCGCCACCGACCCCAACCCCCAACCCCTGATTAGTAATGCTCTCAGTATATTAATGATTAAATAATAAAGTCTGATCTGGTTTAATTATAGGAAATCAGAGAGATATTTATGAATCATAACTTCATGTAACTCATTATCAGATATAAAATAAACTAGATTCAGCGCCAGTAAAAACACAATTGGAGTTATTGTTGCTTTTCATATGCTTTTTATTTTTTTTTAGATAAGAATTCATTATAAATGACGAAATAGATAAATTATATACAATAACACTAATGGAGTGACCCATATGCACACACATGTAATATAAAATATCAGCCCATGAACTCTTTGAGTCAGCAGCTAGTGTAGCTTTTTTTAATGTGTTAATGCTATTACTGAAGCAGATTCTAGTGATGATGTATTCAATATAATTTGTGTTTGTAAAGAACCGGTTTACACCTTAAGTTGGGAAATGTTTCATTTATTTATTGTTTTTATTTGTCGTAATTTGCCCCAAGCCAAATTTAAAAGATTATAGCAACATAGAGCAAATAATTGTACGATTTGTCATCCGATTAGTCGGTTAATTGTTTCAATAATTAATGACTGTTGACTATTAAAATAGTCGTTAGTTGCAGCCCTAGACTCTATACCTTTGCACTAGCATTGAGATGGCAGCATGCAAAGGCAAAAGTAAGCAATAAATATTGTAAATACAGTACGCTGACTAAAATGCCATATCTAAAGGGCGACCGTGGCTCAGGTGGTAGTGGGTCGTCTTCTGATCGAGAGGTTGGGGGTTCGATCCCAGTACCTGACTATGTGTCGAAGTGTCCTTGGGCAAGACACTGAACCCTAAGTTGCTCCCAGTGGTCGACTAGCGCCTTGCATGGCAGTCCTGTCCCACTGGTGTGTGAATGTGAGAGTGATTGGGTGAATGAGCTGATATGTAAAGCGCTTTGAGACTGCTTCAGTGTGGTGATAAAGTGCTATATAAATCAAGTCCGTTCCGTTTATCTATTATGAAAATAACTAGCTTTCATGTTTTAGGCTTGTCAGTCACTGAGGCCTCTGAGTTCCCTGGTTTTACCCCTTGACCATGTTTGCACTTTTTTATTTATGTTAATTTATTTTACTTTTAAATGTGACCAGAGATGGCTTGTTTTAAGATTCACTAGGATTTAACTTAAGTTAATTGATATTATTTATTAGGGGGCCAAGCCCGCTGGTCCTAGGAACCACGTATGCTTACATCCTAGGACCAGAGGTGCTAGGAACCCTATTGTATTCGTTAGGATTATTATTAGGGGGCCAAGCCCACGGGGTCTGGGGAACGCATATGCTTCCTAGGACCAGCGGTGCTAGGAACCCTATTGTATTCGCTAGGATTATTATTAAGGGGCCAAGCCCACCGGGCCTGGGGACCGCATATGTAAGCAGACGCGGTTCCTAGGATCCCTATTGTAATCGTAAGGATTTTTATTATTATTATTTTTATTATTATATTTCCCCCGGTAAAAGTGGTGCTGCAGGCTAAACCGTGCAAGGAGGGTAGGTCCAGACGCCCCCCCCGCGTACTATGGATGCAAAAACTCACATATGTCCGTTAGCATGTGGCGCTATAACCAAGGTCAACGTGTTTTGGCCTTAACTCCAACACTGTTTGTTGCATATTCAAAAACTTCATATCCACAGGTTCCTTGAATAGCACTGAATCACCTGTGCTAGGACTTTTCTCGGAGTAAAATCGCAAAAACTGAAAAACCTACTTTTTTTAATTACTCCTTGGGATTTTGTCCAATCAGCGTGAAACTTGGCACGTACAGTCTTCTGTTGAACCTGATCTAAAGTTCAGCAAATAATTTTATTCGGGCAAAATATGCCTAAATTATTAATGAGTAAAGTTTTCTAGCTAGCTATAAAAACGTGAGCTGGTGCATATCTCGGTCAAATTAAATGCTATCAACACCAAATCTGAGATCCTTGGTTGGCATGTGACTGTGACTGGGGGTTTCCACTGGATACATCTCCACTACAGTTGAACGACTGTGACGTCATGAGACAGAGCAGTTCTCACGATATTTATATAATAACGCAGTTAAAGGTACGTGTTATAAATGCAACAATAAACAGATAAACAGGTCAGTGTTCCTAACAAAGGAGTACAACAAGGTTGTAATCTCTGGATTTGTCATAGCCACATTTTTTTAGCAACAGCCAACAGAGAAGAGATAAAACTACACCAGTAAAACATGAACTAAATCAAAGTTGCTGCAGTTTACAGTGCAGTTACAGTATGAGTGAAAACAATATAGTGAATGTGATTTTTTTTTTACACATTATGACGTTTTGGTGATGTAGTTACTTGAAATTTAATCTGAAGTGTTTTATTTTGAAAAGTAACCCTATATTTTATTGTGGAATATGTGCTTCATTTCCTGTTTAGCTTCATTTGCTCTGTGCTGATTGGTGCGTCGCGCTCCAGAAATAGAAGCCCTGTGTATATCTGGCGCAGGGCATCGGACTACAGCAGCTGGGAAGGAGCAGACACGCATCGCAGTGGACCCAGTGGAAATTAACACATAGACTAAAGTGGAAACCTATCAGCTCCGGTGACGCGGCGGTGATGTAACGTGTAACAGGTTTAATTAATACTATTTTGCTATGATGTGTAATATATGGCAATGGACTAGATCAGAAGATTTAATTTCAGCTCTGGTAGGGAAGTGGAAGTGGTTAAAGAGACACAGACACAGGATTGATATGCTGCAGTGAATTATATTATGTGATAAATATTTACAAGTATTTACAATTTATACAAAGTAGTTGAAAATGTCCAATAGTCCAACATGTTCAAAGTATTTATATCCAACAATTCACCCATACAAGGAGCAGCGCTTACTGAGACCCAGAAGCGGTTGACTCACAAAGAGCAGTCCAGTGAGTGTGTGTAGATGGCTACAGCGCCTCCTACCGGATTGGTAGAACTCACACGTTGTGTCCTTCGATCATTAGGCTCACAGCCTTCTAGCTCACCATCGAACCTGGCCAGTTCACTTGTGATCTAGTCCCTCTAAGACAGCGATCTATGTCCACAGCGGTAGAGGCAACTATAGTTGACCGGCTCCCCCACACACGCTCGTATACCAACAGTGCGGCCATGTTTAAAGGGTAACGTCATACTATGACATCATCGCGCACCAATCTCATGGGACTGAGACTAAGTCTCGTGATAATTTGAACGGCAAAGTGGGAGGGGGAGCAGCAGAGTGGAGCAGCAGAGTGGCTAAGATGTTTGCAGTGAGGTCCTAAATGTTAACTGTGCTTACAACGCATACCAAAGAATTCAAGTGGTTAGTGTGTCTTTGTGTTACCAGATGAGCTGTCATCCCTCTATGAGAGCTGCAGAGTTTGTGCATACCAGCCCTGAACCAGTTAATGGTTATAGTTGCTTGGCCAGAGATAAACTGGTAGCTGTAAATCAGTGCTCCTTCATTAGATCCACACCCATCCTGTTCTGGGTATGGGGAAGGGTCGGACCTCATTTCAAATGGAACGCAGCCTGCCCCACATCCTGAGGAAACAGTTGAGGAAAACAATGAGCAGAGTCATTGCTGTTTGCCAGCCCAGCAAACACTGGTGAAGTCCTGCAGCGAGGTCATCGGACTCCTCTGCCAGATCCTGCTTTCCTATATATGCCTTTCTTAGTCAGGGCCTTGTAACTATTGATAGCAGTGAAGCTGGTTGAACACTACAGGATTTAAAATTAATGTTTTTTTTAAGTTGGTGATACCTAACATGCAGTGGTGGCTGGTGACAAATATTCTTTGGGGTGCTGATCATGTGACAATACATTTATCTCCCTAGTCCAGTATAAGAATTCAAATCAACAACTATAATTAAACAGTAATGATTTAATCTCCTTCTCAAAATCACCAGTTCCACAGATAAGTAAATTAACAATTTTCAATTGTATAATGTTGCATGCATGCTTTAGAAAGAAAGGGTATCAAATACAATAGTCACCAACAATCGAAAAGTATGATCAGCTGAATCTATATGCATCAACAGTGTGTGTGAGTAAGTGATGTTAGTGTTTCTAAGGTGAATGTAATATGATGAGTGAGTGGAGGGATGGACAGTTGTTATTTGCTCTCTGTCTTTGAGTGCATCATTTCTCAATGACTGGTGTCACCAAATCAGGGATGTCTTGCGTTCGTTGATTTTATAGCATCAGATGGAGGCAATCATCTGATGCCATAAAATTTCTTAGGAAATATTTTATCATCTTTAAAGTAAAGAAGCACCTCTCTGATATGACTGTCATTTTTGAGGACGTTAAGGAGATTTACAGTTTCTGTAATGGAGAAAGAACAACCTCCCTGATAATAGTGGGGGAGGGAAACAGGGAGGAGAGACTCAAGGTAGGAAATGGAAAGGCTGGGGAAGAGTTGATTATTTTGAAGTGAGAGTGAGATGTGAAGTTGTAGTTGTGCATATTGTGCGTATTGTGTTGTGTAATCAAGTAGGGCTGTGCAATATGGCCTTTTTTTTTTTGATACCTCAATATTTTCAAGCTATATCACGATATACGATATATATCTCGATATTTTGCCCTTGCCTTGAGATGATGCTTTGATGCAAAAAATCGAACCAGATGTTTTTTTTTTTGTGATGTCATTGGGATTTCCCCTAATTATTATAGCATAGCGTACCTGTTAGTTAAAATGACACCTTTATTAACAGAGGTGTAGAGAACAATATAAAAATGTATAAAACAAATTATGTGAATTCATGCGCGTTTTTAAAAACAACTTCAGCTGACCAAAGTGCTGTACAGTTCTTTTTTAATTATTACAGTTAACTCAATTAAACTCAATCAATTATTTATTTATTATTACTGACAATTGTAACTTTATCAGATACAAAATATATAAACATTTGCCACTACTAGCACACTCGCACACGCATGCACAGACACATGCGCTGTAATCATTACCTTCTGAGGACTGTCCCTTTAAGGGAGCCATGGTAACATGAGGTCAGAATTGAGTCAGACCTGTCTTCTTTTCGATTTGTACAGAGTGCATGGATGGAGCTTTATGTTACCGTCCCATCTAAAACAACATATAAGCATTGTTTGATCTTCCCCTGCTTACAATAACGTGCAGTGTGACGGTAACGAGTTGTTTTGAGTCATGTTTATAAGGTTATCCACCCACGGAGACCTCAAGATCTCTACAGCGCACCCACACACACACACACACACACACTCACGCACACAGTGTTTTACAGAGCATTATACCTGTCATAGACAGATTATGGGGATCATGTCCTTAGCAATATGGTAGGCTACTGCTTTGGTACTCTCGCCCCACAGCACGCTCCGCCCGACCGCACCATCCTGATGTATTTGTACTCTACACAGTAGCCCAGCCATCAACAGAGGGGCCGGCCCTCACCCGACAGGCCCAAATGTGTAAACCTACCCACCACCCTCCATTCCCCAATGGAGAGGCAGTTCCCTATCCCCTGTGTGAATGTGTGTGTTTAGTGAATGTATGAGGTGCAATTAAAAGAAAGGTGATAGAGGTGATCGGTGCTCCCCATCCAACCTTTGTGTATATATTTGCATGTGGTGCAATGGCTCCGAAGGGTGGAGGTGGTGGTGTTACCCTCCGGGGGTTGGTGTGTTGAGGTGTGATTAAAATTGGAGAGATTGGTAGGGCAACTTGAGGTGGGAGTGCCGCCCCCGCGCCACTACTTAGTAGCACAGGCGACGGGCCCCTCCACCCCAGCCCAACCATCCAGCCCGTCAAGGGTTGGGTATGGGTGTGTGGTGCACCAAGCGAGTGAGCCAGACCAGCTGGGAGTGAAGTGTCCATGAAGGAGGTCTGTCTGGTGTGAGCCCGGCCCATACACATGGCAGGCCACCTGAAAAGGTAGATGGCGCAGACGGGCACGTGGGCCCCAGGGACATGCCGAGCAGCATAGCCGGAGACCCACCCCGCAGCACCCCCGAACCATGCCAGCCCCACGGAGCATGGGCACCAACCACATCCCCCAGCGGTCCAGAGGGCGACCCTCGCATTGGCCATTTATTTACTAATCTGCCATGGCAACTGCACACGATTGACTTTTTTTCTGCACTGCTTGGGTGCTCTGAAAAGCACCCTCATGACATAAATCAGAATCAGAATCAACTTTATTGGCCAGGGGTGTATGAATACACACGAGGAATTTCTTTTGGTGACCTGTGCTCTCTCAGGTAGTGTAACATTAAATAATAACAATCAACTAGAATAAAGAAAAATAAAGAAATTAAAGAAAGTAAAGAAAAATAAATAAATAAAAAAAAGAAGTATAAACATAAATATAAGAGTAGTTAGACTAATATGTGCAAACTAAATAAAAATAACAGATAATAATAATAATAATAATAATAATAATAATAATAATAATAATAATGAAATAAAATAAAAATACAATAATAATAATAAGATAATAGTGCAGTAGTGCATTGATGAGTAGTGCAGGTGAACATTTAAATGAAAAAATTATGTCCATGAACATTTCGCAGTGACAGGATTGTTCCAGGGTTGATATGTTTAATTCCAGGTTATTTCACAGTAACAGAAACAGGTCTGACACTCTTTGACTGTATAGTGTTGATCAGAGTGACAGCCTGGGGGAAGAAACTGTTTTTATGGCGGGTAGTTTTGGCGTACAGTGATCTGTAGCGTCTGCCGGAGGGGAGGAGTTTAAACAGATTGTGTGCAGGGTGTGAGGGGTCTGCAGTGATGCTACCTGCCCGTTTCCTGACCCTGGACAGGTATAAGTCTTGGATGGAGGGCAGATCATTTCTCCTGAAGTCCACTGTCATCTCCACAGTCTTGAGCGGGTTCAGTTCCAGATGGTTCTGACTGCTCCAGAGGGTCAGCTGTTCCACCTCCCGTCTGAAGGCAGACTCGTCCCCATCCCTGATGAGACCGATGACGGTGGTGTCGTCTGCAAACTTCAGGAGTTTCACAGAGGGGTCCCCTGAGGTGCAGTCATTGGTGTAGAGGGAGAATAGCAGTGGGGAGAGAACACACCCCTGAGGGGCGCCAGTGCTGAGTGACCGGGTGCTGGATGTGATGCCTCCCAGCCTTACTTGCTGCTTCCTGTCAGTCAGGAAGTTGGTGATCCACTGACAGGTGGAGGCCGGCACTGTGAGCTGGGTGAGTTTCTGGTGAAGGATGTCCGGGATGATGGTGTTGAACGCAGAGCTGAAATCCACAAACAGGATCCTCGCATAGGTCCCTGGGGAGTCGAGGTGATGCAGGATGTAGTTCAGACCCATGTTGACTGCATCCTCGACAGACCTGTTTGCCCGATAGGCAAACTGCAGGGGGTCCAGCAGGGGTCCTGTGATGTCCTTCAGGTGGCTCAGTACCAGCCTCTCAAAGGACTTCATGACTACGGACGTCAGGGCAATGGGTCGATAGTCATTAAGTCCTGTGATGGCAGGTTTCTTTGGGACTGGG
The DNA here is from genome assembly GCF_900634775.1 of Gouania willdenowi. Classification (NCBI taxonomy): domain Eukaryota; kingdom Metazoa; phylum Chordata; class Actinopteri; order Blenniiformes; family Gobiesocidae; genus Gouania; species Gouania willdenowi. The sequence goes on from NC_041052.1 coordinate 27,430,765, forward strand.
ATGATGCTGGAGCTTTTGAAGCAGGATGGTACTTCACACAGCTCCAGTGATGTATTGAAGATCCGTGTGAAAATGGGGGCCAGCTGCTCAGCACAGGCTTTCAGGCAGGAGGGAGATACTCCGTCTGGTCCTGGAGCCTTTTTGATCTTTTGACTCTTGAATAGCTGGCACACATCTCTTTCATTGATCTTCAGGGTAGGTGGGGGGTCAGAGGGTGAGGTAGGGGGGGAAGTGGGGGGAGCAGGAAGGGCAGAGTCCAGGTGATGGGCTGATGCTAATGAGCTCGGGGGTGGGTGAGAAAACCTGCAGTAAAAGCTATTCAGGTCTTCAGCCAGTCTTTTTTTACCTGCAGGGTGGGGGGAGGGTTTCCTGTAGTTGGTAACCTCACGCAGGCCTTTCCACACTTCTGAAGGGACTTTGTTTGAGAAGCTTTGTTTTAGCTTCTCAGTGTAGCACCTCTTGGCTACTCTGATCTCCTTGGTTAGTGTGTACTTGGCCTGCCTGAACAGGTCCCTGTCCCCACTCCTGTAGGCTTCCTCCTTAGCCTGACGTAGCATCCTGAGTTGAGGTGTGAACCAGGGTTTGTTGTTGTTGTATGTGCAGAAAGTCTTGGTCTGCATACACGTCCTCACAGAAGCTGATATAAGATGTCACAGTGTCAGTCAGTTCATCTAGGTTGTCTGATGCAGCTTCAAAAACACTCCAATCAGTGCAGTCAAAGCAGTCCTGTAACTCCTGCTTTGACTCCTCTGTCCATTTCTTTACAGTCCTTACTACAGGTTTAGCAGATTTAAACTTCTGCCTGTAGGTCGGGATGAGGTGAATCAGACAGTGATCAGAGAGCCCCAAAGCTGCACGGGGAACAGAGTGATATGAATCCCTTATTGCAGTGTAGCAGTGGTCCAGTGTGTTAGCACCCGTGGTGGGGCACTTTATATGTTGTCTGTATTTAGGGAGTTCGTGGGTTAGATTTGCTCTGTTAAAATCCGCGAGAATGATAAGCAAAGAGTCTGGATGTTTTTTCTCCACGTCTGCTATCTGGTCGGCCAGGTGCTGTAACGCCTCTGTTACACAAGCCTGAGGTGGGATGTAAACACCGACCATAACAAACGAGGAGAACTCCCGCGGAGAATAAAACGGTTTACAGTTTATGAAAAAACTCTCCAGATTAGGGCTACACGTCTGCTTCAACACTGTGACATCTGTACACCAGCCTTGGTTAATGTAAAAGCATATTCCGCCGCCCCTCGTCTTCCCACACAGCTCTTTTACGCGGTCCGCTCTGAAGAGCTGAAAGTCCGGTAGATGTAAAGAGCTGTCCGGGATGAGTTCACTGAGCCAGGTTTCAGTAAAACACAGGGCGGCGGATCTGCAAAAGTCCGAGTTTCTAGTGTTTAGGAGCAGCAGTTCATCTATTTTATTTGCCAGAGAGCGGACATTTGCCAGGTGAATGGATGGAAGCGCAGTGCGTAATCCCCGCTGCCTCAGTTTTACGAGCGCGCCTGCTCGTTTACCCCGTCTGCGGCGTCTCCTGCAAATTCCATAGAGAGCTGCTGCTCCTCCGGTGAGAATCTCCGCATAACTTTCTGGTTCAATGAGAACCGGTGAAAATAGATCAGCAGAGGACTGTCCTAAGTTTATTAGTTCTTCTCTGGTGAAAGAGACCAGAGAAGGGGAGCAAGAAACTACAAAGAAGAGCAAAAACGCAACAACTACGAGAGAGCGCAGTACCGAGGCAACCATCCGCGGCGCCATCTTGGTACTAATAAAAAAATGATTAATAAATGATTAATTCCTGTGCAGAAATTCACTTGTTAATGAATGTCAGTAGGTGGGAATTGTAATTTATATAATTCATATTGTATGTAGGCAAACACGGATAAAGGTGTTTGTTTTTCGTTTTCTGTACGGGAGCAAAAGAGCTTGAATTTAAAATAAAAAGGAGTTTTTTGTTTCTTCATTTTGGTTTTAGAAACTAATATCAAATGAGTGTTTTTTTTTTTTTTTTTTTTCAGTTTTTGTTACATAATGAAAAATGAATGAACGAATGATACACAGATTTCAATGCTTCCTTATAACCTCCTTTAGCCTAGGAAACACTGATGCATCCTTTACCAAAGGAGACGAGACAATGCTGACCCACAATTCCTTGCAGCAACATTTAAAGGGAAACTCGCTCAAGGAAACTCATGATAAGTAACGAAGATCATGTAAGTTACCAATGCAATAATATGCCTTGAACAACTTTAAATTAATAATCTATAACCCAATATTTATGATATGTAAGACATATTATCAGATTATAACTGACATAAAACAGACACTGTGTTTCAAGAAAAATGGATCAGAGACATTTTTAGCCACATTATGTTTTACATACAACATACAACATAATTCTTATTTCTGAGTGGAAGGCGATTGTGAGCAACCATTCTCAATTTGACGTTCTTTTAGTTTCACTTTTGTTCATCGTAGCCTCTTTTCCTTTGATTTACATTCAACCTTTGTTATTTTTGAGATTATATCTGAGGAAGGTGTTATAAATGAGATTTTAGTCCATTTTCGGAAATTTTTTATTTTTTCACCTCGGCAGACGTCGCTAACCTTCGCGGCCATCTGGTTATTGCGTCACCTAATTGAAGTGCATCTGATTGTCATAACAAACATGATCGTCTTTTCCTAACTCCTCTCTTAACACCTTTCCCTAACCCCATGACATCATCCACGGGGTTATGGAAAAGTGGATAGGAAAGGAGATGGGAGGGACTATTCAGACGCAGCCTTAGTTTTACAGCAACATTCTGCCTGTTTGTTTGTGACTTTTACTCAAACCTGCCTGCCCATCCAGGGCTCTACACAAACCTTTTCGGTGGTGGCACTGGTGTGACTAACTTTCTCAGTTGGTCACACCAGCACAGAATTTGGTCGCACCCTTTTTTTTTAAGGCGGGGGATACAGCATAGCCATGCATGCTGATGAATAGTTGACGTAACTGGTGTACCGTAGTTTTGTATGAAGTAAAGATTGACAATGACTTGAGATATGATATTTGCAAAATGTTTTGAGTTTTAGTGTCAATATTAAGTTTTTCGGCAACAAGCAGTGGCTGAAATAACAGGTCATTTCTTTTATATAATTTTAAAAGAAGACGTAACAAATTTTTTTTAAATAACAGCAAAGTTATCTGTTTTTTTATTTTGCAGAAAGGCTGTACTTGAATAAACTTAATAGTAGAATAACTTAGCATCTGCATTGCTTCACCCCATTGAATTCAATTCAGGGTCCAGCTCTTATAGTGGGGTCTCCTAACCCTCTTCCCCTGGGACAGGGGTCTGCAACCTTTACTCTACAAGGAACCATTTTGCCTCATCTCACCTGGATTAAAGTCCTCCTGGAGCCAAAAAAATACCTTCTTAATGAAGACAATACAATGTATTAAATTATATATTGTTCAAATTATATAGAATAATGTTTGATTTAATTTGACTTGATTTTTATTGATCATGTAAATGGAAACTTAAAGACAGTTTAAAATAAAATAAAATAAACTGACATCAAGAAATAAAACAGTATCTTGCATCTTCAAATTCTTACGCATCTCAGTTTACATGAACAAAATGTTATATAATGAAGATTTTTTATTTATGTGGGACCTGGGGGTGCATAGGTCGAGAGGGATATAAATGTCACTCTGTTGATATTTCCAACCTGACAGTGTTTGTAAAGTTATTCCAGAGATCGTGAGCGTTTCAATAGTGTTCATATTATTAATATTACACAAATTTGGACTCGAGGAGGTGTCCAGGGTTTTGAGCTGATGTCACTTTTGGCCAATCCGAGCACTTTTAAAAACCGATGGTAGCAGCTCAGCAGCAGTATCAGTCCCCTCGCTTCCACCCCTGGTGAATGAAAACACCGACTACCTGGGTCTCTAGCGGGCAGATTCAGACTCTACCCGGGAATGACGCACGTATCCGAGCACTTTTGCAAAACCGTTGGGACTCGGAACGACAAGTCTCGACTTCCAGGGTTCCAGCGGACTCTAGCCGGGAACGACGCACATATTCGGACTCAGGGAGACCATGGCTTTATTTTTGTTGTTTTTTTTTCTGACTTGTGTAGTTGTTTAACAACTGTAAAGTGTTTTTGAGTTTTTGAAAAGTGCTTATAAATACAAGTTATTGTTGATGGGACAAGCAAGACTTCCAATTGTGAAAAGGACGGGATGAGTTCTCATTTTGAAAAGGTAAATTTACGAGGTCCACCATTCATTAACCAGGTCCGTGATTATTTTTATTAAGCTATTATTTTAATGAAATTTACAAATTTGAAGGAAGTGTACAAGATGGACTGGTTGATAAGTGAACTGCAGTAACGCCATCAGCTGAAACAGCTCGAAAAGTCAGGAAAAACCAGAATTTTCAGCTCATAACTTGGTCTCTCTGCCTCGGAGAAAGATACCACGTTTACGCAAAAAATCTTTCAGGAAATCAACTCTCCAACGGGTAAAATAATCTCTAAATCTCTGTCAGACTTGCTTCCTGTTTATATTATTAATACTGTAATTTATTTATATTCTACCTCATAGTAATTTATCCACATTCTACCTCATTGTTGTTCGTTATTTGTTATTTGTTGTCCGTATGTCTTTAGTTAAGTTATTTGTTGTATAGTATTGCTAGTTGTTTTTTTTGTGTGTTTGTTGTGTGTTTTAAGTGCTCTTTTTATGCACTGCAGGTTTGCACTGGGGTTTGGGGGGATTGCAATTTCATCTGTGCTGTATGTTTAACATGGGGCATATTTGACAATAAAGAACCTTGAATCTTGAATCTTGAATCTTCCTACACCGTCAACCATGGCGAGTATATCTCTCTTGACCTTTGACCTAATGCGGAAGAACTGAACCAGAGTGAGAGTGTGAAAAGGCTTATAGTGTATATAAAATCAGTGTAAGACTACAATATAGGGTGGAAATCACAATATGGGCGGAAAATAACTGCTTGGTGGAGGTCTACGCTCTCTGAGTGCTTTTCTAGTTGTATTTGGCTTGGTATAGGTTGAAAATTGCCAAATATATTGTTCTCGTAGGAGTTATTGTATTTGGCAATTGAAAATTGATGTGTAGTTGAACTTTTTTGGGGCCAAAATGTCAATGTCAAGGTCAAGGTCGCGTCAAGTGTCAAAAAACAAAATTTCCATTTCTCTATCAATATTCATCGTATAAGTTTGATGCTTACATGTATGAAAAGCTCATCTCAAGTGGAGTATTTTATTTTATTGGACTGAAACTGTACCACCTACCAGTAAGAAGATTGGTAGGGGTCAAAGTTCATGACGTCACAAAAAAAAAAAAAAAAATCCCTATTACTTGGCCACTGGTACCATTGAACAACATTTCCTTTTAACGTGTGACCTTGACCTTCGCTCAAGGTTGTATTGGTACCATTGAACAAAATGTCCTTTCAATGTGTGACCTTGACCTTCACTCAAGGTCATATTTAAGGTCAGTAACTCCTCAGAAAAGTGAACTAAGTGAGACCTCTTCGCTTTCAGGACGACAAAGCTCAACCAAAACAAAACAAAAAATCCCTATATCGTGGCCAAGAATTGAGATACAGCGCTCAGACTAGTACCATTGAAAAACATTTCCTTCCAATGTGTGACCTTGTCTCAAGGTCATATTTAAGGTCAAGGTCAGTCTTCTGTTTTTCCTGCATTATTACTTTCAATTTCATTAGTAAAAAGAACAAACAAATTCAGAAACAGGTTGTCATTTTTGCCAATTTTTTCAATTTTCAATTGCTAACTACGTATTCGCCTTTGCGAATACAGGTCTTGCTTAGTTGTACATTGTACATTGTTTTTGTAGGAGTTTTTTTTTCTTCCACAACTCCTTTGTCCTAGAACTCCTCCTAGGCTTTTAATGCAGCACTAAGGACACATATGTCATCTCATAGGGGCAATGTCAAGGATGTGCAGTCGACCTTTTTTTTGGCGTCAAAATGTCAAGGTCAAGGCCGCGTCAAGTGTCAAAAAAGAAAATTTTCCATATCTCTACAAATATTTATTGTACAAGTTTGATGCTTACATTTCTGAAAGGTTCATCTCAAGTGGAGTATTTTACTTCATGGACAGAAGCTGTACCACCTACCAGTAAAAAGATCAGTTGGGGTCAAAGTTCATGACGCACGCCATAATATAAAAATGCATAAAACTAATATACAAAGTTTAAACTGCCTCATGTTTGATACGGATGATGACTGTCCATCCCTAAACAAGACTCAATGTAAAAAAAAATACCCATCATGCCTTGCGTTCTTGACCGGCGCCATTTAGCACGTCATAATAAAAAACCGCTATGGTAAATGGACTTGATTTTATATAGCGCTTTATCACCACACTGAAGCAGTCTCAAAGCGCTTTACATATCAGCTCATTCACCCAATCACTCTCACATTCACACACCAGTGGGACAGGACTGCCATGCAAGGCGCTAGCTGACCACTGGGAGCAACTTCGGGTTCAGTGTCTTGCCCAAGGACACTTCGACACATAGTCAGGTACTGGGATCGAACCCCACACCTCTCGATCAGAAGACGACCCGCTACCACCTGAGCCACGGTCGCCCATGCTATAACTCGTATACAACGGTCAAACAGCCTCATATTTGATACCCATGATGACTGTCCAGCCCTAAACAAGAATCAATGTGACAATTACCCATCATGCTTTGCGTTCTCAGATGGCACCACTTTTAGTGGTGTCCGACGCTAACAGCTATAGCGGAAAGACGATATGTCGTGTTTACTTCAAGAGTTTTGGATGGATCTTAGAAGATGGGAGCAATCGCTGATGAAGAAAAAAACAGGCTGTGATCAGTGGGAGGGTCCTATAATGTCACTGGAAAATCCTTCGCCATCACATTCTAAATCCTGTAGCTTGGCTATTTTTCAAAGGATTTGCATCAAATTCTTTGAGTGTGATTTTTAATTGGTTTACCCTTTATACTGGGTTTTTTCGACTCGCATCATTTTGCACCCCATAACAGAAAAAAACGCTATAACTTTATACAGTGGTCAAACAGCCTCATATTTGATACACATGATTACTGTCCAGCCCTAAACAAGGATCAATGTGAAAACTACCCATCATGCTTTGCATTCTCAGAGAGTGCTGCTTTTATTCCTCAATTGAGACGTAAATTGCTCTACAGTTTCTCCGTGATTGTGATTGGTCTGACGCTGAAACCTCCACCTCTGTCACAAGAGCGCACATTTAGCCAGGCTGAAATCAACTTGATTAACTTAGTGAGCTGATATTGAGGTTTGTAGTCCAGCTTCTCTCTGACAGAGAATGTTTGGTTAGGTGAAGCCTGCTATTGGAGATAAATCCAGGCTTCTCTTATCTATCTTCGTAGTACAGGCCCATAGTGTTTTTGTTTGTTTTGTTTTTTCTCGCACCATCCACTAAGTCACATTCCTTGTGTTGTTTTAAACTCTACTTGGCAATAAAAATATTCTGATTGATCATGAAGTGATAATGTTTGTGGTTGACTTTTTTGGGGATACGTGTACTTTTCTCACACAGCGTAACGTAATTGCAGAGTGCTAAGTTGTTGCATGATTTGTTTGCTCCCTTTTTTGTGTGCTGTAACCTCCGCCCTCGCTTTGATTGCAGCAGGTAGCAGTGCTTCTCACACTCTTTGCTGATGCGCACACAGAGAGGGAACAACGCATTGATTAACAGGGCAAGGCACTCCCAGGTCTGCCTCTTCCATTGTGCCATGATCAGGACCCAGTTTTCCTCTTAATACTCTTTTATTTTGCTTTTGAAAAGAGCACCAGCATTCCCAGTGATCACCGACAGCTGCATCTGCGTCCACCATTAATATCAAATACATAAAACGGTGAACTTACCAACAGTTAACAACAATAAGTAGGGATGTAACGATTCACTCAACTCCCGATACGATTCGATTCACGATACTGGGTTCACGATACGATTCTCTCACGATTTATTTTACAAAATGAGACTAGACAAAAAATTTTATTGGAAAAAAAACTAGAAAATATTGTACTATTTTCATTTTATTTTTCATTGTCAAAAGAATTCCTTGATAAACAATTCAAAACAATGCAATTTAACTAAAAATAAATCTTGAATGAAATAAATAAAGGAATAATACAAATGAAAATGAAGCCTATTAATTTAAATTCTGGTTCTATAATAAACAATGCAAAACTGCATAATAGTTCTTTTTCTTTTAAAAGTGCAACTGAAAATGTATTTTGTGCCTTAACAATTGGACTTTAAAAAAAAAAAAAACGTGATTACACTGATTTACGTCAAATTTTTTTGGACCAGCAGAGGGCGCTGGTAACACAGTGGTCGGTTGACATGCAGATATCTTGCAGTGAAGAAGAGAAGCTATGCTAGCAGACAGAGCTAATAGAAAAACGTGACTTTTACAGATATTCAAGTAATATTACAGATATTCTTTCGGTGCTAAAGGGGTAATGAATCATTTATTAACATATTTAAGAGTAGAAGGCGGCCAGAAAGAAAGTATTAGCAGACTCCGCCCGCCGCCTACACTTGTGGATAGCGCCCTCTGCTGGTTAAAAAAAGTACTGTGATTCAATTTTCAGAAAATCGATATCAACCGTGATACCTATGAATCGATTTTTAACTGCCTTACGATTAATCGTTACATCCCTAACAATAAGTGAACAATATAAAGATAGGCCTGTGAATAAGGTTAAAACTTTTTGAAGTTCTGTACAAATTCATCTATTTTTGCTGAATTAAATTAATTTCATGATTACACATTTCTGAAATTCCAGTATTATGCTGTTTTTTTTTTTTTTTTTTATCTCATTTTGTACTAAGAACCCCAACAACATAGTATTTGAGGTTTATTTTCCCAAAGTTCACTGATTTCTGGAGTTTTAGCCCTCTGAAAAGTCCCTTTAATGATGTATCTAAAAACAGACTGTTTTGGGGCCTTCATGCATATGCATGAGTGGGCATGTCTATAGACGCAGACTTCATGCCTCGCTCTTGCGAGGGAGGTCAGTGATTTTCTTTTGCTATCCACACACTATTGTTATTGTAATCAAATTTGACATTGCACACCCTTGAACCAAGCAGCAGCCATGTTGAAACTCTCTGGTCAGTCTGATCTTGATCCGCAGAGATATTTGAGGAACACACACACACAAACAGACGGAGATTATTTGCTTTTACAGAGATGACAATACAGTATAATGCATATTCTATATTAAACCTCAGTGTTTGTTTTACCTGTGAGGTAGGTTGAGAGGAAGGTGCTTTGTAGGGTAGGAGGAGTTTTTGCAAAATGTGGAATAGCGAGGGAGGGGGATAACATAACTTTGGCCCTCTGAATGAGGCTAAAGAATGTATATCAATATGGCAAAACCATTATAAAGAGATTTTTTCATAATACTGCCCCTTTAATGCAATTGTTCATTTATTTTACTCTCCATTCATTATTAGGAGCACAGAGCGCGGCCCCACCCTTTCTTTAACAACCAATCACAGCTCTTATAAGCCTGCATCATACCCAGCAACGGAATCAACCACACCTCCTTAGCAGGCCTATCGCTATTGGGGGCCATGGGGGGCCCGGCCCACCCAGCACAAGCATTGGGCCCACCCACTTGTGACACAGGTTGTTTTTTTTTTTAAATAGGATAATAGCTAATTTTTGCTATTGTAAGTATGCATTTATTATTAAAGCTGAACGATTTTGGAAAATAATCTAATTATGATTTATTTTCCTCAATATTGCAATTGCGATTTAATATGCAATTATTTTTTCAAGGGCCTCTTGTTATGAATTTTTCATTGAACACAAGCAATAAATAAATGTTTCATAATGAACAATTTCAGATTTATTTAAACTTTAAATATATATAAAATATAAATGTTAATGGACAGATTACAACAATAAAGCAAACAAATCTATGGCTTTTCCTCTTCAACATATCTAACTAACTTCACGTTTCATGAAACATGTAAACATGTGGACGGCACTTTTTAAACACTCTCTGAACTTAATAGGAGAGTACAAGACAGGACAAGAAAATAAAAAAATACAAATTGCAGCCTTTGCGATTAGAAAATCACATTTTATGATATTGCGATAATATGAATTAATCATTCAGCCTTAATTATTCTAATTAAAAATATAAATAAACAATAGTGTTTGTGTATGATCTTTTCATTGATGTAAATCTACACAGCAACAGTCGAGTTGAAAAGGAAGTGACGTCAGTATATTTAGCACATATTTTTGAAATTATCTACCTACCGGCATATATTTCACCTAACAGACTACTACAAGCCGAAAATATGGACTTGTACACAGCGGTGACGCTTGTGAACATTACATCAAACTGTATAAAGACACTGCCCACAGAAAAAGGCTTTGGTCACTGTGTGATCTCAGCTCTTCCAGGTACGGCTGCTTATACTGCTTAGGGCGACCGTGGCTCAGGTGGTAGAGGGTTGGTTGGTGGGTAATTGTCACATTGATTCTTGTTTAGGGCTGGACAGTCATCATGGGTATCAAATATGAGGCTCTTTGACCGTTGTATATGAGTTATAGCATGGGCGACCGTGACTCAGGTGGTAGAGGGTCGTCTTCTGATCGAGAGGTTGGGGGTTCGATCCCAGTACCTGACTATGTGTCGAAGTGTCCTTGGGCAAGAACCTGAACCCTAAGTTGCTCCCAGTGGTCAGCTAGCGCCTTGCATGGCAGTCCTGTCCCACTGGTGTGTGAATGTGAGAGTGATTGGGTGAATGAGCTGATATGTAAAGCGCTTTGAGACTGCTTCAGTGTGGTGATAAAGCGCTATATAAAATCTAGTTGATTTATACTGATCCAGTGACCGGTCCCAACTCAAGCAAAAGGAAATAGACAGTGACAATGTGCAAGAAATTCTGTGACTTTACAGTAAACAGTTGGGCAGCCACAAGGTGAAATAGATGTAAAGCTTGAGTTTAAGAGGTTGTATTACGTTATTAATGCAGTGCAGATGAATGCACATTTTGGAGAGCACAGCATTGCCCATTGGAGCACCTGCTGCTCTGAACTCAGAGGATGAGGATAAGTTCCTGGATCCATCAAAGCTAACCCTCTACTCAAATTGGCTGGAAACAACTTGATTGAAAGTTAATTTAATGTGGCGCTTGAATTCCTTATGAGGAAGATGATTAACACCCCAGTTTCCCACAAAGATGGCAAATGGACAATCGCCAGTGTTCTCAGCAAACTGCCTTGCCCTAACTTATTTTTAACACTTAAAAACGTGTTATCGGAGCATCGGTGAAGTATGCTGCCCAGACCCATGGCCCAGCTGATTCAGCTTGTGTTTTTAAAAGGAGTTAACGGTGGTTTAACTCTCTTTTCATCCCTCTTGCCCTCTTTCCTTGTGTATGAAGCTCTCGTAAAACAAAGCAGCCAAGTTAATGACTTCAGATGAGGAAGTAAAGTTGGTCTTTACAGCCATAATAGCTTTCAGATATTGATATTTTTTCTTATAGGGTAAAATTTGATAGAGTTACAGTATATAAAACGTGTTGCTGGCAACACTTTTAGGGTTGGTGGCAAACTCGCTCATTTTCAGGAATTTGTAAAATCTCCCTGAATGCCCCGGACAGGACAAGAAAAGTTAAAATGAATAAATGACTAAACTCTTTGAGTAGTTTGATGTCTAGAAGATTGATTTGATCTGAAAGTTGCTGTTGCGTGGTAATTGTAGTCCTTGTGTAAGACCATATCTGATGTTTTGAGTAAGATTTTAAGTGGTACAGACTCAGACAATGTGGCCTTTCTTTGACAATCAGATTACTCTCTCTTACAACACAAAAGGCTCCAGACTGTTTCTTATACATGCATAGTTTTGTATTTCTCCATAGTAACTGGGTGTTACATCAGTCTAGACTTTCTCTACTAATCTGATTTACTCATCCATGTGGAAGAACTTTTATTTTGGTCCTGCATTTGCTCTTGGGGAGTGTCACCTTTCCAGTTATGGAGCTTCTTGGTCGGGTATTTTTAGTTGGTTATCACCTCTTCTTCTAATAGCCTCTGTCTTTCTGAAAGCATACTGTTACTTTGATTAAATATTTGTCCGTATGCGATCCCACATCCTACAGCAGTGCAGAAAGAGCTTGGTGTTTATTTAGTAGTTTTTTGCCCTGTCAGAATTTTGATTGATTCCATCTTTGTGTATTTTCTCCCATTCACATTAGTTATAATTATCTGCACACCCTCTGTTGCCTCTGTGTCACCTTGTTCTCCACCCTCACTCCCTGGCTTCTGCCCGTCTTGTTTGATATAAATATCATGTTGGGTTGGCCCGATGGGGTAGAATTTCAATGCAGCCAGTTCTGCTCCTGTACTCTCTGGGTATCAGCAAGGGAACATCATTGCTGCCCACTTGTTAATAGAAAAGATTACAGAGCTCCTGGTCTCCTCTTCGGCCGACCTGCACTGTGTTCCTTACTTGGCTTGTAATGTGAGGCAAAAGCATTCACATCTCTGTTATCCTGGAATTTAAAGCATCATAGTGAAATGCTGTAATTGTCAACACATTATTTTAATTTTCTGGACTGACAGGCGGTGCTTTTCTACATATTCTTCATTGCTTACTTACATTACAGGAATGTTCAGCTCCAGTTTTTATTTTTTTAGGAATATTTGAAATTATTTCGCTTAGATTTTTAATTAGCTTTCACTGGATCAGAGTGAGTTAACCACCTCCTTTGTGTCATTGCATGATTACTTGCTGTTTCCAAAGTGGACGGAGGAATGTTAGGAATTTCCCACGTAACTTCGCTCCCATCTGATAAACCCTGCAGGACCTTGGCTGTGCTTTGGGTGGGTAGATTGTGCTGTGCAGTCAAGACTGTGCTTGTACCCACTGCTACAAGAACGCACATGTATCCACAGGATTTCAGTTATTTATTGACTGGATAAAGATTATTTCCCTTTAGCAATGTGACCCCAGTCTGATCTCTTGTAAGCTGCCTGTTGTCACATTTTAAATGAGTAGGTAGTTTGACCAAAGAGTAAAATTGTACATCATGACTTGAACCCCCGTCTCCAATGAGAAAAGGTTAGCCTGTTACTTGGCTTACAGCACGTTTGCATCCATAATACCTTTGTGGATTTGTCTCTTAGTGATGATGTATGTTGTTCAAAATCAGAATGTTTTATTGCCATTGTTTATGAACAGAATTCACAACTCGGAATTTGCTTTGGCTTACAGATGCTTAAAAAAGTGCAAATAGCAAACAACAGAATAGATTAAATAAAATAAAATAAAAAAATAAGGCATGCAATAATACGTTTTTGATAACAATATAATATATAAACTAAATAAATATAATATAATAATATATACAACAAACATATCGTCAGTGCAGGTTCTTAAAGGGCCCATGTTAAGATAAATCAACTTTTTTGTGCTTTAAACATCATAAAAGAGCTATTTGGACCTTATACATATGCCCAAAGTGTTTTTTTTTTTCATTGATTCCCTCAATCGTTAGTTAGAGGGTGATTTGCTCCTTTCTTACTGCAGGGTGAGCCCAAACACCTCGCTCCAATTTGATGACGCATTCCCACTTTGATGATGAATTTGACACGGCACTGAGCTGAAGCCGTGCCTCCAGGAAGCTCTCTGCCGTGATTGACATGTAAACAGACGTGCCCACGAAGGTGAGCATTTCAGCGTCCTTCGTGCAGTGTTATGTATTTTCTACAGTCTCTATATGTACTGGCGAACGCCCAGCCCCCTCAACCTCCCCCACTACCCCCTCACCCAGGTGTAACACTGCCCTCTCTTTTTATATTCTCCCTTTAATAAAGTGTTTCTTACACTTCCTTAGGGAGGGCTGGTGATAGTCACAATTATGCAATAAAATAAATTCATTTATTTAATTGCAATAACAAAACATGCATTGCTGTCTTAAAAAGATTGCACTTCTTGTAGTGTTGACCTTTGACAGCATGTGCAGACGAAAAAAAAAATATGGGTTTTAGATTATTTAAAGTTGTTCAAGACATATTGCATTTAACTTGCACGATCTTCATTACTTGTCAGCGCTCGGGTGTGCCTGTCCCTTTAAATGTTGTAAACGATCTCCTGGACAGAGGCATAATTTGTCCGTGCAATAGCACCTACTCGGCACCATTCTGGCCTGTTCTGAAACCTAACGGTAAATGGCGCCTCACTATTGACTACAGGCGCCTGAACCAACAGATTCCTCTGTCACGGTGGCCTATGACACAGTTACAACAAGAACTGCCCAGAGTCAGAAACGCTAAGTACTTCACTTCCATTGATGTGGCCTCTGGGTTCTGGGCCATTCCAGTAGACCCGGAGGACCAGCACAAACTTGCGTTCACCTTTGCAAACCGACAATACACCTTCACCAGGTGTCCCTTTGGTTATGCTAACTCTCCAGCAGAGTTTAACATCTTTCTGAACAAAGCAGGCCCGGACGCGGAAGTGTCAATGGTGACGCACATAAGTATGTTGGTCTCTTGGTCGGTAGTAAGGGTGTGGAACCACAGGCACAATGCATCCAAGGTCTCCAGAACCTCAAGGTTCCCCAGGATGTCTCAGGCTTAAGAAGCTCCCTTGGTATCTGCAACTACTCCAGGCAATTCATTGGCAATTACGCTGATCTAGCCAAACCTCTTTACACACTCCTGAAAAAGGATGTTCCTTTCACTTGAGGTGAGCCCCAACAACATGCTATGCATGCTCTAATCGATATGCTAGCAAAAGCTCCGTGCCCCGCTTACCCTGATCACAACAGGGAATTCCATCTGGAAGTGGGCTTTTCAGCACACTGCCTCAGTGCTGGTCTGTACCAGATACATGACACGAACAGACGAGTGGTTGCTTACGCAAGCAAAACCCTCTCCGACCCCAAACTCAAATACAATGATTGCAAAAAAGCTTTGTTAGCTACAGTATGGGCTGTGAAACATTTCTCCAACTATATTGGAGGTCAAAAGGTCATCGTTGAAACACAACACCAACCAGTGGTGTTCCTCAACAGCCAGCGCCTAAGAGATGGCATGGTAACAAATGCTCGCATCGCATCTTGGATGATGACCCTGCAAAGCTTTGACCTTGAAGTCCGTTATAGACAAAACCGCAAGACGCCATTGAGGATGGATTTGACCGCATGCCAACTCTGCCCCAGCGGCGCCTTCGCTCAGGCCGCGTCAGATGGCTCCCAGCCCCATAGCACACACCTGCCTCCGATCCCAGGCAATCCTCTGTCTGACGTCCCCTTGAATCATTATTTCTTTGATCCGAGCGTATGTACAGACATGGCGACAGCTTTTGTTGATTCCACCAAAACCCCCAGGTACTCGCTGGGGCTGGTCTCGTCTGGGTCGACAACGTCCCCAGCGAACCAATGATGTTCAAATTAGGCGAACAAACGTCTCAGTTTGCAGAGGTAGCCAGCATCCTCATTACCATGCAACATGCTGCCGACCATGGCCTCAGAAACTTGGTAATCTACACTGATTCTAATTATGTGCGACTCAGCTTTGTGTGCCATCTACCTGTGTGGAAGGCCAATGGCTTTGTGACATCAGGTCACAAACCTGTTAAGTCAGACAGGTTTGTCGCATTGCATGCGACGACTTGGTGTTAAAACACGACATACAGGTCTACTGGAAAAAGGTCAAGGGTCATTCCAAGGTCCTCGGCTTAGACCGAGATCTGAACAAAAAAGCTGATGCCCTCGCCAAACAGGGGGCGCTGTCAGTGGCACCCTGGTCCTTTGACCCAACCCAGCTCCCTGAGCCCCACCCGTTGTCAGTGAATGCTATTACGCGCTCTCGTGCTGCTGCCGAGACCGACACCCCAACGTCCTCACAGGTCACTGCATCGGTAAAACCCGCTTTCACCGACAATGACCTAATAACGTTACAGGGCCAAGACCCTGCAATCTCCTTCATGATTCGCCTCATGGGAGACACTACACCTGATAAACCCTCCTCCTCTGACTTTGCCTCCACACCCAACCTCAGCCATCTGTTTGCTCGTTACGGATAGTCAAGGGCATCTTGGTCCATGTTTCTGCGGACTCACAAACGCATGCGTTTGTCGTCCCACAGAACCAAAGGGGGGTGATACTGGCACATGCCCATGACGCACCCTGCGCCGGACACAGAGGAGTCACGGCCACAATGACAGCTCTGCAACAGATTGCATATTGGCCATACATGAAAAAAGACGTAACAGACTACATAAAAGGATGTCTAGTCTGTTGTCAGTTCCAACCATCAAACCCAATACACCGAGCACCTTTACAAAAGAGAGGCATCACTTTCCCTTGGTTCGACCTCCAAATCGATTGGGTTGGACCCTTAACTAAGTCCAGTAGAGGAAACAAATATTTCCTCACAGTGACATGCGCATTCACAAAATGGGTTGAGTACCTACCGGGACCAAGAGATACTGCAATGATGACCGCATTTCTGCTAGTCAACCACGTCTTTTCGAGGTTCGGCTTACTGACTCGTATCAGCTCTGACAGAGGAACTCATTTCACCGCTGACACGATGAAACAACTCTGGCAAATCCTTGGGGTCAAAGCCAACTTTCACATTAGCTACCATCCCCAGTCCTCTGGACAAGTGGAACTGTCCAATCGCACAGTGGTAGAAATCTTAAAAAAATATGTCTCTGCCAACCAAAAAGACTGGGATGTCAAACTTCCCTTAGTCTTAATGGCAATCAGGGCAACGCCCAGTAAATCAGCCGGCGTCCCACCTTTTGAAATGATGACGGGCAGACAAATGACTCTGACCACACACCTTCTGTACCAACCAGGACAAGCTAACATCGCTACCGCTTACACCACTCACCAATATATGACTGATCTTGAGAACTACCTCCGAGCTACGTTCGCGTTTGCTCAAAAACACCTCAAAGAGAGCGCAAAAGGCCGTAAAACCTACTACGACCAAAAAGCCTCACAGGAGGAACTACAGGTGGGAGACCACGTCTGGTATTATAGCTTCGCTCCACCCGCCGGCAAAAACGATCATCATGCAACCAAACTGGTGAAGAAATTTCTTCCCAAATGGACAGGACCCTACCTGGTCACCGATAAACTGTCTCCAGTGGTGTACCAAATAAAGATTCCGAGCACAAAAACCGAACCAAAGCTCAAATGGGTCCACCGAAACCAAATTAAGCTATACAGAACACCAAAACCAACAGACAAGCCGTCAACCACGAGCTGAATAAACCCTACAAGCCGAGAGATATCATTCCTAATTAACCTACCAGTCATCACGTTCAATAACGTCTGCCACCTCAAGGACGACATAAACTAAGAACTAGGAACTAGAATCCACTACACTATCTTGTCCCACTGAGGACACACCTGAGGGTCAGGACTTAACCGTGCTGGTTGATCCGTAAACTTCCAATCAGCCGTCCCATTGATCATGCCTTTAAACATTAGCATATCTCACGCCCCGCTACTGAGACCACCAACTCGTCTCATTATATAGGCACAGGCCTAAATTAGCTAGAGCAAAAGAAAGCTTTTCTTCCTTTTCTCTTATTTAGTTTAAACTCCCTTAGGGATTTATTTTTGTGTGTTTAGATATGATTCTTTTATATCCTGCATGCCTTGTCTTTGTCTTATTGATGTGCACCAGGATTAACTGACCAATACCACACCTCTAACTTTGTGTTTATGTGTACACTTTCACGTTACCCCACTCTACTGATCCTAAATTACATGTTCGCACCGAGCAGTGTTAAGGGACCCATAGTAACATATGGTACACACACCTAGCCTGCCTCCCTGGTCCACGGGTGCCCACTGCCAAGCGGCGCCCCAAAATTGACTTCATGGTCGGCCAACTCCTACCTCCATGGGCCTTAACACCAGGCAATGCTCCAACGCCAGCCACCAAGGGCTCCAGTCTTCAACCTCCAGGGGCTCCAGTCTTCAACTTCCCGGGGCTCCAGCCTCAACCACCAAGGGCTCCAGTCTTCAACCTCCGGGGCTCCAACCTCAACCACCCAGGCGTTCCAGCTTCGACCTCCAGATGCCCAGACGGCAACCTCCAGGTGATACCTCCCATCTCAACATCAAGGTGAGAGTGGTTCCCATAATTGACAGAGAAAGCACCTTTGCCATCCCTGAGGACGTCGGACTTTGTCACTCCTGAACTTTTGTCAGGAGCATGAGGACCTCTACACACCTTTACCTGTTTCCAGTTTTCTTTAACTTGAAGGTTCGTTCCCTCTTTTGTTTCCTCAAAAGAACTATTTGATAAGAGCTTCAAAGCATTGAAACCTTATCAACAGGGGGATTATGTAGGGAGCCAAATCAGATCAAGCCTAAAGACCCTCTTTCTAACAGGAATTAACCAAGGAGCCCGTTTCTTTATCACAAACTGTTTACAACATAACTGCCCCAGCAACTTTGAGGTGCATAGCTAACCCCCACTATGCGGCCTTTGAACCCAATAACGTAGCCAAAAAGACTGGCCCAACACTTTGAAGTGTTCAGTACGAACTCTCTTTATGACTCCACACGGGGAAGAACATCCGTCTTCTCCCTCCTTTACAAACAGATATCTTTGGGTTGCTCTAAGATCACAGAACTGTTCCACTGACCCCTGACCCCCTGTGGTGAGCTGTCACACCAGGACACTGCCCAGGCCTTCTCTGAGATGTGTACCGTGAAGAAGTGAGAACAAAGAAAATGTATTATGTTTGAAAAGTTACAAATGAAAACATTATTGGAATGGCTTCTGCAGAAAGTGAAATTGCAAATATTGTCTGTCCTATTTCACTCTTTTCAGATAATTTTATACCCACAGAATGCTAATTTTAAATGTTTCATCATTTAAAAGTGCTTAAAATACCAGAAAACATCACAAAAGTTAGTTTAAGGTATCTACTGCAACCATATAGTAAAGAAGAGGCATAACATGATTTTTAACATTTATGTTTATGAGTAATTACAAGTAAAACTCATTAACCGGTTCCTAAAGTAATACTAGGCTATTTTCCAGTCGTGTTTGGTATCAAACTCTTTCGTAATACATGATATTTCAAGATATGATGTTGAAAAGATTATTTGAATATGCTGAACTTATTATTATTGTTTATGGGTAAATCTTGGAATCATCCCTCCTGTTTGTCATTGTCCCACATACACACACACCCCAGACACACCCACAGGCATCCAGCTGAGATGCTGACAACTTTAAACCAATCAGCGAAGCTTCCTTCTTGGGAGGCGAGTCTCAAAGATAACCTTTTAAAAGGAAGAAAACCACCCAAAATTTCAGTTTTGGGACGCTGGCATTTCATGCTCAACGCCTTTCCCTTCCCATTCTTTTTTTTATTTCATTTTATTTTCAGTTGTAACAGTTAGATTTTGGAAACAACAGCTGCTTGGTTCGAACGAATCCAGCATCTATTTACGTGCGTAACAGCCGAAAGAAGCCTGGCCCGCAACCCATTGGGGTAAACCACGAGCCACTCTCTAACCCAGCTGCGAAGGCCAGAACCGCCTGGATTGGCTGAAGGGGCTATACTCTGTTGAAACGCAACAGAACTCAACGGTGGCACGTCCCGCTGCATTTCTTCAACCCAGCACCTCCAGGTCCAACCCTGACATCATCTTCTAGGTACCTGAACGAACTCAGATCAGCAAACTTGATCTACTATAGCTTACATCCATTCTTCCATAACTGCACACTTACATACACTCACAACATGTTCTACACAGTTAATCTTATTCATGTTTGTTCGTTCTCCCGTCTGTCTTTATGATTTTATTCTTTGATTTTATGATATTATTCAAATATGTATCCTGCATTTGTATTCAATATTTAGTAGACGAGCATTCTCCTAGAATAGTGATTTCACTTCATTACATATAATCCTCACAGCCTAGAAATGCATTTTATCATGATTTAATTATCCCATTTCAATTGATATTTTGACTGTTAATTGTTGAATTTTGAATAAAAGGTTAAACATAATCTTTGATTCCTCTGATTCAATAAAGCTGTGATTATGATGTAGATTGCTGTTCAAATTCACTTTTCCCTGGTTTCAAATTAATGGGTTTAGTCTAAAAACTTAGACATAATTCTCCTGTTAACAGGTGTGGCACCCCGCAAAAGTTGAAGTAATATTAATAATCATAATTAATATTCTTATTTATATAACCCATTATTAATAACTCATCCTCCTACATTAATAATGAAAAAATAAAGCAAGAAAAGTGCTGTGAGATGTCTAGCTTGAATGTGTTCATTTTAATGGAGGGAGTGGGTGCATGCGCGCAGCTGTTGCGCGTGCGCACGCATGTGTGCGCGTGTCAGTGGAGCAAATGTGTGTCTGCTTGGTAAGTCCTGATGTGTATAGTCCGACACGGTAACCAGGACTTGTAGCGAGGTTTATGCTTACAGTGCAGGTAGTTAATAAAATACAGCTCTCTCTCCAAAACCAACACTGCCTGCTCTTTCTGCGTGGGTCTCCTGGATTTAACACTAGGGGAGACTACTGACAGTGGCGATCTGCAGAGGAAGTAGTGGGGATTTCATTTGATTTGTGAAAAAATAAAGCCAAGCATCATTTCTTAATCATTTAATATAGTCAATGCATTGCCGTTAATAAACATGAAAACATATACGCAGCTAACACGATTCAGCTTTAGTTTTTAAGGCGAGCTGTCTGTTTTTGGTTGTATACTTCCCTGGTTCAATTTTCATTGTACAAGTTGGATAATGACTGGCGCCCTGTCCAGGGTGTACCCCCGCCAAGCGCCCTATGAGAGCCGGAGATTGGCACCGGCAGACCCCCGCGACCCTGTTAAACGGGAATAAGCGGGTAAGAAAATGGATGGATGGATGGAAGTTGGATAATGCTCAATGAAACAAGACTACAGTTCGTCAACATACATTTGCATTCGCAAAGTCGGACAATGAAATTAAGCAATACCCCTTAAACTGCCATATTTTATTAAACACCATGAACTACTGCACATGAATTATGCTTTGCACATGGACTGTTTTACAAGGAAAAACTGGACATTTATTGTCTTGAGATTTGGTTATCTGCTCATTTGAGAATACTGTATTTAGATTTATCCAAAAGTTACTCCCAACCAAGTAATTTGATTAGACAAGAGACATTCCATGAGTGCTGCTGATATAGAGCAACAATGGAACTTTTTACAGACATTATAAACTGTTCAAGCATTCTAATAGGTTTTACTCGAACCCCTCATCATCACGTTTCTGCAGAAGGACACCCTCCGCTGCACCTCAGCACTTTTCAACAACTCACTAATTTCACAATACACTATTACTACCTTTGTTTTTCTGTTTGCATGTCGTTTACTTTGTATTTAATAAAATTGTTCCTCCAACAGTTGGTTAAATCTACACATTTATACTGTACATAATGCACATGCAGGATGATGTGTAACAATAATCAGTAAAATTAGCTGTAAACACATTTTTTAGAACTAAATATAAGGTTATGCTGTGACATATGCTGTGAACAGAAAGAAAGGAAGACGAGCCAGATAATTCTAAACTTTAGAATATAATACAATCATAACTTTTAATCATAAATACAATTCCTCAAAATAACAACCTTTGATATCTTTGTCACACAATATCTATGCTTCCAGTGAATAATTTACAAATAAAAAAATAGTTCACTGATGGTGACATTGAGATCTCAGTGTCACCATCGTTGTCCTGTTAAAGTCTCTTTTTACAAAGACTTTAAAACAATCTGAAATTAGTGGTGACTCAAGTAAATCACCTTTATTATGCATTATAACAATCTCTACTCGAAACATATAATATAAACCTTCCACAAGTCTCTAAATTTTTGAAGCAATGAAAAACATCTAGAAAATAAAATTACAGAACATTAAATAATCATTTAATATACATTTTAATAAATAAGTGCATCCCATGGTCCAATGTTGACTCTGAGCTTTATTCTGTCTGTTGTCTGTGGAAATGATGGGTCTAGACCAGATGATGGAAACTAGGGTCAGCTCATGGTTTTAATGTCCAGGGAGGGGCGTGTCCACTCTGCATGGACTTAAAGAAGAAGAAATAAAAGAAGAGTTAGATATTGTCATGTTCATCAAAAGGAAAACTGAAAGTGATGGAGATAAATATGCTCAGATTGACTCTCACACACACAAAGTTTAAACAAACACACAAATACTCTGTCCTAAACTGTCTCACACATTAAAGGCATCTATTTACACTAATGTACACAAAGACTAGCTCCACAAAAGCAGAACTACATTTATTGATCGAGAAATTAAACTGATCTTACCTTTATAGGCTCAGTTTCCTCCTTTGTTTTCAAATCCATTTAAACCTCTATTCATGTGGTTTTTTATCATCCAAGAGAGTCTTCATTTTCAATAAATGCACTGCTACTTGGTCTGTTTTAATTTCTCTCTTTCTTTCTCACTCACTTGGTTCTCTCTGTTCCTCGTGTCGATTTCGTCAAAACAATGCGGCATCTTTAATGTTTCCGTTACGTGTGAGTAAAATCACCACAATTTACCGACACTGGTTGTAAAGAGGAGCAATTTCTTATTTTTCATAAACTGGTGTAATTTCTTCAATAGAGCAAATATGAGCAGAGTTACGGTCGTTTAAATTAACATGTTGCGTCCAGGGGCCCTGGGAAGCCCAGTCCGTTTGTATAATCCAGCCGTGAAAAGAGCACGTGTCTGGGTAAATCTTGACGGATAGTTACCCTACGCAACAGAAGATATGAAATTAACAGCATGTACTGTCAACAACAAACCCATAGTCGCTTAATGGTGACGTAGTGCCATACGTGTGTCATAAATTAACGTGATGACGTGTTTGACTGTGGGAACCGAGTTGAGCTGGTGATCACGCCACTCTACTGGGACAGGGCGGGGGGGAAGCTGTGAGCTTTGAACGGCCCGAGCTGGCAGTATGAGTACACCCATACATATACAGTAGGGCTGGGGACAAATTAAGTTTACAAATAAATCTTTTTTTTATTTGGCTCGATTCATAAAACTGCTACTCGTCAATACTTCGTTAAAATCCCCTTCTTGGTTATATAATTTACAGAGAGTACAGTATACTTCTCTAATACAGAGAGCCGGAAGGGGTGCCGAAGTGTTTTAGATGTGCGTGTGAACTTGGGATTAATAGGGGTTTTCTAAAGCTCTGAGGAGGAGGAGGAGGAGGAGGAGGAGGAAAGAATAAAAATGGAAAGTTAAAGTAATGAAATTAATAAAACTTTACCAAAATTAAAATTATGGACTATGAATCTAGAATTTTCGATTGAGAGAATTTGTTGTTATAAACCACTTTTCTGCCAGAAATGTGCGTGCATGCAGTTTTACCCTCCTTTGAACAGGCGCTTTCACGACAGCTCCGTTGTGTGACCAGCAGTGTGTGGGGGAAAAAGCTTTTCCTGACGCTTTTCCGAGGATTAGGGATGTAACAATTCACTCAACTCCCGATACGATTCGATTCACGATACTGGGTTCACGATACGATTCTCTCACGATTTATTTTACAAAATGGGAGTGTAGACAAATGATGACTGAAAAATATTCCTTTATATTTTTTGGGGGAAAAAAACTAGAAAATACTATTTTCTTTTTATATTTCATTGTCAACAGAATCCCTTGATAAACTATTCAAAACAATGCAATTTAACTAAAATAAATAAATCTTGAATGAAATAAAGGAATAATACAAATGAAGAAGACACCTATTAATTTTAATTCTGTTTCTATAGTAAACAATGCAAAACTACATAATAGTTCCTTTTCTTTTTAAAAGTGCAACTGAAAATGTATTTTGTGCCTTAACAATTGGACTTAAAAAAAAAAAAAAAACAGTCTGCACTGTATTTACATCAGATATTTGGTTGGACCAGCAGAGAGCACTGGTAACCCAGTGATCAGTTGGCATGCAGCTTATCTAGCAGTGAAGAAGAGATGCTATGCGCTAGCTAACAGAGCTAATAGAAAAACGTGACTTTTACACATATTCATGTAATATTACAGATGTTCTTTCGGTACTAAAGGGGTAAGGAATCATTTATGAACATGTTTAAGAGTAGAAGGCGGCCAGAAAGAAAGTAGTAGCAGATTCCGCCCGCCGCCTACACTTTTGGACAAGAAGGCTAAATATATAGCGCCCTCTACTGTTTAAAAAAAGTACTGCCATTCAATTTTCAGAGTATCCATGTGAACCGTGATACCTGTGAATCGATTTTTAACTCGATTTTGAGACTGAGCTGGGGGCGAGAGAGAGAGATTCTTGATAAGAGGGAGCGAGGCCTTTTATAAACATGTCAAGCTGTGATTTGATTGGGTGAACTCACATTTGTGGTGTTGTTCTGATTGGGTAGCAGAAGTAAGTGGGAGTCTGAACTTTCCTGTAAAGACAAGATGGTGGAGCTATCCCCACATGTGCTTTTTAAACAGAGTCATAAAACTAGATAGGGTGTTACCATGTTAAGGCTAAAATGGAGCATGGGTGTGTGCAGCTTGTATAAGCCCTTGAAAAATGACTTTCAATTGATTATCCCTTAAATGACTGATTTGAATTATTTCTAGCTTTAAGCATAACAAAAGAAGACAAAAACACTTTGATCAATGGTCATGGAATATGAAGAGTTACTGTATAAACATTTCCCTTGAAAGACTATTACATTAGTGATTAAACATGTCAGATGGAGGCACACGATGAGTCTCTTTCCTGTAGAGAAAAATGGTTAAAATTGAGGTCCCACGTCTGGAATTCGTTTAAATCACAGTTCTGCCTTTAAAGCATCAGATGGTGTTATAGGTTTTATTTTTATTTCTTCCTTTACAATCTTCATGTTGAAAAAGATGTCTCTGATGTAGGGTGTCAGGTTACATCCCTGTTATCTCTGTGGAATGTCTGTTCTTTGGGGTGGATGATGGGAGTGTCAGCCACGGGTCTGCAGGTCAAGGTGAAGAAGGGCTGGGATTTGAAAAAAATTTCCTTGGTCCTTTTTCTGTTGTCTGTTTTTGTGATAAAATTCCAAATGTGCAACAGTGTTTTTACCGCCTTTGGACATCAACCAGGGTTCCTACATACACATGCCCAAAGTGTTTTTTTCATTGATTCCCTCAATCGTTAGTTAGAGGGTGATTTGCTCCTTTCTTACTGCAGGGCGAGCCCAAACACCTTGCTCCAATTTGATGACGCGTTCCGACTTCGATGACGAATTTGACGCGGCACTGAGCTGAAGCCGCGCCTCCAGGAAGCTCTCTGCAAGTGTAGAGAAATTATACTTATAGCTTAAGTATAATGATGGTGGCGGTGAACAGGGGGAAGGAGTGAGTGGTATTTCAGATCAACGTAGTATCTAAGGTTAAACCTAAGATGATCTTATCCCACAGCCCAAGGCATGCCAGTGCATCATCCACCAATGTGTGTGAAAGAGCCACTCTTTCGAATCCAGGCTCTGGAGAGCCTTATAAATAAAAGTAAACCAGTGACACTGCCTCCTAGTGTACAGGGAAGGCCATCCCACCTGAGAGTACAGCTCACAGTGATGTGTCATGGCTCTACAGTTTGTCATGAACCTCAGAGCAGAATGATAAACAGAGTCCACCATCAGAAGACATGTACAAGAAGCATTCATATAAAAAAGGTCACCATATTCTAACACAGATAAGAATGTGGCAGAGACAAGGCGCTTCTTTACACCAAAAGAAAAACATGTCTTATTGCGGAAGTTTTAATTTCCTCACAAGTTTGTCAATGAAAAGTTTAAAAGTGAGGGAATCATCAATTACGACACCAAGGTATTTATATTCATGTACCACTTCTATTACATTTCCTTCAAGAGTGGACACGATTGGGGGAGTTAGAGGCACCTTCTTATGATTAGAAAACAACATTAGCTTGGTCTTCTCAGCATTGAGAACCAGTTTTAGATTAATCAGCGAATGCTGGACAGAAACAAAGGCTTTCTGCCGGGAATTAACAGCCTGTTCAAGAGATGATCCGAAGCAATAAATAATTGTATCATCGGCATAAAAATGCATATTAGCATCAGAAACATTTTGTTCGACATTATTAATGTACAAGATAAATAAGAGGGGTCCCAAAACAGATCCCTGCGGCACCCCCTTGTGAACAGTAATAAATTCAGAACAATGGCCCTCATATTTAATACACTGGGTCCTGTTTTCTAAATAATTTGAAAACCAAGCGACAATGTGCTCTGACAGTCCAATGAGATGTAGCCTGCGTTTTAAAATAGCATGGTCTACAGTGTCAAAAGCTTTAGAGAGATCAATAAAGAGTGAAGCACAGTACTGTTTTTTATCAAGTGCTAAAATAATGTCATTTATCACCTTCATAGTAGCAGTGATAGTGCTGTGCTTTTTTCTGAAGCCTGATTGCAATTTAGAGAGGATTTCATTAGAATAAAGGAACTCTTTCAACTGATCACAAACAAGCGACTCCAGGATTTTTGATAAAACACATAAATTTGAAATTGGCCGATAATTGGTAAGAACTGCTGGAGCACAAAAGCTGATTTCCAAACAGATGGAATATCTTTGTTTCTAATTGAAAGATTAAAAAGAATTGAAAGTGGCTCTGCTATAAAAATCAGCTGCCAGCTTTAAAAAGTAAGGCTCAATCAAGTCAAGTCCAGGGGGCTTTATGTGGTCTAATGTTTTTAGAGCTTTGTGCCCTTCGTGACAAGTAGGATCTCCAGAAAACATGGAAGATTGTGTGCAAGAATTCCCCATCGTTATTCTTTTAGAGTCAAATAGAGAACCAGATGATAAAAAATGCTGGTTAAAGCAGTTCAAGACTTCAGTTCTATCATAAACTGGGACTGAGTCTTTAAGTACAAATGTAGGAAGAGTCTCTGTGTTTTTGTTCAAAGACAGGGACTTGATCACTTTCCAGAATTTCTGTGGATTGTTGAGGTTCTCAGTGGTGACCAACAAAAAGTATCCTGATTTGGCCTTTTTGATAAGCGAAGTGCATTATGCATATGGGAGGAGAACATGCAAATAATGTACATGCGTGCGCGAGAGAGAGAAAAAGCTGGACCTGCACCCCCGGCAGTGCGTATGGAGTCCAGTGGCTCTGGTGCAGAGGGTCGCTGTGCGCGTAGATGGATATGACCATGGATCAATGTCTCTTCGCACGCACAGCTCCAGTCAAAGTCTTGTCGCGTTGATGTCAGGCCACATCAGCTGATCAGATGCATAATTTATGCTTTGATCACTGATGGCACAATGGTCACGTGTGTGCGTGACACAGCTCTGCTCAGACCTACTGGATTATGGTCAGTAGATCATCTTCACATAATGCAGACTGAATGACAGACTGTGTTGCTTTATTAACTCGGATCAATGGTAGATCAGTAGGATTGTTTCTGTCCAAATCTGCCTATTTTTTAATTTTGACTGATCAGAGCAAAGTTACAGGACCTTAGGGGGAAAAAAATATAATAGGATTTTAAAAAATAAAATTATAATAAAATATTTGTTTATTTAGTTTTCTACATTATTAAATGTCTGTGCAGCAGACAGTCCATCTGCCTACAATTTAACTGCCTCAAATGTCATGTGCTTGTGGGCACTGATGTCTCCACATTAAACAAGCAAAACGCTAATTTAAATAGGGGCGGTCGGCACCATTTTGGCATGCGCGCTAATCATTGTTGCAATCTTTGTGAATTCCTTGCAGCAGAGGAGGAAACTGTCACCAAAGGATTTAGGGAAGCTACTGGTTTACTACCCTTTATTTCAGATCTTAGTGAATCGTCCCCTCATTGTAGAAAATGTGGTAGGAGCCTATTTATTTGGACAGTTTTCCAACTGAACTTAAATGGGGAGCAATTGTTGGTAACACATCTCCAGATCCAAGTGTATGTTGCCTGTGAATGCAGTCTATTGTGTGATGATGTAAGGGTCTATTTTGTTGGTGCTCTCCTTTAATGACTGACACTGAGCAGGCTGACACTATACAACCTTGAACCCTGGACAGGATTCAGAAAGACTATTTTCCTCTAGTCACGTTCTTAGAATGATCAAGTTATGTTGAGTTTAAATTTAACATAGAAAGCTCGAGTATTAATTGACATGAGTTGACTGATCATACTGCTGGTGTATATTTGAGTAAGAAAAAATATGTTGTGGATTGCATTGGGATATTTTCTAACCATAGGAATGACATAGTGCAATGAGTTATTTCTGTCACATTGTCTAATCTTGGACACTCTGTTGACAGGCAAGCATAAGACACTCAGGCATGCTGCCATTGTCTTTCAGAAAACACCTCGGATCACCCAATGAAGAGCCATGTTTGTTAACTGACACATCTCACATAATGAAGCCACAAATTTGGCAGCATTTATCAAGACACATAGATAGAGTATAAGGTTTTCTTATTAATCGTGTTGTTGTTCAATAATTATTCCTTCTAACAAAATGAAAACCCTTTCAGATGCATTGCTTGCTGATCTGGAATCTACTACATCCCACATCTCGAAGAGGCCTGTGTTCTTGCTGGACAAGACTCCTTACTCCATCCCCACTGGAGGACACTCCTACCAAGATGTGTCAATACCACCTCCGCTCCCCCCTCCACCTTCATCTGAGGCTCTGAATGGGTCGCTGATAGACCAGCCAGGCTCTCACTACTCTTCTCAGCAAGTATGTGTCATTGACTGCAGCACCTTAAAATCTGCAAGAAAGGTGCCTGGTAGGAGTTACCAAGAAAGACTGTGTGCAATGGTACTCATAAAATTACAGATTTTTTGCTCACTATGTTTACTAACAAAGCACACTTTATTTCTGACTTTGTATAAGGTCAGATTTTTACATTGATGCCAGATCTTTCTTCAAAAATGTAGCATAATGTATAGTATTTTTAAGATGCAAATGAGCAGAGCAGGGGCCTCAATTATTAAAAGTGTGCCTAGGTAAGCACACTTCAGTTGGCGTACGATAAAAACCAGGAAGTGCGTACAATTTTTTTTTTTTTACTTTTTATGAACGAGGGCGCACGTACGTCCCGTGCCTTTCTCCGTTTATAAATCACAACTCGAAAGTTGTCACACGTGAGGAAACACCTTGCTCCGCCCATCTGGTGCCTAGAAAAGGTCCGGTGAACGCCCTGAATGAATATTCACGAATACGAGGGGGAAAACGAGCAAATAAAACAAATTTCACTCAATGCGAGGTGGAGGTATTAATTGTTGAGGTGGACACACGCAGGAGAGCGAAATTTGGTAACACAGTGAACATTACGAATGATAGAAAGATTGGTTGCGTTGCCTCATCAGACTGTGACGGGTGAAAAATAAACGATCACACATAAGTGGAGGAGAAAATATTTGGATTACTCTCTATAGGAAGAACATCTGTTCAACAGGTGGAGGAAAGCTCACCGGAGCTCAGCCTCACAGACCAAACGGCTGGAGGATCAAGGGAATCCCTTGATCTGTGTTGTAGCGGAGACTGAGGATGCACACAGATGAACTATGTACCAGAAGCATGGGATTAAATGATATTTTCTTGTTTGAAATGATAAAAATGAAGAGGTAGTAAAACAGCTTTGGTGTTATACGTAATTCACAATATTTAATTTCAAGTAAAACCATATTTTTCATCAGTCCAACTCCCAGGCTGTTTACTGGTTGGTGGTATTGTGGCTGAGGCCGGCCGCTCCGCAGCACCTCGTCTTTCTTCCTCTGCAGCCCCGTCCTCCCTCCCGCAGCACCTCGTCCTCACGGGGGGTCCAGCAATGCCAGTTAAGCGTTAAATGTGTGTTCCTTTTTATAACAACTGCAGTTGTTGCAACCAGTTGATCAGCAGTTTTGTGCAATGATCATGTGATTTTGATTACTATTATTAATATAAAACTGTATTTGTAGGCGCGCGTACGTCACTCACTCCCTGGGGTGTCAGTATAATTATTTCCTCCTTTGTTTTTGCAAATATATCCTTTATATATATGTGTTGTGAAATGTGCAATGTTCGATTATTTCACACAAACTCTATTAATTTCACAGAGCTGTCTTTAATTTCATCCTTCTCCTGTTGGGGTGGAATTTTCCTGTTTCTCCTGATTTTGTGCGTATGGCAGGGCCAGAGCTGCTGTGGAGGTGCGCACATTATCTTACCAGGTTGTTTTTTTTATAAATCCCAAACTTTGCTTATATATGGCGTACACTTTCTTTTGTACTGTATGTACGCAGCATTTATAAATGAGGCCCCAGATCACAGATTTCTGTAAATTTGGCTTTAGATCTCATTACCTACCTTTAACAGTTGATCCAGAAGAATGTAGCTGAATAATTTACATTTGAAGAATGATTGTTTATGGTTTTGTTTAATTTTATGGACCAGATGGGGACTGAAAAAAGAGATGCTGTCACCACGGGCATTGACATATTATGTACAGTTAAAATACTATTTGTAATTTTGCTAAACATACCTTAAATCAAAGGTTCAGTCCACAATGTTGGAAAGCTTGCAGGATTTGAGCTAGCAAGACCTCCTCTAAGCTCCACCTCCTCCTCCCTCTCTCATGTGTTCCCATCATGGCTCTATCCAAAGCCACGTACCTCACAAGCTTGAACACGAATCTAATATAAAAATAACAAATTTCCTCAAAGCAAAACCTAGATGCCTCGTTTTTCCTTGATATTTCTGGGAATTATGTCACGTGATGATTGTGCAAGCACAAGCAGGAGAAAGGAGGGACAAAGGGAGGCGTGGGCAAGATAAGACATGAGGGCATCTGATTTGTTTTTTGTATTCAGACGGAATGACAGAGATTGGCTACAGAGGTCTGACTCTTTTCATGCATGCCCTGCACACTGAGGAGGAACATGTAAATGCAGTAGAGAAAAGCAGAAGTAGCGTCAATACTCCCGCTCCTGTGAGCATCTTTGTTGGTGAACCACAATTGTATTGGCAGTGACGGTCACATGGTTATTTTGTATTAATTAGACAATCCTGTGCAGTCTTTAGGTTCAGGCCAGAAAAGCTCATGGTCCAGAGACAGCAGCAGCTCCCCAGTGTCTGTTGAAGAGGATCATGTCTATAGGTAACCTCTACATTTCAAAGCCACTTGCATCACTGGATGCATCCTCTAACATAAGTCAATATTAGCTGTCTCTACTCTGTTGCTGCCCCAGCTTTCCAAATAAACAGAAGATATCAGACTCATCCACAGCTGGTATGAGCTCAGCACTGGGCAGTAACCTCTCCGAACTCGACAGACTTCTTTTGGAACTCAATGCTGTGCAGCAGAGCTCCCCCTCATTCCCCACAACAGGTAAAAGCTCAAACCTCAGCCTTTTCTCTGTGTTAGTGTTGATTAGAACCAGTGTTAATGTATGTCTGCAGAGGAAGCAGCTCCACCTTTACCCTCCTGCAGCATCACGCACTATGACAATGGCAGCACCCCTGACATCCTAATTAGTCCGCCACTTCAGGAAAAACCTAAGAGGAATGGCACACGTTTAGAGGAAGCCCAGCCCACTGTGGAGAGTCTACTGGATGAGCTGAAGGGATCAGTGCCTACACCAAGGTATACACCACCACAAGGTCTAACACATCCACACACCAATGGGACAGAGCTGCCATGCAAGGTGCTGGTCAACCACTGGGAGCAACTTGGGGTTCAATGTCTTGCCCAAGGACACTTCAACACATAGACCAGTATAGACCGGGATCGAACCCCCAACCTCTCGATCAGAGGACATTTTCATATTTGAGCATGAAGGCTCTTTAAGGTGGGAATGTTAGAAAAAGATTAACTTAAAAATTGTTGTGTACTGGTTTTGTATTACATTTGATTCATAAAATGCTCACATTTGTTATCGAATAAACAAATAAAAGATACCCGTTAAACATTTGTGTTCCTCATTTGGTTTTTTAGTGTTATATTCAGTTAACTGTCAGGTTCAAATGCTAATTTAAAAAATAGATTAAATTAAGCCAGACAGGTTAAGAACTATGGCTCTGAAGCAAGCTGTAATAACTTTGAGAGAATAGCCACGGTTAAGATGTTTTTTTTTATTCAGAATTATCTATTCCGATTTAAATCATTCAGAAAGTGTTCTGCTTCGTGTTTACACGGAAATGGTAATTCCTAGTGTTGTAATAGTCGAGACCGGTCTTGGTCTCGAGACCAAATTTTAAAGGTCTCGGTCTTGTCTCGGACTCAGAAGCATTTTCACTCGGTCTTGTCTCGGACTCGGGATTTTCCCTCAAGACCATTCGAGACCAGCACTAATTCCTGCTATTTTTATAATGTGATAACACGGAGAAGAACCGGATAAATAAGTCGCACATGTGCAAAACAATCCGAATTAAAGCGGCTTTAACCAAGTTAAGTGTTTACAAGAAAGAGGAATTTTCTAATTCGGAATTAAAAACGGAATAAACCAGCCACCTAATTCGGAATTAACTTTAATTTGGAATTAAATTAGCATTAGGAATTATGTGTTTACAAGTCATGTTAAAGAGGAATTAACTTTTATTCCGCTTTAAACAGGAATTAATGCTCCCATGTAAATGGGGCCATTATCTCTTAGTAAAATCAGTTGTAGTTTGTAATGCGGTTTGCCAGCCTGAAGCTCATGGCTCACACTCCTAGCCAGTCCTCATGTGTACAGTACTCACAAACATTTAGGTTGTGCTTATGTAGCTGCCTGAAATAATTTTATGCTATGAATTGTAAATTGTATTTTCAGCCCCTTGGACTCGTCTTCTCAACAAGCCAGAATTTCTGCTTCCTGTGCAACCAGAGAGCTGGATGAGCTAATGGCGTCGTTGTCTGACTTTAAGGTACAAAACTGTTGTCAGTGGAGTAGCCTCAATCCACTCAAGGAAAATTCCAGCTTCTCCTGTCATATTCTTAATGATTTCTGTCCTCTTACTGTTTTCCTCTACTGCTGTCTCCAGCCCAACTCTCTTGGCTCTCTGCTCGAGCCAGCACCAGCCTTTCCCAACACCAACCATCTTCCAGTCTCCTCTGTCACCTCAGTAGTTTCTCCTCCCTTCACTATGTGCCATCCATCTGCCTCGCCGCTCTTCCCTTTACCGGCTGGCTTTGAACTGCACATAGATGAAGATGGAGGAGGTGTGTCAATAGCTCACCCAAGCTGTCTCCCTCTCCATAGTCCAGCATCCTCACTCTCTGCAGCTAGTGACTTAGAGCTGGATTCAGTCATAGATGTGTCTGCTCCCATGCTGTCAACACAAACCAGGTCTCTGCTTGTAGTCTCTCAGTCCTCATCCCCCAACTCCAACCTTATGAGAAATTGCCCATTACATTTGAATACCACGACTCCATCTCTTACATCAGTTATTACTGTACTGCACCACAAGTCCTCCAAGTCCCCCAGTCCCACTGTAGAAAGGCTCTCCCCCTCAGCCTCAGTCAGTAAACTCTCCTGTGCTCCTGAAACTTTGGGCTCAACTTGTTTTAATGACCTTGAAGGTAATTTCTTTTTTCCACCTTCCCTGAAAAATCTCACCCCTCCTCTCTCTATGCCTTTCCCCCTTTCTGTTGCTGTCTCCATGTCTCCACCCTCTCCACACACCCCCTTACAAACTGCCTCACTGTCCCCAGTCTCTGCACTGATAGTACCATCTCCATTGGCCTTCACCTCTGCCAGCAAACAACTCCCAGAGGCAGCCTCGATCTCTCAGAGAGCCAGTCCCCTCCAGGTGGAGCCATCTCTGGATGAGGCACTAGACACACTGCTGAAGATGAGTTTTACACAGAATCAATCAGAGGTGAAGATAGAGGCGCAGTGTCTGGACAATGGAATCCAGAAGGTGAGCGAGGAGCTCATCCTGCCAATGGACAGAAGCAGTGTGCAGCCTGACACCTTCAACAACACCATCACAGACGACTCTGTGGATGGAGGCACCGATGGGAACGGGGACCTGGACTGGGCTGATGAGGAGCTGTCCATGTCTTTTCATGATGGACTGGATGGCACAATGACGCCATACACAGAGAGGCCATACACAGATGGAAGCCTGACCCCGCTGACAGAGGCCAGCTGGATGGATGAGTTCATGACCCCCTCCTCCTGCCCTGGGACCCCTGACGTTGCCTTGGACTTGCCACTGATCCATACTCCCAATGTAGACAGAGTCTCTGCATCTGGACATGTATGCATCTGATCTGCTGCATGACACAGGCATGACTGCTATTCTGTTTAGAAAACATAAATGCTGCATACAGATGTGTGAGATAGATATACGTACTAGCCTCTGCCTCATCAGCTGTGAAAGCTGTTAAGTTAAGACAACATAGCATTTAAATCTGCTTTTCATGGAGCAGGTCGTAACATATAAACAGATCTTAACAACTAACCGGTTGTTTGCTGGCACCAGTTTTAACCACACTCCTAATACCTGCTGATCGAGTTTGGTGTACAGGACCTGTTTGTGACCCTCCTGCTCAGGTGGCTTTAACGGAGGCTCATGGAAAAAGCATGACGCATGATGCTAAGCCAACTGACCACCACTGATTTTGGCATGTCAACAATTTAAAATCACAGTTTGAGTGAGTCACTGCTACCGTCGTTGCTTGGCTGTAACACCATAACCAGGTATGTTGGTTTGGATGGATGATGAGATGCTCACAACTCTGCTTCAGATAAAAGCTGTGATCAGGAGAACCAAGGAGATGCCCAATGTGCACCCTATGTATCGAGACAGCCATTTGCGGCGTAAGATGGGACCCATGATAGTGAATAAGAGCAGTTCTCAGGACCGGCTCATAGAGGAGCTTCAGGGCAAGCTTGGCATCGGCCGGTCTGAGCGGCGACGTAAACAATCAGATGATTGGCTGACGGAGGGCGTCGTCGTCATGTCTAAACCTCAGCATTTCCGTCCTGAAGGGGCCACCAATGAAGTTGACAAGGTTGGGTTTTGTGTACTGAAAAGTTTTCTTTCCTCACTTGATTCACATTTTCCAGTTTTCTGCATGTTTTCCCCTCGACCTCCTGCTTTTCTGCTTTTTTCCTCTTTAGATCACAATCCCCCCTGATTCGCCTGTCCCTGTACGGAAGGTGCTCCCACCCCTTTCTCCCACTGCTCCACGCTATCCACCAGTCATCGAGGACCCCAGACGGCCACTCCCTGTGCAACAACCCCAAATTACAATACCTCTACTACCCCCTCCCCCACAACCCACCCACACTGATCAATCAGTTCCTGATGCACCACTACTCATTAGAAAATCAACACCTCGACAAGTCCCGTTTCAAGATCATCCTAGCCCCAAACCAGAGCTCTGCCCCCCTGTTCACAAAACTCCTACACATCCTCCCCCAATGGAGCCAACCCCACCAGCTGCACCCAAAGTGCTGGTGTCGGTGGGTTGCCAAACTGAATTTGACCCAGTCTTCCCACCAATGCAGGTTTTCACACCACTAATACCAGTACTCTTCTTCTGTGCAGCAAGAGCAAAATGTTTCTATAAATCTCCTAATTCAGTAGAGACTTACGTATATTCAACAATGAATACATGACTTGTAATGCAAATGACAGTTTTTACAGCAAGATTAGTGCTTCAAGAATACTTTGAATTTGTAAGGAACACAATTCCTGATACAATGACTCAATTCATTCTAAATTGTTTCAGATTATGGCCCAAGGGAAAGGGGGTCTTCCTGGGGGGGTTCCTACTCAGGTCAACAAGCTGGACAACATGCTGGGAAGCCTTCAGTCTGACCTCAACAAACTAGGGGTGCAGACAGTCGCTAAAGGGGTGTGTGGTGCCTGCTGTAAGCCAATTGTGGGACAGGTGAGATGATTCAGTTACCTAATATATTAAAGAGCAATAGTTCATGATATTTATGCCACCAATCAGAAATGGTTAACTAATCATGATAAAACATAACAAAAAAGTCTTTAAAAAATCTAAAAAATTATCAAGTGGAATCCTGTACACTATTTCAAACAATTCCAATCTGTAGTTTGTGTCAGAAAATCTCATCAAGCACAATGATCAAGAGACCTAACAAACAGGCACATTTCATAACTGTAGTTATGTGAAAGAAGTTATTGAATCCACATTATGCCTTCATGAAAAATATGAGAAAGAAATGGAAAATGAAAATGTGGGTAAAGCTGATTTGCCTTGAGAGAGTGTACTCTTAAGATCATGGTAATAATGATTATAAGAAGTGATTCCAATAACATTTTTATGAATTTCTACAGTGCCAGAGTGGAAGTTGGATGATTCATTTTTACTTTTTTAGTTAATTTAAATAAATGTTGAAGTCTAAGGAACGTTATGTAAGCAATTACAATTTTTTTCCCAGGTGGTGACAGCCATGGGTCGCACATGGCACCCTGAGCACTTTGTGTGCACACACTGTCAAGAGGAGATCGGCTCCAGAAACTTCTTTGAGCGTGAAGGCCAGCCGTACTGTGAGAAGGACTACCACACCCTGTTCTCCCCACGGTGTTACTACTGCAACGGGCCCATCCTGGATGTGAGTGACTGCACAGTAAAATATGTGGGGTTTATTTGTAGTCAATTCATCATCTATTGCTCATTTTAAAACCCTTATAGAAAGTGGTGACGGCACTGGATCAAACATGGCATCCTGAACACTTCTTCTGTGCTCAGTGTGGATCCTTCTTTGGTCCTGAGGGTCAGATGTTTGATTCTGTAAACCATGTTATTGTAAATATAACCACTCTGATTTGTATTGAATTTGTGCTTTTCTTCTTGAAGGTTTTCATGAAAAAGATGGAAAGGCCTACTGCAGGAAGGATTACTTCGACATGTTTGCACCGAAGTGCGGTGGCTGTGCCAGAGCTATTCTGGAGAATTATATTTCAGCACTGAACTCTCTTTGGCATCCTGAGTGTTTTGTTTGCCGGGTGCGTATGTTGCAGGGGACCGATCACTTTTTCAACCAAAAACGTGTTCAAATCATCCTAGCCTTAAAACCATAGCAAATACTTCTGTTGACCTAAAACATCATGTACAATAAAGCTACTCTCTTCCTAAAATGAGAAAAGTAAAAAGTTAAGAATCTTCTGACTTGCAGTTTAAGTGAACATTAACAGCAACATTATATATTCTAATGCCAGATTTTATATGGTTTTAATGTTACACCCAATGAGGTGTGGAGGTCAACTATAGAAAAAAATACCTAATAATAAAATAACAAAAGTAAACATTTTAGTTTCAATGATAGTAACAGAATCAAAATCCTTAATGTGCTTTCAAACATAAGAA
Source organism: Gouania willdenowi (assembly GCF_900634775.1). Classification (NCBI taxonomy): domain Eukaryota; kingdom Metazoa; phylum Chordata; class Actinopteri; order Blenniiformes; family Gobiesocidae; genus Gouania; species Gouania willdenowi. The sequence continues at coordinate 27,468,140 of NC_041052.1, forward strand.
GGTTCCCTAAATGTAGCAAATTATGGCTAACTTATGGTACTTTTGTCAAAATATTAAAATGAAAGTTAATTACATTTTAAATTTGACGAGTGTCATGATATGACTGTTTTATTGGGTGCTGTATGAATGAAGTTGGAATAAATCAAATGGTATTTTTGATTACATTGATTTTGGTTTTAACCATTTAAGCAACATATCCCAAACAAAAAGGCAAATGCCTTTCTTTTACGTGTTGTGCGGCATTATGCGGCATCAGTTCCAGCTTTTATTCTTGATGTTACAGTTTTTGTTTTTACAATAGGCATTTTCATACTGAGTCATTGTTGTGTAATAATGTGTTTGTACTGTCATAATGATATTGTGTTTATGTGCTTACCCTCACAGGAGTGCTTCACACCATTTGTGAACGGGAGTTTCTTCGAGCATGACGGCCAGCCCTACTGTGAAGTGCACTACCACGAGCGGCGCGGCTCGCTCTGCTCTGGCTGCCAGAAGCCCATCACAGGCCGCTGTATCACAGCCATGGCCAAGAAGTTCCACCCGGAGCACTTTGTGTGTGCCTTCTGCCTGAAACAGCTCAACAAAGGGACCTTCAAAGAACAGAACGACAAACCCTACTGCCATGGCTGCTTCATCAAGCTCTTCAGTTAGGGTGAACCCCTTCGGCACAGAACACTTTTTGTTTGGGTCAAAGAAAGTGTGGTATGTGCATGTGGTCGATGCAGCCTTCTGTCATACATTTGAAAATACCTTGTATTTTTAGGACCTGAACAATCAGGTTTTCAACTATTTTATCACAAAGAAAGGTCCTAAATGAGGGGCGGATTCACTAAGATCTGAAATAAAGCGTGGTAAACCAGTTGCTTCCCTAAATCCTTTGGTGACGCAGTTTCCTCACCTGCTGCGAGAAATTTGCTAAGATTGCAGCAATGATTAGCGTGTGTGCAGAAGTGGTGCAGACCGCCCTATATAAATGAGCGTTTTGCTTGTTCGATGTGGAGAACTGAGTGCACACAAGCATAATGACATTTGAGGAAGATAAATTGGAGGCAGATGGACTTCTCTGTTTTCTGCACAAATATTTAATAATGTCGGAAACTAAATAAACATTTTTTTTTTTTATTTTTTTTTTTAATAAAAAATAAATCTTTAAAACCTAATGATATTTTTTCCCCTATTTTAATGTGACTGCTCTGATCAGTCCATGTAAAATAGGCAGATTTGGACAGAAACCGTCCTATTGATCTGTTGATGCCATTGATCTGAGTTAATGCAGCAACAGAGTCTGTCAATCAGTCTGCACCATTTGAAGATGATCTACTGAGCATCTTCAAATGTGTGTGACTCACACACTCATTTGTGAATATTTTGCCATTGCTGCATAAATTACGCAAGCTGCTCAGCTGATTCTGGCCTGACACTCCTGCCATCCACGTGACACGAGAGTTTCATGTTCAAAACATGGAGGGAAAGACGTAGGAGCTCCTTGGAGCTTTGCGTCCGTAGCGACATCCATGATCTTCACGCAAAGCATCCTCTCTGCACCACAGCCACTGGACTCCCTACGCACCGTCGTGGGTGCACATCCAGCTTTTTCTCTATCACGCACATACACACTTTACTCTGCATTTTCTTATTCAGTGGCTGTTAATGTTGACTATTGTTTTATTTAAATTACTTTTCTATCCTAGAAAGGTTAACTAGTCTTTTTTTCATCTTCGTTGTGTTTTGTGTCTACATTTTTACTACAGCAGATCTCTGCATGTGTGTTTGCACCTGCTTGTCAGTCGGGCTTTTTATTTATATTCTCCCCTTGTGAGATGCGCCTATTTTACATATTCTTTAGAGGAAAACGTGCTAAATGGATTCAGGCCGCATCCTGAAGCGCAGCAGCCGTGCACTCCTGATTCCCTGGGGTATGTACTCTTTATTAGCGTGTGGAGTGACGTTTGTACATATTTTAATACCTATAAACCTTTAGTGAATCCGCCCCCAAATTTTTTCTATGCTGCTAACTCAGCAGTTTATAAATCGCTCAGTTTTTATGTTGCTTTAGTTTCTATGCTTTTACAAGCTGAGTTCTTAGTTGAAGACTGAAATTTGCTGAATTCTCACTGGTTGAGTGCATCATAACTAGACTCTTTAGCAATCTCTTTTAGTACCAAATTATTTTTACTCATTTTAGCGAAGAAAAAAATGCTATCTTACTCTCTTATCTTACAACATCCCTATTGTAAATATCTGCTGCAACTACAGTATATTCCCTGCAAACAAAAACCACTTGATCTAAGTTGAAAGGAGGAGAGGAACTGCTGGAAATGTGCAGCAAAAATACCCTTGTTTTTGCAGTTATCACTGTTAAAAGAAATGGAAGAAAGTGTATGGTTTAAAGAAGATGTGAATTAACAGTAACTATAAAACTGTGGATTAACAACTTTGTATCTCTGCATCAGTGTCTTGTAACACTGGGAAATTCTGTCTTCATTTTATTATTGTAGAGTGTTTAGTGAAGAATAAAAATACACACCTGGTGAAGACTGAAATGACTATGTGCCATGATGATCATACAGAACATATAGTTTAAGTATTGTCTTATTCAGGGAAATCTGGAGCCTTAAATATTTTGTTATTCACAGATATGTTGTTTTTCATTTTATTCATTTAGTTATTTACCCCAAACCTTAATCATCTGAACTGCTCTGTTTGTCTTTGTTTTCCTCTTCCAATCTGAATGTCAATACTCTGTGAGATTCCTCATATAAGTTTGATTACACAAATAAATTCTGTTTTGGTAAAACAAATATCCAAGAGCTTGTTTTAGGATTAACTGCTGGATTTATTATTATTATTTGGTTTTTTTCCCAAAAAAAAGCTGATTTAATATATAAACTTTTTTAATATATATAAAAGGAAAATGTCAAAAAGGAATATCTTCCCAGTTTCTGTTTTGAAGCAGGTTGAGTCATTCTGACAAAAGTTAAACTTTTATGGGCAGCAATAGGATCAGATAACCTAAACTTCTCACAGAGCTGAGGTGGCAAAAGTACTAGTCTTCAGTACTCAAGAAAAAGTATAATATAGATACTTGAATAAAAATGATTGGTAAATGGTCTTGATTTATATAGTGCTTTATCCCTACACTGAAGTAGTCTCAAAGCGCTTTACAATATTAATGGGACTGAGCTGCCAATCAAGGTGCTGAGCAACTTAGGGTTCAGTGTCTTGCCCAAAGACACTTTGACAGGTGTAGACTGGGATCAATCAATCCATCAATCTTTTATTTGTATAGCGCCAAATCATAACCAATGGTATCTCAAGACACTTTACAGTAGAGCAGTCTTAAGGATGGACTCTTCATTTTATGGATACACACATATGCATATATACGTATATACACATACATATGTATCCCACACCCAACATGAATTCATCATGGCGGCAAGGAAAACCTTCTGTTAAGCAGCAGGAACCTTGTGTGGATCCCATTCCTGTGATGAACAGCCATCCACGTTATGCTGTGTTGGGTGTGTGCAAAAGAAAGGGTGGAGACAGAGTTGTTGAGACTCTGTAACTCCACACTGAGGATCCCACGGACCTGCAAGACAAAGGCCAGAAGGAGTACAGGAGCAAACACACAAGGGAAGAAGCAGACATAGAGGGAGTGTTAGAGAGACCTAACCTAAATGACCTCTCTCTTAACGCCCTCTCCAACCTCTCTCCAACCGAGCATGCCAGACCCCCCCGGCAGTCTATGCCTATTGCATCTTAACTATGAGCTATGAGCTGGTTCCTAACTAAAAGCTTTACCAAAGAGGAATGTTTTGAGCCTAACCTTAAAGGTAGAGAGGGTGTCTGCCCCCCGAACCGTGGTTGGTAGATGGTTCCAGAGAAGTGGGGCCTGATAACTGAAAGCTCTTCCTCCTATACTACTTCTAGAGACAAATGGAACAACGAGTAGTCCAGCATAGGTAGGACTTAAACCAGTTTAGGGCAGTCCCTGTGATTCCAAGTAATTCCTCTAATCTCTCTAGTAGAATATAGTGATCTATAGTGTCAAAAGCTGCACTAAGATCTAATAAAACCAGCACTGAGAGTCGTCCTTCATCTGAAGCCCAGAGTAGATCATTAGTTACTTTAACTAAAGCAGTCTCTGTGCTGTGTTGAGCTCTAAAACCTGACTGGAAGTCCTCGAACAGGTGATTGTTTTGAAGGAAGTCACAGAGCTGAGCCGCCGCAACTTTCCCAAGAATCTTTGAAATAAAAGGAAGATTAGATATAGGCCTGTAGTTTGCTAAAGTGCTGGAATCAAGAGTAGGTTTTTTGAGAAGGGGTTTGATTACAGCTACTTTAAAGGACTGTGGCACGTAGCCTATTGATAGGGATATATTTATTGTCTCCAACAAAGATGGGCAGACTAGGGGAACAACTTCTTTAAACAGCTGAGTTGGGATCGGATCTGAAAGGCAGGTCGATGGTTTGGAGGATGAAATAATAGAGTTAAGTTCCTGAAGTCTTATATGTGTAAAACAGTTTAGGTTAGGCCTATTTACATTTAATGGTACAGCAGGCCCAGGTGAAGGCAGGGAGTGGCTAATTTTATCTCTAATCTTGTGAATTTTATCGTTAAAAAATGTCATAAAGTCCTCACAGCTGAGGGCTAGAGGAATCATGGGCTCAATAGAGCTCTGACTTTGTGTTAGCCTGGCTACAGTGCTGAAAAGGTACCTCGGATTATTTTTATTTTCTTCAATTAGTGAGGAATAGTATGTAGATCGACTATGTCGTAAGGCTGTCATGTATTTACTATGGCTTTCTTGCCAGAGAATTCGTGACTCCTCTGTTTTATTGGAGCGCCACATTCTCTCTAATTTACGGGTTGTTTGTTTGAGTGTGTGAGTTTCAGAGCTAAACCACGGAGCTTTCCTCTGACGTTTAATAGTTTTTTCCCCTCAATGGGCCAATTGAGTCCAAGGTGGATTTTAGTAGACTAGCAGAGCTATCGACAAGCAGATCCAGTTGAGAGGGGTTATAATTAATATCATAGTTATTTATTGGATGGTGCACTGAGTTTAAGGCAGCAGGAATGGCCTCTTTAAATTTAGCCACAGCACTATTGGACAGATTTCTACTCGTAACTATTTTATTGCACAGTGCGAGATCCTCTAATATAATGTTAGAAGATATTAAAAAGTGATCTGATAGCAGAGGATTTTCAGGGTAGACTTTTAGTTCATTAATATCAAGGCCATATGTTAGAACAAGATCAAGAGTTTGATTTAAACGATAAGTAGCTTCATTAATAGTTTGAAAAAAGCCAACTGAGTCTATTAGGGACATAAAGGCTGAGCTCAGGCTATCACTATCTTTGTCAACATGGATATTAAAATCTCCTACTAAGTTTGATATAAACTCAGAGAATTCTGATAGAAATTCAGAATAAGGGCCTGGAGGATGGTAAATTATCGCAAATAAGACTGGCTGGCAGGTTTTTGATTCGGTATGAGATAAATTTAGAACCAGGCTTTCAAAGGAAGTGTAATTGGCCTTTGGTTTAGGATAGATTAGGAGAGAGGAATGATAAATAGCTGCTACACCACCTCCACGGCCTATGTCCCGTGGCATATGAGTATTTAAATGACTGGGAGAAGTGACTTCATTTAAACTAACATATTCATCGTGATACAGCCATGTTTCAGTTATACAGAATAAATCAAAGTTATTTTCTGAGATAAGGTAATTTACTAGTAGAGATTTGAATCTCAGTGATCTAATATTTAATAGAGCACATCTAATGGTTTTATGTTTTGGTGTTTCTATATTTGAGATTTTAATTTTTTTCAGATTTTTATAATTTGTTACGGCTGAATTTACGGTTGACCTCATTTGAAGACATGATTCATTGCTCTGGTTGAATGATGGAGTCCAGGAGAAGCATTGATGATTTTATATAAAAAATAGTTTATTCTAAACTAAGAAAAAAGGTACAAGATGGAACAAAATTAGCGTCCGTCCAGGCGGACGTCCGAAGGAAGTGCCGCGCCCTCTAACAGTTTCAGCTTAAGCTTTTTATACAGATAAGAAAAGGTCCCAACAGTGAGAGACAAAAGGGAGGGAGTCAGATGCCCATAGTGGAATTGTTGGAGGATGATGAAGATGTTATGAGAAGGTTCTGCTCCAGTCTTTATCTGTCTTGATAAGTGTGTGCGTCAGTGTATGTCTGCATGTGAGCAGAGATTCTGGCTTGGCAGAGACTGTGCTGCACTGAGAATAATACGATCTGTACTGTTTAATCATGATTCAGCTGTTCAAAAGTGTAAAGAGTAATGGAGTCGTCATGTATTAAAACATGACAAATTGTACACATGAACATACATTTGAGGATATGATGATGAATATAAAAATGACCATAACATTCCCCACTTTTGGTCGCCTCAACGACCAAATCAAGAAACAAAATTATTATATTCCACCTTTGCTGTCTGTCAGGGTTAACCATTAGCATCGTTATTGTCATACATTGGATATATTCTTCTTTTGTGAGGCACAGTTATATCAAGAAAAATGTGGAAATAAACCTTAAAAAAAAACTTCATTATTATCAATGGCATGAATCATCAAAAATCATCCTTTATTACATCTAGATAAGCAAAAATCATCATTTGCATGAAGGACATCACTCGTCTTCATCGGCTGAGTTCAGTGGTAACTGGGGTAACCAATAGCCATGGTTAGAATCACCGCACTTGATTGGCGGCATCATGAGTGAAGAACCTTGAGTATTTTCCTCAATCGTAGCAGAAGGGTTTATGACTGTATTCCTGCAGCTAGGTGTGAGGTTGTCCTCCCTCAACCTAGCTATGAGCATTTGGTGTGGCTTATAAACAAAGCTAGGCCCTAGAGCGTTTTCTTGTGTGTGTCTCAGTGGCCTTGTCGGTTCCCCCTTCATTGTTCGGTCAGCCTCCGTCTCAGCATCAGCTGGTGTCGGCAATCATCTTGGATCCATGTTGCCTGCTCCGCGACCTTCACTGCCGTGTGGGTCGTTTGTTTCCGGTCGGCGTTGTAGATGATTGGTTGTTGTCTGAGGAAGGGTAGTCTCCACACACCTGGCAACCTCTCTTGGGATCGGAAGGTACCTGAACAGAAGAGGGGGAAAAACACCGAAACAGAACTCTTGGGATTGGCTGGTACCTGAACACAGGCGCGATCCCACTACTGAGGCTTTAGCTGGTACCTGGTACCTGGTAGGCTTTAGCTGGTACCTGGACAGAAAAAAGGGGGTGGGGGGGAAAAACACTCACCCAAAACAAAATAAAATAAAATAAAATAAAATAAAATAAAATAAAAAAATAAATAAAATAAAATAAAATAAAATAAAATAAAATAAAATAAAAGTTTATGGGTGTTAGGTTTAGTTAACTAACTAAATGAATAGTTAGTATGGCCAGGAAGGCAGAGACAGGTCAGAGGTCAGGATCTGAGAGCTTTTCAGATCCTAAAAGGTGCTGCTGCACAATCACACAATGGTTAGGTGTGGGTTAGTGAGCTTTTAGCCATGCTAGCTCTGTAGCCCATTCGCACGCGAGTGGGAAAATATGAGGCTGAAAGAAAAGCAGGAAGTATTAATTCGATTTTCTTTTCCTGGAGTAAGGAGAAGCATAGCTGGAGTTGCAGTGATTATCTGTGGTACATCTACTTACCTGGTGAGAAGCAACAATTTGAGAACCACTGTTTACAAGGGCATGCAAGTCGGACGGAGAAGGACATGCAAGTCGGACGGAGAAGTGTGGAGTGTGATTACATGTCTTCTCAAGATGAATACATACAATTGGGAGACATGGAGATGTGAGAAAGCTAAATGAGTTTAACCAAATAAATAAATAATGTTATTTATTTATTTAAATTGTTTGTTTCATTTTTCGTTGCTATCTCTTATTTGTGAAGGAGAAATCTTATTCTATCCTTTATTTATTCTGAATAATGTTAACACTCCACACCTATTTACATAGCCTAATTCTTTTATAGAGCTGAATTTGTCAGTTCATTTATTTCATTCATTTCCCTCATAATTATTATTTGAGATGTAATTTACTTAATTTTGAAGGTCAATTGGTGGCAAAAGTGTCTCCTATTCTGTGTCTGAACCAGAGTTTAGCAAGATTATTGGCCCTTTAAGGTTAGACAGAATTAAAGTTAAGTTGAGTCAAACAATCATATTGTCTTTTGCTCTCTGTATTTATCCCATTCGTAGGGGTGACGAGCCCCAGCACGGTTTGGAGAGCTTCCTTAAATACTTGGAAGTTACTTAACTTTAAACTATCTCTTATTTCAATCAATTATCTAGAGTTTCAGGAGGACCCTTTTTAAATCTCAGGCGACCCAGATTGGGCCACCAACCCAATGTTGAGAACACTTAATTTTTCCCTTAAACGTGTCTAAACCCACTGAAGGTGTTTTATGGTCTTGCACGCTAAGTGCTGTTGGAACAAGAAGAAAATGGTTGGAGGGTTTGAGGTATATTTTCCTATGATAAAATATAAATCAAAAATCAGAGGGACGTTGGTCCCTCCCTTCCCTTTTTTTACATAAGAATACATTTGGATTCTTAAAACCATATGATAAATATCATTGGAAAATCACTTATCTGATCATTTTGGAAGTGTCTCCGTTTTCCTCTCTCTTGTGTCCGCCTGCCTTTGTGCCCTCCAACCTCCTCGACCTCCTCCTCCTCAGCCTTAAAAGGTCAAAGCCAGGGTCAACTGTACGCTCCCTTTGGAAATTTGAAGATCTGTCCCCACTTTTGCAGTTGGATTGGAAGTCTCTGTAGTCTCTGGAATAGATATTATGTTAGAACATCCACAATATTGTCACGTGTCTATTTCTATTTCCCCTTTGCTTCCCAGTTACAGTTATGGACAATACTTCCCTTTAATTCTCATCCTTCATCATAAGAGCAGTGACCAGGCATGGCGGCGAAGAGGTAGGATCGGAGTCGAGAAGGCGGTGGCATTTTCTGTTAGGAAACACTCAGAAACAGAAAGAGAGGAAAACATTAAGACTTAAATGAATAATTTAAAATATCTCTTTTCTTTAGTTGGATCTGATTCGTCTCCTTTGAGTATACAGCCAGCGACCTGTATTTTGGAAAAAGCTACACAATAACAACAACTAAGACGAAGACATAGACAAGTGCACACCACAACGAGTATACACATATAACAACAAAAAACATGGACACTGAACATGTAAGGTCAGTCAAGGTCAAAGCCAGTCATTCCACTGAAAGTGGTATCATATATAAAAAATGTCGTTTGGTGTTTTTAAACACCCAGAAAAAAAAACCTTTAAATCCTGGTAACTTTTTAGAAGGCCCAAGGCCTAAAACCATAATTTTTTAACAAGCAGCAGTGTTTTCTGAACACCCCACTACATAATTGGCAAAAACAGGGAGAAGATCTAGTGCATCAAAACCCAGGAGGAAAGGAAGGTGAAACAGAGGAACATGTGTAGTCAAACAGCCATTCATCGGTCAATCACTCAATGACACGTCCACGGCACATTCGCACTCACAACGCGGTTCTCTCAGGCATACGTAACGTGTCATCATTCAGTCACTCATGCACCGCACACGTTCATGCCTCAATTTTCACGTCCATGCATTCACAAGGTTTTGTTGCATAGTGTCTAAGTAGAATATAGGTCTCATCTAACCCACCAATGGCGATAGCCAGTCCACCTCGTGTCTCGGGGTCAATGAGCTCTTATTGCCCCCCCCATGCTTGGCAACCTTTTAGTGTTAATTAATTGCTTTTTACTGGTATCGTCTGATTACTAAGAGGTACGCTCCTTTTTACTTCCGCCTTGGCGGAGTCTTAGATTATCGCCCGTGGTACTGACAGTCTGCTCATCTGCTGATCAGGCAGGAATAGCACAGCCGTGTCTAACTCAACAAACTCAACCGCGGTACCAAACCGCGGGAAATTCACCCGCCGTCCGTCTCCAGAAATGTAAAAAAGAATCTCTGAATCAGCAGGGCTCAACCACCGCTCTTGAAAATAAGAGTTTGGGAGATAATTCACAACAGTACCAAACTGAAGGAAAACACAACCTCCGGTACCAAACCGAAGGAAAACTCACCCGCCGTCCGTCTCCAAAGATATAAAAAAGAATCTCTGAATCAGCGGGGCTCAACCACCGCTCTTGAAAATAAGAGTTTGGGAGATAATTCACAACAGTACCAAACTGAAGGAAAATTTCGCACAACTGTCAGGACTTTTATTGGGCACCTCTAAGATTGAACGGAGCACGCAACCTCTAATAACCCTCACTCTAAGGGAACGTAGAAATTTGTTCAGAACGGTATTCGGTTACCAAGCATGTATCAAATCAGGTGGACCGCTATCCCCCGAAGAGTGCTTTCCCTAGCAAGGTGTATCCTGTTTCTGCACATTAAACCAGGACTTCTTGTTTGAAAAGTAATTGCCTATGTACTCATAGCAACTAATGGGACATTTTTTTCTCAGGAAAAATTTGGCTCCCCCCCCCCATGCTGTCGAGTGGCTTTGGGCCGGCCAGACAGTCCGACGCGGTAAGGGGGAGGCGTGCAAAATGAAAACAATGAATGTTGAACTAGGCTGTCTGTCGCAAGCAGCTTCAAAAAGGGTAAGGTACAGATTGTTTACGAGGGTATCGGTCAAAAAATGTCAAAATGTAAACTTGGTTGAGGCTGCAGTCCTCAATCTCTGTCTCAATTTTCCTGAAATTGAGTAAAAACAAAAGAGAAAAAGAAGAATCGTTCAGAAATAACAAAGGAGAAAAACGTGTGAGCTCAAAAAAATCATGGCCAATAAAAATTAAAAAATTAAAACTTCAGCTCCAAAAGCTGAGGCAACAGAGGGCTCTTTCTTCAGCGGATGTAACCATATCTTGCATTGTGGGGGCCTCCCCTCAATCAAGAAAATAAATGAAAGAAAAGCAAACAAAAACAACCTTATCAGTAACACTATTTTCTTCCCCTTTGTTTGTTCTTTTCTCATAAAGGCAACAGCAGTGTAAATAAATGAGCAACATAATGAATAAAAGCAAAGATAAATGATGGGCACACTTGATCTCATGTGGCAAACAGAAGGGTTCTGTGTGAAGTTCTGGTGGTCCTGTGTTTCTCATAGTTATGAATGTGGGTGTGTGACTGTATGTCTGGTCTGTCTGCGTGTGAGAGAATAAATGAAAACAAAATAATCTAGTGCACAGTCAGAAGATAGAGGGGTTAGTATTGTGCGAAGGAGAAGCTTGTTGGCTATTTGCTAGTTGTCCCCCTCCATGCCAAAGTTCAAGGCTAAAGTGATTTAGCACTACCACCAAAGGCTGTGGTGGACTTCTTGTGGCTTGGTATCCTTGTGGCTTTTGAAACAGTGTCTTTTTTGGTGAAGATATTCCATCAGACGTGTGACCAGTCTGCAGTTGCTGCCCATCGTTCAGGCAGTGGTCGTGGCGTTTAACTCGCAACTCATTGGTGGGGGAGTGTCCACTCCGACGCCCACAGGTTCTCAGTCTTTGATGATGGGGCATGCGGCCCATTCATAGACGATGAAGAGTTGACTTGGGACTGAGCGAGTTATTTCAGCATTGCTTTGCTGAATGGGAGTTGAGTCCTTGAGACCCTGAAAGGTCACCGACCTTTGATTGTCCATTTCCTTCTGATGCTTGGTCCTTTGAATGATGTTGACATTTCATTAGAATAAGAGTTGAAGGTGATTTCATTCTTTCATTGAAGATGTCGTTTCTTCAGGGGGGCAACCACAAAGCCAACAGAAACTAACAATTTAAATAATAAAAAATGATAATGATGGTAACAGTAATATTAAAATAAAATAAAATGAAATACTGTATTCATCTGTGTGTGTGTGTTTGAGTGTGTGTTGCTCAAACATGAAATCAAAATAAAATTTAAAATAAAAATAAAAATAGTGTCTGTGTGTAATGGCACTATTCTATCGGCAGGGGGCAAGGTGAGAAATCACAATGTTGTGTCACAAGTGTGTAGTGCACTAAACTGGCCAGTGAGGGGCGCCACCTCTCTCTCTCTCTCTGTTGGGTGTGGCTCTCTGTGCGTGCGCGTGCGCGCGCTTCCCTCTCGCTCTCTGTCTTGTGTGTGTGTGTGTGTGTGTGTGTGTGTGTGTGTGTGTGTGTGTGTGTGTGGCTTTGCGAGAGAAAAAACCAAGGCACACGGAAGCCAAAAAGCTGACACTCTTCCAAATGAAAGCATTAAAGCCAAACACCCAAAGGGAAAAATCTGATTCACGTTTAAACAAAATAAAAACAAAGATAAAAAAAGAAGTAAAACTCACTGAAGCATGATCTGAGTTCACATCATACCAAGATTGTATATGCGTATGCATATATTATTTGTTTATTGGATTCTCCATCTGTTTGATTCACAGAAACACAATTTAGGTTAGGTTCGGGGTTTTAATCTATTTTGCTTTCGGTACAGAGGTGAACTCAGATCATGGCACCGCTGGGATGTTTTGGAAACTTTGGTTGCCCGTCTATCTATGGTCAGGACCTCACAGGCTGTCTGTGGGTGTCCGAACAAAACCAAAGTAAATAATGACCAGCCGTATTTTATGCCTAAACAAAATATCCGAGCCCGAAGAAAAACAGAGGGAACCTACAGCATTAAAAAGCACAGAACCTCAACCATTTGAGCCTTTCTCATGGCAGTTCACTGCGTCAAAACACAGAACAGCTGAGGATCAAAATCAAGGCTCAAAGCTGAAAATCAATACAATGCTTGACTGGTTCCAAAAAAAAATCAACACAGAGCAAATATATATATATGTAAATGAAAATTTACATATATATATATATATTTATAAAGGCAGCTTTACCTTAGTCCGAATTGGTGTTTGAGATTCAACCGATGGTTCGTGATCCAGTCTCTGTCCGAGGGGTGGACAGAAGATGGTCCTGTTCGTGATCGCCAATTGTTACGGCTGAATTTACGGTTGACCTCATTTGAAGACATGATTCATTGCTCTGGTTGAATGATGGAGTCCAGGAGAAGCATTGATGATTTTATATAAAAAATAGTTTATTCTAAACTAAGAAAAAAGGTACAAGATGGAACAAAATTAGCGTCCGTCCAGGCGGACGTCCGAAGGAAGTGCCGCGCTCTCTAACAGTTTCAGCTTAAGCTTTTTATACAGATAAGAAAAGGTCCCAACAGTGAGAGACAAAAGGGAGGGAGTCAGATGCCCATAGTGGAATTGTTGGAGGATGATGAAGATGTTATGAGAAGGTTCTGCTCCAGTCTTTATCTGTCTTGATAAGTGTGTGCGTCAGTGTATGTCTGCATGTGAGCAGAGATTCTGGCTTGGCAGAGACTGTGCTGCACTGAGAATAATACGATCTGTACTGTTTAATCATGATTCAGCTGTTCAAAAGTGTAAAGAGTAATGGAGTCGTCATGTATTAAAACATGACAAATTGTACACATGAACATACATTTGAGGATATGATGATGAATATAAAAATGACCATAACAAATTGATACCTCTTTTATTTGATTTTATGTTAAAATCATTGTGAAATTTGGGTCGGGGGACAGACACCGTCTCTATAAAATAATATTCATCACCATCACAACAGTTGTCATGGCGATGAACACAGCTATCATAATAGCAATGGGAGGGAAACTGTCCTAAGGCAAGCATGGAGGACTCCACCTCTGTAACATGGTCTCATTCATGAGATGCCATAACAGTGACTGTGCCATGTTTTCTGATAGTAGAGATGCTCCCACCAAAGTAGGATGGATTCCATCTCTTCCTATCAGGTTCGATTTTCCCCAGAAGGATCTCTAATTATCAATGAAGCCCACCTCGTTTTCTGGACACCACCTCAATAGCCAGCGGTTAAATGATGACATGTGGCTATACATGTCATCATGAGTGATCAAACCCACAAACTCTTTATTAGAAGATGACCCCCTCTCCCACCTGAACCACGGTCCGCACGGTGAAAGGATTGAAGTTGCTTTCTCACATGAGTAAAAGTTAAAAAAAAAAAAGTACTTGCTACTAAAGTAAAACAAATGTTCCTTCAATAATAAGACAGCGTTTTTAAACCAGCAAATTCCATATCTTTTTTTTTTTTTTTTAAACTTGTAGAATACTGGTACAGTACATGAAGTTAAATCCATTACCTTTGAACACCTGGATAAGTTAGCACTCATAATAATGTATCAAAAAATGTGCATATGCTCAATAAAACCCAGAGCAGCTTTGAGTTTAACATTTTGTTGAAAACTGGTACATGGAAATACATTAAATCTGTTACCTTTTATGAGCACCTAACATATATAGCACTCTATATATAAAATTTGTAAATAAAATGTTTCAAGAAAAAAAATGCAAATGCTCAATTAAAACCAGAGCAGCTGTTTTTAACTGATTGTTTAAAAAAAACAAAAAAAAACAAATGTTAACCATAAAACTAAGGGACCTGCCTAACAGAAAAAAGCTAAAACTACCAACATTTTTCATTCAACCTCAAGAGAATCGTGTTCTCCAAGTTTCTGTAATGGATATGTGCCCTTTTTGGTGTGAAAATGATCCTGCTATGCTGAAAAGCCTTGCACAAGCAGCAAAAGCGGGTAATGGCGTGTGTAATTTGAGTGACAAGTTTAGGACTGCTGGAAATTATACTTGGGAACACCCATCGTGTCATCTTGACATACAAGGTAGGACTCAATCTGCTTGGAGTTTTCTTAAGCATTTCCTTGCTTAAAGGTCCCATATCATGCTATTTTTCACCCATCTCTATTTGTTCTAAGAACCCAAAAAACATAGTATTTGAGGTTTATTTTCCCAAACTCGCCTGTTTTCCAGAGTTTTAGTCACTTTCTGAGCAACTCTACACAGACAGGCTGATTTGTGGCCTATCTATGCATATTCATGAGTGGGCATGTCTATAGACGGGACATTGACTTCCTGCTCCTCGTACGGTGACGTAGGGCCAGAGGACGGACCGCCCTCTTCCCACCCACTTTGTAGTCGAGCTCATGCTGCTTTATAAACACGAGACAGAGCGTGGGGGCTGGGCGTTCGCCAGTACATACATAGACTGTAGAAAATACATACATAGCAGTGCTAGAAGGACGCTGTAATGCCCACCTTCGAGGGCAAGTCTGTTTACATGTCAATCACAGCAGAGAGCTTCCTGGAGGCGTGGCGTCTCCAGCTCAGTGCCGCGTCAAATTCGTCATTAAATTAGAGCGAGGTGTTTGGGCTCGACCTGCAGTAAAAAAGGAACAAATCATCCTCTAACTAACGATTGAGGGAATCAATGAAAAAACACTTTGGGCATGTGTATGAAGCCCAAATAACACTTTATGTTTAAACACAGAAAAGTCGATAAGAAATCTTCCTCCTCGGCAGACTGTATGGTATCATTTGGACTCACAGGGGAATCTTTAAGATTGCTCTTGATGAAGTCAAGACCTATCAAAAAAGAGATTGCATAGTATATATTCATATTATTAAATTATACCAATTAATTGGATTGCCACATCTGTGGTCCAATGATTTTGAAAATTCGGCACTAGTATGGTAGCTGCAATGGACTTTGAAGTGTTTCGCCAAAGCGATTCTCAAGCCCTTGTTGAAGAGCATTTATCGGTGGCACACAGCACTTGGTGGAAAGCCGAAGGTTTTGTAGCATACTCTTGAAAAGAGTAACGGTGGGCACGTTGCACATTGGCCTCTCATTGAAGCACATCAATTGCATTTGCAGTCTTTATATATTCGGTGAGAAAGGAGACCTCAGCTGAGGTAATTATTATTTTTTAGGGCCCTATAAAATCCACTTTAACGGAATCGTGGACGAAATCACGGAATCGACCAATGAAAACGGAATTTACTGTTGAAAGCCGAAATGGACAGAATCCGCATAGTATAAAACCACATAGTATAATACCACTATAAAATTTAAACTAAAGCAGTATAAAAACAACAGTAAAAGTGAAGCCAAAACACAGAGACAAAGCAGGGGTGGTCAGATGGGAAATGCTGTTTTAAACAAGTGGGTTTTGAGTCCAACTTTGAATTGTGAGAATGAGGTAGTGAGTTCCAGAGCCGGGGAGCAGAAAGGCTGAAAGCTCTGCTCCCCATGGTGGTAAGGCGGGCTGGGGAAATGGACAGATGAATGGAGGAAGAGGATCTGAGGGATTGAGATGGAGTGTGGATGAGATGAGTCAAGTAAGGGGGGGACAATGTGGTGAATGGCTTTAAAAGTTAACATAAGGATCTTGAAGTGGATGCAGAATTGAATGGGGAGCCAGTGGAAAACAGGAGTGATGTGGGAGATAGAGGGGGTTGTGGTGATGTTGCGGGCAACTGAGTTCTGGACTAACTGGAGTTTAAGGAGGGATTTATTGGGGAGACCATAGAGTAACAGTAATCAAGCCGGGAAGAGAGGAGACTGGACAAGGATAGCAGCACTGTGAGGGGTGAGGGAGGGGCAGAGGCGATTAATATTACAGAGGTGGAAATATGCGGACTGGGGGATATTATTGATGTGGGACTTGTAAGATAGAGTGCAGTCAAAGATGACACCCAGACTCTTGGATTTGGAGAGTGATGATTTTGTTCCAATGAAGAGGACCTCTGTTCTCTGGGGCACACTTGTAGTGACGGGTGAGGGGTTTGATTTAAAGGATTTGAGCTGGATGAACTGAGTGTGGCTGCAGACATAGGATTTAAACCAGTTAAGGGGGTATGGGTAATGCCAATGAAAGCTAGTCGGTTCAGAATGGTGGTGTGAGATGGTGTCAAATGCCGCACTCAGGTCGAGGAGGATGAGGATGGTGAGGAGTCCAGAATCAGCGGCCATGAGGAGGTTGTTGGTGATTTTTATGAGTGCTGTTTCTGTGCTATGGAGGGAGCGGAAACCAGACTGGAATTGTTCATAGAGGTTATTGTGAGATAGGTGAGAGTGAAGTTGGCTGGCGACTGTTTTTTGCTAATTTTGCACTGTGAGTTTCTTCTGTTTTCTTGCTTTGCTGCTGTAACAATGTAAATTTCTCCATTGTGAGATGAATAAAAGATTCTTATCTTGTGTATGGGCTATTAGCGAACAAATCATACTGATAGGTTAACATAAACACATTTAATTATTTATATATATACACACACACTCTACCGGGTCAAAGGTTTTAGAACATTCTAATCTTTCCAGTTATTTTGTTCTGATACACACGGTGTGTATAATGTTTTGGACCCAGACGCACGACACAGAGACAGAGTTAACAGTGAACAAGTGATTGAATTTACAAGTGAGGTGAATGTGCAGTCTTTCCTTCTTCAGTGAGCGGTGAGGTGAGTGGAGATCCCAGTCACAATCCTGAAGTCCCAAACATGTGAGGTGAGTGTGGAGCAGACAGGAAGGCAGGAGGTGGGTATCGCTGAACGCTGGCGAGCTGGAGAATAAGGAGACACGAGGAGGTGAGAACAAAGACCATGGGGAAGAATACTTTCACTGAGAGCCGAGATCTGCGGATACGATACCACTGGGGTAGATAATAATCCGGTACTGAGTGGAGGTAGAGTCTGGTCTTTATGCACTGGAGGTTGATGAGCTGATGAGGAAAACCTGGCTGATTACAAGAAACCCACAGAAGAGGACACACCGGAGGAGCAGACAGAAACAAACACACACAAGTGGGAGGGCACTGCACAGAACTAACCATAACATATTTATTGCAACTGAAGTTGTGCAAGTCCAATGAATAGCTTGACGTAAAAAACTGGAAAGAGTGTGGTGTTCTAAAAATTTTGACCAGTAGTGTATTCCCCAGATTAAAAATGTTTGTAGAAATTTCTGTATATTCTAGTGGTTCCCAAACTAGGGTACGTGTACCCCTAAGGGTACTTGAACAACTTTCAGGAGCCTGGTAAACAGAAACATTTCAGTTTATTTTTTAACATTATAGATTGTTTTATAACAAGTGCACAGACTTTTTTTCTCATCCATCAATAGATTTGTGGCACAACTCTTAAAAATCAAGGTTAATGTTGGATGAGACAGAAAAGAGTTTAGACGAGCCTGCAGACACAAAAGCCATAATGTGTAACATGAACTCTAGGGCAATAGAGTTTGGGAAACACTGTTCTATTTTAAAATGTTTCTATTTTTGAGGATTGTGTTCACAGTCCCATGGTTGCCTCTTATTTTCTTTTCTGAAAGGTGGCAACCCTAGACGAGGCTGAGATGGTTTGTGTGTGTGAGCGTGTAGCTGCCAGGTTAGAGAATAATTGAAAGGCTAGTCATCTTTCTATAAAAGCAAGGAATCTCTCTCTGTCTGTGTGTTCCTCAAATATCTCTGCGGATCAGGATCAGACTGACCTGAGAGTTTCAACATGGCTGCTCCTTGGTTCAAGGGTGTGTAATGTTGGATCTGTTTGAAGAGTCGACGGACTCAGTAATGATGTAATTAGTCCTAGGTCTACAGTGATGATGTCATCAGTTAGAACATTAGAACATTGGAACATTGGTTCTACCTCTACAGTGATCAGTCCTACCTCCACAGTGATGATGTCATCAGTCCTACTTCTACAGTGATGGCATCCCACCTTCAAAAACAACCTCATTTGGCCATCCATGAAAAAGCTACTTACCCTCCCACTTTTCTATAGCAATACTTACTACAGGCACTGCACTAGTAAGGTTGATGTACCTTGGCTGTTTAAAATTGTGCTTCTGTGGTGAATAGTTCTTTAGGTTAATGTGTTAAACAGTTGTTGTATTATCTGATTATTGACATTTATTTAGTGACTATCATATTGCTTCTTTGGAATTATCTAGCTACCATTAAACAGCTCACCCTGGGGTACTGGAGTTGTTCTCAGTTTGCTTAGGTTGCCAGGCAGTGCACATCATGGAAAAGTCACAGTCTAACACACAACTAAAAAAAACAGGTACATTCCTTTTAGTGGCTCACATTAACCCAACATACCCACTAACGAAAACATCTGGTAAAAAAGGGTAGGTATTGTT
The DNA here is from genome assembly GCF_900634775.1 of Gouania willdenowi. NCBI lineage: Eukaryota > Metazoa > Chordata > Actinopteri > Blenniiformes > Gobiesocidae > Gouania > Gouania willdenowi. The sequence goes on from NC_041052.1 coordinate 27,487,193, forward strand.
GGATTTATTAGCTAGAAATAGACTTTTTTTTGTTACGATTGGTGAGACTCAGGTGCAGGTCAACAAGACACGACTCAAAATTGTATAAAATAACTTTTAATAAACAACCAGCAAAATACAAAAGCAAACAGAAACAAAACAAATGCTATACTACACTAAAATATCCTAACAAAAAACAACTTCAATGAGTGAAAAGTAACAACTGAATAAAAAGCTTAACTGGGGTGCAGCAGAGTGTGAGGGAAGGGAAGTCCGGCGGATGTCAGTGGCAGGTGGATTGCTGACGGGGTGATGGAGGGTGAGTGGTGAAGCTGCGGAAGTCCTGGTGTAGGGATCCAGGGAGTTTGCAGGGGGGCAGAGGGGAATGAAATCCGGAGTCTGTCCTGTTCTTTTCCACAGAGGGTAGAGGTGGGTTTGGAGGCCAGGGTGTGCAGAGTTCCAACTGAAGAAATAAAGATATCGGTAAGTATTGGCAACAAATATACAAACAGACTGATTTTGGAGGTCAGACACTGACGATTCAACTTTACAGTCCGACGAGGAACTGAAGTCCAGAGTGAAGCTGTATTCAGGGGAGAAGATCAAACCCAGGTGCACTTCATCAGCTGATTGGAAGACAATCCACCTGCTAAGCTGCCACCCACCTAGAGGGAACAGAGACCGCACTACCTGGCTTCCGAGCCAGAGGGCGTGACAGTACCCCCCCTTCTACGTGCACCTCCAGGTGCACGTAGAAGGGGGGGTACTGTCACAGCCGGCTCTCCTTAACCAGTCTAACCTGGGAGACGTGGAATGTAGGATTCTCATAGAGGCAGGTAGTGTAAGACGCACCGCACTGGGATTAATGACACGCTCAATCGTAAAGGGACCCACAAACCTGGGAGCCAGTTTTTTGGATTCCACCTTAAGCGGAAGATCCTTAGCCCTAAGCCAAACCTTTTGTCCAGGGGAGTAGACAGGAGCGGGAGATCGACAACGGTTGGCTTGCTCCTCCATCCTCTGTGAAGCCTTCAGCAGCGAAACTCTGGCTCTTTTCCAGGTACGCTCACATCTGCGGAGGAAGGACTGAAGCGAGGGGATTGCAATCTCCTGTTCTTGGGAGGGAAACAATGGTGCACTGAAACGGAGAGAGACCTGAGGAGGCATTGGACAAAGAGTTATGGGCATATTCAATCCATGGTAAGAGACTGCTCCAGGCAGAGGGGTTATCTGAGGTCATGCATCTGAGAAATGTCTCAAGGGATTGATTTGCACGTTCTGTCTGTCCATTAGATTGAGGATGGAAACCCGAAGTAAGACTAACAGATGCTCCAAGAGCAGAACAAAAGGTTTTCCATACCTCCTTGGTGAACTGGGGTCCACGGTCCGAGACTATGTCAGTTGGGATGCCATGGAGCCGAAAAACATGGAGGATGAGGAGGTCAGTGGTCTCTCTTGCAGAGGGCAACTTGGGAAGAGCAATGAAGTGAGCAGTCTTAGAAAAACAATCAATAATCGTGAGAATAGCAGTGTTACCGTGAGATGGAGGGAGTCCGGTAACAAAGTCAACTGTTATATGCGACCAAGGGCGATGTGGAATAGGCAGGGGTTGGAGATAACCGGAACTGGGCTGATTTGGGGTCTTATTAGTGGAACAGATGGTACATGCAGCCACACACTCACGAGTATCCTTTTCCATGGATGGCCACCAGAACCTTTGCCTTAACACTTCCAACGTCCGAGTGGCTCCGGGGTGGCAGGTCAGACGGGAGGAATGAGCCCATAAAAGCACCTGGGGATGAACAGGAACTGGGACAAACAAGCGATTAGGAGGACCCCCGCCAGGGTCCGGATGTTGCTCCTGAGCTCTCAGAACTTGGGATTCAATCTCCCAGACCAAGGATCCAACTATACATGATTTGGGAAGAATGTGTTCTGGCTCACCTGGAGAGCTAGCGGGACAGAGCATCAGGCTTGACATTCCTGGATCCGGGTCGATAGGTGAGGGAGAACTTTAAACGTCCAAAAAATAGTGTCCAGCGGGCCTGGCGGGCATTTAGACGTTTGGCAGAATGAATGTACTCCAGATTCCTGTGATCTGTCCAGACTATGAAGGGCTGTTCTGCTCTCTCCAGCCAATGGCGCCATTCCTCCAATGCCATCTTCACCGCCAGTAACTCCCGATCGCCGACGTCATAATTCCTCTCTGCGGGTGACAAACGCAGAGAGAAGAAAGCACATGGATGCAACTTTTGATCTGAGGGAGAACGTTGAGAGAGAACCGCCCCCACCCTTGTGTCAGAAGCATCAACCTCCACAACGAACTGAAGTTTGGAATCGACCTGCGTGAGGATGGGAGCGGATACAAACCGATCTTTCAGATCTTGGAAGGCTTGATCTGCCTCGGGTGTCCAAACAAAAGTCCTCTTGATGGAGGTGAGCGAAGTCAAGGGTGCAGCTATCCGGCTATAGTTCCTGATAAAACATCTGTAGAAGTTAGCAAAACCAAGAAAGCGTTGCAATTGCTTACGGCTTTCCGGAGTGGACCAGTCCTGGACAGCGGTCACCTTTTGGGGGTCCATCTTGACCTCTCCTGCAGAAATTATGTAACCAAGAAATGAAACAAAGGACTTTTGGAACTCACATTTTTCTGCTTTGACAAACAAGCGGTTTTTGAGCAGCCGCTCTAGAACCAGGTAAACATGTTGAATATGTTCTTCTGGGTTGCGTGAGAAGATGAGGATGTCACGAAGACAAACCGGTTCAACATGTCTCTGAGGACGTCGTTGATCAGATTCTGGAAGACAGCAGGAGCATTGGTGAGGCCAAAAGGCATGACCAAATATTCAAAGTGGCCAAGTGGAGTGTTGAAGGCAGTCTTCCATTCGTCTCCTTGTCGGATACAGATGAGGTGGTAAGCATTACGCAGATCAAGCTTGGTAAAGATTGTAGCACCGTGCAAGGGGGTAAAGGCAGAGTTGATCAGAGGTAGCGGATATGTATTTTTAACAGTGATGTTGTTAAGTCCCCGGAAATCGATACAGGGTCGTAAGGTCTTATCTTTCTTAGCCACAAAGAAAAAACCAGCCCCCACCGGCGACGACGATGGTCTGATAATTCCGGCTGCCAGAGAATCGCGGATGTATGTCTCCATGGCGGCTTGTTCGGGCTTTGACAGGTTGTACAGTCTGCTAGTAGGTAATGTCCCCCCCTGTATCAAGTTAATAGCACAATCATAAGGGCGATGTGGTGGTAAAGACGGAGCCCTGTGGTGATTTCTTTTCTTTTCCAGTTGAATTGGGGGTTATGTGACTGGAGCCATGAAAAACTTAGTACCATAGAAAAGAACCGGGGGTGGTGAACCCACATGTCCAAGCGGGACGTTTGCGGCTGGATACACCCTTGACCCTTGGAACAAGCGGCGAGTTGTGTGTCTGTCCATCCTTTCCGTGGAAGACGTGGAGGACATCTACATGATTGGAATAATGATAGTAGGCATGCTGCTGATCGGAACTGGTGGCTTCCTAATCTATCGAAAAGTCCGTACTACGCTGGCGACTGTTTTGGAAAAGCTGCCAGTGATTTCTGAAGGATGTAGCAGGGCTCTGAACACTCAGACTCATGTGTTGATCGATATCAAAAGCAAGCAAGCTGCTTTTGGATCGTCTACGCGTTATGGATAACAACTGGGAGAAGTTGGAGACCCGGCTTGGAAGTGGAAACTAGGCCATTCATTGGATTACAGCAGAGAGACCCAGGACAGAAGGCTATTGGAAATTAACATAGCCTGTATCAAATCACATTGCTTATCTCCCTTTCGGCTCCCCAGCTAGCCAAGGCTAAAGCCAAGGTTGTCTCAACTCTTATCACCAGGAAGTTTCTGCAGACGGCGGCTCTTACCCCCACTCCCTCCCCCCGCTCCTTCCCTACATTCCTCCTGGAACTGTTGATGCTGAACTTTTCCACACGTCATCTGGTTGTCAGTAACGCAGCTACAGGTCTTCAACTTCAAATGCCTCGTTGGCCATCTTTCCCCACCTCCCCATCCACAGCTGCATGGAGGCGTGGTTGCAGCGCCCATTGGCAGCACGCCCATGTCCCCAAACGGCTGGAATCCTGCTGTTCTTCCCACCTGACCCCCTCCCCCAGCCAACCTCCCACCTAACCCTTCCCACATGCCTTGTCTCGAGTTGTTTGACTGTGTCATGCTTACATTTATGTTTGCAGAGGTGGTTTTTTTCCTGGTTTCACACTGTTTTCTCTGTTTAGGGAAATCAGTTTCAAACTGGCAGTTTTTTTCCCCCTCACCCCTCCTCTCCTCCTGTTGTTGATCCCTTTTTCACCTAAATATGTGGGCGCCGCAAAAGGCTGCCCCGGTGTGTTGATGTGTCTTCTCTCACTGCAACTACCAAGTCAAATTCCTCGTATTGTTCTAAACTGTACCTGGTCAATAAAGCTGATTCTGATTCTGATTCTGATTCATAGGAGGTTGGGGATGATCTATCAGATTGAATGTGATAACTTCTCGATGATTACCGGCTAAAACTAGCGTAACAGGAACGGTCTGCTGCTGTACCTGGGCGAGATGCAGACCATTAAGGGCTCGAACTTCTAAAGGGGTTCTAAGGGTGACCAGAGGAATGCCCATCTGCTTAGCAAGATGTCAATCCAAAAAACTCTCTTCTGCTCCAGAGTCAATCAGGGCTTGGACCGGAAGGGACTGGGAATGCCAACAAAGAGATGCGGAAATTAGAAGACGAGGTAGGGAGTTTATGGTTGTTTGGCTCACCCGTATCTCCCTGACTACCGATGAGCCTGATCTTTTTCCTTCCGCTGGGGACATGCAGCAATGACATACAGGCATTCGTATCTCGTCGATGCTGCTTCTCGATGTGCGACCCAACTGCATAGACTCTGGATCAGGGTCAGGACGAGGAGAGGAGGGGAAGACTGGTGACTTGAAAGCAGAAGAGGACCGGGACGCTTCTGAGCGCTGATTTCTTTCTCTGCGTCGCTGATTGGAAGACAATCCACCTGCCAAGCTGCCACCCACCAAGGGGGAACAGAGACCGCACTACCTGGCTTCCGAGCCAGAGGGCGTGACATTTTTCATTTGTGGTGTGTTAGAAGCAGGAATATGGTCAAGAATTAGAACCTGTGAAGTTTGACAAAAGCTACATTTTAGTTGGTTAAAAATACTTGCAACTGCAGCTATTGTGAAGGGTTTCTCGTACACAGTTGTCAGTATGAAATACAAATATTTAAGTCAGTTACTAATGGATGAATGGTGCAAAAACTGACCATAAAGATAAACGTAGTAACGTTTTTAATAAATCTGTAATAATAAATTTTAATAATCTAGTAACGTTTTTGATAAATCTGACTGAAAAGAGTCCAAATCTATAAAGAACTCTGGGTGATGTATACAATACATTATGGCTAATCACAATATCTCACAGTCATTATATATAATTACATGAGTACAGTACATGCTGATGTGCTAATTTGACTCAGGCAGTGCGGGTAAATTAGCAGTCCGGTAATGTGTTTTGATTAGCGCGAGAAAGACGAGGAGATTGATGCTGAGGAGGTGAATGCAAAGCTGGCCTCCGAAAAATGAATAAATTATGTAAAAAAAAAAAAGCACAGCTTTGAATTATGTTGGGTTTGGACTGGTTCGCACTGTATTCCGTGAGGCTTGGGTCTATTTGTGAAGCCCCATCACAGCTCTAATTTGACTGTGACTGTTACCCCTTTTCCACCAAGAGCACATTTTTGTTTGGAGCTATTGTTGGAGCTGGAGTTAAGTCAGAACTACTCAGTTATGGCGTTATCATAAGGCAGTGGCTATTCGTACGGTTGCTGTATCAATATACCAACATTCTATTCGTACGCAACACCCCTCATTGGCCAGTTTAGGTGACGTGATAGATCAGTTATGTGACCAGTTTAGGTCACATGACTAAGAATAAACCTAACCGTAAACCTAACCCTAAAAATGGTTGTGCTATAAGGCCCTGCCCCTAAACCTAAGACGTTACGTACGTGCACTTTGGTAAACGTACCAACAGCACTGGGGGTTGTAGTGGCAATCCGTACAGTTGCTGTATCAATATACCGACATTCTATCCATATGCAGCGCCCCTCATTAGGTCACGTGATAGACTAGACACTTTCTTATTAGAATTTTGTGTTCTTGCAAAAACATGTTTTTGTGCTCAAAACTTTGCATTAATTGCTCATAAATGTGGCACAAAAATAACGGCATACTCAGTCCATGACAGCGGTAAGTTGAAGCCACGTCCTCGCGTCACCGTAAAATGTCACTACATCACTGATTACGTAGCAGTTTACCCATGAACACTTGTATGGCAAGCCCTTTTAACCTATAATGCACAGACTGTAAAAATATTTAATAGCTAGTCTGGATATGTAATACAGATATTCGCTATTTAATTCTTCCTAGTCAAAATGACCAATTGAGATATGGATATCTGCAACTAAATTATGACTATCCAAAACTCCATTTAGGGATATCTACAATTTAATTCTGACTAGTCATGATTCCAAATCAAGATATCTTCAACTCCCATCCATTAAAGATATCTTTAATGACATTTGTAGATATCTTTAATCACGTTTTAACCAGTCAAAATGACATTATAGACATCTTGAACTGGAATTATGCCTTGTCAGAATGCACTAGTAGATATCTCTAAATGGAGTTATGGATAGTCACAATTTAGTTGCAGATATTCACATCTCACATTGTGCCTCGCCGCCTATCCATAACGAAATTAAAGATATCTGTAATGACAAACCCCATACACATCAATGGGGAAAGTGACATCATTTATCCTACTGGAATGACGTTGTGGATAGGCAGTGGCTATCCGTACGTTTGCCGTATCAATATGCCGACATTCTGTCCATATGCAGCCAGTTTCGGTCATGTGACTAAGACTAAACCTTACCCTAACCCTAAAAATTGTTGCGATATAAGCCTTTTCACACTCGTACTGGTTCATTACTTCTGTATTAGGTCAAAAGTCAAGAGGGATATACTCACCATGGCGAGTCTGATAGAGATTTTGATAAGCATGAGCATCGATTCCTTGAAATATTTTTTGCTTAAACATGATATTGTTTCTGAGGCAGAAAAGCTGAGTTAACTGCAAAAGTTAATGCTACGCACAAGCTGAAAATTTTGTTTTTTCCTCACTTTTCAAACTCTTTCAACTGTTTCAGCTGATGGCGTTTTCTCCAGGGGGGGCTACAACTCCAAAAACAGGTTTTGTGTAGCTGTGAACAAATAAGTAAGGACAATTTATTGTCATCGAACCCATAAACAAGTAAGAACAAATATAGTATACAGTATAGTAGTAGTATATAGCAGTGGTTGTCAAACTTTTTTGGCTCAAGTACCCCCTTTCTCTCATTTCTGATGTCCAACTACCACATTTTGCACAGAATACTATGAAAAAACAACTATACAGCATAATGATGGAATGAATGAGTGATGACACACATTTTAAATCATCTCATTTTGTAAATAAGTGGAAAGAAACAGTATTTAGTGCCTCAAGAATAGATTTATTTCTGCAGCACGTGTACTGACTAAAACTAGGAGAAGAGATCACATTACTCCTGTATTAGCCTCTCTGCATTGGCTTCCCATAAAATATAGAATAGAATTCAAGATTCTTCTTCTCACTTATAAAGCCCTAAATGAACAGGCACCAGTCTATCTCAAGGAGCTTGTAGTGCCATACAATCCCCCCAGAACACTACGCTCTCAAAATGCTGGACTACTCGTTGTTCCATTTGTCTCTAAAAGTAGTATAGGAGGAAGAGCTTTCAGTTATCAGGCCCCACTTCTCTGGAACCATCTACCAACCACGGTTCGGGGGGCAGACACCCTCTCTACCTTTAAGGTTAGGCTCAAAACATTCCTCTTTGGTAAAGCTTTTAGTTAGGAACCAGCTCATAGCTCATAATTAAGATGCAATAGGCATAGACTGCCGGGGGGGGGGGGTCTGGCATGCTCGGTTGGAGAGAGGTTGGAGAGGGCATTAAGAGAGAGGTCATTTAGGCTAGAGCGGGACCGGAGAGGGTCCCATTCCTCTCTCAAACACTCCCTCTATGTCTGCTTCTTCCCTTGTGTGTTTGCTCCTGTACTCCTTCTGGCTTTTGTCTTGCAGGTCCGTGGGATCCTTAGTGTGGAGTTACAGAGTCTCAACAACTCTGTCTCCACCCTTTCCTCTGCACACACCCAACACAGCATAATGTGGATGGCTGTTCATCATAGGAATGGGATCCACACAAGGTTCCTGCTGCTTAACAGAAGGTTTTCCTTGCCGCCATGATGAATTCATGTTGGGTGTGGGATACATATGTATGTGTATATACGTATATATGCATATGTGTGTATCCATAAAATGAAGAGTCCGTCCTTAAGACTGCTCTACTGTAAAGTGCCTTGAGATACCATTGGTTATGATTTGGCGCTATACAAATAAAGATTGATTGATTGATTCTATAGTTTTTATCATTTATGGTCATCTCCCTCCTGATGTGGGACCAGAAGAATGATCCTTGTTTTTTCAGTTAGTGTTCTAATCAGTATCATTTCTATCATCATTTTGTGGGTTTTCTGTGTCAATGTGTGTATTTTGTTTTTGTGTGTGGTTGGTATTATTTAAATTATTCCATCTCAGTCTGTTTCTTATGTCGTTTTGAATGTGTAATTTGTAGCAATGTGTCTTTGTTGTTGTTTTGTGTGTTGCTGGTAATAGTATTTTTCTCTCTTGGTGTATGTTTTTGGTGTTATTTTTCAGATTTTGCTATTGGTTGTCTGATCTTTTTTATTATTATGTAAATTTCTCTTATTTGGTGTTTTTATTGTCGTTTTGTGAATTGCTGATTATATTTAGAATTATTATAATTTTGAACTAAAGAAAACAAACATTATAAAACCCTATATTTTTAATGCTTTCATTTGTTAATTTTCTCTCTCTCTCTCCATGTACCCCCTGTAGTGCCATTGCGTACCCTTAAGGGTACACGTACCCCAATTTGAGAAACACTGGTATATACAATAGCGTGAGTGAGTTTGTATCAGGGTTATTATACTTTTAAAATTTCGCAGGTTGCGCATGCGCAGTTCCAGAGTGTGAAAAGGTTTAAATCCTAACCCTAACCCAAAGACACTACGTACTTGTACTTCGGTAACCGTACCAATAGACACTTTCTTGCGGATAGCTGACATTACAATTCGAAACTGAGTTAAAATATATCTCTAACTGTCAGTGTGACTAGCCAAAATGAAATGCATATATCTCTAACTGTATTTTTGACTTGTCAAAATTAAATTTTGAGTAGTCACAATTGTGTTGTTGATATCTATACAATGTTAATTCCGGATAGTCAAATGTAGCTATTAAATGTTAAAAGGGCTTGCCATAGCTCTCGTGCAATAATGAAACCTTTGCTTTGACGTCTTAAACATTGTATGAATGCTATCCTATCCTACATAAAGATTCAGAGGCGGACAACTCTACCCGTCTTCATACTGCGGTCAAGCCAGACTCCACTCTGAAATTCTCGGTCATTCTAGCCGCCAACCAATTTGCGGTGCATGTTTATAGATGGTTTTACGGTAATGCAGTCGGGGGACTGTTTCTACAGTTTAATTTAACTTCAGACAAATATTATAAAATCTTAGCAAGTAACTCAGATTCGTCTAACAAGTTTCAAAATAATATGCCACCAATGATTTAAATATGGGACTAAGTAAATGTGATTTTGGATTACATTACATTTAAAGAAAACCCCGTTATTAGTCTAATTCCACTTCAGGGTTGTAGTACACGACCCCATAGTGTGACCCTATAAGTTTCAAGACATTCTGATGTGTAGTTTCATCAGAATGTCTTGAAACTTCTGATGCTGTTGTGTTTAAATAAACATTTGTGTCGTCATCATGCTGTTCAACTTGTGTTATATTAATGATCAACGACACGACACCTTGTTTACCCACATTTGTTTTATACCTAATGCTGCTGTTTGATTTGGTTCAATAAATCAATCTCAAATGTCTTACTCCTTAGGTGAGTATTGCATTAACTTTACAATTCGATAAATGTATCAAAATAAAACATACAAACCTAATACTATGTGCTACAGCAGGGCAAGTATCTATATTTAGGAAAAAAAAACCAAAAAAACAACAAATACCACATCCCAGAATGTGTGGATGTAAAGAGCAATTTACATCCACACAATTTACATCCACAGAGCAATTTACGGTCTAAACCTGTCTCACGACAGGTTTAGAGCTGGAGTTCTGTTGTAGCTTCAAGTTAGCTCCAGCTCCTGCCCGGTAGAAAAGGCCTGTTTCCCCTGTCTTTTATTAATGCCATTCAATTGAGCACTCAAACACTCCCAAGAAAGGTTAAAAAAAATATCTAGATGTAAACAGGAAACGAGATTTCTTAGTTTAATGGAATGACAAATTACAAAGTATATTAAAATGTAATGAGAAGATTTTTTATTATAAAAACACTGTGCCAACTGTTAAAAAACAGCTGGTTTGAGCTTCCTCTCCTCCTCCTCAGTGAGCGGCTGCTTTGACAAGATCTTTTCGTGCAGGCGGTGGGGTTTGCCAATGCCTAGCTTGGGCAGGCCTCTGTTCAGCCCCTCCAGCAGCATACAGGCTTTGCAGAGCATCTGGCTGGAGATGTAGCCACAGCGGCTGCAGGATCCCTGAACAGGCATCTTCACACTGTCCCGCACAGACAGGTTCTCCCCAGAGTGGATGACATCTATTATGGCACTTGGCCTGATGCTCTCCAGGTCCTTCAAAAAAGTCCGGGCATGGCCACGATAGGCGTTGGGGGAGTAAATACATTCAGTAGAGAAATAGTCCAACTTTTTGAAGTAGGCATACAACACGATCTCCTTTTCGTAGGCATATTTTAGGGGCTTGCAGCGCGGCACGACTCCTTCGCCCTCGCTAGCAGTGGAAATGGCAGTGCAGCGGCACAATCGGGCAATGTCACCTCTCAGGACGTTCATCAGGACAGTCTCAGCAATATCATCAGCATTGTGACCTGTGCAATGAAACAAATGGGTGTGAAACCAAAGATTAAGGCCAGCTATGTTTACTCGTAGTTTTTTTTAGTCCCACCTGTGCAGATCCTGTTCACTTTCAGCAGCATAGCTCCCCTGTCCAGTGCCTGTCTCCTGAACACACCACAGAAGGTACAGTTATTCTTCAGTCCAATCTGCTTGACTATGGCATCCATTGTCCATCCATACAGCTCCTTGTACGACACAATCTTCAGCGGCAGCTCATATTGCTGCTGGTTTCTTTGCACAGTCTCTAGGGAATCATCCCGATAACCAGTGATCCCTTCATCTACTGACAGCAGCATCAGTTCCAGCCCGTAGTTGTGTCGCTGGTTCAGCAGCTTCATGACATGTGCCAGCACCGTGGAGTCTTTTCCACCAGAGGCAGCAATTGCCACAATCTCGCCAGGTTTGAACAGCTCTCCAGCCATGATGGTCCGATGAACCTCCTCCTCAAAGGCCCAGAAGAAACATTCCTTACAAAGAGAGTGGCCAGTTTTGGGACGCTTCAGCACAGCACGCTTCTCAGTACAGCTGCTGCACTGGACAGGCATCGTGACTGCTGGAGGAAAATCCCTGAAAGTACAATGTTGAAGATGATCAGATAAATATTTCACTCGTGGTAGTGCATGCAGCTTGGCTGAACCAATGTTATGATATCGGCCTCTCAGCAGGTCAAATCCACCATGCCACTGATCCTACACATGTTCTCCTTTCTCATCAGTGTTTTCTTTGACTGTTAGACATGTCGAAGTTCATAAGTAAAATTCACCCACCATATGATCAGAAAATGCTCATATATTATTTTTTTAAGAATTGGTGTTTAGTTGTGTGAGCGTTTCTACAATAGCCTATCCCCGTTTGTGGGCTCTATTCCTATCCACATTGTGATTGTCTCTAGTCATAAAATCAGATCAAGATGTGTGAGTGAGTATTAAATGTGCACATTTTTGGGGGGATTACTCAATTAAATGTCAAAAATAATTGACACCCCACATCCGAGTTGTTCAATTAGTGACCACTGGGCTCACATCAACAGAAAAAACAATAAGACCAAACCCTTGAAATGACCAGTAAACCATTTCCAATATAAACATTGATGTCACCATGATAATACATTGCCGTATTTTCAAAGGGAACTTTTGGAAGGACCAGACTGGACAAGAAAGACAGAAAGAAGTTCACTTGATTTCAAAGTAGCCTTGTGCTATTGTTAAAAGAAAGAATTTTGAAATATGTGTCAGGTAAAATTGCTTATTCACCATATGGTCTCTATTGAAGTTTAGATGTTAATTTTAAAATTGCTAGATTTTTATAAAATGTTTTAAAATGTGGTATAATGGCCATGAAAAATTGCCGTGTCCTACATCTTAGTAGGTAGTGTAGGTCTACTTAACTGGTGGCTCACAGGCCACATGTGATCCAGTGATAACCCAAGTTTTATTGAAAATACCTGAGGAAAAAACGCCACTCATTACTATTCAGAAATGTTAGAAAATCCAAGACACATAGCATAACAGCTCTGTGCACATAATCTTACATGTTTAAGATGAAACATGTTACATAAAACATGTCCTTATCCGGAGTTTCTGAGAAATATCTCTAGATAGTGTGATCGTTTGAAACCAGATACCACAACACCCCTTCAGAAATACAATATTAAACAATCTTTTAAAAAGTTATACACTAAGGGCTTACTCCACACACTGTCCAAAATCCCATTACTTTGTGTCGACAAAAAGATGAACATTAACCAACTGTAAGTGCAAGCCTGGCAAGATAAGCCTTTTCACACTCGCTCTGGTCCAGTTCTTCCACATTAGGTCAAAGATCAAGAAGTATGAACTCGCTATGGTTGACGTGTAGGAAGCAAGCCTGCCAGAGATTTTGATTATTTTTGCCGTTAGAGCTTTGATTCCTTAAAAGATGTTTCGCGCAAACGTGGCATCAATCTCCAGGGCAGAAAGACCGAGTTACCTGCTAAAGCTTATGCTGCACACAAGCTGAAAATTCCAGTTTTGCCTGACGTTTCAACAGTGACCCAGGTTATAGTCAAATTGTGTAAACATGAATAGGCTGATCAGTGCTGTTTCACTTAATCAGAAAATACCTTATTTAAATAAACGACCAATTAACAAATACCATGCAGATTACAGAGTATACTAATTAATCAATTGTATTTGTCAAAGTAAGTAAATGGAGATTGTTTTTGCAAATGTATGGGTCCTGGCTACACTGCTTAGGCTGCATAAAGATTTTTAGGTATATTGCACTGGTATGATGTACAGTACTTAAACATGATAAAAGGCCAAAATAATGGTCAGATTCAAGTGATTAGAAATAGGTGATACAGTATATTCTGTTCTTCTCTGGGTATTTTCACAATCTCACAGTACCACTACCATTAATTTATGTTCGTTTATAAATTACAATATTAAACAATATCATACATCATTTATATTCATCAATTTTATTCACACATTTAGCTAATCATAGATTATTCATTATTTTTTGCGGTAACACGTCCATTAAAAACAAATCGAAAACCGGGCTCACACACACCCATGGATTATACCTACCAAATTTCAGTCCGATCCGTTCACAAAAAACAGAAGAGTAGCGATTTTAACTTGTATACACAAAAACAACAACGGAGTGGCGTTTTAAGTCCGCTAGCCCGGCCTAATAAAAGCGGAATTATTCAATGAAACGTGTTCATTGAAACAGTCTGAGTGTTGCACTTGCAATATACTGGAATGTCAGATAGATTAGACCTACCTTTATCATACAAAAAGTCCGCGGAAAATTTCAGCAAATAGCACAAACAGCGTCGTGTTTACGTTTTTATGCCTCTTGACCGATGATCCCCGCCGGTCGCGCATGTGCACTTCGAGAGCATGAAAAGGCTTATTCACGAAGGCAACACATGTCGCTTAACAAAAATAATTATTGTACAATATAAAATGCGTTCTCATACCGCAGTTTTCCAAGGCACAGGATGTGAAACTGGAGTGTGTACAAAATAAATGAAGAATAGTCTTTGAAAAATGTTAAAGGGCCATTTAATTGAGAGAAGTCACACCACGAACAGCTACAGCTACTGCTACTGCTACTGCTTCTTCTTCTTCTTCTTCTTCTTGAATTTCCGGCAGACTAGATACATCAAATGCGTATTGCTGCCCTCCACAGGTCCCATTTTTCCCCACACCCTGGTCTTCTTTTGTAAGAGCATAATCCCTGCCCCTAAAAACTCCAGAGTACATTCTGTTGGCTGGCGTTTGTAACTGCACTGTCCGGAAGCTCAAAATGCTTGACCGTCACGTGATTCATGTAGACTCAAATAGTTCCCGGAAGTTATTGGCGGGCAATAAGCCTTACACACTTTGGAAGTGGATGTGCGCATGCGCGACCAACAGGAATCATAGGTCAAGAGAGATATAAATGTAAACACGACGCTGTTTGTGTTCTGCGCTGATATTTTCAGCAGACTTTTTGTACGATAACGGTAGGCCAAATCTATCTGACATTCAGACTGCAATCTCTCACTTACACCAGCTTTCAACGAACAAGTTTCAGTGAGTATTTGCGCTTTTAATGGACAACAAGGAGTCGCAAAAAAAGAAATGGGTAGCGTAAGCTTTTGCCTTACTCTGTATGTTTGTTTCCCACATCAGAATCAGAATAGTTTTACTGCCAAGTATAGTTTAAAATAATACAAGGAAAGTGACTTGGTCTAATCTTAATGTGTTCATGATTAACAATTCCATATCACAGACCCGTTCTGTACATGTATATAAATTAGCCATTATATGACACCAGGGATGTGGACCAGGCAGGTATTACAGTATGAGTTCTCACTTTGAAAAAGTACATTTATGAGGTATGCCATTCATTAACAAGGTTCCTTTGATTATTTTTTCATTAAGCTATTATATTATTTAAATTTACAAATTTGAAGAAAGTGCATGATGGACAGGTCATTTCATTTGCACATTTTCTTGTGTGGTCTTGCTCCTTTTTTCTGCATTTGTATAATTTTCATTATTAGTGTTGTTTTTTTAATACACCGCTCTTTGCTGTTTATGCTAAACTTATATGATACTTTATTTTATTTTTTTCCTGCCTCTCCATTTCCCAATGGAGAGGCACTTCCCTGAGTGAATGTATGTGTTTAGTGAATGTATGAAGTGCTAAACACATATGTGTATGTGGTGCAATAGCTCCGGAGGGTGGAAGTGGTGGTCCCACCCTCCGGGGGGTGGTATGTTGAGGTGTAATTAAAATTGGAGGGATTAGTAGGGCAGCCAGAGGCCAGTGCCGCCACTTAGTTGCACAGGCGGCGGTCCACCCCAGCCCCACCATCCAGTCCCCCAAGGGTTGGGTATGTGAGTGTGGTGCAACACACCAGACCAGCTGGGAGTGTGTGATGTGAAGTGTCCATGTCGGAGGCCTGTCCGGTAGGAGCCCGGCCCGTCCACATGGTGGGCCACCAGAGAGGGTAGATGGCGCAGACGGGCATGCGGCACTGTGGGCCCCAGGGATGCACCGAGCAGCACAACTGGAGACCCCCCACGACACCCCCCCGAACCATGCCGGCCATACGGAGCGCGGCAGAACCCCCCCCAGGCAGAGCCAGGCACCAGCCACATCCCCCAGCAGTCCAGGAGGCGACCCCCGCTGCCAGCCGGCCCAGAGCGGCCCGCCCCGCCAAAGCAGGTGGCGGCCGGGCAGGAGAGAGGCCAGCTCCCACACCAGGGCCAGCACAGGCCCGCACGACATCACGACATAGCACCCTCCACAGGTGGGCGGCCCCGGCCCCCCCGACAAGAGAGGACGCCATTAACCACTCAAGCCCAGCCACGGACCGATAGGCCGGCGAACCCATGCACCCCCAGCCAGGCACCGCAACCCCACACCAACGTTGCCAGCAGAGCCCCAAAATCTTTTACAGAATCAACGTTCCAACAGCAAAAAATATCTAAATCTCTGTCAGACTCGCTTCCTACACAGTCAGCCATGGCGAGTTTATCCCTCTTGACCACTCTCGCTCTGGTTCAGTTCTTCTGCATTAGGTCAATAATGCAGAAGAACTGAACCAGAGCGAGAGTGTGAAAATTTTTTTCCATTTCAGTAATGCCACCAATGCCAACACCAATGACAATTTCATATGTTTCTGCTGACAGTGTTAATTCAATTTACAACAAAGTCATCTCAATGCGCTTATCAAAATATAAAATTCATAATAAGAAAGAAAAAGCCCAACAAAATCCACATGAACAAGCATTTAGCCATCTAACAGAATCAAGATCGTAAAACACCATTAAAGAAATAAACAATTATTCAATCAATAGCAGCCTCCATTTTCTCCCAACAAGATATATATCATGACACAACAGCGCATCCGTTGTTTGTGTTGGAAACACAGAAAAACTGACAACAAGAACTCGGAACAGCCTCAGTGAGGCATATCCACAAAGCCAATCCTTCCTTTTACTGTAGAAAATACAAACAATTTTCTGACCTTAACTTTGCTGAAGGTCTGGTAGCTCAGATGTTGGTCTCCCATCTTTTAAAAGCTGTCGTTTTTCCTTAAAAGAACGTTTCTTTGTTGTCATCCTGCCTGTAGTGTTATCCCACCCACTAGCTAGAGAATGTAGCAGCAGCGGCCATGTGATATCAATTCACTAATGCACTGTGAACTAACGTATAGCATTTAGCATAGCTAAATGCCTTTGGACGTAAGTCCAAAGGCAGCATAGAGAGCTGCCTTTTTACGTAAATGGTTTTCATCTTGGAGAACTGACTGTGCATGCGCAAACACATAAAAACACACTATGTGAACAGAGGCAGAGCAGCAATGTGCTTTTGGGAGGGGGTGTGGCCTCCTCCTGCCTTACAGCGGAGTGAGACTGTGCAGCGTCTCTGCCGTACCACAAAATAGCGATGTTTAGTCATTTGGGCAATGAAAAGCACAAAATGCTGACACTGTCAAACTTTTGTTTTTTTTTTTTCTCTTGTCTGCACATGCTGTCAAAGGTCAACACCACAGAAAGTGCAATCATTATAAGACAGCAATGCATATTTTGTTATTGCAATAAAATACATTGATTTATTTTATTGCTTAATTGTGACCATCACCAGCCCTCCCTAAGGAAGGGTAAGAAATCTTTTATTATAGGGAGGATATAAAGAGGGAGAGCAGTGTTACACCTAAGTGGAGGGGGAAGGGGAGGGGAAAGGGAGCAGGGAGGAGAGACTCAAGACAGGAAATAGAAAAGGTGGGGAAGAATAGAAGAATAGCATATGTGCAAAAAAAAAAAAAACGCTACTGCAAGCCCAGTAACTGCCCTGGGCCCGCAGATGCAGCCAGGCCAGCAGAAAGAGCGGAGGCCAGGGAGCCCCAGGCAACCCCCCCGCGGCCGAGCAACCCCCTAGATGCACCCAAGATCCCAGGCCGAGAGGCAGCCACCGCCCCCCACACACACAGCCGAGGAAGCCCCAAGCAGCCGAGCACCCAGCGCATACCCCCACCAACCCCCAACCCCGAGGCCCCCCGCCAGCATCCAGCCCCCCCACCCACCCACACCCAAGCACCCAACCCCCCGAGGGAAGGGCCCAGAGAGCCCCCCGCCCGAGACCCCAGCAGAGTAGCCAAGGCCCACGCCCAGCAGACGGCCAGAGCCGCGTGGAATGGGCAGCCGGCGGGCACCCGCCCGTGGGCCCAGAGCCAGCAGGGTCCGGACCCCAGGCCAGAAGGACCCGGAACGGAAGCAGCACCGAGAGCAGCGCCCCCAGGGACGACAACCACGCCCATAGTCGCCGAGGGCACCAAGGGGATGCTGCAAGCCGCCCCGCCGGCCCCCAGGCGCACCGACCAAGCACCCCAAAGCGCACCAGATCGCCTTTCCTTGCTGCCGCCCGCGCGATACGCCCCCCTCCCCCCACCAAAGGGCCCAGCCACACCGCAGAGCCCGGCTCACAGGGCGCCGCCCAAGCAGGTATGGCAGGGCGCGGCCTGTACCACCCGCCCCGGCAGACCCACGCCAGGACCGGCCCAGCCAGCCGGCCAGACCCGCCGGACCCAAAGGGCACCACCGCAGGACAGGGAATCCCCAAGGGTGAGCCCCCGGGCCACCCCCCCAGCCCACGAACAGGCCACAACCCAGCAAGACCGCGCAGCCCCAGACAGCACAAAGACAGCTGCCCAGGTCCCGCCCCCCACCGGACAGCGCAGGCCACGGGGCAATGCCCCCCCAGCGCAAGAGCGACCGGCGGCCGCCACCTCAGGAGAGAGGGACCCCAACGGCTCACAACCGATGCAAAGCAGCAGCCTCCAGCCAAAGGCGCAGAACCCACCCACCCGCCAGCCCGCAAATAGCAGGACAGACCTACCAAGTGGCCGATACCGACCTCAACCCCTGGAACAGCTAGAGCCGCCCCCCAGCAAAGAGCACCACCCCGGAGCGCCAAGCAACCCCGCCCCAACCCCGGCGCAGACGCCGGCACCCCCCAGCGCGCCCACCCCCCACACCGGCACGGCAAGCCGCCCCGGACCCACACGCCGCGAGGCATGCCCTAAGGCAACCAGGAAACAAGACAAGCGCCAAGCCCCACCAGCAGGGAAGGGGCACCCCCACGCCCCACCAGGCCGGCACCGCCCGGAGAGACCCCGCAAAGGGAGCCCCCAGCAACACCCCACAGAGACCCACCGCCCCGCCATGCCCGACCGCACCCCCTGATCCCCACACGGTAGCCCAGCCATCAACAGACGGGCCAAGCCCCCACCCGACAGGCCCAGATGTGTGAATTTACCCACCACCCTGTTATGGTGCCTCTCCATTCCCCAATGGAGAGGCACTTCCCTATCCCCTGAGTGAATGTATGTGTTTAGTGAATGTATGAAGTGCTATTAAAAAAGGGTGGATGGAGGGGAGCGGTGCTCCCCATCCAGCCTATGTGTATATATGTGTATGTGGTGCAATAGCTCCGGAGGGTGGAAGTGGTGGTCCCACCCTCCGGGGGGTGGTGTGTTGAGGTGTAATTAAAATTGGAGGGATTAGTAGGGCAGCCAGAGGTGGGAGTGCCGCCTCCGCGCCACTACTTAGTAGCGCAGGCGGCGGCCCCCTCCACCCCCAGCCCCACCATCCAGCCCCCCAAGGGTTGGGTATGTGAGTGTGGTGCAACAAGTGGGTGAGCCAGACCAGCTGGGAGTGAGTGATGTGAAGTGTCCATGTAGGAGGCCTGTCTGGTAGGAGCCCGGCCCGTCCGCACGGCGGGCCACCGGAGAGGGCAGACGGCGCAGACGGGCACACGGCACCGCGGGCCCCAGAGATGCGCCGAGCAGCACAGCCGGAGACAACCCGCGGCACCCCCCCGAACCGCGGCGGCCATACGGAGCACGGCGGGACCCCCCCACAGGCGGAGCCAGGCACCAGCCACATCCCCCAGCAGTCCAGGAGGCGACCCCCGCCGCCAGCCGGCCCAGAGCGGCACGCCCCGCCAAAGCAGGCGGCGACCGCGCAGGAGAGAGGCCAGCTCCCACACCAGGGCCAGCACAGGCCAGCACAGGCCCGCACGACACCACGACATAGCACCCTCCACAGGTGGGCGGCCCCGGCCCCCCCGACGAGAAAGGACACCACCAACCACCCAAGCAGGGCCACCCCGCCAGCCACGGATCGATAGGTAGGCAAACCCATGCTCCCCCAGCCAGGCACCGCAACCCCACATCAATATCGCCAGCAGAGCCCCCCCCCATCCACGGAGACCACCCCCAATCACCCCTGCGCCGACATGAGACACCCCCGACGCCAGCACAGCCCGGAGGACAGCAGGCCCCAGCCAACAGCCCCACCCCGCCCAAGGCGGCGCGGCACCTCGCCGAGCCGAGCCGCAGCCCGTCCCCGGGCAGACGGTGGGAGGGCGCACCCCGAGACGCCGAACCCAGAGACCCACCCCCGGGGAACCCCCGCCCAGACACGACACCCTCGGGGCCCGGCGCCCCCAGCCAACAGACCAACCACCCCAACGCGGATCCGCCAGGAAAGAAGCCACCTGCCGCGCCACCACACACACCCACCTAGCACGGCCCAGGGGAGGCCCCAGCGTGGGCGTGGCCCCACAACTCACCCTACCCCCCCCTGAAGCTACACAAGCCGGCCCCTGCGGTCCCCCAAGTGAGCCCCCGAGGAGGAGGGGGAGGGGGCGGCCCGGCCCACCGCGCCAGCGGCACGCTCAGCGAAGGCGCGCCCCAGGGAACCAGGCCAAGGCGCCCAGACCGGCCGGCGGAGCAACCCACCGCACCACCCCACCACCCAACAACCCAGGACGCAAGTGCCGCCCCCAAGAGCAGCCGCCCCCAGCGCCACCCCCATCCCGGACCCCCCCGTCCCGAAGCCACAAACCCCACCACCCCAGGCCCCCAGACGAGCCAACCCCCGAGCCACCCACCCAGCGCAGCAATGCCTGCCCCCCAAGCGAAGGCCACAGCCCCCCCACCAGCACCCCGGGCCGACAGGAGCCCCCCACGCCAAACCCAACGGGAGAGCCGGCGCCGAGCGAATGCGGAGGAGGGGGGAGGACGAGACAGGGGGACAGAGAGAAAGAGGAAAGAGTGGCAGAGAGACTCGCAGGCCCCCGGCACCAAGGGCCACCCAGATGTGCACGAAGGGGGCAGGAGAGCAACACCAAGCCGCCCAGTGACCACAAGAGCACCCGAAAGGGACGCACGCCCCCACAGAGGCACCCAAAACACCCCAGCAACCCACTCAAACCACCCAGGTCAAGGCCACCCCACAAGCCCATGGAGGTCCAGGACTACAGTTAGATCAGTGTGTTAGTAAAGAGTGGTGCTGGCAGTTGCTTGCAGGCTAGATCATCAGGCTAAGAAAGAAAAATCAAGATTCAATGCAATTAGAAAAGGAGTCCAACGCTCCTCAAAGCAGGTTATTTTATTTTTTCTGAGAGGAGACATCTTTTCCATGGAAATAAATTCTATGAGGAGATTTCGCCATTGGTTTATGTTTAAGGATTTTTTATCTTTCCATTTCACTAATATTGTTTTTTTTTGCTACGGCAAGTGCCGCACGGATGGATTGTGATTGGTTTGCTGGAATATCAAGCATAGTCAGGTCTCCTAACAGACATAGATTTGGAGATAACGGAATCCTGGAGTCCAAAATGGAGGACAGTTTTTCAGTGATTAGAAACCAAAACTGTTGAACTGGCGAACAAAGCCATACGGCATGTAAATATGAATCAGCTGTTCCCTGGGTGCACTGAGAGCAGATGTCTGTTGGGGAGAAGCCCATTTTATACATTTTCTGTTGGGTAATGTGGGATCTGTGGAGGACCTTGTATTGAATTAGCTGAAGATTTGTGTTTTTAGTCATCTTAAAGGTATTGCAACAAATTTCTGTCCAGAAATCGGTGTTCGTGGTGATTGAGAGTTCAGCTTCCCATTTAGCGATTGGTAAGTGATTAGAGTTAGTGTTCAAGAGTGCTCTGTATATTTTTGAGAGTTTTTTTGTTTTTGTTGAGATATTTTTCATATATATGGCCAGTTCTGGAGGTTGCAAGGTGATTAAATCTATTGCCGTATTTTTCTTAATTGTCTCTGTTACTTGTAGGTATTGAAGAAAATTACTTTTATTTATATTAAATGTTTGGGTTAGATTGTTATATGTCCTGAGCTTATCATTTTCGAAGAGGTCTTGGAGATGAATAATTCCGCTATCTTCCCATGTTTTTAGATAGAGCGGTGTTTTTCTGTTTCTAAAGTCAGGGTTGTGCCAGATTGGAGACAGCATGTTAGTTTTTAATTGAACATTTGTAATGTCCAGGGCTTTCCACCACGCAGTCAGGGTGGAGGCAATCAGTGGGTTTTTAAAGCAGTTATGACGTTTGAGGGTCACAGTGATAAAAGGGAGATCAGAGAGTTTAATATGTTTGCAGTCTAGCTGTTCTATTTCTAGCCAGGTGTTGTGGTATTCTTTTGGTTTTAGCCATTCTGTTAAATATAGAATTTGGTTTGCTAGGTAATAATGCGTGAAATTAGGGGCTTCCAACCCTCCCTCGCTTTTATTTTTTTGAAGAGTTGAAAGGCTTATTTTGGGTTTTTTATTCCTAGCATAGAATTTTGTAATTGCAAAATCTAATCTTTTGAACCATTGCGTTGGTGGTTTCAGTGGGATCATAGAGAACAGATAGTTTATTTTAGGTAAGATTTTCATTTTAACTGAGGCTATTCTGCCAAGGAGTGAGATGGGGAGATTGTTCCATCTCCGCAGGTCTTCTGTGACTTTATCCAACAGAGGGTCTAGGTTCAGTTTAATTAATTCATTTAGGTTTGGTGATATATTTAAGCCCAGATATTTAATTATATTTGTGGGGGAGGGGTATTGTGGGTTTTGGGTTGCTGGGTTCCATGAATTTTTCGTTAAAGGAAGGATTGATGATTTTGACCAGTTAATGGAATAGTCTGATAGTTTAGAGAAGCTGTTTATTAGTTTAAATAATTCTTCTAATGAGGATTGGGGTTCTTCCAAATAGAGTAAAATATCATCCGCATAAAGATTTATTTTGTGTTCTGAGATGGATGAGTGGATTCCTTTAATAACAGAGTTCTGACGAACAGCTGCTGCGAGAGGTTCAACAAATATTGCAAAAAGAAAAGGTGATAGTGGGCAACCTTGTCTCGTTCCCCTCTGCAGTGTGAAGCTTTGGGATGTTATTTTGTTTGTGGTTACTGAGGCCTCAGGTTTAGAGTATAGGGTGGAGATCCATTGTATGAATGAATCTCCAAAGCCAAATTTCCCAAGGACAGCAAGGAGGAATGACCAGTTGACTCTATCGAATGCTTTTTCTGCATCTAGTGACAAGATTATTGTTTTCTTTTTAGAGTTCTGTGCCATGTTGATCAAATTAAACAGCCTTCTAACATTGTCTGTGGAGTGTCTATTTTTAATAAATCCTGTCTGGTCTTGGTATATAATTGACTGTACGACTTTCTCTAACCTGGAAGTGAGTGCTTTGGAAATAATTTTTATGTCTGTGTTAATAAGTGAGATGGGACGGTAACTTGAGGGTAACATGGGGTTTTTGTCTGGTTTAAGTAGTAATTTAATGTTTGCTGTATTCATGTGACCTCCTACATAACCTTTATTTTTAATCTCTGTTACTACTCTGAAAAAGAGCGGAGCCAGCATTGACCAGAAGTGTTTTAGGAATTCAGCAGGGAACCCATCTGGACCTGGTGCTTTGCCCGTTGACATGCTATCCAAAGCATTTTGTAGTTCTTGTAAGGTTAATGATGAGTCTAAGGTGGTTTTCTGATCTATGGTGAGCTGTGGTAGGTTTAAGTTATTGAGGAAGGTTTTAATATCTTCAGGGTCAGGGTTTAAGTTAGATGAGTATAAATTTTGATAACAATCATGAAAAATCTTATTAATGTCCTGAGGTAAGTTTAAAGTTTGACCTGAATTATCAGAGATTGCCGCTATGAAATAGTTTTCTTTGTTGTGTTTAAGCTGATTTGCTAAATATTTGCCTGATTTATTATTGTAGTCAAAGTTTTTGTACCGTAATTGCTGTAAAATAAAATCCGTTTGTTAGATAAAATTATGTCCAGATTAAGTTTTGTATTTTGGAGTTTTTTCCATAAAAGTTCAGACGGGTTAGCTGCGTATTCTTCCGTAAGTTTCTTAATTTTTTTCTTCAATCGTTTCTGATTAGAGTCACACTTCAGGGTGAGGGATATCGGGGCATGATCGCTAATAATTATAGGATGTATTTTAGAGGAAATCTTATGTGCAATGGATTTATTTGAGAGAAAAAAGTCAATTCGGGAGAAGGATTTATGCACAGGGGAGAAGAAGGTGTATTCTTTTTTAGTTGGATTGTTCAGTCTCCATACGTCACCTATTCCAAGATCATCCATGTAATTCATTAATACTTTAGCAGATCGAGACGGTTTTGTATTTGGGCACTTACTGGATCTGTCTAATGATGTGTTGAGTGTCAGATTGAAGTCACCTCCGATGATTACAGATGAATCTGCAGATAGGTCCGATAGCTCCGAAAAAACTCTATGGAAGAATTCAGGGTCGTCGTTATTGGGGGCATAGAGGTTTAGAATTGTGAAACATTTATCATAGATTACCACTTTGATAATAATATATCTACCCTCTGGGTCTATGGTGGAGTTGATTATGTTAAAGAGCAACCTTTTGTTGAAAAGAACCGAGACTCCTCTTTGCCTGGAATTGAAACACGAATTATATATTTTGTTAAAATTTGAGTCTGTCAGAGATTTTTCTTCTGATTGAAGTAAGTGAGTTTCTTGAAAGAAAACAATGTCTGCATTTAATCTTGATACATAATCAAATATCTTGATCTTTTTAGCCTGCGAGCGAATGCCACGCACATTCCAAGATGTTACTGTAAACTGAGACATGGAAAGGAGTGTGGTTTAGTCCTTACGAATGTGATCATAACCAAGAGTCTGAGAGCATTTGTGCACAGCTGTGTCGTGATAGACTTCAATGCAAGAAAGAAAGAGAAGAAATGCTTATCATGCGATACCACCACAGGGTAAGGGGCTGGGTTGAGAAGGTTAGTGAGAAGCACAAACATACAACAACAACAACCAGTACCAAAAGAATAAAACACGCAACAGGTAATTATATAAAGCGTAGGAAGGGGGTGGTATTGAGTGGATGTGAAAGAAAAAAAAAAGGTTAGGGGTTGGAGAAGAAAGAGGTGACATGGGGGTAGAGAGTGTCCTGTGAAACTGTATGAGCCTATACGTGTTTACCAACATCTGAGCTAGCATACACACACATTCATACACACACACTTAGTATATATACACATATCCATGATTTTATTTTATTTATCTTTTGAATTATTTGAATTATTTTTTATATATATATATATATACGCATACATATTTAATTATTATTGTTTATATTTATTTATTTTTTATTTTATTTTTTTAAATTTTGTTAACATATATATAGATATACATACACATAGAATACATATATATACACACACACACACACACACATTTTACCTTTTAAATAGTACTACCTGAACTACACCATGAGTGGAGAATTATCCTTTCAATATTTTTTTTTTTTCTTTTCTTTTCTTTAAAATTTTTTTTATATGTTTTATTTTATTTTTCTTAGTAGAGCCAGGGGGTGATGTTAGAATCCCTAAATCATCGACACTGTCAAACTTATAGGTAAATTGGAAATAAATAATTTATAATTATATTATAATTAAAAGAAATGATCAAAATATCAATTCACCCTTGGGTAGGCACTGCCTACCTTACCTATCCTGACTGCATGTCACTGTTAAGGGCCTCTGAAATCTTAATGATTTAATGTAATCTTTGACTTTCAGATAGGACAGATGAGAGCCTTTGAAGAGCTCTGGGACAGACTAGGACAAAAGGAGTATGACAGATCTTCAACTGACAGCACAACAGGTCAGAGGAGGATATGTATCAGCAGCTTGATGCTGTTGCGTTGTCCGGGAAATCCATTGCAAATCCATTGAAATCTTTCTGTTTACAATTTGTATGCAACCCTGCCCTTCATAACAGTATATATACACATGAATGCATAATATTTACAAATTTAGAATATCTTCACTGTCCACTTTTTGTTTTGCAAAAGGCAGAAGTATATCTTTGGCTTGCGTGTGCAGAGATCTGAAAAAAGGGGTAATTAACAAACACACCACATCCAGACAGAACACATTGAAAACATATTTATTATGTTTATACATGTATAAAAATAGCAATCTCAAAATTTATTTATTTTATTTATTTATTCAGTTCATTTCCGACATGGTTGCAATCACAGAAATTCATTTTGACCTTCAGAGCAAAATCACATCATTGTTTTTTTTTTTTTTTTTGTCCTTTTGCATGCCGGAAAGGGCGACGGAAAAAAGCATTATGCTTATCCAGATCCGTCCCCTGATTTGAACACAGATAATTTTACATCAAACCTCGTTTCTTCCCGAGTCAAATAAAATAAATCAGGATAATAACAATAAAAAAAATCTGTGAGGTAATCATATTCAAACACTTTATTTGCACTTTTTCACTAATTACTTTATCCAGTAACGTTAGCATTTCCTAGCCTCATGCTATCTGCTAATGATCCCTTAATCTACTAGTTTAGTGGGGATAATAGGTGTGTCTCTTGCACACCCATTAACGTGTGCAAGAGACATGCTCACGTTAATGGGTTTAGATATGCTGATAATAATAATAATAATATTTAATATGATTATTAAAAGTCTTACCGTTCAAAAGTGTATCACAAACTGTCTACTTCACTCTAGCTCCATTGCGCTGCAGTAGTCAACTGCTCACTTCCAGGACCTATTGTGAGGGTCCATGACCAGCCATTGCTGTAAAAAAAAAAAAACGGTTCATTGACGTGAACGGTGTTGTCGCAACTCTTTCTCTAAACGGCTCTGATTACAGTCAGTTACTGCCATTACTTAAGCGCGAGCAAAGAGTAAAATCAGAAGACACGTTGAAATGTAAGCAATAGGAATTTATTTTTTTGTTTCAAATAACATCACTGCTGCACCATCAGATATGAAAATGCAGTTTGGACACAGGGTGGAGAGGAGGTGGGCTCTGATGGAGCTGCTGGCTGCAGAGGTCAAAGGGAACAGAGTCAGGGCTTAGTTGTTGGGGTGAAAAGCTCCTCTCTGATGCCACTGCATATCTCGGATGCGCCGCACCGACTGGATCTGAGGAGTCTGGGCTCCGAACTCGCTGCTGTCCTTGTAGTCCCCCTTTTCAAACAGGTACTGGTATCCTCTGTAGCCTGGGTACTGGTAGCCCACCCAGCTGGTGCAGGGGGTGATAGAAGGAGACAAGAGTGAGGATGCAGGAAATATGGTGTTGATTTTGATAAACTGTTTGATCCTAAACAATCCATTTTAGAATTAAGGTGTCTTATTGATTTTATTCCAATGCACCACATTTTCTCTGTGAATCATTGCAGCTATCCACTCCCTGTAGAGGTATATTTGTCACTGCTAAATGGATACTTTAACAATTTGGATTGTTTGAGTCACACTAATCATAATTAAGGGGTTTCTCGACAGAATCACTGTCTCACTGAAACTGCTTTAAAGCCAAGGAGTTTTTTGTGTGCAAAGTTGAATTATTTTCCCTGAATATGCGTGGGTTTTTAGAGCACTCTGAAACTGTCAGTTCTATGATGGACTGAGGACCTGTCCAGGGTGAATGGATGGATGGATGAGCCCTATCATCAGTAACAACATTGAGGTTTATGGAAGCACAGTGGTAAAATAGATTTTAATCTACAGTGCTGAGATTGTCCAACACCATCTCTTTACTTCTATATTATTAGTAAGGTGAAATTCTATTTCAGTCATTGCAATCAAAACATATTTTTTACTATTTTAAGTCGGTTAGTCATTGTGATCTTCTGGTTTGGTTTTATTGTGTTTCTATGTTTATAGTAGGAGATTTGAAGCAAGGAAGGACTCACATGCCACTCTGAACACGAACAGAGGAGACTTTCTCCTGGTAGCCATGAGCGTGGAAGCTGGGAACATCATCGTCTATGATTTCCATCTTCTTCCCTGCAAAGCTGGGGTTTTCGTAAAGGACAATCTTGTGCTCCTGGCTGTCCTGGGAGAGCACCAAAGCAGCCAGATGTTCAGGTTAATGTGTGTACACTAAGTATGTAATATAGTATAAAAGAAAAATGCTTTCTCTCACCACTTTAATTGGGCGGAAGGCAACAATGGTGCCACTGCGCCTGCTGTTGGTCCAGGAATCCCAGCGAGGATACTCCCCCTTCTCAAACACATACTGCTCACCCTTACAGTTGGCCTGTTTGTATCCCACCCATCTGAGATGTGATCACATACAGACAGAGAAAAGAAGGGAAAGCTGATGTAATCAGGCAAACGGTCTTTATGTCCACACCTCCTGTTTGTGCTGTGTGTCTCTGAGCCACACTCACGGTCCACACAGCACCAGAATGGAGCCCACTTTCTCAACGCCTGCTTCCTGGAGGTCGTTACAGGGACCAGTCAGTTCATGGCAGCGTCCCTGAAAGTTTTCCTGCTCATAGATGATTAGCTGTTAGGTAGAGGAAATAAGAAAGAATGTTAATACATTTTTTTTAAATCCCATGGGTTATTTTTTATATTGTGCTGCGTGGGAAAGGTAGTGCACTTTACAGAAATAAAGATTTCTGCTAATTGTGTCTCACCTTGGATGCACTGGTGTCTGGCTGCTGCTGCTTGGATGCAGGGTTCTGGTGGTCTGTGGCCATAATGAATGAATCTGCAAAGATGAAACCGGGGATGGAGGTCACAAAAACAAAGTTCATTTTCTTGGTTTTTAATGATTATTAAATCACAAACAGATAATGGTAATGTTTGTATATTTCATTTTCACATATTCACAGTTTGATGAATTACAACAAAGCAATAATTACAAAAAATATTTTAATTGATTAAGAGAAAAAGCAAACATCCACAGAGCGTAATGGCATGAAGCCCTTACCAGTACCTGTTTGTGCCAGTGTGTTTCTGATGGCACGATGAGCTCAATATATACAGACGCCCAGGGGAGGATACGCTGCCAGCAGTGCCCATGGTTTTCCAGCCAGCCTGCAGATTTTGGCCTGCAGGCCAAAACCCCAACTCCCCCAACCCCCCACTCATGGGTGTCCCACTCCCACAAAGTTATTTCATTAGTTGTCAGTTTCATCCAGCCAGTCATTGTGTGACATTCACATGATTCAGCAAAAACTTTGCCGAGAGTCCCACAGCTACAAAGAGAGGCAGAGAGGGACAGGCAAACTATAAAACATGGCTTTATGTGCTTTCAATGACAGTGGAAAGGCTGCTGGAAATATGCACTAAAGTAGGTTGATATATTGATTATTACAGAAGTCCTTTAAAAGGGAAATATTCTATTGCTGCTGCAAAGACAAATACAGCTGCTTGAAATGCTTTTTGATTAAAAGATGAAACTTATACTGACCAGATATAATTTTATCCATCTGTTGCCTGTTGGCTGTGAACTCCAATGGCAAATACAGTGAAGCGGTTTCCTGAGACTTCATCCAATGGCTTTGTACAGTTTGAAAATAACTGCATATACAGTGAGGAACATAAGTATTTGAACACCCTGCAATTTGGCAAATTCTCCCACTTAGAACATATGTAAGGTTCTGAAATTTACATCGTAGGTGCATTTCCACTGTGAGAGACAGAATTAAAAAAAAAAAAAAAAAAACAGGAAATCACATTGTATGATTTTTTTAAATACTTTTTTTATATTTTCTTGCTGAACACACACACACACATATATATATATATATATATATATATATATATATATATTTGAACACCTGAAAAAATAATTGTTAATATTTGGTACAATTACAGACACAACACAGATCTTCTCTAGATCTGTCAGGTTTCAGGGCTGTTGCTGAGCAACATGGAACTTCAGCTCCCTCCAAAGATTTTCTGCATTTAGGTCTGGAGACTGGCTCAGCCACTCCAGAACCTTGATATGCTTCTTACGGAGCAACGGTGCAACTGCTAATGCTAACAAAACAATGACAGGGACGTCTTATCATCACACTTTTTAGCGTTATTTACAGCTTACCGAAGTGCTCTGTTCATCATCTCAAAAGATAGAAGGAATTGAACCCTCAATCAGACGAAGTCTTTCGGCAAATCCTTCTTTATCCTGGTGGAGGTTGCTGAAGCAGTCATCCTTGAAGTGCTTCACGCACACAAAAATGACCTTACCCACAGATGTGGGTACAATTCCGTGAAAAATAAAACTTAATCAGGCACTTCGAAAAGGTTCTGATGCTGGTAGACGGTGTGATGAAGCGTGTGGGTTACTACATCCAACAACGGAACATTTTGACTTATCCTCTCGTAACTTCGGCATCCTTGAGCTTGGACTACAAAATAAAAGCGAGAAATAAAAATGGCGGATTGCTCAAAGTGTTGGGCCTGGAGTCGATGTCCTAATTTGGCAGTTCTGCTACAAATACTGTGACGTTATTGTTCAAAAAACGTAATCGAGAATCTAAAAATCGAAACAGATCGTCAGACGATTATCCATTTTGACAGCCAGGGCGATCAGGGAATCCAAGTCCTCCGGGGGATCCATCGGAAACAGCTGATCACAGACAGGGCCAGCCAGCCCGTATAGGAAAGTATCCTTCAGTGAGGCCTTGTTCCAGGCACAGTCCGCGGAGAGAGTCCGGAACTCAATCGCAAAGTCGTCCACAGACTCACACAGCCGAGATCGGCTATTCCAGTCAGCGGTAGCCCAAGCCTCTGCTCTCCCAGACAGGTGGGATATGATAGGCTGTTTCCACACGCTGGTTCCAACCCGTCTGTTAGCTGATTGACTGTTCGTGTGTTTCTGTCGGCTGAACCACAGACATGAATACGTGCTGAACGAAGACAGGGTCTGGGTATAATTGGATAATCCCAAATTCATCTGTAAACCAAAATTAAATAACCGTTTTTCTTCCTCTCCTTTTCAAACAAAAAACAAGAAAACCGTTTTACCGTTTTAATCAAAAAACCATAAAACAAATCCAAATTGGCCCGTTTTTCGATTGTCCCGTGTCCTTTTCTCTTTTACAATTGAACATTGAAAAACAGCAGTTTCCGTTTTCCATTCTCCTTTCCCCGTTTAGAATTGAAAATAGAAAATCAGCTGTTTCCTTTTTCCATTCTGAACTCTGAAACGAAAAACAAAGTCACGTAACACGAGGTCATGTGGTCTGGCTTTTTTTCAGAATAAAGGTGTCAGAATAAAAGCATACGGGGAGACAGAATATAAAGCAGGCACAAGATCTATCACAGAGAGTGATACATCATTAAAAGCCTTACAAAAGCTACATAAAGGTCAAGTTTTGGTGTTTTTTTTTTATTTCGACATGAAATTGCTGAGCCGGCCTGTCGTGTTTGAAAAACATAATCCTAAATGACCAGCAGAGGTCCCCACGTCCCAACAAACAATATGAGGACCAAATCCCTCGTGAAATCTGATCAGACTAAGATGATTTTTTTATGGCTCGCAGTGTTTACTTACATTACATGTTTATTCAAACAAGCACTTTTATGACCCCATATCAGGATGAGAGTGGTGATGTGGAGACATGCAAGAGATGTCCCTAAAAGGTAAAAAAGAGCTGTGTCCACATTGCAGCAATTCTGTACGTGCATTTGTATCCCGAATCAGCTGATCAGTCATTCGTCAAACTCTTTGCACGTTGTGCTCTCTTCTGAAGGCATCGGCTGTAATTTCTTTCAGCAAGGCTGGATCTTTACACTTCCTGAGACGTAAATCACAATCATGTATTTGTTCCCTTCATACACTTCAATAGGCTACAATTATTCAGCTGGTTTTCGTGACATATATATTTCGTGGTAGTATTAGTAAGAGTGGTCAAAGATTAGATCCAATATTTTATATTACAAAGTATTTATATCTTTTGACATTTCTATGAACAAAAAAAGTGCCACAATAACAATTAGAAAAAATATCAGGCACATTTAAAATATTGTATATACAGTAACTGACATTATGTAAAATAGTACATTAGCAAGTTTTAAAATCATAATTACAAAGTAAAATGTTAAAATCAACATATATGCTTGTTTTTTTAGACAACAGTTGCAACTATAGCATAGAGGAACAACAATATGCACATGATGACATGGAGCATTACTTCCAGGTTCCTTGGGAAAACAATGTCAGAATAATCCTGTCTATAATTCAAAGCCACACTGTTGCAGTGTCCTTTTAGCCTCTTCTGTGTTGTGTGTTAATGCAGACTTGACTCATACAGTCAATTTCCCATCTGTGAACTTTGACCTAGGTCTTTCACTCAGTTGTTACAGTAATTTAATTTCCCATTTAAAGTCGGTGATACATTGATTATTGGTTTAAAGCATATGAATGTGCGTGTCCAAAAATTCATTTTAAAAGACTGTGTTCATTTCTTTTAGTAGTTTGTTGAACAAACACTCTTCACAACATATAGAACTATTTCCTCTTAACTCATATACTCCAAATTCTGCTGACTCTAATGCTTTTGGTTGGAAAAACACTGAAAAATAAACAACCTGCACTCGGCCACTAACATTTTCTTTATCCTTTGTCTGTATTAAATTAAACTAGACAGAAAGTCGGTTTGGAAATACATGACTCTGATTTGGAAGGGAGTACGTTTCAGAAAGAGTGTTGTCCCCTCATGTATTGAAGAACTTAACTTTAACTCCCACATTGACTGTTGTATTGGCTACTATGGTTACTGTTTGTGTTCCTCCCTGTGTTAAGTGTTTATATAATGTGAGT
Organism: Gouania willdenowi; assembly: GCF_900634775.1. Taxonomy (NCBI): domain Eukaryota; kingdom Metazoa; phylum Chordata; class Actinopteri; order Blenniiformes; family Gobiesocidae; genus Gouania; species Gouania willdenowi. The sequence goes on from NC_041052.1 coordinate 27,519,723, forward strand.
CCATGTAACAACTGCACAAACTGGGGACAAGTATTGTATGTATACTCAACATTTCCTGGACTTCATGAATGGAATAGAAATGTCTAATTACTTAACTTAATATCAGAGTACACATACAGAAAAAATATCTTGGCTGTCCTGATCTGGTAACTCAATACCAACAAAATTCATACACCACAACACATTTGTCACAATACAAAATGTCACAAACTATCTGCAAGTACAATTACAGTCACAAACCATTTCTCTTCCTGGGAGATCTTGGGTGACCTTGGTTCCTGTGGGTTGTTGCTGCAGTTGACCTGCTTTTGTTTAGCATCATTGTAGGAGGCATGTTTAGGAGAATTAAGTGTAAGACACAATTTGTACCAGCAAATGTCGCCTTTCGGTAAAGGTGATACTCATTATTGGTAGAAACTTTCAAGGGATGTTTGGTGCGTTGCTACGGAGAGCACATAGGCCCTATACCTTTTTAACTGCTGTACGCCACGTTATGAAGTAATAGATATTTATAATGGAAATATGTGGACTATTAATTGAATACTGTACATATGGCATTAATGAATACAATCATTGAATGAGAAATAAATATTCTGTAAACAAAGAAGATATTGGACTGTCTTATTTCACAATCTTACGCTCAGGAGAAAGCCGACAAGCACGTCAATTAATAGTGGCTTTACGTTTATCACAATTATAATGCTGATGTTGATCCGAAAATTGCTATGTTCATGTAATCAGTCCTAACAATATTTGAATTAGCATATCTATAAAAGCAAGGAATCTCTTTCTCTGTGTGTGTGTGTGTGTGTGTGTGTGTGTGTGTGTGTGTGTGTGTGTGTGTGTGTGTGTGTGTGTGTGTGTGTGTGTGTGTGTGTGCGTGCGTGATTTGCTGTGACGTGTGGAAGCCTGCAGCCCTTGCCTGCGATTTGTTTTTGTGTTGAATGTTTCTATACTACAAGACTTATTTCCTCATACAAAAGTATTTTTGTTTATATATGAATTAGGGGTTTGAATGTGTATAATTATTACAGTATTATTTTTTATTTACTTGGTCTTGGTTTCATCAGGTTGCTGTGTAAGACTAGGTCACTGTACACAAAATAAATAAACTATCATGATGTCATTAAGCATACATACTGTACATAACAGTTGACTGTGGCCAGCAAGCTGAATGAAAATCAGAGGCAGTCGTAGACATGCTTAACAAAGTTGCTAAATATGTTTATTGAATAAAACATACAGTGTAATGGGTTGACTGAACTTTTACATTTTTATGGGCTATAATTGGAGAAAAGCTTGGTTTGCATCTACCTCTGTGGATGATTTGAAAAGTAACTACTGTCTCTAAATAAACACAAACTATAGTATTGATATAACATTATTTGGCAGCGAAACAGTGAAAATAATAATAATTACTTCAAAGCCACACTGGCTGCTGGGAATTATTTTTGAAGAATTGAGACAATGTAAAAAAAACAATGCAAAAGTTATAATTTGCTGTCCTACAAACAGATAACTATCCACTGCATCAATTTATGAATAATTAAATAACAACTCAGGTTTTTTTTTAACAGTTTGCCAAATAAAAAACAAAAAATGTGGATTTAATAATATGCTAAAAAGAAAAACATGAACAACTACATATACAATCTAAAACTAGACTCAAAGCAACTTATTTTTAAACGCCTCAAGCCATTCATTTTTTGAAATAGTCTCTGTACCAGTTGTATGTCTCAATGTTGTATACAAGTTGTGACAGCAGATGATGTGGTAAATGGGACCCGAGGCAATGGATGCAATCGTATTTCACTAGGGATTTGGTGTCTCATATTGTTTGTTGGGACGTGGGGACCTCTGCTGGTCATTTTGGATTATGTTTTTCAAACACGACAGGCCGGCTAAGCAATCTCATGTCGAAATTAAAAAAAACACCAAAACTTGATCTTTATGTACCTTTTGTAAGGCTTTTAATGATGTATCACTCTCTTTGATAGATCTTGTGCCTGCTTTATATTCTCTCTCCCCGTATGCTTTTATTCTGACACTATCACTTCCGCATGTCGGCTGAAAAAAAGCCCGACCACGTGACCTCGTGTCACGTTACTTCGTTTTTCGTTTCAGAGTTCAGAACGGAAAAAGGAAACAGCTGATTTTCTATTTTCAATTCTAAACGGGGAAAGGAGAATGGAAAACGGAAACTGCTGTTTTTCAATGTTCAATTGTAAAAGGAGAAAAGGACACGGGACAATCGAAAATCGGGCCATTTTGGATTTGGTTTCTGGTTTTTTGATTAAAACGGTAAAAGTTTTTTTTTTTTTTTGTTTTTTATTTGAAAAGGAGAGGAAGAAAAACAGTTATTTAATTTTGGTTTACAGATGAATTTGGGATTATCCAATGATACCCAGACCGCAGCTTCAATTCGATAGAATTACGGTTCAAAACAAACAAACAAACAAGCTAAAATTCTGTCTCACCCTGACGCACACATCGTCACAAACACTAGACAACACACTCACCATGGCTGAAGCACTGGACCCGAGCGGCGAGTTTGCTGCGGCGTCGATCGTCAGTGGTCAAAAAAATCAAACTCCAAAAGTCACATTTTGAACTATTTTGGCTTTTTAACAAGGTAGAGACAGAAAAGAGGCGCTTCCATCAAGCTGCATGAGCCAAAGGAGGGAACACATCTATCCTCAAAAAACACCTGCCGTGTCGTCACAGAGATTTATATCTAATACCAGGTTAGTACGCCCTGTTTATGTTCTCACTGGCTAATATTAGTTAAAGGATGTCAAAGTATAAAGCACCTACAAAATGCATAAAAATGTAGTTTTCACAGAGAATCAGTTCCTGTTTATTGTATTTTGTCCTATATGGTACGGGAGAAGAAACATGATTGTCAAGTAGATTTTTTAAAAGGCAGTGGATTTGTTTTCCTAAGTTGATTATTTATATAGTAAATGTGCTAAGGAAACTGAATGATTATTTAATTTCAACCATATAAATTCTAACTTTAATTTGTTTTGTATTCCTTATATGCTTTTGTACATGTACTCTTATCACGCACCAAACAACACTATAAGTAATGAATAAGAATTTATAACTTGTCCAAATATATTGGCAACTTCTATCATAGTGGGGCCACAAAAATGGGTTTGTGTGCTTGGAGGGTCACATAATCAACATTCATGTTGGCATTTAGAATAATGAGCGAATTTTGTGTCTTTCTGTCATTCTGTGTATGTTTGTTGTTGTCTTACTCGTTGTCAGACATTTTGTGCAGTGCTGTAGTCGTGTATTTTTCCTGTAAAATATATGTATATTTGCAGTCATATTATGTATTTGTGCTGCCATTTTGAATTTTTGGAGTCATTTTTGTGTCTTTCTGACTTTTGTTGTCATTTACTGTAATGTTGTATATTTTTCTGAGTAATTATTTGTATTACTGTTGCTTTTTTCTCATTTTTGTAGTAGTTTTGAGTGTTTTCTGTTTTTCCTCATCTTTTACTGTATTTTCCTGCAATGTTGTAATTCTTTGTCATTTTTTGTGTTTTCTTGCTCTTGTTTTGTGTATTTTTCTTTCATTTTGTACATTTACTTTGGGGGTCACATAACATTAGTGTAAATAACCCCAGGTACATTTCTGTGTGTAAACAAGATTTAAAATGTTTTATTTTGTGCTTATCACTGTTTTACAATCACTTGTAGTTAACTTCCGGTTAGATGTTTGATGCTTTTATTTTGGCAGCATCACTTCCTGTTTGCCGTTTGGCGCTTAAGGTAACTTGATGTTGATGGAAACACGGAGAAGTAGAAGAAACCAACACAGAGCGGCTTTAAAAGTGTTTTATGTTTAGCTGCCCCCTTGAAGAGGCACAAGATACGTTTGAAATGTTTGGGAATACTGCATGAATGTTTGGTGTGGCCAGAGTTGTATGTTTGCTGGGTTTTATAATGTGTGTCTGAACTTATGCACATGTTTAGCATTTCATGCAAGGATGTAAGAGCTTAGCATTTAGCTTATACTTTGTTTTTGTATATTTCAGCTCTTACGGTGAATTTAAGGTTTACTGTCAAATAAACCTGTTTCATCAGTAAAGTCTCAACCTTCATTGGGGGGGGGGGGGGGATATGCCGCATTTGGCCCCCGAGCTGTCTGCGCTAGTAACATGTATTAATTAATTAGGAAACGCACCTACAATTATTTAATGGATTTAATGTTTTACTAATGTTAATGTCAAATATATTAAGCGATGGAGTGTAGTTGGGGAATATGTCACAACAGAATTAACTAACTTTAAATTGAAAAAATGGAGTTTTAAATATTATATATATATATATATATATATATATATATATATATAGTAATTTTTCACAAACTACAACCTAAGTGGTGTAAAAAATGTTTTTAAGCTTAAAGAATATAGTGTATTCTCTGGGATAGGATCCCCCCAGGCCCCCCTACAGTGGGTTTTGTTGTCACATTTTTCATGTCGTTGGTGTTTAAATGTCTGTAATTAAAACTAGCATTAGGAGGCCACAGGGCCGCAGGGAGAGCTGCTGGGATGGAGGTGAGGACATCAGTCTTAAGGTATAAATCAATGTTAAAACAGGCCAATGTGATGTTAAAAAAGGCCTTTTTTTTTTTTTTTTGCTGGAATGCATCATGTCATTAAAGTCTCACATTTTCTGAAACGTGGCAGCCCTGCATACTATTGTGCCAAACAGTCACAAGCCAAGAAGTTAAAACATCAGTGCCTCGGTATCCTCCATTGTCTGTCTCTGCCAGCATGTGGGCGTGGGTCTCGTCGCACCGAAAATGACGTCATATGGCAGTGTCTCGCGTCTGGTCCTTGCTCAATTGAAACGCTCTGCAAAAACAGTATCGGGTCCTGAATGCGAGTGGAGTAGAGCCAATACCACCAGTGGAAACACGCCTTTAGATTTTTCAAAAGATGTACAAAAACATTTCAAGTTTGAATTGAATGTTATGCAAGCTAATATATTGCCAACTGGGTTTAGAATTTATTTTTCATATCTTTAATTCAGGACCTCTTTGTGACACACACATTCGTGGGCCTGCACTGACCTACAGTGGGCCTGCACTGACCTACAGTATGTAAATGTGTTCATTGTGACTAGATTTACTTATGAGTGAGTTTTTTTCGTCCCCCACAGTACATCACAGTCATGCATGAATAGCTTTGTCCGGACAGGTCCTTCATGCACCGTGGAGGAAGCTGCACATCTTACCCGATGGGTTATAGCAGTTTTACTTTTTTCATTATTCAGATTCAGATTTGCTTTATTGTCATTGCAACAAGTACAACGAAAGGTATGGTGCTGGCCATTCTGTGCAAAAAGACAACAAAATATATAATAAATATGAAATATTTAAAAACTTTGTTATAATAAAAATACAATACAACAAGATGAAATAAAATTAAATAAGCACAGTCTCAAACACAATATGCACAGTCTAAAACACAAAGCACAGTCTAAAACACAAGATTGAAAAAAGGTAAGTACTGGAGGTGCAGATAAGCTGTAGTGTGTACAGGTATATGCTGTACATTGCAGGATGGATATACTGTAACACCGAGGTAGAATCAGTTGTATCAGTATATTGCACATATTACAGACACGTTATTTAGAGCTCTTACAGCAGTTGGAAAAAAAAGCTGTTTTTCAGTTCATTAGTCCTGGTTTTGATGGCCCTGTACCATCTGCCCAACGGCAGTAGCTCAAACAGGAAGTAGCCCAGTTGGTAGTAGTCCTTCAGGAAGGAGTTGGCTCTCCTGAGACAGTAAGAGCCATAAAGGTCCTCCAGTGTGGGCAGAGGGCACCCAATGACCTTCTCAGCCATTTTGGTGACCCTCTGGAGTTCTTTCCTGTGTGCCCCTGTGCAGAGGTGTGGTGGACAATCCTGACCCTCTGTGGGCGTTTTGTTAAAAAGTCCTTAATCCAGAGGCATGTGGAATGAGGTAGACCGAGGTTCAGCAGTTTCCTTACCACACCGTGTGGGAGGATTGTGTTAAACGCCAAACTATAATCCACAAAGAGAAGGCGAGTGTAGTGTAGCGCTGCGTTCATGACGTCCCCTGTTGATCTGTTTATCTTGATGGCAAACTGCTATGGGTCCGAGCTGGGGGTTATGAAGGTCATGATGTGACTCCTAACCAGTTTTTCAAAGCACTTCATCACCACTGGTGTGAGCGACACCGGCCAGTAGTCGTTGAGGCTGGTTGTGGTTTATTTCTTGGGTAGGGGGATGACAGTGGAGGTCTTCAGGCAGGATGGGACTGCAGACTGGGTCAGTTACAGGTTGAACATCCTGGTAAAGATTCCAGCGAGCTGGTCGGCACAGTCTTTCAATACCCACGCTGAGACGTTGTCTAGGGTATATAAACCTAAGGAAATAGGTTGTATATTGTATTTTTTGCCCTGGGATTTGTTTACTGTTAAGTTGAAGTTTTTGAAAAATAATTCTGAATAACATTTTGAGGAATAACTGACAATTGCTTGCTCATTTTAAGAGGTCTTTCATATTTCGTAACACACTATTGATATAGTTGTTTACAAACACAAAAGTGTCATTTACCCGAATAATCGATGAAAAAAAAAAGACAAACTACAGTACTCCATTACAGAAATATTTGATAGCTGCAGCACTAAATGTGAGTTTCTCAAAGTGTTTCTCCAGGCATAACTTTATGCTGGTGCACTGCTTTTTCCCAATTTATTCGTTTTAATATATGAAAACAATCACTCTACACATTTCACAACAAACCTACAGTAAATGTCCCTGACGTCCCACCTTCAAACACAACCTAATTTGTCCATCCAAGCAACTTAACCTCCCACTTTTCTATAGCAATACATACTTCCTACAGGCACTGCACTATAGTTGTGACAATGTGAGATCAATTGAGGATAGTTTTTCATGTGAATCCGATAGTGAGGACAGGGATCTTGATATTTAGTGTTGTGTATATGATAATAAATGTGATATAGGACATATATATTTAATATGAATAAATCAAAATTAATTCTTGTTTACAATAATCACTACTGTGAATATGTACATGTAGGGCCCTATAAAATCCGCGTTAACGGAATCGCGGACAGAATCATGGAATCGACCAATAAAAACAAAATGGAAATGGACAAAATTGGCATGAAATGCCATCACCGTGGTGCAAAGAACGTTTTTTATGGGGAAATGTTTCCGGGGACCGCTTATTAGGTGCACCACCCTCTCTCCTCCTGTCCTGGCTGTATTAAACTCATCTTAAAACAACCTCTAAAACAACACAAATCATCACTGACTCCTCACTACAGAACCTCTAGTGCCAGTTTAACTATGCTGTGCCTGCAAAGCTCTGCCCGTTGTCACGGCAAATTTGCGGTTGACCTCATTTGGAGGCATGATTTATTGCTTTGGTTGAATGATGGAGTCCAGGCGAGGCATTGATGATTTTATAAAAAAGATTTATTATAAAATTAAATAAAAAGGAGTAAAAAAGAAGCTTCCATCCTGAAAGAATGAAAGGCAAAAGGCTCGTGGAAGAGCAAAAAGGCAAGACCCACTCTAACTAACAGTTTCACAGCTTTAGCTTTTATACAGATAACAGAAAAGGTTCCACCCTGAGGTGAGGAGAAGGAGGGAGTCAGATGCCCAACAGTGGAAACATTTGAGGATGATGAAGACGTGTATATTATGAGGAAGATTGGGCGCCACTCTTATCTATCCTTGATAGTGTGTGTGTTCGTGTGTATGGCCTTCAGCAGAGACTCTGTGTTGCACTGAGTACAATACGATCTGTACTGTTTAATCTAACATGATTCAGCTGTTCAAAAGTGCGAAGAGTAATGGAGTCATCATGTATTAAAACATGACAAATTGTACACATGAACACACATTTGACGATATTATGATGAATATAAAAATTGCCATAACACGGTGTTTCGTGTAGAGCAGCGGCACTCCTTGAAAATGTGATCAGCTTTAATCATCTTCACCTGCTCAGTGTTCGAACTGTTATGTCTGGTTAACTAAGAATAACTCAGTCCATGTTGTCTTTTAGTTCTTTTTATTCCAGCCTTTTGTCCGTGTCTTAAGTACACATTCACAGTCAACAAGCTACCTCAAGTAAAAAAAAGTTAAAAAATTACCTGTGTCATGTTGTGGGAGTGGTGGCCTAGTGGTTAAGGACGCTCGCCTTGTAATCAAAGGGTTCCCGGTTTAAGCCTTACTTAAACTGTGGGATGTTGAGCAAGTCCCTTAACCCCGAACTGCTCCCCAGGCGCCGCAAAATGGCTGCCGACTGCCCCCAGGGGATGGGATAAATTGCAGAGGACACGTTTATATGTGTAACAATGTGTAACATCATATACCAATAAAGTTTGAGTTTTTTTTATAAGCAAGTATTAAAAAAGGAACAAACAAACCAATGATCTTCAAAGTCAAACACCTCACTTTCTATTACTGAACACCTGATCCTGTGGTTTCATATAATTTTGTATTTTTTGGAGGATAAATAGGTTTCAAAGAGGTTTCTTCTCTGAATATTTGAATTTAGAACTGCTAATCCTCAGAACCCATCTGAGGATTACCTTCAAACTTTTGTGGTGATTTCAATCCAAACATGCAAACAGCATGAATTAATTTCCACTGTTGACGAGCAGCATCACTAGCTTACTAAAAAGGTCTCATACTTGTACTAAATTCTCCTACCAAAAGAAAAACAATATGAAATTACTCAAATGTGCACAAAGGTCATCAAAGTACCTCTGAAGGAAAACTTCTGTAATATGTAGATGACATTTACATGAAATTATCAGAATTGTGTTTGTTTTCTTTTTTTTGTAATCAACCATATTAGTTAAAGTCCTTTCTGCTCTGACCAACAGAGAAAACATCATCACCAAGAAACTCGAGGTCAAAAAGCTTTTATTCACCCCTGAAACACACATGGCACTCCTCATTGTTGTAAAGGTGGGAGTTGTGTTCTCGGAGGCAGCTGAGGGTCCTGCTCACTTTGCTCCTGCTGAAACAGGAGGAGCTGGAGCAGGGTCCGGTTCTGGGCCTGGAGTTGGATCAGGGATGGTGAAACAGCCCCTATTGTGCCACTGCATGTCCCGCACACGTCGAACAGACTGGATTTGAGGCATAGGTGCCTCCCAGTCATTCCAGTGCTTGAAATCTCCCTGTTCGAATATAAACTGGCGACCTCTGTAGCCTGGGTACATGTAGCCGACCCACCTGGAGGAATGGAAAAGTGCCATGTTGGCCTATCAGTGCTAATCCTCAGGATATTGGTATAAAATGTTATTTTTCCATATGAGGTTTCACTATTGGTCCTAGGGGGGCTCTGTCCTGCATCAAATCTAAAAAATGTGTAAATATTCTTGCATGCAGAAGGCCTTCACTTAAGTGTCGAAGAGAGAGAAGTGTAAAACATGCAGGACAGTCCCCGTCCCCGAGGAACAGGAATGAAAATTAAATTGCTTTCAACTTTCAGGGTTACTCACACTCCGTTAATAGCCTTAATGCTGGCTACACGGTCCTGAAACCCATGGCCCCACAAGCTGGGCACATCATCATCATCGATCTCCATCTTCCTTCCAGTAAAGCCTGGGTTGTCATAGAGGTGTAGCTTGTGTTCAGCACTGTCCTGTTGACATGAAAGTCCCAAAAATACTGGACTTAAAAAAAGAATGAATTGAAATGAAAAATAAGGATGGAGAATTGGGTGCTTTTAATCAGTCACCCACCACTTTTAGAGGGCGCAGAGATAAGAGTGAGTAGCTGATCTGACTGTTGGTCCAAGTGTCCCAGCGTGGATACTCGCCCTTTTCCAGGATAAATTGCTCCCCTGTGAAGCCGTGCCGGTCGTATCCCACCCAGCTAGAAGGAAACCAGAGCCAGTCATCAAAGTCATGGACTTTGATGACTGGCTCTGGACATGGACATGAATTCAAATATGAGACGAGTAGACTTACGGTCCTGACTCAACAATCAGGGAGCCAACCTTCTCCAAACCCTTTCCACGCAAATCTTTACACTCTGCTGAAAACTCCACCTTACGGCCCTGGAAGTTTTCAAACTCAAACAGCACCACCTAAACCACACCAACAAAGGGAGATGAATGTGTGAGTCACCATTAGTAGATGTAACATCTACTGAAGACCTTTATGAAGGAGATTGTAATTAGTCAGTGAAAAAGACCTTAATGCAAATATATAGAAGGTCTGTCCAGTAGCTGATCATCCTGTTGGACTCTGACCTTCATGTGTGCACAGTGAAGTACCTTATATGAGGCTCCAGCTCCACCCTGGCTCTTCCCAGCAGTCAGCTGCTCCGGGACATTATGCTGCTCCGACATCCTCCTGATCCACCACTCTTCACACAAAAACACAAAACCAGTCATTATGCATGTGCAGAGATAAACATTTAAAGACTAGGGAACGACCACAGGTTAGACCTCTAAACATGGTTATGTTCTTTTGGACCTTCAGTGGCATTGACTGCTGTTAACCATTTGTTTTATGAAGTACACTCCTGTAATCCTGTACAACCTTCAAACATGGAGCGCTGAAACTCCCTTTCCATCTCTGTGTAGATCTCCACTATCCACTAGTTTTTACCTGTCTGGCTGCCTGAAGGTGGAAACGTTACTGGTTTTCACGACCACTTGGTGTTTGGTGGGGTAGAGCCAACAGAAGGCAGGGATGAGAGGGGGGTGTATTTATGGTTTATTTCTGGCCACAGCAGCAGAAAAGAAGGAGCTGTTGATGCAGCAAGTCTAGCTCACATTGTGTCTGTAACAGTGGCTCTCAATATGCAGCTGTGTTGGCACACGGCGTGCTGCCCGTCCGCCTGCCTGCTAGCGAGCACTGTGTTTGGGCACCAGGGGAGAGAGCCAAGAGGATTCAGCAAACAAGCCTGCTCAGCACAAACGCGCACACACACAGACAATTGAGCTATATCTTGCATTAACTTTCTATACGTTCCTTCTCCCATGGCTCATTCATTGTCAAATCCTAATGGAGATTGTACGAGAGTCTTTTTGCTGACATTTTTCATTAAAATTAAAAGTTATTGTTCTCTTTTCATCCTACTTGCTTTCTCTTCTCTCTGCCCTATGTTTGAAGCTCTAATCATTGGCCTCTTAAATGGGCTCCGTTACACGTGTCAGGAAAATATCCATACTTGGCTGTAAAGAGCAACTACTTAGCTCTCAGAAACTGTTAAAAATGTGATCTCAATGGTACGTTCAGAGATGGAGGTTTCCATTAGTTTTACACAATGGGCAGAATGTGAAAAATGGTCACGAGAGAGTAAAACTGGACGTATGGTCACCCTATGTAAACATTTGAGGTCATATAAAATGTTTAGAGAGCCCACAATAATGCGCACAATTAAAAACAAAAATACTGTGTATCTTGATAAATTCTTTGTGTGTGTGTAAAGTGGTGTCGGATCCATGGAAATGAGGAGGATGCGACTTTTAAAGTGTTATGACAATTATTATATTCATCATATCATCAAATGTGTGTTCATGTGTACAATTTGTTATGTTTTAATACATGATGACTGCATTACACTTTGCACTTATACACGTCTTCATCATCCTCCAACGTTTCCACTGTTGGGAGCATCTGACTCGCTCCTTTTCTTTCTCTCAGGGTGCAACTTTTTTCCCTATCTGTATAAAAGCTTAAACTGTATACCCTGAGCCGGGGACAAGACCTTTTGGACCATCCTGCTTAGTACGGGGCCGCCTTTCCTTCCCACAGGATGGGACTCTTTTTTTTGTACTCCTTTTCATTTAGTTTTATAATAAATCTTTTTTTTTTATAAAATCATCAAGCTTTGACTGGACATCATCATTCAACAAGAGCAATAAATCATGTCTCCAAATGAGGTCAACCGCAAATTTGTCATGACAAATGTCACTGCTGACCTTTGAGGTTCTTTGTGAGCAACGAGAGGAGAGCTGTGTGCAACTTTGAGAAGAAAGGAGCATTTACAAGACACAGAGACTGATCACTTGACCTCTACAGGACCAGAGAAAGACTTCAGACCAGGACCAGAGAAGAATTTTAGGACCAGGAAGACCAGAAAAGGACTGTAGGATCAGGAGTTTGCCATGGCCCTGCAAATGGCAGTAGGTAAGACATGTTTCAATTAGTGTTATCTGATAGGCATATTTTAATCATTTTAGCACTAAACATACATTATGATTTATAATTGTCATGATTCTGTAGGTCTGTCTGAATCAGGTTTGGGGCTTGAGACATGTATGTTTTATATTATAGGCTTACAGAAAATGGTTTTAGCATAATGAAAATCAAGAAATGCTGATAGTTTGTCATTTGTTATGTGTTACTTTTGCTTCTGTGATCATTTTACTCTGATGTAACATTTGAAGTGAGCGTTTAGGTTGCTGAGACTGTTTTGCAGAGGTGTATTTAACAAAAAAGTAGATGTACTTAAGTCCTGCACTGAGGTAGCTTTGATTGAAATGTATACTTTATTCCAGTCTATTTTTACTTAATATTTTTGAGAGAAAATTGATACTTTGACTTCATTACACTTCCCACAACAACCAAAGTACTTTTTGCTTTTGTTTGTTTTTAAGCAGCCAATAACATTCAATCAAACTGAAAAAATGTTGTTGACTGGGTAAAATGTAGAATGGATGCTGTTTGCATTGCTTGTGATTGAATATTTCTTTGATTTATTCTACTAATGCCAGTGAGTAGAATAAAGTAAATTGTTGGAAGTAAATAATCATTACTTCCAACAATGATTATTTTCTCGAAGGATTTCTCCTCATTTAAGTTTAAATGGCTTATTTCCCCCCTCTTATTTGCCAAGGGAGACCCCCGTAGCCCGTAGCAGGCTGGTATTTAGGCCAAGGCCTCCTCTTCCATGCTGAACATTCCCAACAATGTCAGCATGTCTGAGAGCTGATGTTGCCTCCTCCACTGCTGTTGCTGGAGTCCATTTGCGCCCAGTAGCTAAGATTGGTGGGTTGTTTCTCACCACTTTGTCTTTGGATTCGTTCAGTGTCACCTGTAGTCATGTTTTAGCGCACTTGAACTCCTCTGTGAGACTGGTGAGGGGCAACTTGAGAACACCATCTCCATAGAGGCCTATGCTGGAGAGGCATCGCAGAAGTCCAAGCCACTTTTTGATGTATGCTGTGACTTCTCTTTCCAGCTTCTCTACTGTTGAGATAGGGACTTCATACACTGCAAGGGGCCACAGGGTAGAAGACCAAATTGAAGGCACCAAATCTTTAACTTCCCAGGTAACTGGGTGTTATCGATGGACTGTAGGCCAGCGCTGATGTCCTTGCACAGCTGTTGCACCTGGTACCTGTCCTTCAGGCTTGTGTCGTAGCACCTTCCGAGGCTTTTGAATGGCTGTTCAGATACTGTATGATAAAAAATCACTGGAAAACCACTTATCTGTTCATTTTGGATGTCTCTCCGTTTTCCGCTCTCTAGTTCCCGCCTGCTTTGTGCCCGCTGGCTTTCTCGACCTCAATCTCCTCTGCCATAAAGGTCAAAGCCAGGGTCAGCTGTATGCTCTCTCCTCCTGTCCTGGCTGCATTAAACTCATCTTAAAACAAGCTCTAAAACAACGCAAATCATCATTGACTCCTCACTACAGAACCTCTAGTGCCAGTTTAACTTTGCTGTGCCTGTAAAGCTCTGCCCGTGTTTCGTGTAGCACAGCGGCACTCCTTGAAAACGTGATCAGCTTTAATCCTCTTCACCTGCTCAGTGTTCAAACTGTTATGCCTGGTTAACTAAGAATAACTCAGTCCATGTTGTCTTTTAGTTCTTTTTATTCCAGCTTTTTGTCCGTGCCTCGTAAGTACACATTCACAGTCAGCAAGCTACCTCAAGTACAACCGTTTCAGTGGGAACTTCTGGTTCACAAAATAAAAGTCAGTTGGAGCAACGTTATTAGAATAGTACATTCTAACATCTCATCAGAGCTTCAGTAAAATGCATGTTGAAATAATTAATTAATACAAAATTAACTAATGAAACACAATAATGAAAACAATCAAAGTTTATACTTAAGGAGAGGTGAGGACGCGAGAGAGAGGTAAGTCACGCGAGACAGTCTGTGAAAATTCAACATGGCGGCTCACTGCCTTGACTAGCTTACCAACTTTGTTTACTTGCACATTAACGCTTCTTACCGTTAAATCCACGCCACAAACGAGAGCCAACCACGCGCCCTCTCACCAGCCAGAGTGGAGGACCTCGAAGAGTTTATCGACCGATATTACGCCGAGTACGTGATGGAAACCAGACTGAAAGCTGCGAGCACATCAGGTAAGTCTGCTAAACGCCGTAAAAATGAATCGACATCGACAGACACGTCAGATCTGGAGGCAGAATCTCACACCGAGGTCCTAAAATCCATCAACAAGAGGCTGGGTGTGGTCGACTTGCTGCACCAAGATTTTCAGGAAAGCCTGGAATCTCGCAGTATGCGAGATTGGATATCCAGGACTGTAATATCCAGGACAATGTAATATTCTCAGGCATCCCAGAAACCCCCAACGACGACCCAGAGGCTCTGCTGAAAAACTTAATGTCTTCTGCGCTTAAAATCCCGGCAGAAACCGTGAAAAACATCACCTTTCACCGTGTCCATCGTCTCGGTCCACGCAGAGGTAACCACCCACACCCTATCATTGCCAAATTTGAACACTTTCAACAGAAAATCCAGGTTAAAAGTAAAGGTAGGGAACTTAAAGGTACGCAATTCGGCATGAATGATCAATTCCCTCGAGAAATAAATGAATGCCGAAAAACCCTGTATCCTACAGTATATTCAAAGAAAACCGACAGAGAGGCCGTAATTCAAAACTGGTCGTAGACAAGCTTTACATTGATGGTCAACTGTTTAGGGATTCTAACGTCACCCCCTGGCTCTACTAAGAAAAATGAAATAAAATAAAACATTTAATAAAATAAATTTAAAAAAGAAAATTAAAATTAAAAAAAAAGAAAGAAAAAAAAACAACAACAAAAAAAAACAGGTGATTTATGAGTTAATTATGAAAGGATAATTCTCCACTCATGGTGTAGTTAAGGTAGCACTATTTGAAAGGTAAAATGTGTGTGTGTGTGTGTATATATATATGTAGGTATGTGTGTGTATATCTATATATGTGTGTATGTATGTTAACAAAATAAAAAAACAAACAAAATAAACAGAAAAAATTAAATAAAAATAATAATAATTCAAAATGTATGTATATATATATATTTATCTGAAATAATTGAAATAATTCAAAAGGAAAATAAAATATAATCATGGATATGTGTGCATAAGTGAGTGTGTATGTGTGTGTGTGTATATAGGCTTGCACAGATGTTGGTAAACATATAGGCGCGTACAGTTTCACAGGACACTCTCTACCCCCATGTCACCTCTTTCTACTCCAACCCCTAACCTTTTTTTTTTTTTCACATCCACTCAATACCCCCCCTCCTACGCTTTATATATTTACCCCTTGCATGTTTTATTCTTTTGGTACTGGTTGTTGTTGTTGTATGTTTGTGCTTCTCACTAACCTTCTCAACCCAGCCCCTTACCCCATGGTGGTATCGCATGATAAGTACTTCTTCTCTTTTTTTCTTGCATCGAAGTCTCTCACAACACAGCTGGGCACAAATGCTCTCAGACTCTTGGTTATGCTCACATTCGTATGGACTAAACCGCACTCCTTTCCATGTCTCAGTAACATCTTGGAATGTGCGTGGCATTAGCTCGCAGGCTAAAAAGATTAAGATATTTGATTATGTATCAAGATTAAGCAGACATTGTTTTCTTTCAAGAAACTCACTTAAATCAGAAGAAAAATCTCTGACAGACTCAAATTTTAACAAGATATATAAATCGTGTTTCAATTCCAGGCAAAGAGGAGTCTCGGTTCTTTTCAACAAAAGGTTGCTCTTTAACATAATCAACTCCACCATAGACCCAGAAGGTAGATATATTATTATCAAAGTGGTAATCTATAATAAATGTTTCACAATTCTAAACCTCTATGCCCCCAATAATGACAACCCTGAATTCTTCCACAGAGTTTTTTCAGAGTTATCGGACCTTTCTGCAGACTCATCATTAATCATCGGAGGTGACTTCAAACTGACACTCAACACATCATTAGACAGATCCAGTAAGTGCCCAAATACAAAACCATCTCGATCTGCTAAAGTATTAATGAATTACATGGATGATCTTGGAATAGGTGACGTATGGAGACTGAACAATCCAACTAAAAAAGAATACACCTTCTTCTCCCCTGTGCATAAATCCTTCTCCCGAATTGACTTTTTTCTCTCAAACAATTCCATCGCACATAAGATTTCCTCTAAAATACATCCTATAATTATTAGCGATCATGCCCCGATATCCCTCACCCTGAAGTGTGAATCTAATCAGAAATTATCCTCTCTGTGGCGCTTTAATACTTCATTACTTAATGACAGTGAATTTGGTAAAATAATAAGAAAAGAATGGGAGGACTTTCTATTAACAAACGATTCCCTGGAAGTGTCACCGTCCTTACTATGGGAAACCGGCAAGGCTGTCATCAGAGGGAAGATTATATCATACTCTTCTTATAAGAAAAAACAGGAACAGATAGCAGAAAAAAACGATTGAAGAAAAAAATTAAGAAACTTACGGAAGAATACGCAGCTAACCCGTCTGAACTTTTATGGAAAAAACTCCAAAATACAAAACTTAATCTGGACATAATTTTATCTAACAAACGGATTTTATTTTACAGCAATTACGGTACAAAAACTTTGACTACAATAATAAATCAGGCAAATATTTAGCAAATCAGCTTAAACACAACAAAGAAAACTATTTCATAGCGGCAATCTCTGATAATTCAGGTCAAACTTTAAACTTACCTCAGGACATTAATAAGATTTTTCATGATTGTTATCAAAATTTATACTCATCTAACTTAAACCCTGACCCTGAAGATATTAAAACCTTCCTCAATAACTTAAACCTACCACAGCTCACCATAGATCAGAAAACCACCTTAGACTCATCATTAACCTTACAAGAACTACAAAATGCTTTGGATAGCATGTCAACAGGCAAAGCACCAGGTCCAGATGGGTTCCCTGCTGAATTCCTAAAACATTTCTGGTCAATGCTGGCTCCGCTCTTTTTCAGAGTCGTAACAGAGATTAAAAATAAATGTTACGTAGGAGGCCACATGAATACAGCAAACATTAAATTACGACTTAAACCAGACAAAAAACCTATTTTACCCTCAAGCTACCATCCCATCTCACTTATTAACACAGACATAAAAATTATTTCCAAAGCACTTACTTCCAGGTTAGAGGAAGTAGTACAGTCAATTATATACCAAGACCAGACAGGATTTATTAAAAATAAACACTCCACAGACAATGTTAGAAGGCTGTTTAATTTGATCAACATGGCACAAAACTCTAAAAAGAAAACAATAATCTTGTCACTTGACGCAGAAAAAGCATTCGATAGAGTCAACTGGTCATTCCTCCTTGCTGTCCTTGGGAAATTTGGCTTTGGAGAATCATTCATACAATGGACTAATACTAATACTATACTCTAAACCTAAGGCCTCAGTAACCACAAACAAAATAACATCCCAAAGCGTCACACTGCAGAGGGGAACCAGACAAGGTTGCCCACTATCACCTTTGCTTTTTGCAATATTTGTTGAACCTCTCGCAGCAGCTGTTCGTCAGAATACTGTTATTAAAGGAATCCACTCATCCATTTCAGAACACAAAATTAATCTTTATGCGGATGATACTGTATATT
Organism: Gouania willdenowi; assembly: GCF_900634775.1. Taxonomy (NCBI): domain Eukaryota; kingdom Metazoa; phylum Chordata; class Actinopteri; order Blenniiformes; family Gobiesocidae; genus Gouania; species Gouania willdenowi. Next base: position 27,537,607 of record NC_041052.1, read on the forward strand.
ACTCTATCTGGAAGAACCCCAATCCTCATTAGAAGAAGTGTTTAAACTAATAAACAGCTTCTCAAAAATTATCAGACTAAATAAATCAATTTATTTTATTGCAATAACAAAACATGCATTGCTGTCTCATAATGATTGCACTTCTTGTAGTGCTGACCTTTGACAGCATGTGCAGACGAGAAAAAAAACAAAAAAAAAAACGTATACTTCAATCAATCAATCAATCTTTATTTGTATAGCGCCAAATCATAACCAATGGTATCTCAAGACACTTTACAGTAGAACAGTCTTAAGGACGGACTCTTCATTTTATGGATACACACATATGCATATATACGTATATACACATACATATGTATCCCACACCCAACATGAATTCATCATGGCGGCAAGGAAAACCTTCTGTTAAGCAGCAGGAACCTTGTGTGGATCCCATTCCTATGATGAACAGCCATCCACGTTATGCTGTGTTGGGTGTGTGCAGAGGAAAGGGTGGAGACAGAGCCGCTGAGACTCTGTAACTCCACACTGAGGATCCCACGGACCTGCAAGACAAAAGCCAGAAGGAGTACAGGAGCAAACACACAAGGGAAGAAGCAGACATAGAGGGAGTGTTTGAGAGAGGAATGGGACCCTCTCCGGTCCCTCTCTAACCTAAATGACCTCTCTCTTAACGCCCTCTCCAACCTCTCTCCAACCGAGCATGCCAGACCCCCCCCCCCGGCAGTCTATGCCTATTGCATCTTAACTATGAGCTATCAGCTGGTTCCTAACTAAAAGCTTTACCAAAGAGGAATGTTTTGAGCCTAACCTTAAAGGTAGAGAGGGTGTCTGCCCCCCGAACCGTGGTTGGTAGATGGTTCCAGAGAAGTGGGGCCTGATAACTGAAAGCTCTTCCTCCTATACTACTTTTAGAGACAAATGGAACAACGAGTAGTCCAGCATTTTGAGAGCGTAGTGTTCTGAGGGGATTGTATGGCACTACAAGCTCCTTGAGATAGACTGGTGCCTGTCCATTTAGGGCTTTATAAGTGAGAAGAAGAATCTTGAATTCTATTCTATATTTTATGGGAAGCCAATGCAGAGAGGCTAATACAGGAGTAATGTGATCTCTTCTCCTAGTTTTAGTCAGTACACGTGCTGCAGCATTTTGAACCAGCTGAAGTGTCTTAAGCGACTTGCTCGGGCAGCCTGCTAAAAGAGAATTACAATAATCCAGTCTAGAGGTAACAAAAGCATGGACTAGTTTTTCGGCGTCACCCTGAGACAGGATAGGTCTGATTTTAGCAATGTTACGGAGATGAAAGAAGGCAGTTCTTGAAGTTTGTTTTATGTGAGAGTTGAAGGATAAGTCCTGATCAAATAGAACCCCAAGGTTTCTAACAGTTGTGCTTTGTGCCAGAGTAATGCCATCTAGGGCAGTTAGGCTAGCAGGTTTCTCTAAGGTGTCGTGGGCCCCGTACAATGACCTCAGTCTTGTCTGAGTTGAGAAGAAGAAAATTTTGGTCCATCCAGGCCCTAATGTCCTTTAGACAGGCCTCAAGTTTAGATAGCTGATTTGTCTCACCTGGCTTCATTGATACATACAGTTGGGTATCATCAGCATAGCAGTGAAAGTTAACAGAGTATTTTCTCATAACATTACCAAGGGGGATCATATAGATACAGAAGAGGATTGGACCTAGCACAGAGCCCTGAGGAACCCCCGTAGCTTACTTTAGTGTACACAGAAGACTTATTATTCACGTGTACAAACTGGTACCTATCAGATAGTTAGGACTTAAACCAGTTTAGGGCAGTCCCTGTGATTCCAAGTAATTTCTCTAATCTCTCTAGTAGAATATAGTGATCTATAGTGTCAAAAGCTGCACTAAGATCTAATAAAACCAGCACTGAGAGTCATCCTTCATCTGAAGCCCAGAGTAGATCATTAGTTACTTTAACTAAAGCAGTCTCTGTGCTGTGTTGAGCTCTGAAACCTGACTGGAAGTCCTCGAACAGGCTGTTGTTTTGAAGAAATTCACAGAGCTGAGCCGCCACAACTTTCTCAAGAATCTTTGAAATAAAAGGAAGATTAGATATAGGCCTGTAGTTTGCTAAAGTGCTGGAATCAAGAGTAGGTTTTTTGAGAAGGGGTTTGATTACAGCTACTTTAAAGGACTGTGGCACGTAGCCTATTGATAGGGATATATTTATTGTCTCCAACAAAGATGGGCAGACCAGGGGAATAACTTCTTTAAACAGCTTAGTTGGGATCGGATCTGAAAGGCAGGTCGATGGTTTGGAGGATGAAATAATAGAGTTAAATTCCTGAAGTCCTATATGTGTGAAACAGTTTAGGTTAGGCCTATTTACATTTAATGGTACAGCAGGCCCAGGTGAAGGCAGGGAGTGGCTAATTTTATCTCTAATCTTATGAATTTTATTGTTAAAAAATGTCATAAAGTCCTCACAGCTGAGGGCTAGAGGAATCATGGGCTCAATAGAGCTCTGACTTTGTGTTAGCCTGGCTACAGTGCTGAAAAGGTACCTCGGATTATTTTTATTTTCTTCAATTAGTGAGGAATAGTATGTAGATCGACTATGTCGTAAGGCTGTCATGTATTTACAATGGCTTTCTTGCCAGAGTATTCGTGACTCCTCTGTTTTATTGGAGCGCCACATTCTCTCTAATTTACGGGTTGTTTGTTTGAGTGTGTGAGTTTCAGAGCTAAACCACGGAGCTTTCCTCTGACGTTTAATAGTTTTTTCCCTCAATGGGGCAATTGAGTCCAAGGTGGATTTTAGTAGGCTAGCAGAGCTATCGACAAGCAGATCCAGTTGAGAGGGGTTATAATTAATATCATAGTTATTTATTGGATGGTGCACTGAGTTTAAGGCAGCAGGAATGGCCTCTTTAAATTTAGCCACAGCACTATTGGACAGATTTCTACTCGTAACTATTTTATTGCACAGTGTGAGATCCTCTAGGATAATGTTAAAAGATATTAAAAAGTGATCTGATAGCAGAGGATTTTCAGGGTAGACTTTTAGTTCATTAATATCAAGGCCATATGTTAGAACAAGATCAAGAGTATGATTTAAACGATGAGTAGCTTCATTAATAGTTTGAAAAAAGCCAACTGAGTCTATTAGGGACATAAAGGCTGAGCTCAGGCTATCACTATCTTTGTCCACATGGATATTAAAATCTCCTACTATCAGTATTTTATCAGAACTGAGGACTAAGTTTGATATAAACTCAGAGAATTCTGATAGAAATTCAGAATAAGGGCCTGGAGGACGGTAAATTATCGCAAATAAGACTGGCTGGCAGGTTTTTGATTCGGTATGAGATAAATTTAGAACCAGGCTTTCAAAGGAAGTGTAACTGGCCTTTGGTTTAGGATAGATTAGGAGAGAGGAATGATAAATAGCTGCTACACCACCTCCACGGCCTATGTCTCGTGGCATATGAGTATTTAAATGACTGGGAGGAGTGGCTTCATTTAAACTAACATATTCATCATGATACAGCCATGTTTCAGTTAAACAGAATAAATCAAAGTTATTTGAGATTTGGATCTCAGTGATCTAATATTTAATAGAGCACATCTAATGGTTTTATGTTTTGGTGTTTCTAGATTTGAGATTTTAATTTTTTTCAGATTTTTATAATTGATAGCTCTTTTATTTGATTTTATGTTAAAATCATTGTGAAATATGGGTCGGGGGACAGACACCGTCTCCATAAAATAATATTCATCACCATCACAACAGTTGTCATGGCGATGAACACAGCTATCATAATAGCAATGGGAGGGAAACTGTCCTAAGGCAAGCGCAGAGGGGCGTGGAGGACTCCCCCTCTGTAACATGGTCTCATTCATGAGATGTCATAACAGTGACTGTGCCATGTTTTCTGATAGTAGAGATGCTCCCTCCAAAGTAGGATGGATTCCATCTCTTCCTATCAGGTTCGGTTTTCCCCAGAAGGATCTCCAATTATCAGTGAAGCCCACCTCGTTTTCTGGACACCACCTCGATAGCCAGCGGTTAAATGATGACATGCGGCTATACATGTCATCACTGGTCAGATTTGGTAAGGGACCAGAGAAAATTACGGAGTCCGACATTGTTTTAGCATAAGCACAAACTGATTCAATGTTCACTTTGGTTGCTTCCGACTGACGACGTCGGGAGTCATTAGTGCCGACATGGAGGACTATCCTATCAAACTTACGGTTACTCTTTGCCAGCAACTTTAGATTTGATTCTATGTCGCCCGCTCTGGCCCCTGGGATGCACCTCACGATGCCCGCTGACTTCGCTAGCTTCACGTTTCTCACTATGGAGTCGCCAATTATCAGAGTTTGTTCCCCGGTGAGTGTGTTGTCCTCACGGAGGGGGGAGAACCTGTTTGAGACGTGAACATGGTGGTGTCCCGAGCGGCTTTTTGACCTTCGACTATGCTTACCACGGACAGTAACCCACTCATTGCTGGCCGGGGGGGAGGCTAAGCTAGAGCTAGCACGGTCCGCACCGGCTAGGTCCTGCTTGCTAGCTTCGGTTTTGGTATCACCGCTTCTCCAGATTGTTGATCCTCGCCTCCATATCTAACAGTACGCTACACTTTATGCAACTACCATTGTCCCTAAAGGAGGACGAGGAGTAACTAAACATCTGACACACCGGGCAGGAGAGCGGAGGGGAGGAGAGAGAAGCCATAGGTGCTAAATTTAAGCTAAGCTAAGGACAAAAGGAAGTTTAAAGGAGATTACACTGCCTATAAGAGGCGAGATTGCTTTTTACTTAACCTCCGTACGTTTAACTCTACGGTAAAAAATTAAAACAAGTGTTTTCAAGGCTAAAATATCAATGACAACAAGTTTGATTAGAGTTAGCAGAACACAGTAGTAGAGCGCTGCAAGCAGCGGTAGAGTGTAAACAGGAAATGATCGATACGTCAGCACGTCTTAATTGCTTTTTCTTTTTTTTTTTAATTAAGCAATGAAAAATGTAATATTTTTTTTCTATTTAGAGAGTGCATGGCTTATTAGCCAGAACATTGTTTTGTTTTGTTGTTTTCGTTGAAAAGATGTTTTGTTTTCTTTTGTTTTTTAACTTCAGTGGGGTTACTCTTGTCCTGACTATAGGGGACAAAAATCTAGTCAACGTCAAATTCCACATTACACAGAAGATAGTATAATTTAAATTAGGTTAATTTAAACTAAGTTGATCAGGACTTAATCAATAAACCTGATCATATTCAGTAAATCATTGATCCCTGAGAGGAAATCAGGACATTAATGCTGTTCTCATACATCTTTATATGACATATAAATAATTAAAAAGGAGTGTCAGAATAATCCATGACACTACAACTTATAGCTACCTTTTAATTGTCTGTACTTTATTTTTGACATACATTTTTGTTTAATTATGAGTTTTTTTTAATTTATTTTAACTTATTTAGTTTCTTCACAGGAGTTAAAAACTAATAATTTCTTTAAAAAATTATAAATATTTCTAAAAAAAAATGGAATTTTAAAAATTAAAGTGGAAAAAACAGAATTTGGAAAAATAAAATAGATTTTATAGGGCTCTAAATATGTCATATTGTCACATGTCTATTTCAATCTATTTCCCCTTTGCTTCTCAGTTGTAGTTATGAACAATACTTCCCTCAAATTCTGTCTGTCATCAGAAAAACAGGCAGTGACCTGGCATGACGGCTGTAGGAGGCAGAACTTGGGCCGAGAAAGAGGTGGCATTTCTGTTTGGGAACACTCAGAAAGAGGGGAAAACATTAAGACTTGGATGAATCCTTTAAAATTCTTCATTAAAGTTGTTACTTATTATTCTATACATCTAAAATGTTTAGTGTTTGTGTAGCATACACAGTTCTTTACGTTACTTTATGCAACCCAATAAAATACATTGTGATCTTTTCTTCCTCGAGGTCCTTTGTTGAAGTTTTTTTAGTTTATCACCACAACAACAACAGCAGCAGCAACAGCAGACCTCTCTTCATGAAAGTAGGAACTTTTTTAGTTCATGAGTGGGGTCTTGAAGAAGAAGACTAGGACATGATGGCACCTTCATGCAGCAGCAGTATGGCAGCACAGCATTCCATCACCACCTCTTCATCACCCGTGACACCACATCACCAGAAGGTACTCAAATAATAGCAAATCAAATAATATCAGATGATCCTGCGCTGTGGCCAAAAGCTATCAATGAAAATGCTCGGTGTCAAATTGTGAGAAAAGAACCACTCCAAATAACAGACATGGACTTCCCCAAAATTCAGAGAACCCACTTCGGAGATTCACCAAAAAAATTGTTAGAAAATCCAATGTTCATAGTTAGTGTACGCCTACTTTCCACTTCAGTTACTTGTTTTTTTTTTTTGCTTGGTAGCATTTTTATCATACTTAAAAGTTTTCACATTTCAGTTGTGTTTGTTTTTTGGCATTTACTGTATATATGGTGTGTAAAGTTTGCATTTAGCTTAGATAGTTATGTTATTTATTTATTATTTATTTTATATGTTAATTATTGATTTATTTAATTTATATGTTAAGTATTTCTTTACTGATCCGTCGTACTGTACTTCATTCATCATCATTCTGGTGCCGGGAGGCCCCATAGTCCTTCTTGCCTCGGGCCCCCATGGGGTCTAGAAATGCCCCTGTTCAACCTTCATGAACCGACACGCTGTCAGCTCATCAAGGGAGGCCTCAGAATTCAAAACAAAATGATGGTTTCTCAATTCCATTTTTGAGTTCCCACTGAGTCTTCACTCAGAATCTGGAAACAGCCTAAATAATTGATCATCAGAAAATTGTTCTGGGTGTTGTAATGCATATTTCTTTGTGTCGATCAAATTGGCAAATGTGTGTCAGGTGTTTGGGTGGATGTGTCCGGTATATGGTTCGTCGGTGGATTAAGCATGGTACTCATTGGTTGGACATTCGCAGTTCCCACTTCACCTGAGTCCGCCGGTCAGTCCCTGTAGGGTGGGGCATTTCCGAGCACGCCGGCCGCTACCTTGTCCAAAATCATGTCTATTCTGGTTACGTTTAGGGTATTGTCTATTATTGGGGACTCTACAGGGACAATCTACGGCCCAGAGATTTAGTGCACTGCAAATTAAGCACTCATTCAATCTCAGTTGGCCTCGGGACGGGTGATCAGATATGGGTCTGTGGTAGTCAGCTTGGTAGCGTTGCTGACCATCATATTCATCTCTTTGACCTTCACTTTGGTGGTGTTGATACATCGTGAGGGAAGCAAGTCTGTTTACAGCAGACGTTTATTTTTCATCAGCTGCCTTCTTTTGTGTGTTCTTTTCCGTTACCTCAGCACTGCTCCATCTTTGCTGTGGAGACTGTGTTCTTTCTTTGTTTTCTTCCTCCCCACTGTCGCATTAGTGGGAACCTATGCTGGTTCATTCCGTAATGAGGATGCGTCCACAAAGGACAGTGAGGCATATAAGCACAGAGCATTCTGGATGGTAATAACCAAGCGTTGGATTGTTCATCCACTAATAGGGAACGTGAGCCGGGTTTAGACTGTCGTGAGACAGGTTAGTTTTACCCTACTGATGATGTGTTGTTGCGATAGTAAGTGTAAGTGTGGGTTGTTAGCACAAATGAATGTGAAGGGCCAGTTGCACATGGTGAGAAGGGTTCTTTGGCATGCTGGAAAGTCAAATGTGTCACCACAGCATCATCGTTGTGTATTCCTGGCTTAAAGGCCATAGGAGGAGTGACCATAATGTTCGGAAATGCAGAAGAAGTGTCAGGAGGAGGAGCCAGCGTTTCTAACAATTCAGGGCAAAATGTGTCTCTCTCTTTGGCTTTGCAGGCATTCCAGGCTGTAGATGGTGTGTGAGTATTTTTGTGGAACAATGGCTCCATCTACCAAGTATGAACGTCACATTGTCTATTTGTGTTATTTAATTCTGCCGGCAGAAGGCAAAGAAGGGTCGTCGCGGTGCCTCCGCCACACTGCCCCGACGCGTCAATGTAGGCGGGTGGAACTGTGATGTCCGGATACAGAGACACGGAGGGAGGGGTTAGTGTGTGTTTTGGAAATAGGGGAAAGAAGGAAGGGGCAGAAACGAAAGCTGCAGGGTTGCATTGCCCTGGTTTAATTGGATTGTAATGTTTGAATGGTTCATCAGTGCTTTTCTCTTTTTCTTTTTCTTTGATCACTTTAGAAGCGATTGTGACTTTCTTATCTTTGGCGGCCCTGAACGCACTCTCTAACCCAAAACTGTAAGCATCAATCGTGTTCCATCATTGTCTGAACATATTCATTTTTAACTCTTTTGTTTTTGGCAACAGTTTCTGCTTTTTCTTAACTATGTGAGCTGTCTTTCGCTTAAGCTGCCTTTCGCGGGAAACCCAAAGAATCCTACTCAAACGGGCAGATGTTTACAACATTCATCACCGTAGAGTAGGACATGATGGCACCTTCATGCAGCAGCAGCATGGCAGCACAGCTTTCCATCACCACCTCCTCACCACCCCCGTGAAACAATGTCGGACTCCGTAATTTTCTCTGGTCCCTTACCAAATCTGACCAGTGATGACATGTATAGCCGCATGTCATCATTTAACCGCTGGCTATCGAGGTGGTGTCCAGAAAACGAGGTGGGCTTCATTGATAATTGGAGATCCTTCTGGGGAAAACCGAACCTGATAGGAAGAGATGGAATCCACCCTACTTTGGAGGGAGCATCTCTACTATCAGAAAACATGGCACAGTCACTGTTATGACATCTCATGAATGAGACCATGTTACAGAGGGGGAGTCCTCCACGCCCCTCTGCGCTTGCCTTAGGACAGTTTCCCTCCCATTGCTATTATGATAGCCGTGTTCATCGCCATGACAACTGTTGTGATGGTGATGAATATTATTTTATAGAGACGGTGTCTGTCCCCCGACCCAAATTTCACAATGATTTTAACATAAAATCAAATAAAAGAGGTATCAATTATAAAAATCTGAAAAAAATTAAAATCTAAAATATAGAAACACCAAAACATAAAACCATTAGATGTGCTCTATTAAATATTAGATCACTGAGATCCAAATCTCTACTAGTAAGTGACCTTATCTCAGAAAATAACTTTGATTTATTCTGTTTAACTGAAACATGGCTGTATCAAGATAAATATGTTAGTTTAAATGAAGCCACTCCTCCCAGTCATTTAAATACTCATATGCCACGAGACATAGGCCGTGGAGGTGGTGTAGCAGCTATTTATCATTCCTCTCTCCTAATCTATCCTAAACCAAAGACCAATTACACTTCCTTTGACAGCCTGGTTCTAAATTTATCTCATACCGAATCAAAAACCTGCCAGCCAGTCTTATTTGTGATAATTTGCCGTCCTCCAGGCCCTTATTCTGAATTTCTATCAGAATTCTCTGAGTTTATATCAAACTTAGTCCTCAGATCTGATAAAATACTGATAGTAGGAGATTTTAATATCCATGTTGACAAAGATAGTGATAGCCTGAGCTCAGCCTTTATGTCCCTAATAGACTCAGTTGGCTTTTTTCAAACTATTAATGAAGCTACTCATCGTTTAAATCATACTCTTGATCTTGTTTTAGCATATGGCCTTGATATTAATGAACTAAAAGTCTACCCTGAAAATCCTCTGCTATCAGGTCACTTTTTAATATCTTTTAACATTATCCTAGAGGATCTCGCACTGTGCAATAAAATAGTTACGAGTAGAAATCTGTCCAATAGTGCTGTGGCTAAATTTAAAGAGGCCATTCCTGCTGCCTTTAACTCAGTGCACCATCCAATAAATAACTATGATATTAATTATAGCCCCTCTCAACTGGATCTGCTTGTCGATAGCTCTGCTAGTCTACTAAAATCCACCTTGGACTCAATTGGCCCATTGAGGGAAAAAACTATTAAACGTCAGAGGAAAGCTCCGTGGTTTAGCTCTGAAACTTGCACACTCAAACAAACAACCCGTAAATTAGAGAGAATGTGGCGCTCCAATAAAACAGAGGAGTCACGAATACTCTGGCAAGAAAGCCTTAGTAAATACATGACAGCCTTACGACATACTCGATCTACATACTACTCCTCACTATTTGAAGAAAATAAAAATAATCCGAGGTACCGTTTCAGCACTGTAGCCAGGCTAACACAAAGACAGAGCTCTATTGAGCCCATGATTCCTTTAGCCCTCAGCTGTGAGGACTTCATGACATTTTTTAACGATAAAATTCATAAGATTAGAGATAAAATTAGCCACTCCCTGCCTTCACCTGGGCCTGCTGTACCATTAAATGTAAATAGGCCTAACCTAAACTGTTTCACACAGGAACTTAACTATTATTTCATCCTCCAAACCATCGACCTGCCTTTCAGATCCGATCCCAACTAAGCTGTTTAAAGAAGTTGTTCCCCTGGTCTGCCCATCTTTGTTGGAGACAATAAATATATCCCTATCAATAGGCTACGTGCTACAGTCCTTTAAAGTAGCTGTAATCAAACCCCTTCTCAAAAAACCTACTCTTGATTCCAGCACTTTAGCAAACTACAGGCCTATCAAAGATTCTTGAGAAAGTTGTGGCGGCTCAGCTCTGTGACTTTCTTCAAAACAACAGCCTGTTCGAGGACTTCCAGTCAGGTTTTAGAGCTCAACACAGCACAGAGACTGCTTTAGTTAAAGTTACTAATGATCTACTCTGGGCTTCAGATGAAGGACGACTCTCAGTGCTGGTTTTATTAGATCTTTGTGCAGCTTTTGACACTATAGATCACTATATTCTACTAGAGAGATTAGAGGAATTACTTGGAATCACAGGGACTGCCCTAAACTGGTTTAAGTCCTACCTATCTGATAGGTACCAGTTTGTACACGTGAATAATAAGTCTTCTGTGTACACTAAAGTAAGCTACGGGGTTCCTCAGGGCTCTTTGCTAGGTCCAATCCTGTTCTGCATCTATATGCTCCCCCTTGGTAATGTTATGAGAAAATACTCTGTTAACTTTCACTGCTATGCTGATGATACCCAACTGTATGTATCAATGAAGCCAGGTGAGACAAATCAGCTATCTAAACTTGAGGCCTGTCTAAAGGACATTAGGGCCTGGATGGACCAAAATTTTCTCCTTCTTAACTCAGACAAGACTGAGGTCATTGTACTGGGCCCACGGCACCTTAGAGAAACCTATGCTAGCCTAACTGCCCTAGATGGCATTACTCTGGCACGAAGCACAACTGTTCGAAACGTTGGGGTTCTATTTGATCAGGATTTATCCTTCAACTCTCACATAAAACAAACTTCAAGAACTGCCTTCTTTCATCTCCGTAACATTGCTAAAATCAGATCTATCCTGTCTCAGAGTGACGCCGAAAAGCTAGTCCATGCTTTTATTACCTCTAGACTGGATTATTGTAATTCTCTTTTAGCAGGCTGCCCAAGCAAGTCGCTTAAGACACTTCAGCTGGTTCAAAATGCTGCAGCACGTGTACTGACTAAAACTAGTAGAAGAGATCACATTACTCCTGTATTAGCCTCTCTGCATTGGCTTCCCATAAAATATAGAATAGAATTCAAGATTCTTCTTCTCACTTATAAAGCCCTAAATGGACAGGCACCAGTCTATCTCAAGGAGCTTGTAGTGCCATACAATCCCCCCAGAACACTACGCTCTCAAAATGCTGGCCTACTTGTTGTTCCATTTGTCTCTAGAAGTAGTACAGGAGGAAGAGCTTTCAGTTATCAGGCCCCACTTCTCTGGAACCATCTACCAACCACGGTTCGGGGGCAGACACTCCCTCTCTACCTTTAAGGTTAAGCTCAAAACATTCCTCTTTGGTAACACTTTTAGTTAGGAACCAGCTCATAGCTCATAGTTAAGATGCAATAGGCATAGACTGCCGGGGGGGTCTGGCATGCTCGGTTGGAGAGAGGTTGGAGAGGGCGTTAAGAGAGAGGTCATTTAGGCTAACACTCCCTCTATGTCTGCTTCTTCCCTTGTGTGTTTGCTCCTGTACTCCTTCTGGCTGTTGTCTTGCAGGTCCGTGGGATCCTCAGTGTGGAGTTACAGAGTCTCAACAACTCTGTCTCCACCCTTTCCTCTGCACACACCCAACACAGCATAACGTGGATGGCTGTTTATCATAGGAATGGGATCCACACAAGATTCCTGCTGCTTAACAGGTTTTCCTTGCCGCCATGATTAATTCATGTTGGGTGTGGGATACATATGTATGTGTATACACGTATATATGCATATGTGTGTATCCATAAAATGAAGAGTCCGTCCTTAAGACTGCTCTACTGTAAAGTGTCTTTGGTTATGATTTGGCTCTATACAAATAAAAGATTGATTGATTGATTGATTGATTGATTGACATCACCAGAAGGTACACAAATTGTAGCAATCAAGTAATATCAGATGATCCTGCGCTGTGGCCAAAAGCTATCAATGACAATGCTCGGTGTCAAATTGTGAGAAAAGAATCACTCCAAATAAATGGACTTGGACTTGATTTATATAGCACTTTATCACCACACTGAAGCAGTCTCAAAGCGCTTTACATATCAGCTCATTCACCCAATCACTCTCACATTCACACACCAGTGGGACAGGACTGCCATGCAAGGTGCTAGTCGACCACTGGGAGCAACTTAGGGTTCAGTGTCTTGCCCAAGAACACTTCGACACATGGTCAGGTACTGGGATCGAACCCCCAACCTCTCGATCAGAAGACGATCTACTACCACCTGAGCCACGGTCGCCCACGACCAAATAACAGACATGGACTTCCCCAAAGTTCAGAAAACCCACCTCAGAGATTCACCAAAGAAAATTACAAAGTGACAATGAGAAATGGTTAGTGTACTCTTAGTTTCCACTTCAATTCCTTGTTTTTTTTTTTTTTGTTTGTTTGTTTTTTTGCTTGGTTGCATTTTTATCATAGTTAAAATTTTACACATTTCAGTTGTGTTTGTTTTTCTGGCATTTACTGTATATTGTGTGTAAAGTTTGCATTTAGTTTAAATAGTTGTGTCATTTATTTTATATGTTACTTATTTAATAAAGTATTTCTTTACTGATACGTCATCCTGGACTTCATTCATCATCATTCTGGGGCCGGGACCTCCAGGTGGTCTAGAAACACCCCTGCGCACAATATTAATGTTGTAAACTTATAGGAATTTCTTCAGAACGATATTGTAGTTGTCAGGCATATACGAGGTGGACTGGAGTCACCCGTTTTTTTTTTTTTCATCTAACAGCACAGAGCAGAAGATAAAGCAGAAAAATATAAAAATCAGCTTTACCTTTTCTAAACTGGTGTTTGAGGAAACAACAGGCGGTTGTCTAGTCTCCATCCGTGTGAACAGTCCAACGCGGGGCGGGTACGGAGCCCTTCTGCACATAAAAGACTGACTTTAAGGTTATGCGCATCCGCTCCTCCGGTATCGGTCCACAACAGACGTCCGCACAGGGCAGAAGATTGATCCTGTTCGTGATAGCCAAATTGTCACAGCAAATTTTTAGCATCCCCCATTTTAGACCAAATATTTACACTCTGTGATGGTGAAGTCCAGACGGAAGCAATGTGAAACAAACTAACAAAAGTTTATTAAAACAAACCAAATCTAAGGGTGAGCACAAATGGATCTTCCTGCCGGCAGGAAGGTACATAAAGTAGACTCACTATACTATTTATAATGAGTGAAGCTCGAGAGAGGAGAAAAAGAGAGAAAAAGGGTGGGGCAGAGAGAGAAAAGATGAGGACGAAGATTAAGGATGGGAGGGGGTGAGGACGAGGATAGGCCATCTTGTGTGTGTGTGTGTGTGTAACCTTTAAGTCTAGTGCCAACTGGAACAGTATCTCCATGTGAGGGTGTGCTATCAAGATATGTGAGCATTGTGACCCTAGCTGTGACTCAAGCAGACAGGGAGTGTGGGACATCACAGGATAGCTCAGAGAGAAAACTCACCTTATATGGAGCATTGACATGCAAGCACACAGATTCACACTATAATATATGAGTTCCATTTCTGGCGAAACAGAAGGGAAAAAGTGTGGATCACGTGTAATCTACATACATAGTGGAAGACGTCTCATCGCGTAGTGTAGCCAGTTTTTTTTACTGGCTGTTTAGAACAACGGTTGGGGTCCCCCATGCCGAAGTTAGAGTAAGACAAATAACAAAAGGAGTCGGAAGCATCCATTGGTATCGCGGTTAAGCGGGGGTGTGTTGATGACACAGGCATGTAAGAGCAAACATAACAGTTGGATAGGCTTCTACTTTTAGCTTGATAGTGCGCGTATCGGTACCAGGTGTTCGTGAAAAACGGATGAGTAACATTGGTCGCAGCTAAAGTGTCGTGCAGGGCGATGTCGTCTATCCAACGTTTATTTCTGCTAGCATTATTACTAATGCTAGTAAAAGGAAACATTCACATTAGGAACAACACTTGCATTCATTGGTTCAATCCAGTGTCCTCGATTGCCCCCTTGAAGGCCAGGAGCCAGAAGAGTACTGGAATTGCGGACAGGACCATCGCGCCAATCGATGGCCAGAACATGAGTGACATGAAATGACAGAATGGTGGCATGATTTCAGCCTGCTCCTGGGGCATAAACAGAAGGGCTTGTGACCTCTTCAATCACAGCGAGAAAGGCTTGTGACCTCTTTTCTCCCACGATGTCCTCAAGGTTGGATTTCAAAGGCTTCAACAGACCGTATGCCCCGTAAGAAAGGTCAGCCCGTGACCCCCCGAGGTCTTTTCCTTTTTCCTTTTGTTTGCAACTTTCAAAGCAAACAAAAGCTCATCAAAGCACTGCTCCCGAAAAGAAGAAACTGCTCCCGAAGGCGCACCTCCTTACTGCGGTTCCTCGATCAGTGGTGATGTTGGTTCTTCCTCCGTTGGACCAGTCGCCTCCAGATCAGGGTCGGCTTGTGTTGGCACCTTCCTGCAGTGTGATGCGTGAATCCACATGGCTCGCTCTGCGACCTTCACAGCCGTGTGTGTCGTCAGTTGAACCTGAAAAGGGCCGATCCACCTTCGGTCGGTCCACCCTCTCGGGTTGTAGATAATCACGAAGTCTTTAGGCCAAATATCGTGTAGATGATCAGTTGTTGTCAGAGGAAGGGTAGTCTCCACACACCTGGCAACCTCTCTTGGGATCGGTTGGTACCTGAACAGAAGAAAAGGGGGGGGGGGGGGGGGGTGGGAAACAAAAAAGCAATGTTATCTGTAGCCCATTCACACGTGAGTGGGAAAATATGAGGCTGAAAGAAAAGCAGGAAGTATTAATTCGATTCTCCTTTCCTGGAGCAAGGAGAAGCATAGCTGGAGTTGCAGTGATTCTCAAACTGTGGTACGTCTACTACCAGTGGTACGCTGATACCTGGTGAGAAGCAACAATTTGAGAACCACTGTTTACAAGGACATGCAAGTCAGACGGAGAAGTGTGGAGTGTGACTACATGTCTTCTCAAGATGAATACATACAATTGGGAGACATGGAGATGTGAGAAAGCTAAATAAGTTTAACCAAATAAATAAATAATGTTATTTATTTATTTAAATTGTTTGTTATATTTTTCTTTGCTATCTCTTATTTATGAAGGAGAAATCTTATTCTATCCTTTATTTATTTTGAATAATGTTAACACTCCACACTCCATAAAATAACCTAATTATTTTATAGAGCTGAATTTGTCAGTTCATTTATTTCATTATTTTTTCTCATAATTATTATTTGAGATGTAATTTACTTAATTTTGAAGGTAAATTGATGGCAAAAGTGTCTCCTATTCTGTGTCTGAACCAGAGTTAAGCAAGATTATTGACCCTTTAAGGTTAGACAGAATTAAAGTTAAGTTGAGTCAAACAATCATATTGTCTTTTGCTCTCTGTATTTATCCCATTCTTAGGAGTGACAAGCCATAGCACGGTTTGGAGAGCTTCCTTAAATGCTTGGAAGTTACTTAACATTAAACTATCTCTTATATCAATCAATTATCAAGAATTTCAGGAGGACCCTTTTTAAATCTCAGGCGACCCAGATTGGGCCACCAACCCAATGTTGAGAACCATTAATTTTTCCCTTAAAAGTGTCTAAACACAGTGAAAGTGTTTTATGGTCTTGCACGCTAAGTGCTGGTGGAACAAGAAGAAAATGGTTGAAGGGTTTTGAGGTATATTATTTTCCCATGATAAAATATAAATCAAAAATCAGAGGGACGTTGGCCCTCTCCCTTCCCTTTTTTACATAAGAATACATTTGGATTCTTAAAACCATATGATAAATATCATTGGAAAATCACTTATCTGATCATTTTGGATGTCTCCGTTTTCCTCTCTCTTGTGTCCACCTGCTTTTGTGCCCTCCAGCCTCCTCGACCTCCTCCTCCTCAGCCATAAAGGTCAAAGCCAGGGTCAACTGTACGCTCCTTTTGGAAATTTGAAGATCTGTCCCCACTTTTGCAGTTGGATTGGAAGTCTCTGTAGTCTCTGGAATAGATATTGTTAGAACATCCACAATATGTCATATTGTCACGTGTCTATTTCAATCTATTTCCCCTTTGCTTCCCAGTTATAGTTATGGACAATACTTACCTTTAATTCTCATCCTTCATCATAAGTGACCAGGCATGATGGCTGAAGGAGGCAGGATCGGAGTTGAAAAGGCGGTGGCATTTTCACTCAGAAACAGAAAGAGAGGAAAACATTAAGACTTAAATTAATAATTTAAAATATCCCTTTTCTTTAGTTGGATTTGATTCGTCTCCTTTGAGTATACAGCCAGCGACCTGTATATTGGAAAAAACAACACAATAACAACAACAGAAGGGTTCTGTGTGAAGTTATGGTGGTCCTGTGTTTCAGCTCATAGTTATGAACGTGAGTGTGTGACTGTATGTCTGGTCTGTCTGCTTAGAGCACACCTTCTTTTAAGTGTATCTCAAAGCGTGTGAGAGAATAAATGAAAACAAAATAATCTAGCGTACAGTCAGAAAATAGAGGGGTTAGTATTGTCCTATCGAAGGAGAAGCTTGTTGGCTATTTGCTAGTTGTCCCCCCCATGCCAAAGTTCAAGGCTAAAGTGATATAGCACTACCACCAAAGGCTGTGGTGGACTTCTTATGGCTTGGTATCCTCGTGGCTTTTGAAACAGTGTCTTTTTTGGTGAAGATGTTCCAGCAGACGTGTGATCAGTCTGCAGTTGCTGCCCATCATTCAGGCAGTAATCGTGGCGTTTAACCCGCAACTCATTGGTGGGGGAGTGTCCAACCAACTGCGACGCCCACAGGTTCTCAGTCTTTGATGATGGGGCAGGATGTGTTAATCCCAGCATTGGCATGCGGCCCATTCCATAGACGATGAAGAGTTGACTTGGGACTGAGCGAGTTATTTCGTTGCAGCATTGCTTTGCTGAATGGGAGAGTTGAGTCCTTTGATAGTCGATTTCCTTCTGAAGCTTGGTCCTTTGAATGATGTTGACATTTCATTAGCATAAGAGTTGAAGGTGATTTCATTCATTAAGAGCTTTCATTGAAGATGTCGTTTCTTCAGGGACAACCGCAAAGCCAACAGAAACTATCAATAAAATAATAAAAAATGATAATGATGATAACAGTAATATTAAAATAAAATAAAATGAAATACTGTATTCATCTGTGTGTGTGTTTGAGTGTGTGTTGCTCATAGTCATTTTAGAGTGGACCCCAGATATATCAAACATGAAATCAAATGAAATTTAAAATAAAAAATAAAAATAGTGTCTGTGTTGTAATGGCTTAGCACTATTCTGTAGGCAGAGGGAAAGGTGAGAAACCACAATGTTGTGTCACTAACGCTGTTAGTTTTGGGAATCAAGTATGTAGTGTCTTAATCATGTGACCTTTCACTAAGCTGGCCAATGTGGAGCACTACCTCTCTCTCCCTCTCTCTGTGTGTGTGTGTGTGTGTGTGGGTGTGCCTCCCTCTCTCTCTCTCTGTGTGTGGGTGTGCCTCCCTCTCTCTCCCTCTCCCTCTCTCTCTGTGTGTGTGTGTGTGTGTGTGTGTGTGTGTGTGTGTGTGTGTGTGTGTGTGTGTGTGTGTGTGTGTGTGTGTGTGTGTGTGTGTGTGCGTGTGTGTGTGTGTGTGTGTGTGTGTGTGTGTGTGTGTGTGTGTGTGTGTGTGCGTGCGTGCGTGCGTGCGTGCGTGTCTCCCCATACCACACGTCCGCACGTTCAACTGAGAAAAAAAACCAAAACGCACAGAAAACACAGCAACCGACTCTCGTCCAAAATGAAAGCATTAAAGCCAAACAACCAAAGGGAGAAATCTGATTCCATTCACACGTTTAAACAAAATAAAAACAAAGATAAAAAAGAAGTATAACTCACCGAAAGCATGATCTGAGTTCACATCATACCAAGATTGTATATGCGGATGCATAAATTATTTGTTTATTGGATTGTTCATCTGATTGATTCCCATTATCAGTGTTTTACTCCCTGTAGCCTTCACTACAGTTTAGGTTAGGGTTGGGGTTTTAATCTATTTTGATATCGGTACAGAGGTGAACTCAGTACATGGCACCGGGGTGTTTTGGAAACTTTGATTGCCTGTCTATCCTATGGTCAGGACCTCACAGGCTGTCCGTGGAGGTGCCTGAACAAAACCAAAGTAAATAATGACTAGCCGTACTTGATGCCTGAACAAAAATATCCGAGCCCGAAGAAAAATATAGGGAACTTATAATATTAAAAAACAAAGAACTTCAACCATTTGACCCTCTCTCATGGCAGTCCTTTCACTGTGTTAAAACACAGAACAGCTGAAGGAGGAGAGACCCTCCAGAATGATGAAAATCAATACAGTGCTCGACTGGTTGCCTTTCTATCAACACAGAGCGAATATATATATGTAAATTAAAATTTATATATATATACATATATATATATAAAGGTATCTTTACCTTAATAGTCCGAATTGGTGTTTGAGGATCAACCGATGGTTCGTGGTCCAGTCTCTGTCCGAGGGGCAGACCACGTGGGGCAGACTCGGAAGTCCCATGCCATAAAAAACTGGCTTTGGGGTTTTAAGTGCGTCCACTCTCCGGTGCTGGTCCACGGCAGAAGCCCCCAGAGTAGAAGATGGATCCTGTTCGTGACGCCAATTTGTCACGGCAAATTTGCGGTTGACCTCATTTGGAGACATGATTTATTGCTCTGGTTGAGTGATGAAGTCCAGGCGAGGCATTGATGATTTTATAAAAAAAAGGTTTATTATAAAACTAAGTAAAAAGGAGTACAAAGATGGACAAAATTAGTGACCGCCCCGGGCGGACGTCCGATGATCGAGTGGCCCACATTTCTAACTCATCACGTATATTCCCCCTCCGTCCCCCTCCCTCCTCCCCCCAGGAGATAAAGAGGACAGAGGAGGTGAAAGAAGAGGGTGAAAAGAGACAGTTTCTTCTTTAGGTCAAAACAACCAGTTCTCTGGTATCTCCTGATTGTCGTGAGTGTTGGAGGTGTGTGCGTGTATGGTGTTTGTGTGTATGAATGGATGTGTATTGGGTGTGTATGTGTGACTATGTGAGTGTGTGTAGGCATGTGAGTGTGTGATGCCTCTGTGTCTGAGGGATAAGATGTGTTTTGGGAAGCTGACCTCGAGAAGAGAGCAGAAAACATGAGACAGCAGAAATGAAAAGTCTCAACTTAAAGCCTTAAAAAGAATAAGGTCTATGAGTAAATATGTTAATAAACATAACTAACAATTTTGCCCTGACAATATGATAAATTAATTTTCCCCCAACACCATCCTTTATTTCAGATCTTAGTTGTTGGGTTATATTCTTTCCATGTGCTCTGGTCAGAGGATCCAAACTGCCGACCAGAGCAAACATGCGCTCCGGTCCCGTCCGGAGCTGAAAACCCGCCTGGTTCTTTAATCCTGGAGGAAGACACATTTATGATCATCCACTTATTGAGAGTGAGGAGTCACGTGGTGAGTTGGGTTGTTTTGGGGGGGTCTGAGCCTGTCAGCCATGATGGTGGTAGACGCCCCCAGAATTTCACGCATTCGCCAGAGCTTTACTTTTTGCGCATTTACGTAGAGGAATACGACGGCTGGGTCCAGGACTTGGTCATCTACAAGCCTCCAGCTGGTGAAAAAAGCGTTGTACTGGCAAAAGTAAGTTTCTTCACATATGTGAATAACATAAGATAACCTACACTTCCTAGCTTTAAGAGACAACTACATAAAGACATTTTAAGAGAACGTTCCAGAGTGAAAATGCAGAGAACACACTCTCATCCACGAGGGTGTGCGATCGAAAGTAAGGTCCTTTCTTCTAATTGCAGCCAACCAAGCAATCCGACGTCTCCTCATCAGGTCAGACACTTGCTCTCCTCAATGCTGTGTCCATTTCGGTACCCTAAAAAACTGCATCCCGTTGTTCCTCCGTCTTCCATGGCTATCATGGGAGGTATTGGAGCAGTTCTTAACGCAGCAGTGACTTCCAGGCATGGTCAAACAGTGCAGAATTGCAAGTACGCCCGCTACTACCGCATTAAAAACACATGTAAACAATCTGTTTTGCCACAGGACTTATGCCAACATGGCGGTGGGGAGGATCGGGGGAGGGGCTCTAGGCCGTGATGACAACTCCTCATTCTCATGATGATGAAGTCAAGGAATGGATTTAACACCATTTATTACAGATACGATTTACGAGAAAGTGAGATACTATTCGGTGTCTCACGAGTGAGTGAGACACCGAACGGCTCTGAGTTCTCCTTCACCGCGCGGGGATCTAGAAGAAGTCGGGCTCCCCACTCACTGTATCAGTAATCAATGTGTCTGAGACGGATGTGTCGCAGTTAGTTACATGAAGCTTTATGTGAAGCTAAGTGTAGTGTGTAAACAATGTCCCTATATATCCCTCATAGTGAATCCTAGTGTTGTGTTCAAGACCACACTATCCAAGACCAAAACTTGCCAGAGACCAGAATGTACCGAGACCAAGACTTCCGCGAGCCAAGACCGAGACAAGCCGAGACCAAGACCATAAAAAAAAAATTTTCAATTTAAAAAAATACATGAATAAATAAAATTGTGGTTACGGTTTGACAGTTAAATAAAATTCTCTCTTTAATTTTAGTTTATTTTAAATACATTTGACGGACAAAAAAGGTGCCTGCAAAAAATTAACTAAAATATTAAAACTACTACTGCTACTGATGAATTCACAATTATTCTACATATTTGAAAACAAGATTTTTATGTCAGCTGAATCTACAGCAAGTGTTTAAAAGTATTTCTGCCAAGAAATAATGATTCCGATTCTTTGAGTTGTGCAGATCAGCAGGTCACAGATTTCACAAGATAACTTTTTAGTTTGTAAAAGCCTTTACACAGGCCATTTGTATTAATTCACTTAGTTGATACAGTTTAATTTGGTTGCTGTAATATAACTAGGATATTCAATTAAAGGTTTCCAGCTGTAACTGTAAAAGTGAAACTTTCTGAAATAAAACTACTACTAGTTGGCATCAGTCTAAAAAACAAAGAGCTACAGCAGGTAGATTTGAAACAAAAAACAAACTCAAACCCCGGAACAGTCATGTGACAAATCAATCAACAGTTCTTGTTGAGAAAGATTA
The DNA here is from genome assembly GCF_900634775.1 of Gouania willdenowi. Lineage (NCBI taxonomy): Eukaryota > Metazoa > Chordata > Actinopteri > Blenniiformes > Gobiesocidae > Gouania > Gouania willdenowi. Next base: position 27,559,266 of record NC_041052.1, read on the forward strand.
TTATTCTGGATACAGTGGAAACAGAAACTTTAAAAAATAGTTATATTGTGAACCTGTTTATATTGTAGGGAACATATTATATACAAATATGTAATTGGAGTCTAAAGCCACAAAAAAACACCACTTTAAAAAGATAATAGACTAATATAAGTCCTCTTTACAGTTATTTGGGTCATTCTGCGCTTGTGCGAATTGCAGGCACTAGGACCCAGAGGCGGAGTAAATGCGTCCCCGTACTGCATTCACAGGCTGTAATATCAACAGTTTATCATTTTACCAGTTGTTAGAGCTACTTTCTTTACCAGGGAGATAATATTTATAACTGGTGATTGTTTTCCAGAGTTTTACTGGGCTTTTTACCGGTGATTAGTTTCTATCTCCCTTGCGCTCTGGGGTCCAAACTGAAACCGTAGCCAGACACACACACACGCACACACACACACGAGTGTGTCACACACGTCACTCAGTCACATTAAGGAAGGTTGCGGTCATTATACGGGGTGGATTAAAGAATGAATAAAAGATTGTTTTATCCCGTTCTTCTCCGTGTTATCACATTATAAAAGAGTTTAAAAATAGCAGTAATTAGTGCTGGTCTCGAATGGTCTTGAAGGAAAATCCAGAGTCCGGGCAGTCCGAGACAATTTGGTAAAATTTGGTCTCAAGACCAAGACCAGTCTCGACGACAACAACACTAGTGAATCCGCCCCTCAGTGTACTAAGACCCGGTGAGCATTAGTCATGACATGACTTTAAAAAGAAATTAACAGGAAAAGTCATAGAAACTAAATTTTCTTGGGCTTTTCTGAGATCTAAGATTTCTCTCACAGGACCCTACTATACACTGTGATCATGATAACCTTCACAAAGAAAGCTCGTTATGCTATCCATCATCCATCTATCAGTCTAGCTGAAGAATGTCATTAATATCAGATGAAGTGACTTTAGGAAGAAAAAAGTAAAAAAGGAGACTGCTTCTGACGTCAGGTACGTTTTATTAAGAATGGATTCATTTTAGGACACTGGCCAGTACAACACAGTGCAATATACATCTTACTTTCAAATAAAAAAGGACAAGGAGGAACATAAAAAACAAACCCTCGATTTGTACGCCAAAGTAAAATGTTGATTTACACAGAAAACCTGGACAATCACTCCAAAGCCTCGTCACTTGTATTGCACAAGTAGAAAAGTAAAGGGACACAGCCGACAGGAGGGGGCAGAGGTCAGTGCTTGTTGTGCATCAAGTGACAAAGTGCCTTATAAAGCGCAGAGTGGGTGGATGGCAGTTGTGAGAAGGAATAAGCAGTGACGTGTAGTGATTGAACTTCCCCCTCCTGGAGGAATGTGAACATAAACAGCCCATCAGCTGGAGTGAAACAAAGATTGTACATGCAATGTTAGATTGGGGCAAAGCCGATTGCACAGTGACTGGAAAAGAAAACGCATGAATCATGATTGAAGTGTGTGAGTAGGTCTACAAATATAATCTTTTAAAGCAGGGAAGATGTGCTGGTTAGTGTTTTTATACAAAGATTTGAGGAGTGTGTTTGTGCTGTAAAGGAGTGTGCATGATTGCAAAAAACTGTAGTCTGGGGCCTAATTTGTCCTTCGCTTTCACAAAAACCAACAATTAAAGAAAAACATGGAAAAATACATCGACATGTTGACAATGCTAGGTTAAGGAGAGTATCAAAGTATACGCTGCCGATATAGAGTCTCTTCATAGGGGTGCATCTTTGCCTCCAAAACTAGCTCTCTGTCTTTGTTACACCAACAAAAATACAAATCTAACATCTCCTGATTACAGTTACAAACCTGACCCACAACAGTTTCACAATTCATTAGTGCCTTAAAGGTTGTGCGACTCCCTTCAAAAACCTTGACAGATAACAGAAACAGTCAGCTTTGTACATGTTAGTCAAATAAGGACTCAACCTACACGCATGCACATCTTATGAAGGCTGTACAGGAGTGTGCTCGTGCATATCATAGGGAGGGGAAGAGTCCTGGTCCCACAAGTTTCAGGCAGAAGAAAACTTTTCATGTATAAAATCCTAAACCATTGCATCTCTTGGTCCCAATTAAAGCGTCCATGTGAATCCAGTCCTGCAGCTGAGCTTTGACCTGGATGAAGCAAAGCAGCTGATGGTTTATCTCCGGGCATCTTTTTTTTCTCTCTCTCTCAGGACAGAAATTTGCGCTGCGAAAGGCACCATGCACATTATCCACCCAGATGGGAGGAACAAAAAAGAAAAGAAAAAAACAAACAGCAGCAGCAGTAAATCTGTCCTCTCCATCTGTCTGGGTAGAACTTTAAGGCTTCTGTTTCAGAATCATCTGTTAAGGCAAACTTCAGAAAAGAAAAGCAACACACAGGTCAGAGGAGATTACCTTTGTTTAGATTCACCAAATGCCCCAGAAAACACTCACCTAATTATTCACGTAGCTGTCGTTTTCATACTGACTCATTCGCTTCTTTGACTTCAGTTCCTTCAGCCACTGTGGTGAGTCCTCCTCACTGATCAAACAAAAGACACCCATCAGAAAGATGCACTGATCCACTAATCTTGTGGTTTTTATTGACTATTTTTAAATTTTTGGTCCTCTCAATATTTTTACGAGTGAAGTGACTTTTTTGTTGCGCATGCAACACAAAAGTCAGTGAATATATTATTATAGAATTAGGATTGATGGTCAATAAAATCAGACTTTTGTGCTGTTTCATTGTATAGGTAAGAAGATTATTTTTCAACATATTACTTTGTATTTAATACAGAAAAGGAATAGTTGGTTTGGTTAAAGAAGAGTATCACTGTATAGTGGCTGTACATTTGTTCTTCTTCAATCGTGATCTATATTAAGCCAGATTCTCTACCCATAGGCTGCTGTACGTGAGCTGCATCGTTCAGTTTCACTAAACCAAACAGCTCACTACTTTTTCTTTTGCTCAATATGTTCAACGTTAATAAAAGGTATCCAAGCAAAAAGTTCTCCACACATTATCCTGCAGTTAATGAGAAAACTGTAATTTATTGGCGCACTATATTGACTGCGCATTGAGACATATACAACTGTTGAGCTCGATTTTCAACCAATCAGCATCGAGAATGATAGTAGGTCACAACCAAAATCAAGGCAATATCACTATGCACATGTAAACATGGAGGAGAGTAAGCAGCTGATAGCGGTGATCAAGCTCAATCGACACCCGTAAAGTGCACTCACTCAGTGCCATTGACGAGATAACTCGTCATTTCAAATCCAAACGCTCAGTGCCATTGATGAGCTAACTCGTCATTTGCGTTTTTTCACGGGGATTACTAGAAAACACCCTGACGGAGGTCCCTCATCAATATCTAAGCTGTGGGGTGTTGTAGTGACCAACTGTGCCCTGAAGATGGCAGCAGTGCACCTTTAGATGAGAGATTAGCCACTGATGCTACCCAGCAAAGTAGGAAGAAACAAGAACAAGTGAGATTATGGCGCTACAGAGTGATATTGTGACGTATCCAGCAGCTCACAGCTCAACATACTAACACAGAACATGTATGGGCATGAGTAGATTATTGATAATGTTGCGATGGTGAGATAAAACCATCAACTCACCGGGCCAAACGGGTCATCGCCGCGTGTCGGAAGGAAGAGGGGGGGTACAAAATAATAGGTGACATGTAGGAGGTAGCAGCACACCTTTGGATGAGCGATCATCTGTGCTCAGCAGAGCTTAGAGGGAGAGGAGGAAAGGCGTTTACGAGACAAAAAATGGCACTACGTATGAAGCTGACCCAGATAGCAAAATAATAATAGTTTTGCCATCAAAAGCCTGGTCTCAGTGTTTTTTTTTTGTTTTGTTTTGTTTTACATAAGGAACCAATGTTCAGATGTTAGAGTTGTCACCAAAGCAAAATAGCTTTAAAGTCACTGACAGGGTTTTTTTTTAGAAAAAGGCTTTTTTCTCAGCTTTTTGCTCTAAAACTGAAGATTTGTGTAAAACTTGCTCTATCCAACGGCTGATTACAAAAAGAACGAAACGAGCCAGAAACAAATTATTTTTTTTAATGAAAGTAGAGGCTTCAATCTTTCAGATTGCAGATAGTCATAGTAGAAAATATTCCGTGGGTCTTTAAAATCAGTCAAAATGCTCAAAAACGGCTGGCACTGAGGGGGGTAGAAAATCTGAAAATGGCTAGCACTGAATGAGTTTATGTCGGGAAAGATGGGGGGAAACATCCGCAGCCCTTCACCGAAGTCCAATGGGAAAAAAATCAAGCAGTGTGCAAAAGAATGGCTCAAAACGTCGGACACTACGGAGCTAGCTATTGCTAATCAACATGTTGGACAAACCGATCTTGATGTCCCAACAAACTACGAGTTTCACCCGGCCTTCATTTTATAGGCAAAAAACCGCTTGACTTGTGCACTTCAGTGTAAAGATAAGACAAAACGGTTGAAAAGACTTGTAACCACAACACCCACTTCTACAAAGCCATCAACAAGCCAGCTTGTTTTGCCTAAAAGCAGGTATGTTTACTAACTTTTTTATTTATTTATTTGTTTCTTATTCAGAATATGCAAATAGTACAAGGCTTCCTGATTGCTTTTTAACAAATTATTTGCACAACATAATATAGAAATGAAGATTTTGAGGAAGCAAAATAATAAGAAAGTGTCTAGAGATACGTTACAATTAGCCATAGCCCCCGTGACTATGGGTACGTTTCCGGACCTTTTCCACATAATCGTAATGTGCCTGTGTTTTCACCGTGTCAGGATGGCCGAGTGGTCTAAGGTAGCTAAAAATAAATGTGAGCTAAAATGCAACTGATGGAACTTTAAGTCACGTGGTGCACCTATCATGTGACCTAAATTGGCCAATGAGGGGCGCTGCTTATGCATAGAGTGGCAGTCTATGGATATGTTTAACGCATCCATAGCCACGGCCAAAAATAATAATGAAGTATAGAAAAAAAATAAATTGACAAATTTGAAAAGGAGTGAGAAGAAGCAGTTGCGTGTACATATGTACAATATGTACATGTAGTGCAGTCACTGCTCATGTATGCAAATTGACAATTCACCATTAAATGTGTTATTTTGAAAAGTGTTTTTTAATACATTATATTTTGGCTTAATTCTAATTGTTATTCAGATTTTACCTCAAATATTACCTTTGAATTGAAATAACATAATGAGAAGTAATTGAGATTTCTTGATAATCTTATCATGTTTACTGTTCCGAGATAGTAACTTCAGGTATAGCACAGATTTCAAACTGGTTTATTTTGTACTTCAAGTAGTTATTCGGCATTTTTGGGTTTATTTGATAAACAGGTTTGAAAGTGCAAAATTCCCTATGTTTTTCCTTTTTTCAAAATGGACACCTTTAGCATAATTTTTCTCAAAAACTGCAAGGTTGTGCACAGATGACTTTTTCCTGAGGAATCTTTAGATATTTCTGATGTAAAATATAAAAAAATAGGTAGTGCCCCCCAAGGTGGAACAAAACCGTATTTCTAGGCCTCTTTTAGACTATAGACAGCCTAAAGTCCATCTAAATGAGGCCAGGTTAGCTGTCACTCACCCACTTTCCTTCCTGCCAGCTGGGGGCAGCATTCTGGCTACTCGGGGGAGGAATGGTGATTTGGGGGAGCGAGACAGCTGAGAGGGAGAGGAGGTTGGTCCATCCACCTGATTGTCAGAGTCATTCCTCTTCTTCAGCTGGGCCTGAAAACAGAGGAAACTATCTTAGATCAAAACATTCTGCAGTATGACAAAAATGCTGGTGAGAGATTGGCTGTTTGTTCCACTGAACGAATGCTGAAGATCCTCCAGTCTGGATCATTGTGGTAATGAAGAAGTAACTGGAGCAGTACAAGGTAGAATAATTTACAATTCACCTGCGATAGAGATGGTATTATGTGTTTTTTTGCAATTGAACGTGCTTCATAACATCATGTAACAAATTTATATAGGTTGGAGGGTTTTTTTTATTCCAATTTAATAATATCAGTCTGCTAGATAGCACTGAAATACAGATAACAGTTTTCTGCTTGTTAATAAGATTAGCAGTTACTGGGGGTACTCCAGAAAGTGCAAGCACAGAGTCAGGATGTAACTGTATTCCACAAATGTCAGAGATCAACTCAAAAATTTTAGTCCAGTAAGCCGTTATGTTAGGACAGTTCCAAAAAGTGTGAGCTAGTGAAGCCTGTTTCTGGCCGCACCGGTCACAAGCTGTGTTCACCCCATGGAACATATTGGAAAGCCGTACTTTGGAGGGGTGTAGCCTGTGCAGAACTTTGAATTGGAGCAGTCCATGACGAGCACAGACTGATGATGAGTGGATGTTGTCTTGAGCCTTAGTCCATTGAGATGCAGTGATAATCATTCCAATGTCCTCTTGCCAAGCTTCTTTAGGTGATCAAGTGATGGGGTAAAGGGTGGGGTGTCAGTCTTGTGCCAGCAAGAACCAGCTCGTTTATCTGGGCAATTAAATCCAAGAAGGCAGGGGTAGGAGAGAGGCTGAATGAGGTGGAAGTAGGTGAATTTTGGGGTGAAGCAGGTGGGTCCTGAGATGCGAGGGATGAACAGACTAGTCAACTTTAGTATTGTCTCGCGACTCTGTTCACGTGACATCGGCTAGTTGCAGATGGCAGCGCAACACAGCAAACGAGGGTCCTAGTACGGCAAGACAGCACAACATCAAACGTTTGTTGCTCCTTCCTGGTTTGTGCTCAAACTGCAGCTGGTAGGCAGACACTACGGCTAATATACATGCTAATGTTAGCTATAGTTAGAACAAGTCTGTGTATTAAGCAGATCTGGAAAAAATCAGCAGCTCAGGACGGAGGCTCGGTTAGCAGGGGAAGACCGCTGTTGTGCCAAAATCTGTGACCCAAAAAATCTGTGACCCCTTCGGCTTCTCAGCGGACAGTTACTCCCCCTTAAACATGTTTGTAATTCTCCGGTCTGCATTTACTTCACCCACCGGAGTGTCATGTTTAACGGGGACTATAAAGCTACGAAGAGGTTTACACAGTTGACGTAGCAGTCTTCTTTTCTACCGCCAAGAAGCCGCAGCAGTCAGATTTTGGCACAACACCGTCTTCGGTGAAGGAAACAACCAACCGTTAAAACAGACCAAACTCACGGTAGGAGCAGCAGTGTTCCTGGGTTTATTTAGCTTCTATTGCATGTCCCCGTGAACCAGGTGCTGGCGGTTTCTGCCAAAATCTGTGACCCGAAAAAAATCTGTGACCGCTGCGGCATCTCTGCGGTAGACAAGAAGAGTGCTACGTCAACTGCGTAAACCTCTTCATAGCTATTAAGGAGCTATTTACACCCCCTTAAACATACTCCAAAACACACAAAAATGAACAATACAACAGTAATACACAAAATTACTAAAAAAATGTACAAAATTACAGAAAATGACAAAAAAAAGTACACCAAAAGACAAGAAAAACACAAAAAATGACTCTGCAAACCCACAGTACTAACAAACAAACAAAATGACAAAAGAGATACACAAAAATTACTTCAAAAACGCAAAATGATGGCACAAATACACAATACGACTCCAAAAAACACATATTAGGGCGACCGTGGCTCAGGTGGTATTGGGTCGTCTTCTGATCGAGAGGTTGGGGGTTCGATCCCAGTACCTGACTATGTGTCGAAGTGTCCTTGGGCAAGACACTGAACCCTAAGTTGCTCCCAGTGGTCAACTAGCGCCTTGCATGGCAGTCCTGTCCCACTGGTGTGCGAATGTGAGAGTGATTGGGTGAATGAGCTGATATGTAAAGCGCTTTGAGACTGCTTCAGTGTGGTGATAAAGCGCTATATAAAATCAAGTCCATTTACCAAAATCAAGTCCATATTTTACTAGGAAAATACACCAAAGGACAACAGAAATGTAGAAAATTCCTCACAATGAGCAAGACAACAACAAACATACAGAGAATGAGAGAAAAACACACAAAATGACAGTAAAAACTCTCTGTTCTTTCTTGTATTAATGCTCAGGTCCTCCGATCAAACAAACACATTTTTGTGGCCCCTGTGATAAAAATTGTCTACCTCTGGTATACAGTACTACAGTAGTTTGCTCAGTGGGATAAACATTAAACACCTCTGATTGAGGATGTCCTGAGCCGATCACGTGATCGAAAATCGGGCCCAATCACGTGGTTTCAGACTCGATCGGAATCAGACGTTATCTCCTAATCAGGACTCGGAAATATATGTATATTTATTTTCATTATAGGGATGGGCGGTATACCGGTTCATACCAAATACCGGTATATATTTTCGTTATATCAATTTTTAATATTCAGCCGTACCGGTATATTGATTACACAACGTTTGGAACGCTAAGCTGCGCCGCGTCAGACTGGAGCCTTTTCAATGTTGCACTGCGAAGGTAAACCGTAGCGCTCTGGTTACGGTTCTAGAACTAGTAGACCATGTTCTACTAGTTCTAGTGCAGAACTAGTAGAACATAATGACACAGAATATTGTTTCAAAAAGAGGAGCTCTGTCTGTTGTTTGGTCGATAGAGCAAGTTGGATGCAGAGCGGAGGTCGAGAGATAGACCGAACTTCTCAGACGTTTGTGAATAAAGGAGTTCAACAGCAGGTAAAGCCCTACAACATTTGTTCTTTTTGGAAGAGACCAAACGTATCGTTAGCCTCTCTGGTAACTAGCCTAATGCTATTGTGTTTGAGGGCATGTTTGTGTGCTCCGCACAAGTGTTTGTGTGCGCACTCGCGCCAGTGTTTGTGTGATTTGCATGTATGTTTGTGTATGAGAATAGATCATTTTAAGGCAATCTACTGCAGTATTTCATATATCGAGCGCCAACAGCAGGACGTGCAGGTGTGTTCTAAATCAGTGATTCTCAACTGGTGGGTCGCGGACCTGTACTTGGTGGGTTGCAGACAGCTGGTCAAAAATAAATAAATAAATGTCGCATGTTGGGCTTGTCTTTTATTATTGCAAAAAAAGCCACATTCGGCCTTCGGTTTTGTGAGTTAAAAATAAGGCCGAATAGTAGCGTGTGACGCAATCAAACAACATGTAGTCATTTTGAGTCGGAAAAGTGTGTGCACATTGCTGCAGGAGCACAGCAGCAGGAGCAACAGCTCCTCCTTTTCACACACGAACACAGCTAGACTCTCTCCTTACCGCTCTCCGTCGTCCGTCACCGCGTAAACCGTCCAATTCCACAACCGAGTCCATTGTTAGCGCTGTGAGCCACGAATTCATAAACATCCCCATTGTTTCTTCTTTACACTACACCAAGTCTCTCTGCATAAACTGGTGTAGCATTAGCATGGAGTGCTAACAGCTGATGTTTATAAACAATGGGTCCGTGGCTCCAAGCAGTGACTCCCAACACAATTGGCAGCAGAAAAAGTAGCGCAGTTTCGCCATCCAGTAGTGCAGTTTGCATTTACATATATGGCAATAAAGTATAATATATATTCTATATTAAACAGCAGTGTTGTTTCAGCTGTTAGATAGTTGGAGAGGGAGGAGCTCAAATTCTGATTAGTGATTACTTCTATTCTTCAAAAGAATAGAGCTCACATTCTGATTAGTGATTACTTCTATTCTTCAAAACTTCAAACAGTGTTCCAGGGATCCAATTTTCCAGGAGGCGTGTTAGGTGACGACATCTACCAACGTGAGCAAAATCCAACTGTCCCGTTTAAAGCTGAATTTTTATAATATGTGGAATAACAAGGGAGGGAGGAAACAGAACTTTTTCATCTTTGGCACTCTGAATAAGGCTATATCACTGAAGCAAAACCATTAGAAAGTGGTTTTCCTCATCATACCTCCCCTTCAGCTTTTTTTTTTGGAATGCATGTTTTGTTTTTTTTGAAGGCCTAATATATATTAAAAACTTTGTTGTGCTTTTATTAAAAGCAAAGGCTACTGGAATATTTAAAAAATGTCATAATATTCAATAAACATTCACTTTCTTTTAAAAAAAAAACATGTCTAAAAATGTATTCTAGGCTATTTATGCACTGTTTAAAAAAAAAGTGAAAAACTTAACAACCACATTCGATATTCGGTATTCGGCCAAGTGTTTATATTTTAAATTAACTTTGGCGGGAAACATTGTAGTGTTACTAGCCATTTTGGCTGGTGAAGAATGAAACACCACTGCAGCGTCTGTTTGAATCGGCAGGCTGCGGAAAGTCGTTGTTGCCAGATTGGGCTCTTTTCTTTTGTGTTTAGACTTCAATGTGTATCTGGTAACACAGCTTGTTGTACTAATCCTACATTTCCCATGAACACTATGTCGTGACGTGTCAACAATTGGCTATGTGCTTATGTTAGCGTGATTACGGTTATCGGAGAAGACAAACAGAACGGTGCAAAACAAACAATAGGAGCTGAAATTAAGTTGTAAAATTAGCTAGGAAAAACAAACAAACAAACGGAAATATTTATCGGGTGTTGAAAAACCTGAACTGCTAAAAAGGAAAGCTGCTGCTGACACAGGGGAAAATGAAGATGAAAGAGGATCTGAAACGAAGAAGAAATTGGATGTCTGGTATTCGACCATTTGTTCACCTTTAAAATGTGAACTATACAGTTTGTGGGGAGTAGGATTTGTTTACATTAAGCATGCATGCTAGTAAAACATTTTTTCTCTACAGTACATGTTTTCTTAGTACTGATTAGTGATTACTTCTATTCTTCAATACTTCAGTGTTCCAGGGATCCAATTTTCATCTGAGTTGTTTGTTTAATTAAGTTATGAGAATATACTTTATAAAAGGTTCACTTCTCCGACACACCCAAAGTTCCACATTTCACCTTTTAGGCCTTGTTACAACATTATTTTTAAATTAAATGTTTGTTTGTTTGTTTTTTTTTTTTTTTTTTTTTACCATTTTAATGTATTTCTGCAATCAACTAAAATAAAAACAATTTAAAGAAACATGAAAGCTTAATTCTTTCCTGTGGCACTCATAATGTAGTTTATTTTTGCTGGAAAAATATTTGGCTGGTAGAAAATCTGGTTCGCTGGTAACTTTAAGAGTAGGGATGTAACGATTAATCGTAAGGCAGTTAAAAATCGATTCATAGGTACCACGGTTCACATCGATGCTCTGAAAATTGAATCGCAGTACTTTTTTTTAAACAGCAGAGGGCGCTATATATTAATCCTTCCAGAAGCGGACGTGACGGGCGGAATCTGCTACTATTTTCTTTCTGGCCGCCATTTACTGTTAAACATGCTCATAAATGATTCCTTACCCCTTTAGCACCGAAAGAATATCTCTAATATTACGTGAATATCTGTAAAAGTCACGTTTTTCTATTAGCTCTGTCTGCTAGCATAGCATCTCTTCTTCACTGGTGGAATAACTGCATGCCAACCGACCACTGGGATACCAGCGCCCTCTGCTGGTCTAAACATATATCTGACGTAAATACAGTAAAATGACTGTTTTTTTTTTTTTTAAAGTCCAATTGTTAAGGCACAAAATACGTTTTCAGTTGCACTTTTAAAAAGAAAAAGAACTATTATGCAGTTTTGAATTGTTTACTATAGAACCAGAATTTAAATTAATAGGTTTCTTCTTCATTTGTATTATTCCTTTATGTATTTCATTCAAGATTTATTTTTAGTTAAATTGCATCATTTTGCATAGTTTATCAAGGGATTCTTTTGACAATGAAAAATAAAAGGAAAATAGTATAGTATTTTCCCCAAAAAAATAAAGGAATATTTTTCAGTCATTTGTCATCATTCCCATTTTGTAAAATAAATCGTGAGAAAATCGTATCGTGAACCCAGTATCGTGAATCGAATCGTATCGGGAGTTGAGTGAATCGTTACATCCCTATTTAAGAGTGATCCAAAAAGGTAATTTAAAGCCCTGTCTATGTCACAGCAGAAGGCTGAGTTGATTTAATGACATTTTACATTACAGGATAAGAACCATTCTGCTCTGTTTCACTCATGTTCCACGGTTTAAGAAAAAGGAAGTGTTACTTGGTGGAAAGCTTTTTGGAGGTTTTAGCCACTTTACTCTGCAGCATGGACTGACGTGCAACTCTGGGCTCCTACTCCGCTTGCTATCAGCGAGGAGGGCGGGCTTCCCTGTAGCACTAACACTGCCAAAGATCATATATTAAGTAAGATGAACACTTCTGCTCACTTCACATTTTAGACATGGAGCAAACATGTCTCATCTTTTGGTGACATTAAAACTTCTTGAATTCCAAGTGCTTTATTCTTCATCCGAGGCCCGAGTTAATGAAAGCTGTATACATATACGCAGAATTTTAGGTGGGTTTTTATGTCAACAACTCCTTCTGTAAAAAAAATGTATTAATGTTTAAAGTTTTATAGTGCACTACTAATATCACCACAACCGTACAATTTTGGCTTGAAAATAAATCTATCAATTTAATTTTCTCTAGTCTGGTGTACCTTGATAATAGTTACAATAACACTTCGTTCAAATCACCTCAATTAGTTTTATCATTCACAAGATCAGGACATTACTATTACATTTAAACAATATTCACCATAAGTGAAACTCAAATACTTGAGTTACAATCACACAGCTCCAGGTTAATGCTACCATTATACATTTCAGCGTTACCAATCTCTGTGTGGGGATTCGATCATCATCATCACACTGCCAAGAGTACTACAATCAGAGCCTTTCTAACAGAAAGCAGAATCTTGAGAATAGCTCTATAGCTAAACGAGGATGGCTGAAAAGTGGAAAGCTCCTCAGTCACAAAATCTGCATAAAGGAATTCAAGGGTATTGGTGCCAATAAGCACTTGCTCACAAGTAGCAAAGCAAAGTTGTGGTATCACTAGTGCCAAAGAATAAAGTTTAATGTCATTACATACAAAGTTCTTTGAGAACATGAGAGGCAGCCCAATGTATCCAAGATAAGGGACAGATTGGCTTTTGGCAACTTCAACATCAAGGAGGTGGCAACTGGATCATGTTCATCAATTGGTAGAGTTAGAATCCAAGGCAAGTTCAGTTTCAGGACAGTGTAGATCAGAGGTCTCATTCTCGCAATTGGCCCGTGGGCCGATAATTTGTGGTCCGCAGGACAATTTGAAAATGTAATCTTAGTGCGGCCCGTGTGTTTTATACTGTATTGTAATGACATGACTCGAGCTGTTATCAAAGATTTATCAGCCTTTAAGAAGTCTTTAAAACATTATGTATCCCTCATTCTCCACTTACGCCCACCCTTCCCCAAGCTCCCAGCCAGCTCGCATCCGCTTCCGAGGCTGGGGGCTCATAGACCTACCCGCCTCGGTTATAGTCAACGAAACATCAGTGTTTGCTGGAACGTACAGCTGATTCCATGGGGTTAAAATAGAAAATAAAATCCAGTAAATAACGCCTCTGTGGCTGCGTCCCATGGTTTATATTGGCTATAATCGGCTAATGTCACACTGTCCCAACGGATAGTAAACACCCCACTGGCGATTGCCTTTTTTCTGCTCTCTATCTCGGTAGTTTCTACAATCTAAAAATGTCATGATGTTCATGTCGTCACAAAATACATGAACACTGAGCGCAAAAAGAAAGGCGATTGCTGCCGAGTGGTTCATTATCCACCTTGTTGTTGCCGGAAGAAAAAGCGGAAATTACTTTCTGGTTGGCTAAACACGTGACTTGAACTTTATTGCTTGGAAAAAAAAAAAACTTTATTAGGAGAGTGACAGACATTAGCCGAATTCATGTCATGTTCAAAGCCTGCAGTGAAGAGAAAGGCTGGTGACAAGCACAGACAATTACTTCCCTCAAGCCAAATGTCGCTCAGCTATGTGAGAGGAAGCACTGCCAGGTCTCTGGAAGCAAGAAGTAGGCAAGAGAAGCCATGTTCAGAAGAAATGTTCATGTTTGTCAATGTTGCATTCATGTTCAGGGCAGTTCATGTTCAGAAGAACCCATTTAAATTAAAGAATTGTTAGTACAGAGCACAGAGGGGAGGGGGTAAAAGCGGAGTCGTCGGGGAGGCTATTTTCAAAATCATGCTAGCTTTCGAAAATTGCCGACCCTACCTTTAAAGAACTGTTAGTAATGACGTTTATGAAGATTTCATTTTTTTAGATTTCTGCGGCCCAACCTCACCCAGACTCTGGCTACTGTGGCCCCCAGGTAATTTGAGTTTGAGACCCCTGGTGTAGATGATCACCGTAAAATTATAAGAGACTGTCTCTACAACCATCTTTTTTTTTAGATAATATTTTTTATTATACTTTTTAACATTTCTATGCAATCAGCAATCACCACAACAAAAACAAAACAAAAGTGCACACACAGCATGATACACTTTCAATTAGGCATGAAGCTACATCTGTCCTTGATAAGTATATTAGGTAATGGTAATTACACACATTCTATTAAAAAGAAAAGTGAGTCGGAGACAGAAACAGATTAGGTTGACTTTGGGACTCCCTGCAGAAGAGTCAAAGATATTGTGGGTCTAACTTATTGTAAATATGGATCCCAGACACTGTAAAATACATCAGACCTTGAATGGATCATACATGTAATAAGCTCACTGGGAATACAGTCCCTGATTATATTGTGCCATGACTTTGTGTTTGGAGCAGCAGCGTCAATCAATAAAGAGCCCAAGGGCATGCTTTAGATTTTTCAAAGTTGATTTTGTATCCTGAGAAGGCGCCAAATGAGGAAATTACCTTGATCAAGCAGGGGATAGAAATTTTGGGGTTTTATAAATTAATATTAATATGTCATCTGCATACAATGTTTTTTTATGCTTCCTATTACCAACCGAAATACCAGATATTAAGGCATTCTGCATATAGCATGTACCGGTGGCTCAATAGCAATGTTCAAAGTAAGGGGCTGAGTGGATCGCCCTGCTTGTTTCCACGGTGGAGGGAGAAGTTGTTAGATCTCAGTCCATTTGTCAGAACTGCCGCACTCGGTGAGTTGTAAAGAATCCTAATCCACCTCCCAAAGTTTTCCCCCAGTCTCTTGTTGATTTCAAACTTCTCTTTAAGTTTCTATCTTTAAGTTTTGTCAGGCCTCTGTTGTTCCTTCACCTTAAAAAGACACAAGTGTGTTCTCAGTTTGTGCGTGTGAGAAAATTAATCGACAGTAGTTATGAGTTTCATGTTTGGCTGATTGATAATTACCTAATTGACAGTAAAAGTAATGTTTCGTCCCATGAATCAGGACTGGGTTCTGTGGCACACAAAGATCCAATACTCACTTTTAAAGCTAACGGGTCCAAGCCGGGGAACAGGGCGACTCTCTGTGGCTGAAAGGAAACTGCAGGCCCGGCATCAGCTCCTCTCGCTTGCTCCTCTGAGTCCGATTCATCCTTCTTATTCTCAAGCGTTGCTTCTGCCAAGTGGAAAAACACACATCCAAAAGGAGCTTCCCAGACAAAGGCTTCAGTAATTTTCCCTAGACTAGAGCAAACGTTTGTAGGAGAGAAGGTGATTTACATTTCCACCACAGGAACACTCCCTGGGAGACTATGCAAATTAGGGTGCTGACGTTTGAGAAGTGTGTCAGGTTTTGGAGCCGTGTCATTCATTTCCACATGTTTTTAAGCTGACAAAAGGATAAAGCGAGGAAATGTGATATTGTTTTGTTGTATTTATCATAATATCAATAGTAGTATACACTTATTATAAATAATTATACAATTAGTATATGCTAAATATACTTAATATATACTAAGATTTATAGTAAATAATTATATAACTTGAAGGTATCTAGTTAAACTTACTGATTATCGGGCTTGAATCCATGATACGTACAGAGCCTGAATTTAATAAGTCTGTATTGGCTGTTAATGATTGTAACCAGCTATGATAACCAGTGTTTCTTACACACTATGACAAAGATTTGTGTCTAGGCACAAAATCATTAATTTATAGTCTAAATTCAAACTTTGGATAGATTTTAGCTTTGTTTAGTAAAATCCTGGAAACCATCACTTTTCATACAATCATGCAGCTTGTGATTAGGCTTTACTTACAAATGTTACTTTACAAATGTTTAGGAGTGCTTTTATTCTTTTTCATTTCAGATCTCATCAATACACTGAAGCAGAGAAAGGGCAGAATGTTGTAGCAGTAGCTACCATTTGGAGATGTGCTCTCACAACTGTGTAATACACATGGATCAACATTTTAAAAAATTACATAATTTTGTGTAAGCTGAATAAATAGCTCATCATACCAAGCTCCTTCACATTATCTATAAGTTCATGGCTGGTGAGGCACTGACTTTTTCATTTTTACAAATATTTGAACCCATTTATAGAGTAATTTAAATTCACCATTCAAAGGTTTAGGGGCATTAAAACGTGCAAATGTCACTCCACGTGCTAATAAGCCGTACAAACCCCAGGGAATCAGGAGTGCGCAGCTGATGCACGTCGCAACGCACCCTCAATCCATTTAGCGTGTTCCCCTTTAATAAATATGTATAGTAGGCGGAGCTCACAAGTGGAGCAAGAAAATTGGAGGAGGACATGCAAATAAATTAATGCAGTGGGCGCAATGCAATTAATCAAATCTGGAACTGTTTGCAGTAATTGTTTTAGCACAGGAAAATAGTACGACTGACAAGCAGGTGCAAACACACTCAGAGATCCGCTGCAGTAATTGTTTACACAAAACAAAGCAGAGATGGAAAAAAAGCCTCCAGTTAACCTTTCTAGTATAAGAAAATAATTCAAATAAAACAATAGTCAAAATTAACAGCCACTGAGTGAGAAAATAAACAATGAGTTAAGTGTGTGTGAGGGGGAAAAAAGCATCACACCCTCGGCGGTGCATGTGTGGAGTCTGGTGACGCTGCAGTGGAGAGGGGATGCCGTGCGCGCTATGGACGCACTGCTTCTGTCATGTTTTGACTGTCAAACTCTGGTGTCGCGTTGATGGAAGGAGCATCAGGCCCGAAAGCTGATCAGATGCCTAATTTACAGTGATGGCACAATGTTCACATATCAGACTTGCTGGATGATGGTCAGTAGATAATCTTCAAATGGTGCAGACTGATTGACAGACTGTGTTGCTGTATTGACTCAGATCAATGGCGTCAACAGATCAATGACTTCAACAGATCAATGATGTCAACAGATCAATAGGACGGTTTCTGTCCAAATCTGCCCATTTTTCATGGACTGATCAGAGCAAAGTTACAGGACCTGACAGAGCAGCCACATTAAATTAGTGGGAAAAATTATCATTAGGTTTTAAAGTGGTTGTTTTTTTGTTTAAAAAAAAAAAAAAAAAAAACAGTTTTAATTGTTCATTTAGTTTTCTACTTTATTAAATGTTTGTGCAGCAGACAGAGAAGTCCATCTGTCTCCAAATTAACTTCCTCAAAAGTTATTGTGTGCTTCTGTGCACTCATGTCTCCACAATGAAAGAGCAAAATGCTCATTTAAATAGGGTTCCACCCCTTCTGCATGTGCACTAATCATCATGCAAGCTTAGTGAATTCCTCGCAGCAGGTGAGGAAACTACGTCACCAACGGATTTAGAGACACAACTGGTTTACCACCCTTTATTTCAGATCTAAGTGAATTCACCCCTTAGTTAAGGCCCTATAAAATCCGCATTCGCAGACGGAAGGCTAATTCATAATGTTATAAAAACAATCAGGAAGAAATTAGATCCCCAAAATACACAACCTACCATTTACAAAATGTCTACTGCAAACATACGACCACTTTGATTTTGGGCTCCATGTAATTTCATCTTCGTTTGTTTGCCTCAGTGCTTGGATCCATAATTTCGGTTTCTGGCCTTTTTCTGTCAGTATTCTGAAAACGGCTATCTTTTCCTTCAGCCAGGTGTGGTTATGACAGCCAAATACTACGCAGGATTTGGGCATTATACGATAATAATCAGCCAGACTGCAAAATCAGCGGTAAATAGCAGTTGTCAGGCAAATGATTACCACTCTTAAAATGGCGGCGCGTTGCTAAGTCAAGTAATGATGTCACGCAAAAAGGTGTATAATTTCATAATCAAATGACATCCTCGTCCGAAGTAACCTGTGCAACTCTCAAAATAAACTGCAATAAACGAGTGTGACAAAAGCTCGGCAAAATTGGCATGGATGGCAGTGAATCTTTGAAAATACAGGTTCGACAGAGCCTCCAACACAAGCCCGAACATATCCTCGTCAAAGAGTTAACAACACAGCCGCAATACGCACGGAAATCGAACAGGTGAAGACCCATGTTAAAAATGTCGAAGCGGGGCTCTCAACATGGTCCGATGAAGTTGTGTCGGTACAACCAAATGTACAAGACCTCAATAAACAAGTGAAGGATTTACAAGAAAAGTGTGAGAACCTGGAGGGCAGGATGCGGAGAGGGAATATACAGATTACTGGTGTACCAGAGCATCCGGGATTAAGCTCTCCCACAGCTGTTTCCAAACTTCTTCAGCAGGTGCTGCAGATGGAGAAAGAGGTGCGGGTGGAGCGCTCACATCGCAGCCTAACGCAGAGAAGACCGGAGGTCACACCACGCGTAATAATCGCAAGATTGCACAATGAGGGAGATGTTATGGATATTCTGAGGAAAGCCCGCGACCGTACAGGGCAACTCAAATACAAAGGAGTTCCGATCGCCATATTTCCGGACTACACAGCAGATGTCGCTAAAGCTAGAGCGGCTTTCACGGTGGTCAGGAGGATGCTACAGGGAGACAGGGAATCCGCTATGGACTCTTTTTTTTCCAGCCAAGTTTCGCATCTCCCACAACAATGTGGAGAAGGAGTTCGTTGATGATACCAAAGCTTTGGATTATGTTCAGAAAAACGTAATCCCTGCCAATGAAACTGAACATTAATAGGAGCTGATAAATGTATAAATACCCGCATTTGCATACGTGAGTATATCACTGTGTCGCTGCGACGGTGACGCGCTTCTTATATGCTGCAGGTGGGAGAGAAATATATGTGAAGGAGGTATGTGTGTAGCAGGTGTTGTACAGGACCACATATGATCAAGCGCTGTTTACTCTCTTGCCTGTATGATGTAATCAATACGTGACATACCTTTACAAGTCACATTTGGTTTTCTGTTATTATTATTTCCAACAGGGTATTCATAGCTCTGATAATATCCCTCTATACAGTACATCAGTATTAAGATGTCGTTATGTTCATAAATTGCATGATGAGGTTCTGCAGGAGCCTGGGCTGCTTGCTATAGTTTTTCTTTTTTTTTTTACCCAAGCAAAGGCGAGCGACTTTAAACTTGCTCACACAGTTGCCTGTTCTGACCTGCAGCCAGGGACCCTGTCCCAAAGGACTGACCAGACTTTGATGTTGGTTAAGTTTATTATATTTTTCATGCTCTGTTCTATCTGTTCAGATCCCACTGTTCCCGGGTGATCCCAAAAGTAACATTAATAATACAGCTGTACATTTAGTTTCAAAGGATCTAGAGTATAAGACAATAACTATGTGTTTGTATTTCTTATATATACATGATGCTCTCATATTCTTAATTATTTATTTATTTTTTACATATATATATATACAGTATATAAACGATTTCTCAACCCACAAGTCTGGGTTCCCTCCCAATACATATTACCTCAATACACTCCTTGTCTTTCACTTATCTCGGCAAACTTACTCACTCACATCCATACACAAACTCACACATTTACTAAACGTCATATTCTACTCTCATCTTATCATCTGAGTCACAACGCCAAAGGGCTCCATAGCCCCATAAAGAGGAATAAAATCCTCAATCAATCAATCAATCTTTTATTAGTATAGCGCCAAATCATAACCAATGGTATCTCAAGACACTTTACAGTAGAGCAGTCTTAAGGACAGACTCTTCATTTTATGGATACACACATATGCATATATACGTATATACACATACATATGTATCCCACACCCAACATGAATTCATCATGGCGGCAAGGAAAACCTTCTGTTAAGCAGCAGAAACCTTGTGTGGATCCCATTCCTATGATGAACAGCCATCCACGTTATGCTGGATCCTCAACCAATTAAGAAAATTAATTGTCAGATTGCATTCCTACAAGAGACCCACCAATCTGATACAGAACATGACAAGCTGAAAAAATCATGGGCCTATAAAGTGTTTAACTCATCACACCAGTCGGGCAGAAAAAGGGGGTCTCCATTTTAATACATAGACAGGTCAATTTTTCACCAAATCTTGTTCACAAAGACTCTGAGGGAAGATTCATGTAAGTGAATGGTTTTATTGATGGAATACAAGTCTTTCTCATGAATATATACACTCCAAATGAGGATGTACCTGGTTTTATAAGTAAAATATTCACTACAATAATACAGCACAGTACAGGTATCCTTCTATTGGGAGGGGACTGTAACTGCGTTATGTCTCAGTTTATAGATAAACAACCTCCCTCGAGGACCTCTGCACCAAGAATGAGCAAAAGATTAAAATATTTATCCATCGAGTCAGGCTTAGTGGATGTCTGTGGAAGTAAATATCCCAAAAGCAGAGACTTCACATTTTACTCCCATAGACACTCATTTTATTTAAGAATTGATCTCTTTTTTACTCCCAAATCAGAGATACACAGGATAAAAAATATACAGATTTTACCAATTACTCTGTCTGACCAAGCGCCGCTTGGACTAATGCGGGATCTGGGCCACAGGCCTACAACCAAAGAGTGGCGATTGAATGTCTCACTTCAAAATGATAAAGACTTCCTTTCATTTATAAAAATGAACTGAAAAATATTTAGATACAAATACCTCACCTGAAATATCACCTCTTACTCTATGGGACTGTGCAAATGCATACATTAGAAGATGCATCATCTCATTCGCAAGCGCAAAAAAAAAGAGAAGGCAAGCAAAACAAACACATTTAGAGAACAAAATAAAAAAAAACTGGAGCAACAACATAAGAGAACACCAACCTCTTGTTTACTTGACACTCTTAAACAAGCTCGAAGAGATTTAAACACTACTAACAGAAAAGAGGGCAACTTAAGATTTACCAACCAAAAATATTATGAAAATGGCAAAAGGGCAAGAAGATTGTTAGCATTAAGACTAAAAAAACAGCAGTCATCTAACATTGTACACAAGTTACAGTACAATAACTCAACATTTACAAGACCTGACGAAATATCACAGGAATTTGCAGGATTCTACGAATCGCTGTATAGTAATACAGATACTTGCATTGAGGATAGGGAATTGACCCAATTCTTGAAAGATATCAAATTACAGGAGCTATCTGAACCTATGGCAAAATAATGAGATGAACCAGTCAGGAATTACAGCAGGTAATTTCCACTCTGAAAAAAAAGAGTCCTGGTCCGGACAGATACATTATTTAACTTTATAAAACATTTAAAGAGACGATATCACCTTTGCTATTAAAGCTATTAAAGGCCTATCATTAAAGGCCTATCATACTATGGCTCCCTCCTTCCAGGAGGCAGCCATAGTTGTCATACACAAGGAAGGCAAGGATCCCACTAAATACGAGTCATACAGACCTATAAAATTGCTGAATACAGACCTACGTATACTAACAGCTATTTTAGCAAAGACGCGTCAATAGAGTTATAACCCAAATTGTCCATCCGGATCAGACCGGGTTAATAACAAGGAGGAATTATGGAGACAATATCAAAAGACCATTGAACCTTTTAACCGCAGAAGGAGGAAGCTATGATATTATCACTTGATGCTCAAAAGGCGTTTGAGTATTCTGGAAATACCTGTTCCAAACATTGAAACACCTTAAATTTGGTCCAACTTTTATTAAGTGGATTCAAACACTGTACTCTAATCCGCACGATGCTGTTAAAGTCAACAGGTTTTTATCAGATTGTTTTGTCCTTGAATGTGGTTACACACAGGGTTGTTCCCTATCACCTCTATTGTTCAATATCTGTATTGAACCATTAGCTCAACTCATTAGAGACAGCATAAATTATCGCTGTACACAGATGACGTTCTTTTATACTTAACTGAACCTGCAACCACAATCCCTCACCTAAAAGACCTAATTTCAACATATGGGTTCTTCTCAGGCTATAAAGCAAAGGTAGACAAAACCATGGCTATGGATATAAATTGTAATATTTCACAGTCAGTCAAACTGGAATTCAATGGCCAAAAGATGGCATTCAGATTCCACTAACATTAAAAAAGCCTATACAATACAAACTACAAGCCTATAATTCAGAAAATTAGCAGAGACCTAGACCGGTGGTCAACTCTTCCACCATCTCTGTTAGGTCACATAGAAATTGTGCGGATGAATATACGCCCTAAACTTCTCTACCTATTTTAGATGTTGCCAATTGATATTTCTAAATCCACGTTTGCTAAATTAGATAGACTTATCTCAAAGTTAATTTAGCAAGGGCGACGGCCAAGAGTTAGATTGAAAACACTACAGCTTTCTAAATCCCATGGGGGCCTCCAACTGCCCAATCTTAGACACTACTTCTGGGCTGCACAGTTAAGACTCTTAACAATATGGATTCCGGATCTCTCAGATACACGCTGGCTAAATATAGAAAAAAGTTTGTGTGCTACTCCCCTACAGGTCTTACCTTTTATAGATATCCCATCAGGGGATGCTCAAATATGTGAATGGACTAGAGAAACACTAAATATTTGGAGGAAAACAAAAGTATCATTTGGATCACCTAAAACAATCTCATCACTAAATAATATTGGATTTATAAAGAATTTTGCTTCCTCCCATATGGATGCAGAGTTTAGGAAGTGGTCAAAACATGGACTCAATAAGTTACATCAACTTCATGGGGGTAGGAGTCTAAAATCATTTGAACAATTGAAAGAGGAATTAGTACTCCCTCACACTCATTTCTTTAGATATTTACAATTACGGACATTCCTAACTAAACATAAAGAATTAAATAAAGTTTTGAAGGCCAGTCCAATTGAGGAGTTTTTGCTAAAATTACAAACTGCAAACGAGGGTAAGAAGATTATAGGTTGTTTTTACCATATATTTTCAGGTATGACCTTGAATAATACATTGCAGATAAAAAAAAGATGGGAAACCAAAAAGAATGTAGATATACAAAAAGACACATGGGATGAAATATGTACAGAAGCCCATCTTGTAACCAATTCCAATTCATGAAGGGAATTCAAGTGGAAGGTGATAATGAGATTCTTCCGGACTCCAGTTATAGTGTCAAAAATGGTCCCAGCATACTCTAATACATGTTAGAGAAATTGTGGTATACGAATTGAAAACCACACTCACATATTTTGGGAGGATGTTTTTAAAGATCTCAAACTGATATTCCATTACAAGTTTACAAAAGATCCAACTGTGGCACTACTAGGCCGAACACCAATACGCATTGATGGTAGAGCTAAAAATTATATTTTACAAATACTTATTACAACAGCTCTTAAATGTATAACAACTAAATGGCTAAAACCTGACATACAGTTACTGGATTGAGAAAGTATCGGAAATTTACGATATGGAACGCATAACATACACCCTGGGACTACAGAAAGAAAAAATAATGAAAAGATGGAACCCTGACATTACCATATTGCTTCTAAGCTAACGTTACATACTCATACACATGCACATACACACACACGCAAATTCCCTCCCTTCTTGCCTCCTCTTGTTATTATTTATCTAGGCTTTTATACACTTCCCCCCATGAGTCATACCTGCCTTGTCTTTTTTTGTTTCTTTTATTATTGTACCTATCCTTGTACAGATACAGCTGTAAACAAAAAAGGAAAATTGAAGAAGTGTGAATGTCATTGTATAAACTTTAGTTTAGTTTAAAAAAAAAAAAAAAATTGCACATTACTCAAAGTCAAAATTTTGTGTTTTTCAAAAAAAAGAGCCAGAGGGTGGGATTTCCACTGTTTTATTTGTTGATCGTTTGTACTGTGCTCTTATGATGCATTGTAATGTCTGCTTCGTCATAAAAGCATGTATTGTCATAAATGTTATTATATTCATGTATATTTTCAAACTACAGCTAATTAATATATTTATTATAAGTACTTATATTACTAATATTTTGAAACATAAATAATGAAAAACGGTCTGATTGAAACTAAAGGTTAGAAAAAGAGAATAAGTAGAGGGGGAAAAGTACCAACCTGTTGAGTCTCTGTAAAGCCAGTCTGCAGGGCCTCCTCCATCTGCATCAGCCTGACGGGCAGCCCGTGACGGCCGGGTACGTGGGGCTCGTTTTTTTGCCAGTTGAGCTCTCGAGCGCAGAGCGCTGGTGTCCAATAGAGCTGTCGGAGTCTGGAAATCAAAACACGCAAAGAGAAAATATGTCAATAAGAAAAAAAAATATTCAGCATGATTCTATATTTAGCAACTAAAGGTTAAACGACTGCAGTAAATAGCAATACTGTCTGAACCATCTTCACAAAACACCAGATAACAACACCAAGCATTACAGACTATTAAAGCTGTATTCACTTACATCAGGGAAAAGGAGTGGCTGGCTTTCAGAGGGAGGAGGAGGATATCCATCTATAGTGTCAGCCTCAGCCTGTGAGGCAGCATCTCCTGGTGTGTGCTGTGACGTGGACTTGCTCTCTGAGCTGGGAGTGGCTGGTGTCAGGCTTGAATTGTGGGGGGAAAAATATTTGGCAAAATTGCCAAGTTAAACTAATAACAAAACAAAATGCTTTAATTGAAACCTCTAAAAGGATAACTACAAGAGCAAAAACGAGACAGAGAAGAAAAAAATTGGAACCAAACGAAACACCGGCAGCTGCAACTGATTGTGGAATTGAAAGGCTCAATCTCCGGAGAAATTAAGATTTTCAGAGCCAAATTCAAAGACTTTCGCTCTGTTACAGTGCGGGATATTAAAAAAATAATGCAACAAACAATGGATCTACGACGTGACATGGATAAAGTTAAAAACTAAATCTCTGAACGGCAAACAAGAATCAGTGAGCGTTACAGGCAATACATGTGTGACTGATCATTCACCCCTCGCCTCTCTGGACCCGGGTGTCAGGTTACATACACAAAGGCCTTCACACACAGAGCAACACAGATTTAAAGCTGCAGTATGTAGAATCATGAGACGTTTCATGCTCCACACTCCCCTCCCTATTTCGAATCCCATCGTCCCTTACCGGTATGCTTGTGAACACGCACAACTGTGGAGCTCTTAAGTTACTTTTTTCTCAATAGAGACTATTGACAAATGTAGGGACTTTATCTTGTGTTATTGCACATGTTTTCTAATGTTTTAGGGACATGAAAGCACGTATCACTCACTCCTGTGAGGACAGTAAGAGGCTCCTCCACCTCGTACCTCAACAACCACGGCAGATGCGAGGTCCCGTTATCACTGCTTGCAGTTTTATTTCTTCTTTGAGGTACTGCATTGGTTTTTATATCGAAAAGAAGACGAGTAAGATGATGAATAAACTCTACTACTTTTTTAAGGTAAGAATAAGTAACAAAATGCTAATATTACGTCTTCCAATGCTAATGCATGACCAACGTGCTTCCATGGTAGGCGAGGTCTGCTTTACACGCATTACAGGATGTCTTTAATGTGCCGCATTCAACGTGAAATATTTCAATAGTGTGGACATACTTGGACTTAATGTTGCCATGTTGCTGGTGCTGCACTTTGATTACTGCCGTTTCTGTCCACTGAGCATGTGCAGCAAACAGCAGAGCAAATCTGCTCCACAACACGACAACTTTCACCCACGGATGAGGAATAACACTTGCAATGATGTATATGATAATTATCGACATTCACCTTAACCGGGGATGAGCTTTGTCATCAACGATGAATTGTTGCAGCCTTAATTTCAAAT
Source organism: Gouania willdenowi (assembly GCF_900634775.1). NCBI lineage: Eukaryota > Metazoa > Chordata > Actinopteri > Blenniiformes > Gobiesocidae > Gouania > Gouania willdenowi. The sequence continues at coordinate 27,585,151 of NC_041052.1, forward strand.
TAAATAAATGTAACCCATACTCTGCAAACAGCCTTAATGATGCTACAGGGGTCCTTCAGGACACTCTGTGCTGCTCTACAGCCCTTCTGCTTGCTTTCTGGCAAAGCCAGATATTATATGCATTGGCTCAGCCATCCAGAGCACCATCTATGAGTTGGCAACTCAGTTCCTATATTTTTGATGAATCATTGAGTCGCTTCACCTTGTTTTACAACAGAAGATTGCCTTTTGGCAGAAGCTCTTCGATTGAGACCATCTGTGGTAAACGTTTTCTGGCCAGCTGATGGAAATACCTGGTTTCTTCCAATTGTGTTTTCAGAAGTAAAGAGCTATTAATTTTAGCCTGCTGCAAAACATTTGCGATAATCACCACTGAAGCCACATTTTCCATAATTGCCTGTTGTGCTTCTTTAAAAAGTGTGTAAACAGCAGATCTTGAAACTCCAGTCTACTTTACTAATCTTTGTTGTGGATAGACCTTGACCTTGTTGAAGCAATGTAACCCACATACATCTTATTGTGCTTCTCAGTCTTGTCATGGATACATGACCTGTGACATTTAATATATAATATATAGTTGCTCCTAAACAACGGTTTTAAATAATGACTAAAATAATTATGATTGATCATGACCGTCATCAAGCAAATGCTTTTGTTATTGACAGTGTTGTATGTCATATGTATACAAACGCATGACATAATGATTGCTTAAGTAGTTTCGAAGCTTAAGTATGTTGTAGATAAAAGACTGCTTACCTGTCGTCTGTTCGCAGCCCTGTCTCCCAGGTCCCATACTGACTGTCGGTGTCACCACATGCTGTCTCTGAGTCTCTGCTCTCATCTTTGCTCTCCTCCTCAACACTTTGTTTCTGCTGCACCTGTAAACAAAAAGTTATTATTTAGGGGGTAAGACTTCAAAATGTCTCAAAATCTAGAGAAGGTTTGAAGAATAATTAAGGATGAGGAAAATGTACGATCTTAACACAAATAAAATACATTCTTTTAATGTGTCAACTAATACATCTTTTGTATAGCCATCAAATAACTTGAATCAAGCATTTTAAAAACAATATTGCTAGTGCTTTAACAAAACAACCATTATTTATTATATGCCCTGTATATTTAAGGTGTACTTTTATTTTAATTTATTTTTTTCATTTTAATTCTCTTATATATTTTCATTTTGTTTTATTTTAGTTATCTTTTTATTTTTATTAATGATCCTGTGACTAGATGTTGCTCGAAATTGTGCTTTATATACAGTGGGAAGTTGTATTTCTATTTTTCCTCTATAATAGAAACTGATTTGTATTTATCATTATTTTCATAGATTTCAATGACAGTTACAAGCGTTGGGAAAACTCCATGTTCCGTGATTTCTAAAGAGCCCAAAAAAATGACATCACCGCCTCATTTCCTTTAGCCTTCATTCACACACTACACGGTTTTGCTCTACTTACGCATGGGTGGGTGTGTCAGCAGCCTGGACCGGAGAATAAGCGTAGGAGAGAGGTGCATAACTGCAGGTGCGCAAAAAAGCACTTAAGTCCAGATGGGAGAATAGACCCCCAAGTTCTTTTAGGTGAATTTTAAGGGGTTGGAATTATGTCAGATATTTTTGCTCTTTGTTGGTGTTTTTTTTTTCCCCATATAAAGCATCTTGCGTTTTGATAATCTTTAATGGTCATTTTGATCATCTTTAATCCATGTCAAATAGAGGTTGCCCAGTCAACTTTGTGAGCTGGAATGTTAAATCACTCAATCACCCAGTGTGTGTGTGTGTGTGTGTATGTGTGTGTGTGTGTGTGTGCGTGCGCGTGGAGCAAATATCTCCCCGATGTGGTGCCTGTTCGACCTGAAACTTTGTCAACGGCTTCCAAATACCCCGAGTGTGTGCATCTGTTATTTTAATTTTATTTCACTTCTGGATGGCCCAGAAATGAAACCTATTCAGCTTTTGACCTCAGAGTGTGAGGGGGCGCCAGCGCACCATCTATATCTATTTCACAACACAGCTCACTTCCTGTGCGTTCCAGAGCTCCTGTAGACTTCTCTTTTGGGGAAACGTACTTTTTAACTGTTCCTTATTTGGGGATGATGTTTCAAAACATTTATTTTCATGTTAGTTTGACCGTTCGCTATTTAGACCGGACAGACCTCACCCATAAGTTATTGACGGGCAATGGCTGCTGTGCTGAAAGATGCAAATTTCTCAGCAGCAGGAGATTAGAGTCTCAGGTAGACAGTCTCACACACACACACCCCGATCAGGTGCGCTTCACTATCGATCACCAACATGCGTGTAGGTATGTGAGTGTTGAGTGTATAACGGACCACCATTTATTCCGGTTACAATCTATGTCACGACACCCGTCCATAGCGTGGTAGTTACTGTAGTGTTACGCTCTGAGTCAGATATAAGTGTTAACATGTTACGTAGACGGTGCTACATAGTGAAGGTCACCTGATTACTGCTGCTTCACTCACAACACACCTGCCACTACACCTAACTAGTGAAAATAGATAAGTTTAGTGAAAGTTAGGCAGGTACACGTGGATGGACTGGTGCATATGAATTTAGAACATAAGTATTGTTTTATGCTGATGACATGTTCATTTTCATGTCGAACGCCTCCGACAGCCTGCCAATCATATAGATTTAAGTTTAGACGATGCATGGCACAGATATATATGTCATGGTCTATAGCAAGCTCTACCAAAGTGGGATCAGCGGCCCCCTGGTGGGCTGCGAGGGCATTGCAGGGGAGCCGCGAGGGGTCATTCACAAAATATATTAATTTCATAGAAAAATACTATTTTAATTGAATTATTTAATGTTATACATTATTTAACACAGGACATGACTCTGAATTATACAGATGCTTAAACTATTGTAAGTAATTTCACAAGTTGCTGATAGGCCGGAACGTGTTGATAAAATAAAGGTGGGGAGGAATTAAAGGTGAGGGGACGCATGAACGGTGGGAATTAAGTAGCAGTCATAGACCAATGGCTGTTTAGCAAAAACAAGTCTATTGTTGATTTAAGTGAAGATCATGATCAAGATGATCATCAGGATGAGCAGACAAAAGAGTCAGCAAAGAAACAAAGAAGAAAGTAACTGGGTGAGTATCTGTCGCTGGGATTTACAAGCGTGGGACCTGATGACAACCCTTGCCCTGTCTGTGTCATCTGCGCTGAAGTCCTATCAAATGAAGCACTGAAGCCGTGTAAACTGCGTCGCCATCTACAAACCAAACATAGACAATTGTTGTCCAAGCCAAAGGAGTTCTTTGAAAACCAATTATGAGAATATATGACTTGTGAAAAAGCCACTGAAACCACGTGTGATGGGGGCGAATATGCCAGAGCTGTGGAGGTATCTTACAAAGCGGCTAAATTAATTTGCACATACTGGAAAACCTCACACCATAGGAGAGGACTTTATTTTACCTGCTGCTAAGGAAATGGTCAATGTGTGCAACTGGCAATAAAGCAGCAAAAAAAATGATTGTGATTTCATTGTCTGATAACACAGTGAAGCGCTGTATCGACAACATGGCTCAAGATGTGTTAAAACAACTACTGGCCCAAATCAGAACAAGTGGCTTCTTTGCTCTGAAAATGTATGAATCGACTGACATTGCAGCCTTGGCAAACCTGCTTGCTTTTGTCAGATACGAACACAATGGAGAAATACACAAAGACGTTCTGTTTTGCAAGCCTTTACGATCAAACACTACGGGGGAAGCCGTAATTGAAGACAAATTAATTTATGGTTGCAAACAAAAACGAATGGGGAAAATGTGTCGGACTGAGCACGGATGGAGCCAGGGCTGTGGTGATAAGGGCTTTTCCACCAAGAGCATGAAGTTTTCGTTCGGAGCTATAGTTGGAGCTAGCGCTACTTCAGAGCTACTCCTGTTTAGCTGAAGAACCGGTTTGGTTTTCCATCGCAGCAGCAGCAAGTTGGAGCCACGTCCTTGCGTCACCACAAAACGTCAGTACGTCACTGATTACATAACAGTTTACCCAAGAGCACTTGGCCATAATGAAGCCCATGCTTTGACTGTTGACATCGTATGAATACTATCGTATCCTACGTAAAGACTCAGCTGAACAACTCTAACCATCTTCATCGGAGTCACAGGAATCTGCGACGTTTGTGAACACAGGTATATATCAAAGACGTTTTATTGCTAAACAATGGCCGTCTTAATGGGCGACCGTGGCTCAGGTGGTAGTGGGTCGTCTACTGATCGAGAGGTTTGGGGTTCGATCCCAGTACCTGACTATGTGTCGAAGTGTCCTTGAGCAAGACACTGAACCCTAAGTTGCTCCCAGTGGTCGACTAGTGCCTTGCATGGCAGTCCTGTCCCACTGGTGTGTGAATGTGAGAGTGATTGGGTGAATGAGCTGATATGTAAAGCGCTTTGAGACTGCTTCAGTGTGGTGATAAAGCGCTATATAAAATCAAGTCCATTTACCATTTACCATTTAATGTTTGCCTTTGCTAAGCTATTTAGCTTCAACTACGCCTGTACAGCAGATAAAGGCAATAAGTTGATTATGATGTGTTGTTTATCAGTATAGATGCTCTTAAGGCTGACTGTGCACGTCAATGATCGCCCTACTGCTGGAACTTAATATGACCAGAATCAGCGCAAGTTTGTGTCAAACTAACGTGTCGTAATGTCATTCCATCCATCTGTGTTTGGACCGAGGACCTACTGTGTGTGGCTGAAGGGATGCTGTATTTAAATATATGTTTGTGTCCTCATCATACTGTTCAACTTGTGTTATTAATGATCCATGACACCTTATCAACTCCCTCATTTGTTTTATACCTAATGCTGCCATTTGATTTGTTTCAATAAATACTGATTTGAGGAAATCTCAATTGCATTCTATTTTAATGTCCTACTCATTAGGTGAGTATTGTATGAACTTTTGAATTCTATAAATGTATAAAAAAAAAAAATAATACAAACCTAATAATATGTGCTATAGCAGGCAGGTTTTGTTTCTATCTTGGGGCAAAAAAAATCAAATGCTGATGTTTGAAACTCAGAATGTGTGGATGTGAAGAGCAATTAAATTGTCTGAAAAAAATAAAGTAAGTGTGTGCTTACAAGTAGGCATTAAACAATGAACAAAGTCCTTGTAGACAATGAAGGTAATATTAAAATTCCAATGGACCCCTGGAGTATCTACTTGGGTTTAATTCCTGATGTAATTAAAAAAGAAGACATTTACTTATTTAAAGCATTAATCCTTGCCTAAAAAAGGTTACAACAAGAAACTGGGTAAATGTGATACTATTCAACCACAGCAATGGCTGGACATTATAGAGGAAATATATTGAATGGAGAAGTTAACTGTTCACCTGTGGCTTAAGAGTAGAACATTTGATCAAAGATGGGAGAAATGGAACATTCATTCATGGCAAAATAAAAATAAAAAAAATAAAAAATAAAATTACTAATTATTTGCAATTACAGTACTAAAAAAACTCAAACTTAAAATTATTCCTATGCAGTATGCACACATCACTGTAGTAAATAGCTGGTATAAATGATAACGCAAATTAATTTAATAACAGTAAGTAGTGGTAGGTTGAGTGATCTCTGCCTGTTGCTGGAAAGCTGACAGTATTTTTTAATAGAAGAGCAGGCTGTAACGCTTCAACAATCAGCAGTGATGAAGTTGGATATTGAAAAAGTGGGGGGATGAGTTAATCGAAACAGGATTGGTGTTGGGACAAAGACAGATTTGGATGGGCAGGTGGTTGATTGTGTGTTTGTTGTCTACTGAACCATGGCTCTCTTAATGAGGCTTGCAGAGAGGCCACACTGTCTGCAAACTACACTGTGCTTACTGAGGCAAGCCTGCACATGAACTGATAACCATGTCCTATAGGGAATAGATGCTGTCGTCAGCTACTGCCTATAGGGGGGAAAGATAAATCTGATCCACATGGCCTAGCTTTCTTTACCATGAGCACAGCTCAGATAATGTGTTTTTCTAAAAACTGACTGGAGTTGAAATCACTGTTTTGTTTTATGTAGGTGAGTGCAACACATGCACAAGACAAGTGTGTAGCCTCTTATGAACTTGGATTTAGAAGTCATAAAATAGATCAAATGTGTGTGAGATGTTATTCCTCACAGAAGCATTGAGAGTGGCATTGGACAACAATCCCTGACCCCAAAATAGCACTTGTACACCACTTCATTCTTCTTTCAAAGACAAATACACTGAAGTTGACAGGGCATAGTTACATATCAACATTAGCACTTAGCTAGGGCCCTATTGTGTAGAGCTTTCAAGTTGAAAGGGATTTATCCCATGGTCCCCCTGCATTCCCCATCTTAGATAAGCACCAGTGCTCAAAAAATGCAGTGTGGTACGATAGAAGCTGTGCTTCAATCGACTGATTTGACCGGTTAAACTGTCCTTTGTGCCAAAAAATGGTAGTCACATGAGGTTTACCATTTGAGAGTGGCATGAGAGTTGTTTCTCAGATATGGGAAGGATGTAAGGGTATATACTGTACATAAGTGTGCTGTTGTATTTGTAAAGTAAAACTTAAACATGCAGCCGAAAGACCAAAACCAACAACAAAAACATGTGAATGTGGTGAGAAAAGTTAAGCAAAGCCGATTTATTAATCAGCGGCACAGATCAACCTGCACCTGAAAACGACACTAAGGAGCCTCTGGGCAGGGATTTTACACTAAAAAGAGCCAAACTCAACACAAATGTTACCATTTTAAAACCTTCAATACTGTTATTTGAAACATGGAATGGTTTCTTAAAAAAAATTACCATGGAGCCGTTTTTATGAAGGTAGATATGATGCAAAATGGGAGAGCTTATAGAATGTGATGTGAGAACTTATAGAATGTGATGTGAGAACTTGTATTTAAAAATGTTTACTTGTATAAAAAAATCCACACACGTGAAATTAATTTCATATAACAAATGATGGAAAAAATGTAAACCTGGCCCAAACATACTCAGGTGGACCCCACGCACAACAGACTGAGCGGACTGTCCGCTCTCCTCGGAGCTTACAAACTGGGGCGCTCCGCAGCACAGTAGTTTCCATTAAAATCCTACATGTCCCATTCTTACTGCTTCTCCGTAGTCCTTGTTCTCCTGGGACGTGTTTTAAAGGTGTCGCTACTGTCGTAGCTCGTCTGACAGTCTCTCCTCTAAGCTCAAGTTTATCTCTCCTGCTCTGTTTCACTAGGCGGTTGAAATACAGGTTGGCGTTACATTTCATGCGGGTTGATACAATGCCCAGCAGTGTTTTGTGTGACACCAACTAAGCGGAGAGGTCCTAGCGGTCGTAAAATTTGAGCTTTGCATTTAATTGGCCTGGCGGACTACTCGCGGACTCCGTTGTACTAGTGCCCACCCGAGTATGTTTGAGCCTTTAAAATATAAACCCAATGGCCACGTTTACATGGGAGCTTTAATTCCTCTTTAAAGCGGAATAAAAGTTAATTCCTCTTTAACCTGACCTTGTAAACAGTTAATTCCTAATGCTAATTTAATTCCAAAATAAACTTAAATCCAAATTAAGTGGCTGGTTTATTCCGATTTTAATTCCAAATTAGATAATTCCTCTTTCTTGTAAACACTTAACTTGGTTAAAGCAGCTTTAAGTTAATTCAAACTTAAAGAAAAAAAAAAGAAGTTAATTTGGATCGTTTTGCGCTTGCGCGACTTGCGGCGATGACGCGCTAGTGATGACATAATCCAAGATTGTGGCGGCCCGTACACCAGCCAAGACTATTTAATAAAAGCTCTATTCCCCCATGTGCGTAAGTCCGAAAAGCCCCGCAGCAGCGCTGTTTTTGGCTGTGTGCTATTCTCCCCTGTACTTAGGTCAGTCGCTGCGGTGCCTTCATCCCAGTTACACACTGTGGGCTGAGCGTCCGTGAAATGTGGGTGTTCCCATTCAAATCTGGCTTTACGCACATTCTCCGGTGTGCGTAAAACCTTTTCCTCTTACGCGCCTCTAACCCCAGAATAAGTGCAGCGCCCCGATAAATTGAAACATTATATTGCACTAGAAATATGGACTTAGTTACATTTGAAGCCACATGGACTCGTGCGTAGTGCAGCAGCAGCTGTGATCACCCAGCTGCTGCTGCACGATTAATTAAAAGTCTGACAGATGCAGATTTCTGTCCACATTGGTCACAGTGATTCAACTATTTTCATACTATGTCCAACGTAAAGTCACAGTTTGATCCACTACAGAGTGAAACAAGCTGCCATATGCAGATGAGGATGGAACACAAACTGTTCTCACTCATATTAATGCTTTAAACACATTATATTTAAAACTGCATATTATGGAAGCCAATAGTTGTGTTTCACTGCAAACATCTCTCTGTACTAAGCAGGATGCTCTGCGAAAAGGTTAATTCCTCAAATCTCCAGCGCATCTAACTCAGTCACGCTTTTCGATGATGACGATGATGGATTTTAACTGTGACTCAGACAGAATGCGGCCGATCCTCAGTCACACTGCATTAATCTGATCAAATCAACCTGTTATATTGTTTATCAAAGACGGCGTTTCAAATTAAAAGTGAACTTCATCATTTTCACGGATTTCAATGACATTTACAAGCGTTGGGAAAACTCCATGTTCCGTGATTTCGAGACAGCCCAAAAAAATGACATCACCACCTCCTTTCCTTCAGCCTGCTTTCATTCACACATACGCGCTTTTTGGGCGTGTTAGCAGCCTGGATCGGAGAATACGCATTGGAGAGAAGTACGTAACTGCAGGCGCGCCAAAAAAATCGCTGAAAACCAGACGGGAGAATAGACCCCTAAGAGCCTTAAAAGACATGGATATGGGGGGTGTGGTTATGGCGCTGACCTAGGCGATAACTGATTAAACTCCTGTACTTTTTCCTTTACACCACGGACAAGAATACCAAACCTCTGTGGTAACGTTGCAGTGTACTCCTGCGGTATTATGTCGCCTAAAAAGTCCAAAACAAAGTCTAAAAGCAGCCCTTTCACTTACAAGGAAGACGACGAGGTGGATGCAAACAGCCTAGCTAGCTCAACAGGTGAGGCTAGCCCCAGGCCTCAGTCGGAAGACGCGGAGACTGGAAAACCGCATAACATGTATGTAATTCAGAAGCTCGATGTGATCAGAAATGACTTTTCAACCAAGATTGACGGGGTCCTGAATGCAATCCAGGGCGTTAAGAAGGATATACGAGACTTCTCGGGTCGTATGGATGAAGCGCATCAGTAGTGTCGAAGACACAGTTAATTCAGAGAAGAGCAAAACTGATGCGCTAACTAAACAAGTGGCTGCCCTCACACATAAGCTTGACAACCTGGAAAACCAGTCCCGACGGTCCAATTTACGACTGGTTAATGTACCCGAAAGAGTGAAAAGCAATGACGCCAACGCTTTCCTTGAGAAATGGCTGCCGGAGCCTCTGGGTCCCGCTACTTTCCCGTCTTCACCCATCATCGAAAGAGCACACAGGCTGCCTGGCCGGGCACAGCACAATAGGGCCCCTACACCGAGGATTCTCATCGTGAGGTTCTTAAATTTCCAAGAAAAAGTCCGGGTAATGCGAGCAACCAGGGCCAAAGGCAAAATAGTATGCGGTGGACAGGAGGTGAAGTTTTTCCCGGCCATTTCTATGGAGCTTCACCGGCAAATGTGCTTTGACGGTGTAAAATGACATTTGAGAGCGCTGAATATCCGCTACGAAATTGTTTACCCAGCCAAGCTTAGGGTGAGGACGGTTGATGGACAAACTAAGGAGTTTGTGTCTGCATCAGAGGCAGAGAAGTTTGTCCACACACTTCAACGCAGAGAGGACTCAAAGGGTACCTAAGTGGGACTCTTTTGGGATTTTGATCGCACTGTTTGCCCTGTTAAAGGAGAACCTACCTTTGTATATTTGGGTGGACATTCACTAATCCATAGGCTTTTTGGGAAGAATCCTACACTGCAAGTTAATTGTTTTGTAACATGTTATAAATGCTTGTACGTGTTGAATATACAGGGAGATTCATATGTCTGGTTAGTTTTGTTTTGTCAGTGTTATTATTACTTTGAATGCGGAGTCTGGTTTAACTGCTCCTTGGTTACATTGGATCAGTGTGTGCATTTAACTTCAACCCATGGTGAGGTGGAGGGGGGGAACGAGAGGCTGTCCTGTTCAGGATGACAGCTGAGGAGATTTGTTTTTGGCAGGTTTTATATTTTGTTTGCGTTATTGGCTCACATTATCACATTTTTTCTCAGTTTGCCTCAAATGGATCACATGTGCACATTCTAGTCTAACATTGTTTTAAGATTAACTCAAATAAGACTTTAAACATCACATCTTGGAATGTAAGGGGGATGCTTAAATTGTCTAAATTAAAACAGGTTATTACCAGGATTAAGGAACTTGAGTCATCTATAGTTTTTATTCAGGAGTCACGTTTATTAAAAGAAGATTTGGTGAAAGTTTGTAGAAGATGGCCAGGTAAAGTGCTGGCTTCATGTTTGTCTTCCCACGCTAGAGGGGTTATGGTGTTGATTCACAAGTCTGTGCCATTCCAAGTTAATAACACTATCCATGATACATCTGGTAGATTTGTGGTAGTGCAGGGAACACTTTTAAGAGAAAATATTAATTTGGTTAATATATATGGCCCTAATGATGAAAACCCGGCATTCTTTGAAAATATGTTTTTGCTGTTGGCCACCCTCCCAGGTAAAATAATAATGGCAGGCGATTTCAACTGTACTTTAGATCCAAAGTTTGATCGATCGCCTGGATGTGACAATTCCCATTTACAAACCAGAAAAAAAATACATCAATATATACAGGACCTGAACCCCTGTGACCCATGGAGGATTCAGAATCCAAGCAAAAAGGAATATTCATGTCACTCCTCACTTAATACACACTCCCGAAGAGACTATTTTTTTAATTTCATCCTCTCTGTTACCAAATGTAAATAATTGCATATATTGTTTTGTCTGATCATGCGCCAATCTTGCTATTTTACACTGATTTTCAATTAAACAGATGTTTTTATAATTGGCGGCTGCATCCTAAATGGCTGCAAAATTCTGATTTCATAAATTTTATAGGTGAACACATTGACGTCTACTTTTCTTTAAACACAAGTCAAACTTCAGCAGCGATTAGATGGGAGGCTTTTAAAGCATATATTAGGGGGCAAATGATTAGTTTCACTAGTTCCAAAACTAACAAATTTAAACACAGAATGAATGATTTAGACTGCAAAATTAGGGAATTAGAGAAAGCTTGTATTCTGGATAATTCAAAACAAACAAAACAAAAGCTGCTCGCTCTTAAAGCAGAATATGAAGAGCTTTCCGCACAATAAGCTGAAGACAGTCTAATAAGACTGAAGCAAACCTTTTACGATCAAGGGGAAAAACTGAGTAAACTACTGGCCTGGCAAATTAAGAAGCTTGATTCAGAAAGAGCCATAAATATAATTAGGAATGAATAGGGAGAATTTTTGTGTCGTACTATAAAACCCTTTACAATTCAGACGCCCCACTAAATCTGGAAAACCAAAACAATCTTCTAGATGGATTAGACATTCCCTGTATTTCTGAGGAGAGCTGAATTAGATAAGGAGCTAGATTTGGATGATGTTTCTAAGGCTATTACTAATAGGAAAGGTGGTAAGGCATCAGGTCCCAACGGTCTACCAATTGACATTTATAAAACTAGTACAGTGCCCGTCAGAAGTATGCATTCATGTGGGAGCATAAGGGGTATAATTGCATATTTTTGTATCTTTCTGTTGTGTTTTTGTGCATTTTTTGTATAATTATAGTTTTTTGTTGCCATTGCAGTGTGATTCTGGAATCTTTGTGTATTTTTGTATCTTTTTTAGTGTAGCTTTGTGCATTTCTGTTGTTATTTTGTGTATTTTTGTATAAATATTTAGTTTTGTGTAATTTGAGTCATTTTCATGTTTGTTGTTGTTTGGTGTATTTTTCTGTCATGTATGTATTTTGAAGTAATTTTGTGTGTTTTTGGAGCCTTTTTGTATATTTTTATGCATTCCTGTTGTCATTTTGTGTACTTTTTGTATAAATATTGTTTAGTTTTTACTTTTATTTTACTCATTTAGTATATTTTTATTATAAATACTGTGTGTGTGTGTGTGTGTGTGTGTGTGTGTGTGTGTGTGTGTGTGTGTGTGTGTGTGTGTGTGTGTGTGTGTGTGTGTGTGCCAGCCAACTCCTCCGTGCGTTATCTATCACACATGCGCGCGCTTCTTGCACATAAACCATCGCAGGTTGTTAAGAGAGACACGGTAACTACGGTAGTCAACTATTCATCAGCATGTATGTCTATGCCGTACAACCCCTCGACTAACAGAGAAAGTTTGTCACACCAGTGCCACCACTGGATAAGTTTGTGTAGAGAACTGATAATAATAAATATGTTGATAAGGATATAATATTAATAGTGACAGTAGTAATAGTAATAAAAGTAATGTTATAATAATGATATTAATGGTAATAATTGCAATAACAAAATAATAATGTCCTAAAAACAATATTAATAATAAACAATAAACAATATTAAATAATTATAAGGATAATATAGAAATGCTAATAATACAATGAGAACACCAGTAGCTATAATAAAAATGTGTGTGTGTGTGTGTGTGTGTGTGTGTGTGTGTGTGTGTGTGTGTGTGTGTGTGTGTGTGTGTGTGTGCGTGTGTAAAAAAGAGAGACCTGAAAATACTACAAAAAATAAATGTTTTGCAACACCAAAGTCGCAAATGTCTCTCAACGGCTCTGTGTGAGTTCACCATCCCGATGTAGTGCACGCACGTCCGCGCATCAGCCGTGTGTGTGTGTGTGTGTGTGTGTGTGTGTGTGTGTGTGTGTGTGTGTGTGTGTGTTTGTTTACATTGCAGCTGCTAGCATCTTTCTTAGCACATAGAAGAATATGAGAAGAAACACTCACCGTTGCGCAGAACAAACAATAATCATAGTGGAACCATCCGCTCACAAAAACGTTACATTCCACTGTCTGAAGAAGCAGAATGTTTGCAATAAGGTAATGACCATCAGCACAGGCACCGCCCACACTCATGGATACGAAGGAGGAAGTGAAGTCTGTGACCCGAGATTTAAAGTAAGTTTGGAATCACGGGAATAATATTAAATAACTATGAAATATTAACTTAAATGACTTTCAGCGGTACAAAAACCTTTTTAATATCGACCTTTTTTGTTTTTAACCCAAACAACTGCGACACGGTGATGTCATGAACCCGAAACCGAAAGTGGTGCGCTCTTACCGAAGAGCCATAATTATAAAATTAATGTTTTGACCATTTTGCGTCACCAAATTACTCCAAAATAACAGATGCACACACTCGGGGTATTTGGAACGTGGATGAATAGCAGTTGACGTCATGACCTGCCCAACCTGCAGTGATATTGGTTGAAAATCACAAAGATAACTTCGATATTAAAAGGCAGGATTGGATTAGAGATTTTGAGTAAGACATCTCCATCACTGATTGGCATAGAATTTGTTTAAAGGCACACACTCGAACTATCAACACTTGACTGAGATTAATACAATTCAAATGGATAATGAGAACTTATATCTCCCCTGTACAATTAAATAAATTTAATTCCAAGACACCTGATCTATGCTTTAAGTGCAATATACACCAAGGTACTTTGTACCATTGCCTGTGGAAATGTGAAGAGATGGAAAAAAAATTGACGTTTAGTGTTAAAATATGTCTCCCAGATGACATCTACCCCAATTCCTCTATGTCCTAAAGATTTGCATTTTAGGCATATGCCCTGACAACTACCTTCTATCCAGCAGAGAAGGAAAAATGGTTGATCTCTGTCTTCTATAGGCCAGGCACTCTATCACACTGTGCTGGAAAAATGTTAACTGCCCTTCTCTTGGCTACTGGTTAAAAAACCTAACATCAAGTCTGGCTTTTGAGAAACTGACAAATATAGTTAGAAAGAAAGCTTTTGAGTTTGATAACATTGGGAGGATGTTTTTGGATTTTGTTAGGAGGGGTGATACCACATTTATTATGAGGAAGATAATTTGAATATTTTATAATAATAATAATAATAATAATACATTTTATTTGTATGGCGCTTTTACAGTGCTCAAAGACGCTTTACAGAGATAAACAATAAGTAAAAATACAGAGGCATAGACTTAAGTAAAAAACACAATGTAATAAATAATAGGTAGACTACAAGATAAAATGGCTTTACATTAAAAATAGCTATACATTAAAATGGCTTTACATTAAAATGACTATACATTAAAAGCAGTCCGAAATAAGTGGGTTTTGAGGTGTTTTTTGAAGGTGAGAAGATCCGTGCAGTCTCTGAGATTTTGAGGGAGTGAGTTCCAGAGGGTGGGGGCGGCAATAGAAAAAGCTCTGTCTCCCCAGGTTCGGCGCCTGATCCTGGAGGGAGGGGACAGGAGGTTGGCGACAGAGGAGCGGAGGGATTGAGAGGAGGTATGGCGATGAAGCAGGTCAGTGAGGTAGGAGGGGCCCAGGTTATGGAGGGCTTTGAAAGTAATCAGTAGGACCTTGAATTGTATGCGCTGAGGGATAGGAAGCCAGTGTAGATTTTGAAGAACAGGGGTGATGTGTTCACGGGAATGAGTGTGTGTGAGGAGGCGAGCAGCGGAGTTCTGGATGTATTAAAGTTTATTGAGGGTTTTGGATGGTAGGCCGTAGAGGATGCTGTTGCAGTAATCGAGTCTGGAGGTAATGAAAGCATGAATGAGGGTTTCGGCGGCAGAAAAGGAAAGGGACGGGTGAAGACGTGCAATACTTTTTAGATGAAAGAAGGCAGACCGGGTTATGTGATTTATGTGCTGTTGGAATCTGAGTGTTTGGTCAAAGAGAATGCCAAGGTTACGGATGAGAGGGGATGGTGATAGAGTGGTCTGGTCAAGATGAAGGGAGAAATTCTGAGAGGAGTTTATGATGTTTTGCGGGCCAATAATGATGATGTCAGATTTACTGTATAATGCTATTCCTTTCATGTGATATTTTTTCTTATTTTTTGTTTCAATATGTATATATATTTTTTTCGTGTGATGTTTCTTAATTACAATTCTTCATTCAATATTTTTGTTTAGTTTTTTTAATTATTATTATTTATTTTTTTTAATTTAATTAAATGTTTTCATTTTTTATCATTTCTTTTTATTCATTTGATTATTACTTTTGATACTGCCAGGTGTTTGTGTTGGGGGACTGTTCAACTGTGCCTGTATATTGTACTGTATGTTCAATGTATAAATTGATAAAGCAATAAATACATGTTTTAAAAAAAAAAAAAGATGGATATAAACATGCAGACTTTCACACAGACACACACAAACTTATAAAACACACAGGGACCTCGGTAAATGAAACAGGCTTCACCGGACGGCTGCCACAAGGACCCGGAGGCGGAGTAAATGCGTCCCCGTACTGCATTCACAGGCTGTAATATCACCAAGTTTATAATTTTGCCAGTTGTTAGAGCTACTATCTTTACTAAGGGGCAACTATTTATTCCTGGTGATTGTTTTCCAGAGTTCTACTGGGCTTTTTACCGGTGATTAGTTCCTATCTTCCTTCCGCTCCGCAGTCCAAAAGTCTGAAACCGTGTGTTAGTGTCGAGCTGCTGCTTCTAAACTACAATCAAAATAAAAGTGAAAACAGTTCTCATGTGGTCTTCTGTATTATAGCTGACAACAAAAGGTTTGCTGTGTGTTTCTCCCGATACGTCACGTTCATCCCCTGTCCAATCAGAGCCTTCCCAACCCCCAGACCTAAAGCGGAAATATCTAAAGCCGAATAAACCGGTTTTCTATGTAAACCTCAGTTCGGGAATCACTATAGTTTTGCAACACATTTTGCAAGTCATCTGTTGTAAAACAAATTTGTACCTGTACCTGTAGAAATGCCTTTTTTAAATCAGGTAATTAAGTCTTTGTTAAGCAAATGTTTTATTTTACTATTTTATGCAGGGATGAGAAATATGGTTTGTTTGAAACCGGTTAACGTCCACTGTCCCGAATACGGGTCAAAATGCATTTTCTCACTCATTCAAGCTCATAGGGGCAGATTCACTAAAGGAATTCCCCATAGCGGGTGAGGAAACCGCCCCTTAAGGGATTAAATGCCTTCTCAAATACAGCAGCATATCACAAGTGTCATATACTGTTTGAAAGTTAAGTTCTCCAGTTTTTAACCATTCACTCAACTCCCGATACGATTCGATTCACGATACTGGGTTCACGATACGATTCTCTCACGATTTATTTTACAAAATGGGACTGTAGACAAATGATGATTTAAAAATATTCCTTTTATTTTTTGGGGGGAAAATAGTGTACTATTTTCCTTTTATTTTTCATTGTCAAAAGAATCCCTTGATAAACTATTTAAAACAATGCAATTTAACTGAAAATAAATTTTGAATGAAATAAATAAAGGAATAATACAAATGAAGAAGAAGCCTATTAATTTAAATTCTGGTTCTATAGTAAACAATGCAAAACTGCATAATAGTTCTTTTTCTTTTTAAAAGTGCAACTGAAAATGTATTTTGTGCCTTAACAATTGGACCTTTAAAAATAAAATCAGTTTGCACTGTATTTACGTCAGATAATTGTTTGGACCAGCAGAGGTCGCTGGTAACCCAGTGGTCGGTTGGGATGCAGCTATTCTGTGCAGTGAAGAAGAGATGCTATGCTAGCAGACTGAGCTAATAGAAAAACGGGCCTTTTACAGATATTCACGTAATATTACAGATATTCTTTCGGTGCTGAAGGGGTAAGGAATCATTTATGAACATGTTTAAGAGTATAAGGTGGCCAGAAAGAAAGTAGTAGCAGATTTCGCCCGCCGCCTCAGCATTTGGACAAGAGAAGGATAAATATATAGTTTGCAGTACTGTTTAAAAAAAGTACTGCGATTCAATTTTCAGAAAATCAATATGAACCGTGATACCTATGAATCCATTTTTTAACTGCCTTACGATTAATCGTTACATCCCTAATATAAACCATTCTAATATTCAACCATCACAGCAAACATCACAGCCTCCTCACCTCTAAAGCGATGTCATGTCTTACTGATTCCATATATTCCATCAAAAGTGGTCTCAATATCTTCCTAAGACATTAAAAATCCAGTGAATCCCAGCATTTAGTCCAAAACACAGTAAAACTGCTTTAAAAAAAATAAAATGTAATGTCCTATTCACAAAAAGAAAGCAGCTCCACGCTAATTTATTCTAAAATTTGAAGCTCGATTAGGTTGACCATGTCATTAAAAATCCTCACGGCTCTGCCGGATTGACTGCCACATTATATTAGCCAATCCGACCCAGTATTACAAATCTACAGACTATAATGTCCAACCGGCGGCAGTGGGTCAGAACATAACCTTGACTAACATAACCGAGTCAAAAGTTTCAACCAATGGGAAGCAGCATTGATAATATTGCGCCACTTTTCACTAGTTTTTTCGTAGGGCACACCATGGGCCAGTGGAGCTTGCAGCAGGGTTTTTTTCGGGGCAGCAGGCTGGGAAGGCTTTGTGGTCTGGGTCACAGTGATGCACGTAGTCTGACACACTCCTCGTACTGATGATGAATTCATGTTGGGTGTGGGATACATATGTATGTGTATACACGTATATATGCATATGTGTGTATCCATAAAATGAAGAGTCCGTCCTTAAGACTGCTCTACTGTAAAGTGCCTTGAGATACCATTGGTTATGATTTGGCGCTATACAAATAAAGATTGATTGATTGATTGATTGATTGATTGATTGTACTGCACTTTATTAGAATCAGAATCAGAATCAACTTTATTGACCAAGAGTGTATGGAATACACAGGAGGAATTTGTCTTGGTGAACTGTGCTCTCTCAGATAGTGTAACATTAAATAATAACAATCAACTAGAATAAATAAAAAAAGAAGTATAAATATAAGAGTAGTTAGACTATTATGTGCAAACTAAATAAAATAACAAGATAATAATAATAATAGTAATAATAATAATAATAATAATAATAATAATAATAATAATAATAACAAAATAAAATAAAAATACAATAATAATAATAAGATAATAGTGCAGTAGTGCATTGATGAGTAGTGCAGGTGAACATTTAAATGAAAATATTATGTCCATGAACATTCACAGTGACAGGTTGATCCAGAGTTGTTATGTTTAGTTCCATGGTTATTTCACAGTAACAGAAACAAGTCTGACACTCTATGACTGTTTAGTGTTAATCAGAATGACAGCCTGGGGGAAGAAACTGTTTTTATGGCTGGTAGTTTTTGCGTACAGTGATCTGTAGCGTCTGCCGGAGGGGAGGAGTTTAAACAGATTGTGTGCAGGGTGTGAGGGGTCTGCAGTGATGCTACCTGCCCGTTTCCTGACCCTGGACAGGTATAAGTCTTGGATTGAGGGCAGATCAACACCAATGATCTTTTCTGCAGTCCTGATTATCCGTTGTAGTCTGTGTCTGTCTAGCTTGGTTGTAGATCCAAACCAGACAGTGATGGAGGTGCACAGAACAGACTGAATGATGGAGGTGTAGAACATGATCAGCAGCTCCTGGGGCAGGTTGAACTTCCTCAGCTGACGCAGGAAGTACATCCTCTGCTGTGCCTTTTTCCTGGTTGTGTCTATGTGGGAGGTCCACTTCAGGTCCTGTGAGATTGTGGATCCCAGGAACCTGAAGGAGTCCACGGTAGCCACTTTGCTATTCAGAATGGTAAGGGGGGTGAGTGGGGGGGGATTTCTCCTGAAGTCCACTGTCATCTCCACAGTCTTGAGCGGGTTCAGTTCCAGATGGTTCTGACTGCACCAGAGAGCCAGCTGTTCTACCTCCCGTCTGAAGGCAGACTCGTCCCCATCCCTAATGAGACCGATGACGGTGGTGTCGTCTGCAAACTTCAGGAGTTTCACAGAGGGGTCCCCTGAGGTGCAGTCATTGGTGTAGAGGGAGAATAGAAGTGGGGAGAGAACACACCCCTGAGGGGCGCCAGTGCTGAGTGACCGGGTGCTAGATGTGATGCTTCCCAGCCTTACTTGCTGCTTCCTGTCAGACAGGAAGTTGGTGATCCACTGACAGGTGGAGGCCGGCACTGTGAGTTGGGTGAGTTTCTGGTGAAGGATGTTAGGGATGATGGTGTTGAACGCAGAGCTGAAATCCACAAACAGGATCCTAGCGTAGGTCCCTGGGGATTCGAGGTGATGCAGGATGTAGTTCAGTCCCATGTTGACTGCATCCTCGACAGACCTGTTTGCCCGATAGGCAAACTGCAGGGGGTCCAGCAGGGGTCTTGTGATGTCCTTCAGGTGGCTCAATACCAGCCTCTCAAAGGACTTCATGACTACGGACGTCAGGGCAATGGGTCGATAGTCATTGAGTCCTGTGATGGCAGGTTTCTTTGGGACTGGGATGATGCTGGAGCTTTTGAAGCAGGAAGGTACTTCACACAGCTCCAGTGATGTATTGAAGATCCGTGTGAAGATGGGGGCCAGCTGCTCAGCACAGGCTTTCAGGCAGGAGGGAGATACTCCGTCTGGTCCTGGAGCCTTTTTGATCTTTTGTTTCTTGAATAGCTGGTACACATCTCTTTCAATGATCTTCAGGGCAGGTGGGGGGGTCAGAGGGTGAGGTGGGGGGGGGGGGGAAGGGGGGGGAGCAGGAAGGGCAGAGTCCAGGTGATGGGCTGATGCTAATGAGCTCGGGGGTGGGTGTGAAAACCTGCAGTAAAAGCTATTCAGGTCTTCAGCCAGTCTTTTGTTACCTGCAGGGTGGGGGAGGGTTTCCTGTAGTTGGTAACCTCACGCAGGCCTTTCCACACTTCTGAAGGGACTTTGTTTGAGAAGCTTTGTTTTAGCTTCTCAGTGTAGCACCTCTTGGCTACTCTGATCTCCTTGGTTAGTGTGTACTTAGCCTGCTTAAACAGGACCCAGTCCCCACTCGAGTAGGCTTCCTCCTTAGCCTGACGTAGCATCCTGAGTTGAGGTGTGAACCAGGGTTTGTTGTTGTTGTATGTGCAGAAAGTCTTGGTCTGCACACATGTCCTCACAGAAGCTGATGTAAGATGTCACAGTATCAGTCAGTTCATCTAGGTTGTCTGATGTAGCTTCAAAAACACTCCAATCAGTACAGTCAAAGCAGTCCTGTAACTCCTGCTTTGACTCCTCTGTCCACCTCTTTACAGTCCTTACTACAGGTTTAGCAGATTTAAACTTATGCCTGTAGGTCGGGATGAGGTGAATCAGACAGTGATCAGAGAGCCCCAAAGCTGCACGGGGAACAGAGTGATATGAATCCTTTATTACTGTGTAGCAGTGGTCCAGTGTGTTAGCACCCCTGGTGGGGCACTTAATATGTTGTCTGTATTTAGGGAGTTTGTGGGTTAGATTTGCTCTGTTAAAATCCCCGAGAATGATAAGCAATGAGTCTGGATGTTTTTTCTCCACGTCTGCTATCTGGTCAGCCAGGTGCTGTAACGCCTCTGTTACACAAGCCTGAGGTGGGATGTAAACACCGACCATGACAAACGAAGAGAACTCCCGCGGAGAATAAAACGATTTACAGTTTATGAAAAAACTCTCCAGATTAGGGCTACACGTCTGCTTCAACACTGTGACATCTGTACACCAACCTTCGTTAATGTAAAAACATATTCCGCCTCCCCTCGTCTTCCCAGAGAGCTCTTTTACGCGGTCCGCTCTGAGGAGCTGAAAGTCCGGTAGATGTAGAGAGCTGTCCGGGATGAGTTCACTGAGCCAAGTTTCAGTAAAACACAGGGCGGCGGATCTGCAAAAGTCCGTGTTTCTGGTGTTTAGGAGCAGCAGTTCATCCATTTTATTTGCCAGAGAGCGGACATTCACCAGGTGAATGAATGGAAGCGCAGTGCGTAATCCTCGCTGCCTCAGTTTGACGAGCGCGCCTGCTCGTTTACCCCGTCTGCATCTGCGGCATCTCCTGCAAATTCCATAGAGAGCTGCTGCTCCTCCGGTGAGAATCTCCGCATAACTTTCTGGTTCAATGAGAACCGGTGAAAAAAGATCAGCAGAGGACTGTCCTACGTTTATTAGTTCTTCTCTGGTGAAAGAGACCAGAGAAGGGGAGCAAGAAACTACAAAAAAGAAGAAAAACGTGACAACTACGAGAGAGCGCAGTACCGAGGCAACCATCCGCGGCGCCATTATGTTTTGATATTTATTTGAATTTGAAACACTTTATTCATCCCTGAAGGGAAATTTGGGTTTTTACACTCTTATTTTAGGGACATGCTTCCCACACACAGGCCCGAATCACACACAATCACGCACAAACAGGACCTGTGGACATGCATTAATGGAGAGGTGTCAGAGTGGGGCGGCTTTTACTATGAAGGGAGGTCACCAGGGCAATTTTTGAGTTTGGTGCGTTGCTCAAGGGCACCTCAGCAGTGCTTGAGAAGTGCCCTGGCACCTCTCCATCTACCAGAACAACTTTCGTTTTTGAACCGGCGACCCCCCAGTTCCAAACCCATGTCCATACGAACTGAGCTACTGCCGCCCAATGGTGGGTTTGTCGTGCTCAAACCTTTAGTTGAAACCATGTTCAAAATTGTCCTGGAAAAACTTCACAATATTATCTTCAAAAGAGACTATCCCCACGCATGTGCACCAAAGGGTTCAAACAGTTATTCCAATTTGGGAATGTCTTGGACAGGCGTTTTTCCCAAATCTGGGTGGATAACTGCTTCTTTATAAGAAGCTTTCACATGAATGCTTAAAGCAAATCAACTGTGGTGCCCAAAAACTCACCAAATAGTAGATGCATACAGTATGTCAGTTGGATTAGCAGCGCTACGGCCGCTTTTGGGTTTTTCTTTGAAACAATATTGTGACTGTATACATTGGTTTGTTTTAGGTTTCAACCAGCTTCAAAACTATTTGTTTACTGCAAACCCTAACAAGTTAATTCCAGCAACAGTTGTTGGGATGACTTAATCTGTTCTTCAGGAGTGAAGTTGATGATCACTGTTATCAATGCTAAAACTAAACCCTGTCAACTTCTGGTAATAAAAATTGCGTGCGTGCATGACTGTTTTTCAACCTAAGCACACCCAATTCACAACCTCACATGCTCAGCATGGAAGAGGAACATTGCAGGGACATGTTGGAGAGTATCTATCACAGAGTGGATAAACGTTCTCGTCACAAGCTGCTCAGCAGCATTTTTAAGGGCACATTCTAAAAGGCATACGGCAAATAAGGGTTTTACAAATCTTTGTATTGAACATGATTTTTTAAGTTCTGCTTAAATATAATGTCCACTGTTCAGATCTTTGGTTTTAGCACTCCGAAAAGGCTATGCCTACTTTTATACCGGCGTTTGGAACATATTGACATCACAGAGGTGATGCCTGTAGACATCAGCTCCCTCCTTCTTCTTTGGATTAGTAATCAACATTACCAACTATCAACCCTTTTGGACCCCCCCCCCCACTTCGCGCTGGGACATCGAGCCGAACATCCACATAAAATGATCCAGGAGGAATAAGGAGGAACCATAATGAGGAAGGTTTTTCCCTAATAACATTAGCGATAGCTAAGCTCAAACAGCCAGGAAGGGTGGGTCAAAGGAAAACAACATTAAGAGCAGATGAATGAAAGACTGAAGCAAAGTGAGAAAGTACGCATTGGAAATAGCTGTTTCATATTGGGCCAGTTTTGACACAAAGTTCCCAAAAATCACTGTTTATGCTGCTTTCTCCTCAACAGTTGAAAGAAATGTGACAGTCCCACCCAAACACTGCAGCCAATACAAGTGCAAGACCACAAATATAAAATGAATGGTTTTATGACAGTCGATTATTTAAGTAGTACTATTGATTTTAATTTCAGTTATGGATCATAAACTTTTTTATATAGGCTTCATAATAGTTGGAATCAAATGAATAAACAAGAGCACTCAGAGAACGCAAACCTCTGAAAGTTTAGAGGTGCAAAGTCAGGTGGTGCTGTAGAACCAGCCAAAAATCCACATTGTGCTACGCTCCAAAATTTGTTCTGAATACTGTATCCACAATACCTGCTGGATCATCTCCACAATAAAACTTGTTCTTCCTTTTGACATTTTCTATCAAATTGTATTTAAATCTGTTCAGAACTTTTTGAGATATTCTGCTAACAAACATCTACATTAACAGATGGAGGGACAAACGTTGCTGAAAACATTACCTCCTTGGTGGAGGTAACTAAGCAAAGTACTGCAGTATTTTTGCTTTGATTATTCATTTGATTATTCATTTTAGTAAAGATGTGCATACCACACTTTTAAAGAAATAATAATGTTTGGCAATGTGAAAAACAAAGTCACAGCATCAGTGTGTGATAAACTAAAAACAAGACTAATGGATCACAAATTGTCCACAAATCCAGGACTAACTGTAGGTCAACCAAAGACCTTAAAAACCATGTCACCACACAGAACATCACTTAACTGTGTTTTCTCCATCAGGGTGGATGGGGAGTTATGCTGTGTGTGCACTCAAGTCTACCAGCGCATCAATGAATAATTACATCCAACTGAAAATAATGCACAACTGCTGCCACAATCCTTAATCTCGTGTCAGCAAACAGGCATGCAAGCTGCATATTGGTGGGCTTATATTAAGACAAACTCAACAGGTCAACCTGAACAGTGCTGTTATTCTTTCATTACATAAATGCTGCATGGAGACGAGGCCCCAAGATGTACAAAGTCTTAGAGGTTTGAACAGAAGGCAGGAATGCTAAAACCCGACTTGGCTTAAAATTTAAGTTCTAAGCACGCTAAATCTGATTTAAAGGATTACAATTAGTCTGAACTGTGTTTTTGTGTTTCCCCAAGTCAAATTTGATTTGTTTGCCATAGAAAAGGATAGTATATTTTGATTTAATACGAAGGCACTTAGCTCATGTTTAGCAACGGTTTTTCTCAAAATGACGATACACAAAAAAAATCTTACATTTTTTCACTCAATATGGTCTTAATCGGAAAGACGAACTCTGGATCAAATTCACCGATACTAAAGGCCACACAGGCACATTTATATTCAAATAGCTGCACAATATCGACATGTGCCACTTTTGGGTTTTTCTGTCATGAGGCAACAGAGCTGTAACGTGTAGCCCCTTTAAAAGGACTGATAATGTTCAGGCGCTGCTCGCCTTTTTCACCAAAGACGAGGTCCAGTGTGACCTGGCTTTTGTGGTCTGCATACCATCAGATCGCAAAATGCCTGGTGGCTTTACATATCCACTGCAAAGCAAAAACAAGTGAGGGAGAAACTTGCTGAAACAAAACTACATTAAAATAAAAAAAACTATAACAACAAAAGCGGTCAGCCTCCAGCCTCCGTTATGTTCAAAGACAAACATGCTGATTTGTTATTTTATCCCTTCAAATATTGATTATGCTAATGTGAGATGAAGCGTCTTTAAGCATAAGATGCTTTAATAGCAAATTTCTGCCACTTCTTATGTCACGAGTTACGTGTACACAGTGAATCTGGTGCTTCAGAGTAGGTGTGAACACAGACACAAGCAGGGCATGGTGCACATTTTACCCCAGTGATGAGAACCCTACACTGAAAGTGCCAAGAACTGTCTGAATGAGTGAGTGAGGGTGGGGCGTTTGTGCGCAGAGCTCAAAAAAGAAACAGGCAGGGGAGAAGTAGTGAAAGCAAAGGCTCCAAAAAGTAGTATTTTAACAAAAAAGAAATATTTCATTATAGTATAGGCCATATTGTAACTTTTTATGTCATCTAAAAAAACGATATAACAATATGTCACCAAGGCCAGCATACAAACATCTTAACATATTTACCATTCAGCCTAAAAAAACCTACTACATTTGACATGACTGCATTCTCACTGTTCTCTTATGATTCTAAGCCAGCAGTGCCATGGATAAGGTGATCAACTGTTGTGTGGAGTCATAGGTGGAGTCTGCGTCTATGGACACGCCCACTTACACAGCCCGATTTTAGAATTGGTCAGATAGTCACTTTTCAGAGGCTAAAACTCCAGAAAACAGGTGGATTTGAGAAAAAAAAAACCTCAAATACTATGTTGTTGGGGTTCTTAGAACAAATGGAGATGGGTGAAAAATAGCATAATATGGGAGCTTTAATTTTGGTGGAATCTGTCAGTCTGTTGCTGTTGCCTCAGCTGCAGCTGAGCTAAGTGGGTGAAAGTTAAAAGCTATCTGGCTTCAACAAGTAAAATGTAGCTGAAGAAGGCTTGTCTCCCCATTTAACATAATCCTGTGTAATATGGGTGGGAGGGAACAAAAAGGGGTTGGGGTTGACTGATGTAGACTGTATAGGGTGTGTAAAAATGTGGGTTGGAGTTTACTGGTAATGACAGGCAAAGTAAATGTGTTTTTTTTTTTTATTTTTATTTTTTAAGATAGGTCATATTTGGCATTTTTTCAAGAACCTTTTTGTTTTACTAATTCCTACTGGATATTCAGTCACTTGACCTATTGTTGGATTATTTTATTCTGGCACTTACTTTCTCTGACTCATTTAGGCCTACTTGGCCTGGCCTTCTTTTAATTGGCCTAATTATGCATTGGCATGTTTTCATGTGCAAGCCTTCAATAAATATGATCAGGGTAATTTACAGTTTGTGTTTTGTCTATTTTGTTGCATTTCTAATTTTTAAATGTAGGCTACTTGCATAAATGGAACAATGTTACGTTTTTAGAGGGTAACGTGCTTTAGGCTGCTATGTAGACCTCATTATGAGGCTATTGTGGTGCCAATGAAATTTCTTTTTGATGTGTAGGCCTTCATGAATAATTTCAAGCAGCATATTCATGTGTTGAGTCAGTGTTTGGTCTTTCAGGCCGAAAGTGTAATTTGGCCCCCTGAGGTCTCACGTGAAACAAATTTGGCCCCCTGACCAATTTCACCCTGGCACCCCTGTTCTAAGCGGTAGGTCTGATTTGACACGGAAAAGAGATAGTGTGATGGGGGAAGGGACGAGTGTCATGCTGCATTAATCTGTGAGGACTGGGCACCTGTTGACCAATACACACACACATATATAAATTAATTTTTCTTTATGGTTTTCCCTTTAAGGGTCGCCACAGAAAATATTTGCATGTTTAATAAACATATACAATATATTCAGGGGTTGTTCAGTCTTGCCTTGCCGGTTGGCCACACTGATTGATTGCCCGCACTGATTAATCGAGCCAATTTTAGCTATGACCGATGAATCGACATTGGTCAGGCTATAATATGTAACTGATGTACTGTAACTACTGGAAATTCTGTGACTCTGTGCTGTGCTTTCTGCACTATAACCTGCCACACTGGGAGAAGTGCACTAGCATTATTTTACCTTTTTGATTCATCCATCCTGTTTGCGATTTTAGCAACTTTATTTTTACATTGTATTCTGGAAATAGTTTGTTTTTTCTTATTTATCAGTGGCTTTACAGTCCTTATGTTGACACTGTTAATAATTAAAGTTCCTTTTTTTATTTAGTAGTGTTTGCTTCTTTGTCTTGAATCATATTTTGGGAATTATAAGATTTTTTGTTCATGTACAGTAAAGTTTACTGTGTATATCAATCAACTTATTTCATATACTGTATCAACTAGTATATCGGCTATCGACAGATATAGGTTTTCATCATGTACATCAAACATCATTTTTTTTAAAAACCCCAATGTTGGTATCGGCCTCAGGATTAAACATTCTGTATTGGTGGGCTCTAATCTGTATCTGTTTATAGATTTTCATTTATTAGGAAGAAGTTCTTCACTGAGCAAAACAAACTGTAATTGCATGACCATACACAGCAACACAACTGACAGACACAGAAATGTCATTAAAACATCTTGTCTTTGAGAGCTGTGAGTCATGCAGCGTTTTCCAGAGGGCTAAACAAAGAGGCGTTAGCTTCAATAAAAGGAACAGCATCACTGCACAGATTTTCTAAAAATGTTCACCACACAGAACCGGTAATACATAAGGGCGGAGGCAAATGACAAAAATGACAACCAAAGCAGACTGATTATAAAAAACGGGATTACCGACAGGGACAGAACTATAAAGCTTCTGACAATGTATGTCTATTTTTATGATAGAAAAACTAACCTGAACAATGAACATATTAGCAGGTTTGCTAAACAAAAAGAAACAAGGTAAAAGCCGGGCAATATGTAAAAAAAAAAAAAAAAGAAAAAAATATGTGACAGACACATATAAAAAAAAAAAAAAAAAAAAAGAAGATAGATAAGAAGAAGCAGGGCGGCCACAGTAACATGGGTAAGTTTTTAAAATATCTAGCAGGAGCCCCATCTGTTGTGGCGATTTAAAATCCAATACCGATACATTTAATTTCAGCATAGATGTACTACCAATAATTGTAGTTAAACTGCAAACACCAACTTCCTCATTTGTTTTTTTTTTTTTTTAAGACTGGCCACATTTATATGGGAGCTTTAATTCCTCTTTAAAGCGGAATAAACCTGACCTTGTAAACACAAATTCCTAATGCTAATTTCATTCCGAATTAAAGTTAATTCCGAATTAGGTGGAAGGTTTATTCCATTTTTAATTCCGAATTAGATCATTCCTCTTTCTTGTAAACACTTCACTTGCCTAATTCCGCTTTAAGTTCATTTCGGATCGATTTGTGCTTGCGCGATGTGCTATTGTTGAGCTGCTGCTTCAAAACTACAATACAAATAAAGGTGAAAACAGTTCTCGTCTGTGGTGTTCTGTGTTATAGCTAATAACAAAAGGTTTGTTGTGTGTTTTACCTGATAGCGGAATTATCTAAAGCCGAATAAACATGATTTCCATGTAAACCTCGTTCGGGAAATACCATTTCCATGTAAACACGAAGCTGAACACTTTAATTCCGAATGATTTAATTCGGAATAAATAATTTGGAATTAAAAAACATCATGTAACCATGGCCACTGTGTTATAATTTGTGTGTGCGTGTGTTGTCTTACAGCTGTTGGGGTGTTGGGAGCAGTACGTCTGCGTAGTGATAAACGTTGCTGGCTGCGCAGTGAGAACCTGCGGATGGACTCCCGGCTGCGGGAGGCCAGGGAACGTAGGGAGTTTGTTCTCTTGAAGTTCCCCGTCCCATCCTCATCCCTGTTCTCCCTCTCCACTGATAAAAAGCTGAGTGCTCCATGAAGTGAGCGGCGTACATTCCCAACCCATCCTGACACTTGAGAGTGAGCTACAGCCAGTTTGTCCCCGAGATGCTCCATCACTGTGTGTGTGCAGTTGGACTTCCTGTGTCCGAGAAGTGATTTGAGCTGAGGCAAGAGCAAACCATCTGAGTCTCCCAGTTCAATAATGTGTCCTGGGTACACACTGACGCATGTCAAGTGGTCAATACTGCAGCGAAGAAGGTGACAGAGCAACAATGACAAAGGTCAGCACGTTTCAGGCATTGGTGTTGCTGGTGTCCTTTTCTCACAGCACTGCAGCATAGATTTGTCAATCAGCCAGCTGCAGAAACAGGACTCCCAGGTTTCACTTCTAAATGCCCTCTCTGCAGTGCAGTCCCTATGGAGCAGTCAGGACTCTACTTTCTACTCATCGCTTTTACGGTTTCAAGCCATTGGAGTTTGGCATATTGTGGCACAATCCTGTTTCTGATTTTAAAGCTCACAAGTTTTGCTTGCACTGGACACGCCTGGCAGAAGTGGGAACATGAAGGTTATATGAAGACAGGAGCTACTCCAAATATATGCATAAAGCCACTATGTGGCATTAAAATACTTAACAAACAAGAACAACTAAAAAAATAAAGGTTGAAGCAGCAATGATAGAATCCTAACTGAGAACCTGTATTGCAACATACAACACCCCATACCCCCGATATTCCTCCAGGTGTGAACTCCCCTGTCCTGATCTGAGCCTGAATTACAGCTGACTGGTCACTCTACTGCAGCTGACAGGTCTTACAAAATGGCTTGAAAGTAAAAAAAACTCCATTTGACAAAGACACATCCCTGCAGTCCAGTGTTGTGTTCTTGAAAAAATTGGAAGAAGAAATGGTGCCAACTAGCTGGTGCCAAAAACAAAACCACTGTAGTCAAATGTCCACAGAAATGTAATGAGAACAATCAGAGCAGAGCCAAACCCAGTTGTGATGTCAGGTTCGCTTGTCAAGTTCCGAGGTGAACAGAATATTTCTCACTCCCCGCTTTTATCCCGCAGGTATGGGCAGGTAGGAGAAACTGCGTCAGCAGGGCTGCTCACTGAAGTTAGCACCATACGACTCACTGTCGAGGAGAAACTAGGTGGAGAGAGGGAGTGAGGAACACACTTAGAGGGAGTGAGAGAGAGAGTGGGAGGTCCCTATTTTAGTGCGGGTGGGGAGAGAGCAGAGTTAGTGCTCTAATGCTCCGACCTGATTCAGTGGCAGGGAAAGGAGGTGAAATGACACAGCGGGATTACCAAAGATGAGGCCAGACAATGTGTTGTTACGGCCTCTCTGCTCAAAACAGAACATCAGTCTCTAAAATGGGGATGACTAGAATGTGACAAAAGGAATGAGCAAAAGTGTCAGATCATGTTTAGGAGACAACTATAAATAGGGGCAAAACCAGAGTGAAAGGACAGGTGTGTCTTTACTAGTTTGGAGAGGTCATCAGACAGTTTATTAGCTAAAGGAACCTTAGACAACGAACAGGACAGTGGACAGAGAGTGGTTTTTTTTTAGACCTCACTCAAAGCCAGAGCCATGAAAAACACCTAAAAACACCACTAAAACAGAGGCAGACAGGCCGACTCCTGCCTGCACTGGGATCATTGTGCTGGTTTTCACACAAGTTGTATTACTAAATGGTAACAAAACTTAAAAGTAGTATAACACTCAACTATGTAAGAAACTCTAGAGGGTTTCTATTGAGAAACAAATAAAAGAAAGTACCGGTAATTCTGCGGCTGTGCTGATTAAATGCTATAACTTCACCTGCCATCGGCGCATGCCATGAAGTTGAGGCAAATACATTGCTTTTCATGGTGTTTCTTTATCAAAAAGAAACAGATGAAAATACAGATATGAGGGAAACTATTTACAAATGTGGTATTTATTCTGCAGGCTTTTAAGTTACTTCATAATTAATTGATTTTGGGGTGGGTTGTGTGGTCCTAGGCAGTGCTGCTTATTCTGCCTAAAACAGATTACTACACAGAACACATGATTACTGAACAGATCTGATTAAGAGTCTCTTATTCAGTTCTTGGTGTTCAGCTCCATACAGCAGACATCTCAGTGTTTCGCATAGTAATCGTTTTTTTTTACAAAGAATAAGCATCACTCAAACTCTCACAGTGCATCTGAGAATAACAACAATTACCTATAGTCTAAATGAGAATAAAGATTATCGTGGATCACTGTTGGAATTGGAATGGTCTTTATTCTGCTTCAAACTGATAACTATGCAGAACACAGATGTTAACTGTACAGAGCTGAGCCCTAACTTCTGAATAATTATCACTTCTTGTTAACTACAGAGTTGAGGAGTGCTGATTGCAATGATTAAAAAAAGTTATAATTATTATCAATATTTTGATATATGTGATCATTGACAATGCTGTAAAGGCTACTGTTGGTGAGCTTACTAATGGCACATAATAGCTATATTTTGATGAGAATATTATAAGCAAAGAGACATGTTCATCAGAATTTTAATGTTGACAGTGGAAAATGAATGTAGTGCCAACAAAAGCAAGATGAAGACAAAAATACATTGTCACTGTAAAATCTAAGAAAAGTACTAAATACGTCATACAGTGCATTGTATATAAAAGAATTTAGAGTAGCAGTTATTTGTAAGAGGGTCTATAATAAGACAGCAGAGTGCCACAGAGGCAGGAGGGAGTGAGATGGCATGCCCACATGTACAACACAGCTCTCAGTGCAGTGCCCATCTCAGCTCTGTTTTTCACTACAGTAATAGACCTTCGCCTACAAACCACTGAGGTCACCACATTAACTCATCTCTTCCGAGTGTGAGAAGCCAGTCAGCACAACTCAAAAAAGGGTTTGATATTTCATCCTGGTTACTTTGACAGTCTTGGATTTCAATGTGGTTTCTAGATTCTGTAAGCACAACAGACCTTTTTGTTTTAACAGCAGACTAAAATTTCACAAAACCTAGTAAACAGATTAATTCGGGATTTTCTTAATTATCTTTGTCATCAAAGAGGAATACCGTGCATTAGTCACTATGGAGATTTATTCAGGCTTCCAACCAGGCTAGCATGCAGACATAGTTTAGCCTGTTGCTCATTCTGATTCTCATTCTTTCGGCTAATATTACAGAACTTATTAAAGTTATTTAAAAAGTAACCAAACATAATATAATAATTTTTTTAATTACCTCAAAGATGCTTGTAATGATCATCAAAACAAGGAGTAATTCAATGTATTATTTATTTAATTATTTAATTTCTTTTTTATTCAATTACTGTGCCAGGTTTTTTATTTGATTTTGCATATATAATCATAGCCCTCCAATATCACTGATAGATATTTTCTTTCAAATCTTAGACTATCACAATATTTTAAGTTCATTATTATTAATTAACCTTTAAAATAATGCATGTTTATTGAGGCTAGATGTACTTTCTGATGTTTTAGAGAAGCTAAAGGTGTGTTCACACCAAATGCGACTGCAGCTACTACAGTCGCTTAAATGGCCCGTGATGAGTCAGTTGAACATTGTTGCACTTTTTGGCACTTTTTGGTACGACCGAGTAATAGTATGTGTCTGCGGAGCCGGTGGCAGCACTGAGAGTGCTGCTGCATTGAGAGTATGGAAAGCCGACTGAACATATATTAGACATCTTTGATATCAAAGCTCTGTTTCCTGTACTAGTGAGGTCTTTGACTGAACTAGTTTACTAGTAAAATACTGAAACATATACTCGTAAACTTGTAGAGAGAAAAAATCCCTACATGTTAACGAATGCTAGTTAACTAATAAGGCAAATATTGTGTCTACTAGTTAACTTGTGAGCCTCAAATGTTTACTAGTTAACTAGTAACAGCTAAGATGTCCACTAGTAACCTAGAAAGGCATATATGGACCATACTAGTTAACTAGTTAAGATACACAGATTTTACAACTTTAACTAGTTAATGCAAAAAGGTTCACTAGTTACACTAGAGATGTCTTTATGAGTCATACTAGTTAACTAATGAGGCTCTAAATGTTCACCAGTTAACTAGTTAGAGAACATATGTTCACTAGTTGCACTTGCATTGTTTTACGATCATACTTGTTAACTCGTGAGACTTTCATGTTTTACTAGGAGACTAGTTAGATCTAAAATGTAACTCGTGATACTTGTTGCACAAAATGATAATGAGGAGGAAGGGAATAAGTGAAGATTGGGGCTTCCAATGGGCTCTCAAAATAAAAATAAAAAGTAAGAGAAACTGTGTCACCCAGTCACAGTAGTTGGAGTATTTCAAACCCTACTAGTTAACTAGTGAGGCTCAGAAATGTTTACTACTTAACTAGTAAATCCTAAAATCTCAACTGGTTACACTCATGAGAACAGTTTTGCTGTACGAGTTTACTAGTGACTAGGGTTGGGCACTGAGAACCGGTTCCAAATAGGAACCAGTTCCTAACGTCCGGTTCCAGAACTGTTACGAAGATGTTTGCATTTTGATTCTTTTTTTCGATTCCTAAATGCCCGCACTAGTTTGTTTCCGTAGCTTGCTCTGTTTGTTTACGCGGGGTTTGTATAAGATGTGTTCAGAACGCGACTTGTGTGTGTGTCTCTCTGGCGTGTGTGTGTCTCTGGCGTGTGTGTGTGTCTCTCTCTGGCGTGTGTGTGTGTGTGTCTCTGGCATGTGTCTGTGTACGGGGACGCATTTACTCCACCTCCGGGTCCTAGTGCCTGCCAGTCGATGAAGCCTTTTCCGTTTACCGCGTTTACCGAGGTCCGTGTGGAAGTCTGCATGTTTATGACTATAACACAGAACACCACACATGAGAACTGTTTTCACCTTTATTTTGATTGTAGTTTTGAATCAGCAGCTCAACAATAACACAAGGTTTCAGTTTGGACCGCAGAGCAGAAGGAGATAGGAACTAATCACCGGTAAAAAAGCCCAGTAAAACAATCACCATGAATAAATATTTGCTCCCTGGTAAAGACAGTAGCTCTAACAACTGGTAAAATGATAAACTGGTGATGTTATAGCCTGTTCATGCAATACGAGGACGCATTTACTCCGCCTCCGGGTCCTAGTGCCTGCCGACCGGTGAAGCCTGTTCCGTTTACCGAGGTCCGTGTGTGTTTAATAAGTCTGTGTGTGTCCGTGTGAAAGTCGGCATGTTTATGCCTCTGTCCATCCACTCTTTTCATTATATCCATGTCTTTTAAGGCTCTTATTAAATAGTGTCGGCTGTAGTCCGGGCTGCCGCCATCTTGGATTATGTCGTCACCAGCGCGTCATCGCCGCAAGTCACGAAAGCGCAGAATGACCCAAATAACAGTAAAGAGGTATTATATTAGTCTATTTTCTTTTAAAAGTGTTTTTTTTGTGGCTTTAGACTCCAATTACATTTATGTATATAATATGTTCCCTACAATATAAACAGGTTCACAACATAACTATTTTTATTGTTTCTGTTTCCACTGTATCCAGAATAATAATCTTTCTCAACAAGAACTGTTGATTGATTTGTCACATGGCTTGTTTGAGTTTGTTTTATTTAGTTTCACATCTACCTGGGCTGTAGCTCTTTGTTTTTTTACACTGCTGCCAACTTGTTTCTAGTTTTATTTCAGCAAGTTTCACTTTTACAGTTTCAGTTGGGACCTTTGTAATTGAACACCCTAGTTACATTACAGCAACCAAATTAAACTATATCAACTAAGTGAATTAATAAAAATTACCTGTATAAAGGCTTTTTCAAATAAAAAAATGATCCTGTGAAATCTGTGACCTGTTGACCTGCACAACGCAAAGAATCGGAATTGAGAATCGTTTAGAACAGGAATCGGAATCAGAAACAGAATCGGTAAAATCCAAATGATGCCCAACCCTACTAGTAACGCCCTGTACAGTTTACAAGTAAACTAGTAAGTGCCTCAATGTCCACCAGTTAAACTTTAAGGAGTGTTCTTGGCCTCAGTAGTGAAATAGTGGAAGACTTTGTGTGGCACTAGTAAACATAGTTGTGGACTAAACAGCATACTAGTGGATATCTGCTTTCGACTAGTTAGCTAGTTGTATGCTACAATTTGACAAGTTTACATGCTGAGCAGCCAAAACACTTTACTTGTTCAATAGCTGAACAAAGATGGCCCCGAAATGAAACCTATTCCCCTTTTGACCTCAGGGTATGAGGGGGCGCTAGCGCAGCATCTATATCTATTTCACTGCACAGCTCCTCACACGAGCAAGTCACGTGTGCGGCCAGAGCCAATCGCTGCCCACACAGCCAAGCAGACACGGACTGTAAACACACGAGCGATAGAGAAGATAGTTTAGACCGCGACACGGGAGCTCAATGAATAGATCATTTGAAAACGTCAGCCACTGGTGAATCTTTTGCAGACAACTTTTCCAACCCGTTAAATACTCCATCTGGAAAACTGCAGATTCTCTATGGTGCCGTGCATGGAAGCTAAGCTCTGACCACTCGGTTCAAAGGTAAAAAAATTATTTTAGTTTTTTTTTTAAAAAAAAAAAAAGACAGCTGAATTGTACATAATATTTTAATTTACTTACTCACTCGTGTAGTTTGCAGCTTTACGTTTTGTTTTGCGCAGTTTTTTTCCTTTTCTGATTGGCCCTACAATGACTATAGAATTTGGTTATCAGCGTCTCAAACATTTCACAGGAACACACACACAAGGTATTTATTCATTTATAATAAAAAATAAAAATATACTAAATGAGTAAAATAAAACACAAAAAGACAACTGAAAGATAAAAAAAATACACCACTCCAAAAAATATACATTACAGAAAAATACAATAAAAAATATGAAAATTACTCAAATAAAAATATACTAAATGAGTAAAAAAAAACAAAAAACTAAACAATATTTATACAAAAAGTACACAAAATGATTCCAGACTCACTCTATAATGGCAACCAAAAACAGTTATACAAAAAATGCACGAAAAAACAACTGAAAGATAAAAAGCACACACATTATGACTCGAAAAAACATACATTACAGAAAAATACACCAAACAAAAAAATATAAAAGTGAGTAAAAAAAAAAACAACAAACACATTTATCATGTTCATGTCTCATAGAAGTGAACCAGGGAAATCACACACACTATTTTACTTTGCACCCACAAATATACACCTTTATAATACAGAGTACAGAGTATGTACACCTATGTACATCCAACCTTCAAACACATACTCATTTGGCCATAATTGACAACTCTACTTAAGCTCCCACTATATCAATACATACTTACGACAGGCACTTTACTAGTAGACTAAAATAACGACATTAATATCTTAAACGTATGACTATTCTCCTAAATGACGAGTTTAAATTAAGAGTTTAATCCAATTTTTTTTTTTCTCTTTAACGTAGCTCACTCCTGACTTGTCGTACATTTAATCTTGAATGCATTTATTTTTCCTAGTTTACCGTATATAAAAAATTCTGTATCAAGTTCCAATTCCAAAGTACATAATTTTATCGCATTAACTATTTTTTTTACTTTTTTAAGAACAGCATGAAGAATGTGAAGTATCGTAATGACTGCACCTTGGGCTGTCGTTTATCTCTCTTCTGACCTAAAGAAGTATTCCTACTTCCGGTTTAAATTATCTATTTATGGAGTTACTAAAGGATAAGTTAGCTCAAGATATACTTAGAATTTAAAAGGCGTATGCCGCTTTCATTTGGCCCCGTTAAGTTCAGGAAATGTGAAGCCCTGCCGCTGTAGCCTTCTCACTGTAGCAGGAGGGCTGCAGCCTCCGTCTCTACAGACAGTAACGGCCGAGGGAATTGCTTGAAAAATTACAATTTCTCAACTTTGAGCGACTTGTAGCGCGATCTAGTCACTGGAATCCTGCAAGTCGCATCGCTAGAAGAGAGGTTGCTTGGATGATGTTGCATTATTTACATTGATTTTGAATGTAATCTAGCACCAGAGTCACGTTCGGTGTGAACGCACCTTTAGTGAGCAGGCTGCTCTGGTTTACTAATATGGTATCTATTTTCATTCAATACGGACTTGTTGCATCATCATTTTACTGGCCACATTTTTTCACATCTGTGTATATTTGTGATTTATCTGACAGGTTTGAAGAAAGTGCTGAATGTACACTTGTCCTAAACAGTGAACTGACACCCTTAGACACTTTTTTCCAGCCTGCATTGGAAAACGTAGCAAGCCAGCATGGTCAAACAAAGCTTGGTCAAGTCTAGATGTACAAGATATTCTAATGCTAGTAAATAACCCCAATACAGCCACTAGATGGTGGTAGTGACTATGGAAAAAAGAGAGGGCCCTAAGGCTTAGCCCAATATTATCATTCATTGGATTATGATTACACAGGCTTTCAGCATCAGAAATTAACAACTTAATTTAAGCTTACACACAGCAGAGTGAAAGTAGAGGACAGCATAGCTGTACCCATTAGTTTAAAGAGCTACCTTCTATCCTAAGCTTTCAGTAACAGTCTCAACATAAAGAACAATACATGAATACAATAATAAATTCAGCTGGTTGAAAAATACTGTTGTACTTTGAATATGGAAATTGAGATTTGCTTGTCTTTAATAAAAATGGGAAAATGTGTGCAACCAAGTAAAAGACAGACACAAATAGCACCCTGTCTGCATTGCCGGAAGACACATCATTAAGGGCAACTCAATGAAGTTTTCCCTACACCACACTTGTGGGTTACTGACAAAATGTTGGTATGTAGGTCTGTAACCTGGCAAGAGCCAGATTGATGTGTAGCCCTCCCTCTGTCTGGCGAATCGTTTCAGAACCAGGGAGGGACATGAACAGAATGCTTGAAGCTGATTGGGCGAAGCGCCTGTCCAAAGCGCCTGTCCACCATGATTTGTTTTAGCCAATCACACGGTAACAAATGATGGCATGTGCCGCAAAGACGCTGCTACAACAATAAGGCTCCGCTTTGCCGTCTTCAACTTCCAAAAATGCACAAAATGCCTCTTGCTATTGCTCTTTCAAAAAGGAAATGCTGAATTCTTTTAAAACTGAGTTTATAGCAGCTTCCACACGTTCATCCTCCTGCATCGACATATTTCCATTTTGATTCAGAGCTATGCTAATAGCGGTAGCCCAGCTAGTTCCTCTCCCCGCAACTGTGCATGTGCCAGTTTTGCTTCGGCGCTTCTGCATTTGTCACACCCAGATATCCCACCCTAAACCACAACACTGCCTCATGATTGGTTCTAACCGTTTCGGTTCGGTTTCGAAAGGCAAAGGCGGGAACAGCACAAGATGGACTCTGGTGTTTCTGAACACCAGGAGAATTCATCTTGCAGGCAAGGTTAGTAGGACTGGAACAATAATTAAAAAAGCACACGATAAACAAAAAGGAACCTCAATGATACTCAATGTGCATCGGTCTCAGCACCATCCAGGGTTTGTTCATAGCGGAAAGTAAGGAGTGACACTCTTGTCAATCAAGGTAGGTGAAGGCCAGCGGGTGCTATGCTACATGTAGCTTCCCAGGCAGCAATAGTAGTTAAGCCATTTGACCACCTGATTCAGGGCTGTGAAGCAACTTTCCTGTGTGAAGCCGCTGGCCATGGCAGCCTGAGTTCTTAACATTCCAATTACAATGGTAAAAATTCTGATGAGAAATAAAAGTTTAATGTATTTGAAAGGGTGTTCTTGCATTGTTATTATGACAGTGATTAATTTGGTCCCAAAAAATCAATCTTGACAATAATATTGTTTATCAGCAATAAGTTGTGGGACAATATGTAATCAAGCAAAATGTGTTATCACAGGTCAAAGAGCATGTACCCATTCTTGATAATTTGCTCAGCTGCCCTTTAGCAGCAGCCTGAAGTGGGATGGGCGAAGGTGTGTGAGTGAGTAGTCTCGTGCCTTCAACATTAGTCACCACAACCCTTTACTACTTGCATGTAACTGAAGCCAAACTAACTGCATTCTTGCATCATGTGTTCTCAAACATGGTTGTCAGCATTATCTATGCTGTGCTTTACACAGATGGTCCTCCTCAGTACTTATATCAATCAAAGTTTGAATTCTTCTGATTTACAGCTAAGCATACTGAGACTTAGACTGAGACTTACCCAGCTGTGACGCTCCTGCTCTCTATGAGCACTGCGACTCCTCACTCTGGAAAGGTTTCCCTCTGTCAAGGTATCAGGAGGAGTTGATCGTCGTGAGACACTCCGTGACCGCATTCTGTTCAACTCCTTAGAAAAGCAGAACCAGAATGAGCACACATCTGGAACACCTGGTATACAACTATAAACACGTTACCTTCAAGGGCAAAACCTTATTGTTAATAATATTGAATGCATTTCAAATCTGAAAAGATCCTCTGCATATTAAGTTTAATAGTTTGAATATGACTGAGTTGTGCAAACTGCGAGACAGATGAGCAGCTGAACACTGCTGTAGATCAAGGTATCACCTCAATGATGAATCAAAGGAAGCAAATCACACTGAAAACAAACCAATGATTACAATATTTGGATGATAAAGAGTTCAACATATCAACATGAAGAAGCAACATAAAAAATCTACATTAAACTATGGATGCTATAAAAAAGGAAACAAAATACAGTCAAATAATAAATCAGTCATCAGAATTACGGTTTAATATTTTCGGGCCTTACAAGCGCGAACGAGAACATATGCGCGCAAACGAATACGCAATGAAATATTGTTCCCAAATGATGACAAGCTGATGTCAGCTTTAGGTGCGCTGCCTTTGTGTAACGTCAGGTGATGCAAACTCACTTCATTGTGGTTTCGCTTCGACCCGGATTAATTATAGTATCAAGCTTTGTAATGCACAGTTAGTCTTATTTTATGCAAAAGTATCTCCAGACAGCGCTAGTTTTCTCTGTTGCAGCCAGCATTTCACTCACTGTGAGCAGCTCCATTGCATACTTGTGCATGTAGGCATGCATAAGGGCCCGTATTTCGCTGCAGAAAATGGATCCGGGTATCATTTCAAAGGGGTCCATTTGTAATATAACACAAGTAGCAGGTAGTTTTAAAATGTGATGCAGTGTAAACTTGCCGAACATTAAATATCCTCCCGTTGTGGCTGTGTTTTTCAACTGTTGCTATATACAGTATATTACGCATACTGTATATATATATATATATATATATATATATATATATATATATATATCCCATTCATTTTCCCATCCACACTGTGGAACTCCTTGTTGATGATGTCATCTCAGAGTCAACAGCTCAATGTTGACAGGTAGTCATAGTAACACAGCTCAATGTTTTGACAGGTAGTCATGATAATCCTGAGTTTACCATGTTCCCGTGACCGGAGTGTGTTAGCTGAGCTTGAGCTGCTTGCCGGAGGTCTGCGCTCTGAGTGCTTTTCTAGTTTAATATGTTATACTATCACTTTCACAACTTAAAACATTATAAGGTGGGTCATTAATTAATGCAGCACAATACAAACAGGCAAGCTAACCTAAAAAAGTGACTCAAAATTGTTAACCTGATTGTTATTTTCCTCCTTCCCCGTTTCCATCCATCCTTAACTTTCTCTACTTTTGAATGCAAATTTCAGATTTCATACTGAACATTGTTCAATGTTCAAGTTCTTATTACATTAAACCGTTAGCTTAAACAATGTTTTTAAAAAACCCCAAGATCTTATTACTAAATCAACCGTATTCAGTCCCAATTTGCATTCAATTTTCCACTGTCCTTCTATTCCTCAACTTTACAAAAATTACAATTACAATTTCATTTAGCAGACGCCTTTATCAAAAGCAACGCACAACACGAGTAGTTAGGGTAAAGGGACTTGCTCAATTTCCCACAGTTATGGCCCATGTTGGATACATACTGGTGACCCTCCGATTATGAGCCCCCTTCCTTAACAGTTACGCTACTGTCCCAAAGGGTATTTTCTAGTTTTGTCCATCTCACCTGGGATCCTTGGGACCATCTCTGGACCTGGTTGTCTTTTTTGCTGTCCCGATGCTGAAGTTCATGGGGCAGCCATTTGTGCTCTGGGAATGCACTGATGGAGAGTCCACCTGAGGAGTGAGCAGTTTTAGCTTCAGCTCCAAGAATAAAGGCCATTTGAGAAGGATTATCTTGGAGCCTTTGTGGATGCCTTAGCCAATCGTCCTGGTCGAGGAAAAGCTGCTCAGGACCAATATTGTTGGCATCTTTTCTAGGTTCAGGGATGGGTTTGTCCACAGACATGCCAACTGGCTGCAGCTCCCATGGGTCCTGAGGAGCTGCTGTCCACATCGGACTTGAGACACCTCCTGAAGCATGGGATGGTACCTTCCAGTTGACATCCCTTTCTGGTGTAGGCTGCAACCAAGTTCCAAACGCAGTCTCAATGCCTTGAGCACTGGGCACAACAAACAAGTCTTGTGCAGGAGAGTGCTGAGATGTAGATGAGAAGGAGTCGATGTCAAGGATAGCTGGTCTGTAAGGCTCCTTCCAGCGAGTTGTAGGGTCACTGCGTGGGGAAGTAGTTTTTGACATCTGATCACTCCTTAGCACAGAGTCAAGATCTAAGACTTGAGGCCTCAAAGGTGATGTCTTTAGCCTCTCCTGTTCTTCTTTTTTCTGCTTCTCTTTGAGTCGTTGTTTCTCCACTTCTTGCTGTCTGGCAATCTGTCTCATTTTCTCTGCCTCTTCTCTCTCCATCTTCTCCTTCAGTCTGCAAATCTCAAGTTCCAGAATTCGCTGCCTTTCCCTATCTGCTTGCTTTTGCTTTTCAAATTCCATGAGCTGTCTTTTCTCTAAGTCTTTAAGCCTTTCCAATTCTTCAAATCTTTGCTTTTCCCTCTGTTGTTCTTGCTGTCTTAGCCTCTGGTTTTCCATCTCCTGTCGCTCAAAGTCTAGTTGTCTCTGTCGATCCCGCTCTAAATCTCTTTGCATCTGTTGCTCCAGCTCTCTCTGCCTTTCCTTTTCAATTTCATTCTGACGCTGTCTCTCCAGCTCCCTCTGTTGTTCCATCTCTTTTTCAAGTTCTTTTATTCTTAATATTTCATGTTCAAATACCATCCGTCTTATTTTCTCGGCCTCTTGTTTCTCCTTTTTCTCTCGAAGCCTCTCCTTCTCAAGCTCAATGTGTTGCTGCCTCTCTTTTTCTACTTGCTTCTGTTTTTGCAACTCTAAGAGCTGCTGCCTCTCCTGCTCCATCCTTTGCTTTTTTCTTTCCATTTCCTTGTGGTACTCCATCTCCATCACCCTTTGTCTTTCCCTTTCTTTATCCAGCTCTCTCATTCTCAACATTTCTTGCTCTAAAGCCATTTGCTTGATTTTTTCAGCTTCTTCTCTCTCTTTCTTCTCTCTTTGCCTTTGCTTCTCATTATCAATGAGTTCTTGCCTTTCTTTTTCTGCCTGCTTCTGTTTTTTAAACTCTCTAAGCTGTTGCCTCTCCTGTTCTTTTATCCTCTCTAGCTCCTCCATTTTCTGCTTCTCTTTTTGGATTTCAAGTAGCCACTGTTCTTTGTCCATCTCTTTCTGCCTCTCTTCCTCCTTTTGTCTTTGCTTCGCCTTTTCACGCTGTCTCTCCCTTTCCTGCATTGTCTCTGCCTCTCTACGTTTCTCCCTCTCAAACTGCCGCTCTCTCTCTTTTATGACTTCTTTTTGTTTCTCCCTCTCCAACTCTTGCAGCCTCTGTTTCTCGAGCCCAATCTGTTTTTGCATTTCCTGGGCTTTTTGTTTCTCATATTTTTCAAGCTCTGTCTGTTTTTCCTTCTCTCGTTCCTGCAATTTGAGTTTTTCCACCTCTGCTTGTTTCTTTCTTTCATGTTCTTTTTTCTGCTTCTCAAACACTTTCTGTCTCTGCCTCTCGTCCTCCCTTTGCATCTCCATTTCCTTCATGCGTGCAAATTCCAAATGACTTTGTTTCTCTATTTCCAATTGTCTTTGTTTTTCCCTTTCCAACTCTTTCATTTTAATCAAGTGTCTTTCCGTCTGTTTTTGTAGCTCTCTTTTATTTTCAGCCTCTATTCTTTCTTTCTTTGCCAGTTCGTTTAACGCTAATCTATGTTTCATTTCCCTTTCCCTTTCCTTTTCTTTATCAAGGTCTCTTATTCTTAACATTTCCTGTTCTAATGCCATTTGTCTTATTCTCTCAAAATCCTCTCTTTCCCTTTTGTCTCGAGCTGACAAATGGCTGATCGCTATTTCTTCCACTCTAACCGGAATGGATTTGTCAAAGGCTTCGTCCAGTGATGGGTTTCTCCTTATTGGAAGACTCTTTCCTTGTACCCCACTGATAGGCAAAGTCACATCTATTGGGGCTATTCTTACATCTCCAAGAGAACTTGGCTCCTGTATTTGTCCAGTCAAAGCAAAGTAAGTAGCCCTGGGTTTTGGCATTTCTTCATCTGGCAACATCGATTGATCTCTCTCTTCATCCAGAGCCATTGGCGTTTCCCTTTGAGATTCATTTAGCATCCCTTTCTCTATGCTAGCATTTTGGTCCATGCCTGACATGGTCCACTTTGGTAAAGCTCCTACTCTCAGGAACCGGGGCTGCTGCTCAGTTGTCATTGACAAAGCTAGCTGTCCTTCCGGAGACATTTTATCTGTCAGTGACCTGTTTCCCTTAGACTGAATTGGTATTGCCTTATTTTCCAACTGATCAAGAGGGACACTTGCATTCATTGTCCTGTTTTCTTCCACTATCCGTACTGTTTCAAAAGCATGAAGAAACTGCAGAGGGCCTGGTGGAGACATGGGCTCTTTGTTAGTGACAGTGAACAAAGTTCTCTCATCCTCTCCATCTACTCTCCTAAAAGAGAGGCTGCTGTATGAGTCCTTGGCAATGTCAACATTGTCCTTCACCATGACACTTT
This sequence comes from Gouania willdenowi, assembly GCF_900634775.1. Classification (NCBI taxonomy): domain Eukaryota; kingdom Metazoa; phylum Chordata; class Actinopteri; order Blenniiformes; family Gobiesocidae; genus Gouania; species Gouania willdenowi. The sequence goes on from NC_041052.1 coordinate 27,628,329, forward strand.
GCTTATCCACAAAATAATCAAACAAGGAAGCTCGCACTGTCTGTACTGCAGCACTGTCGTTGCCACTATGTTCCTTTGATAAATCACCAAATGTTTGAAACTCTTTAAAATCCATTGGGGGTCTCTGGGTATTGGGAGTGATCTCTGACTCTTCATCCTAAAAAAAAAGAAAAGAAAGATGTGTTCATAATATGCAATTGTTGTGCATTACTTGTTTTTTTAGGCAGTGTCATATACAGGATCGCCTCCGGGGTGCCAGTTTATTACCAAACATGGGGTTTTGATGGTAAACTACTTTTCTTTACATTAAATTTACATAAAAGCCAATGAAAAATAATTTGTGGACAGAGTATATTTTATTCTTGTAAGAAAAGGGGACCTGGGACTGCTGTAGTAGGTAGCTGATGTTCCTTCCTTCCTGATAGGGACCAACAAATAAAGATAACCAACAAATTAGGTGCCTCTTTGGAGCTGCTGATGTCTCCATTACAAACTACCGTCATGTCCACATTCTCTAGCAGTCCAGAGAGAGTACACGAAAGAGAGAGATGCACATGTTCAGACACTCAAATTGAACCGAAAATGTCCTTAACGTTCTTACCGGTAGATATTTTATCACTGTTGATGCAATGAGAGTTTGTATGTATGAGTACTAAAGCGGAAGTAGGTAAGTCTCAGGCCCTGTTTACACAACGTTTTGCTTCTGAGGATGTATACATGCCAGGCCAATAGATGGCAGTATTATTTTGCAGTGAACCAAAATAAGCAAACACAAGTAAGACTATTTGCGTGAGTCACCCTTTGGAATTAAACTTAATTTCTCCAACAAAGTGTTTGTAACTGACCCCATAACTCATTTATTTATTATCCTGAACACTGGTTTTAAATGTTGATGTTTTCCTATTTTGGACTCATTTTTCTCATGTTTAGACAATCAATTTTATGTGTTTAAGACAACTCATCCTGCAGTTACCTGGAGTTTCCACCGGGCATCAGGCTTTCTTGTTGGTGTGCCTATAATGGGGTGAGCTGTAGGACCCAGTCATTTACTTACCTGTGCAGAATAGTTACAAGGATAGTTGACCCGGAGGACAGTGTACGTGCATAAATAATTAGTAGAAGAGCAATTGTCGGCAAGTATATCCAACTGCAGATGTGGGTACAGTACAAGTGACACCCGCTACAAACCACGCCCACGCAAGCAATTTTTCAATAGCGGCTGCGGCTGTAGCTCCACCCTTCTCATTGTCAGCAACAGTGCGCTTAGAGGGGGTGATCAATCCACAAGAGCGGTGCAACCAGAATATACAGAGCTGTCAGCGTGATCCTTGAGAGCAGTGTGCCAGGAAATGAGTCCCACATGAGAAAAGATTTCCTTTTTTAACGCCCTTGGTGAGCAACATGAGGTACGTCATTTTTTGCCCTTCACTGCAGGTGAAGCAGGTTGAGTTGTCCTATTTGTTGATAAGTTGGTTATGGAAGTTGTTGCATTTATTTACTTGTTTGCTTTAGTTTGTAATTTGATAAGAGGAATTATGTCAACTTATGTAAAATTTTCTTCTAGTTTAAGAGCCAAATCAAAGTGTGCATTTGAGTCTGGGTTTTTGTTGTGTGTAATTCTTTTGATGTTGGGTTTAATTAAGCATTGCAATATTGTGATTGATAATGATCTGTTTTTACAAGATTTTTATTATTATTATATAAAGCATGTTTATGAATTGGTGTGCACTGTATGAAAACTATAAATTAAATAACTTGTATTTGTGTATTGTTTTGTAGTTATCACAGTCCTGCACTATGCTTGTCATCATCGAATAAAAAGCATTAAGGAAGCATCAGTCAAGACTCCAGCGTCTTGTTCATTAAACTCAAGGGCCGTTACAGTGTTAATTTACTTCACCGCCACTTGGATCAGCGGAGATGTGTTTTATGCCTGAACCAGATTCTGACAACAATCACAGTGCTGCACTCCAACTGAGAGCTATTTGCCCAAACTTGAGTCGGACACTGCTGCGGTGAATGAATTGTCAGGTGATGTGTTTCAATAAGAGCAAGATGATAAACAAATGTGTGCTGAGGAGGTGAATGGAGGCTGTCCTCTGGAACATGAATACCTTTGTATAGATAGATAGATAACTTTGTAGGCACGATTAAAGCTAGCCTATAAAGTGTTTCCCTGTTTACATGGAGATGAAGGGAGAAGCATTTTCAAAAACTTCCCACTCTGACATCTCTCCATGTGTTTGTCCATGTGTGTAATTCGGGCCTATGTGTGCAATGTAATTTCCATACAGGGATTAATAAAGTTCTTCAAATTCAAGATTTTAAGCACCAAAACGCTGTAGCAGTGTAAACAGACCGCCAAATCGCAACAAAACTTTTGTGTTTTCACTAAAAATTGTTCTTGTGTAAACAGGGCCTTACATTACCCTTTGGGGCATCTCCCGTCAAGATTTTATCTGAATGAAAAAACAAACCATTAACACAACACCCACATACGAGCCTGCCACAAGATGCATCATCACTTTAAAAATAAAGAAGCAGCACGAAATGAAGGGACTATGTTAAGTAATGACATGTTCTGACTTTTAGGAACAGAGGCACTTTTCTGAAATGTGTTTGGAACACTTAAAGAGTGATGTTGTAAATGAAGTTAGCACAATTAGCACAGATAGCACTTAAAACATGAAGTGCGGCACAACACCTGTTTTTTTTTGGGAGTCAAAAAATGTTATATCCAAAGCAGTAAGACACGCCCAGTCAGGCAGCCCACAGCGCTCCAGAGAGTTCACTACAATTACAGGCACACACAATCACAAAGTGAAGCTCACACACAGCCCTACAGACACTATAGCACTCAGGGGCAAACAGCACTGCTCTCCCACCACCTCACCCACACACACAAACAAGAAAGCACACACGGAGATCAGAAGTACACGCACATCTGCGCACATGCAGAGACAGACGGGAATACACACATAATGTGTGTACATACACACATACTGTAGCTTGATGAGCCCTCTGATTAGTGCAGAATATGTTATTTATAGAAGCAAGAGTCAAAAACATCACAGCTGAAGAAAGAAGTTCTGCATTGGAGCTGTCAATCAATGCTCACTGAGGATTGTGATTGGACGAAAACTAATCCCTCCTCCAAGCTTTTATAGGAGGGGAGGGGCCAACAGTCAAAGTTGGTGATGCACGATGCACTAATAATCTGTCTCAGCCAATAGCAAAATTCAATTGTAATAGCTGGTGTTAATGTAATATAAAACCCTTAGAGGGCAGTCACTCTGACATTTTACAACTAAATATGCAAAATTAAAATACCTTTACTAAAATTTGAAGAGTGGAACTAGGATTAATAAAAACAATATTTAATACCCAGAAAAAAGTGAGTTTGGGGTTTAGTTACTCTTTAAGGTGGCAGTTTCAATACCATACATCAGCCATTTAAGTATTTTTTTGTTAGGTATTGCCAATCAACTGGATTTATATTGGATTTGAATACACTAGTTTTATGTTCAAATTTATAAAATTGTAATGTTTTCTGGTTAAAGGAAAATAACATTTCTATAAACTCTTTACCAACAGTTATTGCACTTCAATTTATTTCAGTACATTTCGAATTTAAATTTGACAATATAAACTATTTCATTTTTACTATATATAGTTACAGATGAGACATCATTCACAATTTACAGTACTTGCTATTGTATTGCTTAGTGGAGAGAAGAAAAACACTAAGTGACTGAAACACTAGAAAACAGTTGGTAAAGACAAGTCTACAGGACACACTAATGAGCAATAACCATAAATAAAAGTAACTTTTTTAGTTTCAACACTAAGTTGCTAGAGCTTGGGAGAAAAACCTCAGCCTTGCTAAGCTGTATTACAAATGTACTTCCTTTTTCTCAAAGGTACAGAGTTGAGGGCACATAGTAAAGATATTGGGACTATATATGGTTCAGTAGAAGAAGGATACCACTACAATATCTGCAGTAAATCAAATCATACTTTATTTATATAGCACATTTCATGCACGAGGCAACACAATGTGCTTCGCAGTCAAAAATAAGTCATCTCAATGATCACTTGAAAATTAAAAATACAGTATACAAATTCAGAAAAAAAGTTCAACATGTACATTAAAGATATCCACATAAAGTAGATCACACAACATGCACAAAAACAAGCACACATTGAAAGCAGGCATCAACATCTAACCATCAAGTTTTCCAAAAAGTAGAGTTTTCCATTTGCTTTTAAAAGTGTTTAATGTAGGATCTTGTATCAAATCCGCAGGCAGGGCCTTCCATTTACTAGGGGCATAAAAACACAAACAGACTCCCCTGCCTTGGAATGTATACGTGGAACAGTTAAAATGTCACTACCTGTAGACCTGACAGTTCTATCTGAAGTATAACTCATTAGCATATCTCATGTATTGAGGAGCAAGGCCATTCAGTCCCTTGTAAGCAATTAATACAATTTTAAAAACAATCCTACATTGTACTAGAAGCCATTAGAGGGATCTGAGGACAGAAGTGATGTGTTCAAACTTTTTACTTCTAGTCAGGACTCTAGCAGCAGCATTTTGAATAAGCTGTAATCATTGAACAGGGGATTTTGAAAGGCCAGTAAATAAACTATTACAGTAGTCCAGTCTACTTAAAATGAATGCATGAACAATTTTTTCTGCATCGGATGTTGACAGAATGTCTCTAATGGTTGATATGTTCTTCAGATGATAAAATGCAGATTATGTGATTTGATTGACGTTGCTTTTGAAATTTAAATCGTCCAGTTCGATTTCAAGGTTTTTTGCTTGATTGTTTGTGTTTAAAGAGATTAAATTGAGATGAGCAGCAACTTTTGCCTTTTAGTTTTTGGACCAAAAATGATCATTTCTGTTTTGTCTCTGTTGAGCTGAAGAAAATTGTCTGACATCCAAGCGTTTAAGTCATCTAGACACTGAGTAAAGGGGTTTATGGGACTTATGAATCATCTGCATAATTATGGTAGTTAATACTGTGAATGACCAGTGGAAGTGGGAGCATGTAGTGGTCCAATAATGGAACCTTGACGCACTCTATACTTAACACACACTTTATTTGAGTGGAAGTCTCCAATAGAGACAAAGAACTGCCTGTCTTGAACCCAGTTTAGGGCTGTTCCAGACAGCCCCACCAGTTATTTTAATTTGTTTAATAAAATGCTGTGATTTACCATATCAAATGCTGCAGAGAGGTCAAAAAGAACAAGAACTGATACCTTGTTGGACTCTGTGTTTATGTTGATATCATTTAAAACTTTGAGTAGTGCTGGCTCTGTGCTGTGGAGGGATCTGAAACCTGACTGATAAATGTCTAGAATACTGTATGATTGGTGGTCAATTAACTATTGAGCTGAGAGTAAACTGATTTTTCAAGTGTTTTACTGAGAAATGGTAAGTTGGAGATGGGTCTATAATTTTCAGTAAATGTTGGATCAAGATTATATTTTTTACAAGAGGTTTGACGACAGCTGTTTTTAAAGATGAGGGGGAGATTAAGGGAGCAACTGATAATTTGTAACACAGGAGCTAAACAGTTCAAAACATTTTAAAAAAGTTTGGTGGGGATATAATCTAAGCAGCAGGTGGAGGGTCTGAGCTGTTGAACAACAGTTTCCAGCATTTGCAGATTCAGTGGGTCAAAGTGAGACAGGGTAGCATTAAGGGTGTTGTTTCTGAGTAACTGGGGATGAGGTGTATTCAATGTTCTTGAGGTACTAATATTTTGTCTAATGGTGATTATTATTAAAAAAGAAAACAAACTTTTCACAGGTATCAGTGGAAATCATCTGTGCTGGGATTTGGCTATGACAGTTGATAAGTCTGTCAACTGTGGAAAAGAGTACTTTATTATTGTTTATGTTTTCATTAACAAGTTTAGAGAAATAAGACTGTCGAGCTAATTTGATTGATTTGTTGTATTTTTAAAGTGTATCCCTGTAAACTTCATAGTTAGTCTGAAGTTTTGTTTTTCTCCACTTAAATTCAGCTTGCAACACCGTCTCTAATTAAGCCATCTAACGTATACTGTATTTCTCCATGTTTTTATTTGTTTTTGTTTTTTTATGATTTTAGTTTTAATAGATGCAATGCTGTTAATAATATTTTGTAATTTATTGTTAAAATCCATCACAGGATCATTAGTTGATGAGACCAGGAGCCCAGGTGATTCATTTATAGTCTTCTCAAATTTTTCAACAGTGATGTCATCAGTAAAACGCTTTTTGAATATTTTAACAGTATTTTGTTGCCCAGGAGAGGCAGATGCCTCAAAGAAAATACAACAATGATCTAAGAAGGCAACATCTCTAACACAGGGTTTAAAAATAATAAGCCCTTTGGATGTAAATAGGTTCAAGGTTTGTCCCTTTTTATGAGTGGAACAAGATACATGCTGTGAAAAGCCAAAAACATCCAGCAAGCTCTGAAAATTGTTGGCATCCTGGTCATTTTGTACGTTGTACGTTGAAATCACCTGAAATAATAAAATAATCATATTCTGCAGAAACACACAACAGCAGATCAGATAATTAATCAATAAAACCATGTAGACTGGATTATTGTAATTCTCTTTTAGCAGGCTGCCCGAGCAAGTCGCTTAAGACACTTCAGCTGGTTCAAAATGCTGCAGCACGTGTACTGACTAAAACTAGGAGAAGAGATCACATTACTCCTGTATTAGCCTCTCTGCATTGGCTTCCCATAAAATATAGAATAGAATTCAAGATTCTTCTTCTCACTTATAAAGCCCTAAATGGACAGGCACCAGTCTATCTCAAGGAGCTTGTAGTGCCATACAATCCCCCAGAACACTACGCTCTCAAAATGCTGGACTACTCGTTGTTCCATTCATCTCTAAAAGTAGTATAGGAGGAAGAGCTTTCAGTTATCAGGCCCCACTTCTCTGGAACCATCTACCAACCACGGTTTGGGGGGCAGACACCCTCTCTACCTTTAAGGTTAGGCTCAAAACATTCCTCTTTGATAAAGCTTTTAGTTAGGAACCAGCTCATAGCTCATAATTAAGATGCAATAGGCATAGACTGCCGGGGGGGGGGGGGGGGGGGGGGGGGGTCTGGCATGCTCGGTTGGAGAGAGGTTGGAGAGGGCGTTAAGAGAGAGGTCATTTAGGTTAGAGAGGGACCGGAGAGGGTCCCATTCCTCTTTCAAACACTCCCTCTATGTCTGCTTACTCCCTTGTGTGTTTGCTCCTGTACTCCTTCTGGCTTTTGTCTTGCAGGTCCGTGGGATCCTCAGTGTGGAGTTACAGAGACTCAGCGGCTCTGTCTCCACCCTTTTCTCTGCACACACCCAACACAGCATAACGTGGATGGCTGTTCATCATAGGAATGGGATCCACACAAGGTTCCTGCTGCTTAACAGAAGGTTTTCCTTGCCGCCATGATGAATTCATGTTGGGTGTGGGATACATATGTATGTGTATATACGTATATATGCATATGTGTGTATCCATAAAATGAAGAGTCCGTCCTTAAGACTGCTCTACTGTAAAGTGCCTTGAGATACCATTGGTTATGATTTGGCGCTATACAAATAAAGATTGATTGATTGATGTTTAGATTTCGGTGGCCGATAAACAGTACCAATTAAGATTTTTTGTAGTGAAACAGTGTACTGAAATAGCTAGATATTCAAAAGAAACAAAGTCCTCAAGGTCAAACTTATTGCAGTGGTACAGCAGCTATCCCACCTCCCCTCTTATTAGCTTGAGTGCTATGAAATAAAATTAAAGTTCGGGGGTAAGGTCTCAATGAGTGTTATTGAACCATTTGTATCCAGCCATGTTTCAGTCAGTAAAGCTATGTTAATATTGTGAGTGTTTATAAGATTGTGGACCAGAAAGGATTTATTGGCCAGTGATCTGACGTTTAGTAGCATACATTTTACTGTTCTTTGTGAGGGGCTTGCTGGGGGTAATGATTGCAGTCCGAACCATTACTAAGTTGTGTAAGTTCCTGCGTACGAGAGGGAAATCATAGCTTTTGTGTCTGTAAGTGAATACAACAGGAATTTGTTTAACATTGTTGCTGGTATGAAACGGACTCACCAAACATCAGGTGTGCTGTGCCTTAATAGATTAAAACCAGATCCATGTTTGTGGCAAGGAGCCGTGATCCATAGACATTTGGGTGTATTCCATCATGTCGGAAGAGGTAGGGACGGTTCAAGAAAGTAGTAAAATTATCCACAAATAAAATGCTAAGTGAGCAGCAGGATCCTTTGACCAATGTGTGGAGCTGGCGGACACGGCTGAACTTCACATCCCCAAAACTAGGACACGGCAACGGACCAGAGATGATATAGTGGTGCAAAAAAGTATTTAGTCAGCCACCAATTGTGCAAGTTCTCCCACTTAAAAAGATGAGAGAGGCCTGTAATTTTCATCATAGGTATACCTCAACTATAAAACAAAATGAAAAAAAAAAAAATCCAGAAAATCACATTTTAGGATTTTTAATGAATTATTTGGTAAATCCCTCGGTAAAATAATTGTTTGGTCAGCTACAAACAAGCTTCTTTCAGAGGCTCCTCTGTCCTCCACCTGTATTAATGGCACCTCTTTGAACTCGTTATCAGTATAAAAGACACCTGTCCACAACCTCAAACAGTCACACTCCAAACTCCACTATGGCAAAGACCAAAGAGCTGTTAAAGGACATCAGAAACAAAATTGTAGACCTGCACCAGGCTGGGAAGACTGACTCTGGAGCTTGGTGTAAAGAAATAAACTGTGGGAGAAATTATTAGAAAATGGAAGACATACAAGTCCACTGATAATCTTCCTCGATCTGGGGCTCCACACAAGATCTCACCCCGTGGGATCAAAATGATCACAAGAACGGTGAGCAAAATTCCCAGAACCACACGGGGGACCTAGTGAATGACCTGCAGATTGCTGGGACCAAAGTAAACAAAGGCTACCATCAGTAACACACTACTCCATCAGATACTCAAATCCTGAAAGAACACCATACTTACTGTAAAGCATGGGGGTGGTAACATCATGCTTTGGGGCTGTTTTTCTGCAAAAAGACCAGGACGACTGATCCGTGTAAAGGAAAGAATGAATGGGGCCATGTATCATGATATTTTGAGTGAAAACCTCCTTCCATCAGCAAGGGCATTGAAGATGAAACGTGGCTGGGTCTTTCAGCACAACAAAGATTCCAAACACACCGCCCGGGCAATGAAGGAGTGGCTGCGTCAGAAGCATTTCAAGGTCCTGGAGTGGCCTAGCCAGTCTCCCGATCTCTACCCCACAGAAAATCTTTGGAGGGAGTTGAAAGTCCTCTCGAGGAGATCTGCATGAAGGAATGGGCCAAAATACCAGTAACAGTGTGTGAAAACCTTGTGAAGACTTACATAAAACGTTTGACCTCTGTCATTGCCAACAAAGCGTGCATTACAAAGTATTGAGATGAACTTTTGTTATTGACCAAATACTTGTTTTCCACTATAATTTGCAAATAAATTTATTAAAAATCCTACAACGTGATTTTCTGGATTTTTTTTTTTTTTTTTTTTGGTCTTTCATAGTTGAGATAGTTCTGTGAGAGCCAGAAATCTTGCTTGTTTGTAGCTGACCAAATACTTATTTTACCAAGGGATTTACCAAATAATTCATTAAAAATCCTAAAATGTGATTTTCTGGATTTTTTTTTTTCATTTTGTCTCATAGTTGAGGTATATCTATGATGAAAATTTCAGGCCTCTCTCATCTTTTTAAGTGGGAGAACTTGCACAAATGGTGGCTAACTAAATACTTTTTTGCCCCACTGTACCACACTGTAGTGTGTGTGTGTATGTTGAGTGTTGTATCCTGTCCAATCACAGCAACAATCTAATAATAATAATAATACATTTTATTTGAAGATCAGCACCTTTCAGGTCACCCAAGGTCACTGCTGTTGTGCTTTTATCATGTGCTGTTCAGAGTATAAAACCACAATAAAAGTTAAGCTAAAACACAGGGACAGAGCGGGACGGTGGGGGGTTGTCAGGTGGGAAATGAGGTTGTGAATAAGTGGGTTTTGAGTCCGACTTTGAATTGTGAGAATGAGTCAATGTTCCTGAGATCCACAGCCGGGGAGCAGAGAGGCTGAAAGCTCGGCTCCCCATGGTGGTAAGACGGGCTGGTGGAGTGGACAGATGAATGGAAGAAGAGGATCTGAGGGAGCGAGATGGAGTGTGAACGTGGATAAGATCAGTCAGGTAAGGGAGGGCAGTGTGGTGAATGGCCTTAAAAGTTAACAGAAGGATGATGAACTGGATGCAGAATTGAATGGGAAGCCAGTGGAGCTGGTGGAGAACAGGAGTGATGTGGGAGATAGAGGGGGTTTTGGTGATGATGCGGGCAGCTGAGTTCTGGACTAACTGGAGTTTAAGAAGATGGTTTACTGATGAGGTAGAGCTGGATGTCATCCGCGTAAAAGTGAAAATTAATGCCAAATTTACAGAAGATATTGCCAAGGGGGAGGAGGTCAATAATGAAGAGAAGGGGCCCCAGGACTGAGCCCTGGGGCACACCTGTAGTGACGGGGATTGATTTAAAGGATTTGAGCTGGATGAACTGAGTGCGGCCGGAGAGATAGGATTTAAACCAGTTAAGGGGGGTATGGGTGATGCCAATGGAAGCTAATCTGTTCAGAAATGTGGTGTGAGAGATGGTGTCAAATGCCGCACTCAGGTCGAGGAAGATGAGGATGGTGAGAAGTCCAGAATCAGTTGCCAAGAGGAGGTCTTGGGTTTTTTTTTATGAGTGCTGTTTCAGTGCTATGGAGGGGGCAATAACCGGACTGGAACTGTTCATTAAGGTTATTGTGGAATCGGTGAGAGTGAAGTTGGCTGGCAACTGTTTTTTTCGAGAATTTTACTGATTTTACTGAAAGGGAGATTTGAGATGGGAAAGATCAGCACCAATATTTTTTTTAGGATTGGAGTTATTGCAGCAGTTTTGAAGGATGAGGGAGCAGTTCCAGTGATGAGCTAGGAGTGGATGATGGCTGATATGATGGGAAATCAGTGAGGAGAGGGAGGCTTTGACCAGGAATGTGGGAAGAGGGTCAAACTGACAGGAGGATGGGTTTGGACTGACGGATGAGTTCTGAGATTTCAGAGGGAGTGGGGAGTTGGAAAGTGAAAAAGGAATGCGTAAATGGGAAGGATTCTGGTGGGATGGGGAGAGGAGAGTTCTGACTGAGGTGGTGATGAATCTGGATTTTTGAGGCAAGAAATGACATTAAGGTTTAACGGGATGAGGTGGAGTAGAAATGAGGTGGCAGTGAGTCAGGTGTGCATGAATTTAGAATGGATCCACCCCCGCACGCACGCACATACGCGCACGCCAACAATAGTAGAAAAATGACTCAAAATACACAAAACTAAAAAAAATACACAAAACTAAAAAAAATACACAAAATGACAACAGAAATTCACAAAACTAAACTTAAAAAAAATACACAAAATGACACAATGGCAACAAAAAACCATAATTTTACAATAAATGTACAAAAAGACAACTTGAAAGATACAAAAATACACATAATGACATAAAACAAAAAAAAATCTACAATATTCATACAAAAAGTACACAAAACGACAACAGAAATGCACAAAAATATACAAACTACACGAAAAAAAAATATAGAAATACACAAAATGACTCCAGAATCACACTACAATCGCAACCAAAAACAATAATAATTATACAAAAAATGCACAAAAACACAACAGAAAGATACGAAAATACACATAATGACTCCAAGAAAATACATTACAGAAAAATACACCAAACAAAAAATATAAAAATGAGTAAAAAAAACAACCAACACATTTATCATGTGCGTGTCCCATAGAATTAAACCAGGGAAATCGCACACGCTATTTTACTTTGCACCCGCAAATATACCCCTTTATTAGGAATGTGCGATATTTTATCGTTTATGATTTATCTTCAAAAACATTCTCACTGCCTGACGCTGCCGTGCTGCGATACATCATGGACCGCTACTTGGTTAAAACCAGACAACCATCCAACAAAGGGAACCGATTCAAGTTCCTCCATCAGATCCACCCAAAGTTCCACAAACACGGGGACAGAGATAAACCTGTAGCAACGATTATGAACTGGAAACTCAACTAAAGCTAACTATGCTAAGCTAACACACCGACACGCAGAGCTAATGCTAACCACTCCATATAAGGAATAATAGACCAAGTAAAAAGAACACGTCTTACAGTAATAAAGCCACAGAGAGCTATCGATTTGTTTATGGTCAGATTTAACACTTGTATAGAAGGATAAAAGCTAAACATGTCACACGTTGTGTGAAATAAATGTTAGCATAAATAACTGTCACTGTTAATCCGTCCCAATTTGTGAAACGCAATATTTTTCAATTATATTTCACGTGTTCACAGACAAAGCTGGTCCCATTAGACTTAATGTAACTATTGAGATTATTACACCTAAATGTACTGAATGATTAAATCATCAGTTTGATCTGGTTTAATTATAGGAAATCAGAGAAATATTTATCAATCAAAACTTTATGTAACTCATTATCAGATACAGTATTTGTGTTTGTAAAGAACCTGTTTACACTGAGTTGTGATTTGTTTTTATGGTTTTTATTTATCGTGATTTTTATCGTTATCATGATAAATACCAGAAATTATCAGGATAATTTTTTTTGTCAATATCGCCCATCCCTACCCTTTATAACACTACAGAGTACATCCACACCTCTTTGTACATCCAAGCTTCAAACACATACTCATTTGGCCTTAATTGACAACTCTACTTAAGCTCCTCCCACTAGATGACTACATACTTCCGACGGGCACTGTACTAGAAAAATAAATAATCCAAACAGACATCTTAGTTGAGAGATATCCTATTTTCTTTAAATGTGGCGAAGTAGGCTGCATTGCCCGACTGCCTTGTGGCCAATCCTATCATACTTCAATTACTTTCAAAATTAAAACCATAATTGGCAATGAAAATATAGTTGGCAAAATACAAAGATTGTGAAAAAATGTCAACCAAAAGAAATCTGAGCATATTGAAGCAAGCATATGAAAAGAGAAGCAAGAGAGGATCATTGTAGCGGAGTCCAAAAACTCACTCCATGTCTAGAAGCACTAGAAGTGCTTATTTTGTACATTTAGAGCCAGACAAGGTTTTGCCACTTTGCTGAACAAATAAAGATTTGGTTGAGAAGAAACAAACCGTAGACAGCACAGAACAGAAAGTGACTGAATACCTCGCAGCACACAAATTTTTCTCTGTTGGTCATGTAATGGAGGGTGTGGTGCATAGTTTGTAATCAAAGCCACTCTGTATTGCCCTTTATCCAGTGACTCCTGTAGGTTTTATAAGTGGTAGCCGCTGGGGACGATTAATGTTTCAGCTGTCCAAGGTTTCACAGCATTGTTTGTCATCAGTGAAAGAATTGCTGTTACGTGAATTCATTCCTTGAGGGAAAATGTCATCAAACCAGAGGGCACAAAAAAGTACTTTAATCTTTAACACAGGCCACCAAGCTGAGCTGATAAAAGCTACCTCTACATATGCTTTTGTATACTTCTTAATTCTCTCACAGGCACATACTATGGTCTTCACTAGCCATACACTTTAAAATTCATATCGACATGAGATGATGGTATGCATGGTAAAATGCAAAACTGTTGTAAGAGAAGCTTTTAAAGCAGGGGTGGCAACCCCCCTTAAAGCCTTCCATAAGCTTTCGGCTGTGACATAGTTTCACATTGTTATCCCTATTTGCCCACTGGACAGCGGCATAATCCAACAGAAACTAGTTCCTAGAAAGCTCCATCCCTCTCTTACCCTCCTCTGAGCATCTTTGCTGATGTCATAGCAGCCTGCTGCCTCAGTTAGAGAAAAAGGATCTGATGACATCTCTGATGAAAACCTGATGAACAAGACAAAAACCATGCATGACAATGGAAATAATGGATGTAAGAAAAACAAACAATTGGGACAGGAAATACTAATCTTACCTTTTAGTTAGGTCAAAGGGCAAAGGGCGGGGTTTTAGTGCCGGCTTCATGACAGGGCTTTGAGTTGGTGTTGTATCCACCGTCAGCTGCTTGATGAGTTGTTTTACTCCCACTGTTGTCTCTATCTCAGGTACTGGCTCCTGTGAAGTTTGAGAATCTTTTGCTTGGCTTGTTGAACCTGTCCCAGGAGAGGATGATGAATCGAGGAGGAGGCTAATTCTTGATTTAATGTTCACCAGTCGCTTATCCTCTTCAGCCTCTTTCCTAGCCCCTTGTTCAGTTATTTTATTGCTTTGGTCTGAAGGGTCATCAGTGCTTCTTGATAACATACTCCTCATGGTTTGTTCTTGCTCTCTCCTCTGTGGTAGTAGCTTCCCATCTGGAGTGTGCTCCTTAACAGAGTCATTAGGCTTCTCTTTAGGACTTATTTGGTACAGAGAAAGACCAATAGATTCAAACTTTGATGTGAGATCAGTAGAGAGGGGTCGCCTAACTGCCCAGCGAGGAGCGGGAACAGGGACTTCAGTTTTACTTGGGCTGACAGGGAAACTGGACGATACAGGTCGGGGCCGGGAACTTCGGGGCGTTGGCCTCAATTGCACCGATGCTTCACGCTGAGCTTTTTCACTCCTTTCATCCTCCTTTCCAACCTCTAGAAGAAAACCCATGGACTTAGCTCTGGTAATTGAGGTTCCACTTTTGCGGTCATCGTGCATCTGAGGGGTCCCAGACCACTCCGCAACTGGAAACCTTTTAAAGCTTTTGGAGTGTCTTATTACACCTGGTTTCTGCCTCTCTGAGGGCAAAGGGGGGGGCTCAGTGGGAACTCCTGAGTCAAGAGGAGAAGCCGGTTTAAATGCCTGACCTACAGGCTTGAGTGTTTGTCTGGTGTTCACCTTATTGGATGTATTAAAGAAGGTTGGAGAAGGGCGGTTGGCGTTGGTTGACACCAGCCTTGGTGTGCCAGAAAAAAAGGATTGTGAGGTATTGTGAGTGCTCAAGTGGTCTGTTGTGTGTCCAGGAAGACGAGTGGACTCAGGCCGTAATTTGGTTTGAGGCTTGGGTGCAAGTATGGGTTTGATAGATGGATTCTTTTCCACAGAGAAGGGTTTGGGAGAAAGTCGAGGTTTCGGTGCAGGGACAGGCTTGTTGGGATCCGATGTGATAATATGACATGGATTTATCGATGGGATCTCAATGAGGCCCTTATTGCTGGCATCAGTAAGGGGACTCAGGTGAAGTCGTCCTCTTGCTGCTGCCATCCCCAAATCCCCAGGTTTAACTTCTACCTGAGCTGCCATCCTTTTATTAAGCACCTTTTGAGAAATAAGGAAAAAGCTTTACTTAAAGTAGTTATTTCACTCAGTCACTTTCACTTATGCTCAGTCAATCATTATTAGCAGTAGTGTGCAGGTGCACATGTGCTCCAAAAATAAACAATGCGTACTAGATTAAATATTGTTAAGAGTGTTAGCATACCTAAGATTTAGGAATTTTCAAAAATCCAGGGTTAAAATAATAATAATAATAATAATAATAATAATAATAATAATAATAACTAGAACTGCAAGCAATTATGAAAGGGGGCCAAGCCTTCCCGCACGACTCTGCCCCCAGGTTTCGCGGAGCCCTTGGAACCCTCACAGTCACATGCCAACTGAGGATCTCAGATTTGGTGTTGTTAGCCTTTATTTTGACCGCGATATGCGCCAGTGTGCATTTTTATAGCTAGCTAGAAAACTTTACTCGCTAATAATTTGCGCATAATTTACCCGAACAAACTCATAGGGTTAACTGGAGATTACGTCCAACTGAAGACTCTACGTGCCAAGTTTCACGCTGATTGGACAAAACCCCAAGGAGGAGTTCGAAAAAGTAGGTTTTCCAGTTTTTGCGATTTCCGAGAAAAGTTTAGGTGGAAATGGGCGTGGCCTAGCCCAGTTGATTCAGTGCTATTCAACGAATCTGTAGATGTGAAGGTTTTAAATGTGCAACAAACGGTGTGGGAGTTATTGGCCAAGACGCGTTGACCTTTGTTATAGTGCCACCTGCTGGCGGATATTTGTGAATTTTTTCCAATGGGGGTTTTGGACCCAACCACCAAAGGGCATCGCCCTACCTTGCACGGTTTATTCTGCAGCACCACTTTTACCCAAGGAAAAATAAAATGTAACAATTATAATAATAATCGGAACGATTACAATAAGGTTCCAAGCACTGCTGGTCCTAGGAACCGCGTATGCTTACATACACGGTTCCCTGGCCCCGCGGGCTTGGCCCCCTAACTAGAACTGCAAGCAGTTATGAAAGGGGGCCAAGCCTTCCCGCGCGACTCGACCCCCAGGTTTCGCGAAGCCCGTGGAAGTACGTCACGAAGAATGACGGAGTCGTGGCGAGCGTCAGGACACAGGCCAACGTGCCATTTGCTGTTCAGGCGGAAATGGGCATGGCCTAGAACAGGTGATTCATTGCTATTCAAGGAATCTGTGGATATGAAGGTTTTAAATTTGCAACAAACATTGTGGGAGTTATTGGCCAAAACGCGTTGACCTTTGTTATAGCGCCACCTGCTGGCAGACATATGTGAATTTTTGCATCCAAAGTACGCGGGGTGGTCTGGACCCAACCCCTAAAGGACACCGCCCTACCTTGTACAGTTTAGCCTGCAGCACCGCTTTTACCGGGGGAAACATAATAAATATAATAATATATATAACTAGAACTACAAGCAGGTTTCGCGGAGCCCGTTGAAGTACGTCATGAAGGATGACGGGCTCGTGGCTAGCGTCAGAACACAGGCCAACGTGCCATTTGCTGTGACCAGATGGATATGAAGTTTTGGAAGATGTGATTTAAAGTGAGAAAGTTACAGGCCAAAATGTGTTTGCACCCTTTATAGCGCCACCTAGTGGTGCACTTTTTGGTATGGGTGATCTGTGCGCTCTTCTATAGTTACCCTGTAAATTTCACAGCCCTCAACATAATACTTCAGCTGAAATAATGGTTTTTTTTTTGTTATGTAGTAATAAGCCACGCCCACTTTTACCAATTGCGATTCATTTCGAGATACGGTCCCAGGAGGGACCCAAGGTCATACCCACCAAATTTGGTAAAAATCGGTCTTGCCATTTATGAGATATACATTTCCCATATTTGCAGCGCCCCCTAGTGGCGTAGATTGTTAAAATTTTGCTTATACCTTCACAGTCACATGCCAACCAAGGATCTCAGATTTGGTGTTGTTAGCATTTATTTTGACCGAGATATGCAACAGTTTGCGTTTTTTATAGCTCGTTAGAAAATTTTACTCGTTAATATTTTGCGCATATTTTGCCCAAAAATTTTTTTTTGCTGAACTGTAAATCAGGTCCAAATGAAGACTCTACGTGCAAAGTTTCATGCTGATTGGACAAAACCCCAAGGAGTAATTTGAAAAAGTAGGTTTTTGATATGTAGTGACTTACAAAAAGCAATGTGCTGTGGGAGTGGGCGTGGCCTATGTCAGAAAATGCAACTCTATGTAGGGAACATGTGGATATGAATTTTCTGAAGATGTGATTTAAATTGTGAAAGTTAAAGGCCAAAATGTTTTTGCAATTATAGCGCCACCTAGTGGAGCAATTTTTGGTATGGGTGGTCTGTGTGGTCTTCTATATCTACCCAGTAAATTTCACAGCCCTCAACAAAATAATTCAGCAGAAATAAATGTTTGTTTATTTATGTGTTATGATGTAATAAGCCACGCCCACTTTGACCTATCGCGAATAACTTTAAGATATCGCCTCAGGAGGGACCCAAGATCATACCCTCCAAATTTGGTAACAATTGGTTGTGCCAATTAAGATAATTATAAATATTCATTATTTGTAGCACCCCCTAGTGGTCTACATCATTCAAATTTGGCGCATTTCCTCACAGTCACATGCCAACTAAGGATCTCAGACTTGGTGGTGTTAGCATTTATTTTGACCGAGATACTGTATGCGCCAGTTCGCATTTTTATTGCGAGCTAGAAAATTTTACTCATTAATAATTTGCACATAATTTACCTGGACAAACTCATTTAGTTAACTGTATATCACGTCCAACTGAAGGCTCTACGTGCCGCGGTTCCCTGGCCCCGTGGGCTTGGCCCCCTAATAAATCCTTTAATCCATTAATCACTGTAGTGAAATTGTTTCTTTGCATTTAACCCATTTTCCCCGAGGGGTAGCAGTGGGTTGGGAGCCGATTTGTATGTGTTTTTAATCAGCACTTGTGTTGTTCAGACTGTATGTGTCCAATGAGAAGTCAAGAAGGGAGGGGTTATAGAAACACAGCTGCATCGTTTACTGTACACAGAAAAGGGAGAATTGAGGGAGGGGGGAGGGAGATATTCAGACACGATACTGCACAGTGAAAAAGTGAGGGAAACATTCCAGAGCAGTGTACTGCTCTCTCTTATGTCTGTGCAAGTTGTTTCTGGAGCCAATGTAATCTGTAATGTTTAGATGGCTCAGTATACAGTAGGGCCCTATAAAATCCGAGTTAACGGAATCGCGGACGAATGTTACATTCTAACATCTCATCAGAGCTACAGAAGATATGATGATTTAAATTAGGTTAATTTAAACTAAGTTGATCAAAACTTAATCAATAAACCTGCTCAGATTCAATAAACCATTGATCCCTGAGAGGAAATTGGGTGACAATGCAGTTCTCATACATCTTTATGACATATAAATAATTAAAAAGGAGAGGTCGGAATAATCCATGTCACTCCAACTTATATCTACCTTTAATTGTATCTTACTTTATTTTTGACATACATTATGCAGTGATGTTGCTAGGTACGCGTCCTGCGTCCCCGACGCATAAAAACCTGAAAGAACGCAGTAAATCCACTATCCATGCGTCCCAGGGACGCACCTCATTTTTCCCATGAAAAACGACACATTGTGAACAACAACTTCGGTTTAAAATCACAGTAACTAGCAAAAGTAACGTAGCCGTCAGTGGACCCCTTTACGCATTAACACATGATCCCCTTGTGTACATGCTGGTTTAGCCGCTACAACAACAACTAGCAAATTAACGCGGATTTCATTTCAAAATGTTTCCTAGGACCGCTTATTAAGTGCACTGCCCTCCCCCTGTAAAGCTCCGTCCGTTTTCCATGTAGCGCCACGGTGCTCCGTGAGAACGTGATCAGCTTTAATCATCGTCCCCTGCTCAGTGTTCTAAGTGTTGTGCCTGGTTAACTAAGAATAACTCAGTCTGTGTTGTAATTTAGTTATTTTTATTCCAGCCTTTTGTCCGTGTCTATAGGTACACATTCACAGTCAGCAAGCAACCTCAAGTACAACAGTTTGCGTGGGAACTTCCGGTTTACAAAATAAAACGTTATTAGAATGTTACATTCTAACAACATCTCATCAGAGCTACAGAAGATAGGATAATTTAAATTAGGTTAATTTAAACTAAGTTGATCAAAACTTAATCATTAAACCTGATAAGATTCAGTAAATCATTGATCCCCGAGGGGAAATTGGGTGACATTAATGCTGCTCTCATGCATCTTTATATGACGTATAAACAATTAAAAAGGAGCAATTAGAATAATCCATGTCTACCTTTTAATTGTATATCCATTAATTTTTGACATATTTTTTGTTTAATTATGATTTATTTATTTATTAGTATTTATTTTGTTTTCTCACAAGATTTTAAAACTTTTCTTTAAAAAATGATAAATATTTCTTAAAAAACAGAATTAAAAAAATTAAAGTGGAAAACAGAATTTGAAAAAAAAATAAAACGAAGTTTGGAAAAAAATAAAATTTTATAGGGCCCTAAGTCAAAAATACAAACTTCTTAGTAGTAAACAGTGATGTTGCTTGGTATGATTACATTATAAACAACAACTTACGTTTAAAATCACAGTAACTCGCAAAAGAAACGTAGCCGTCAGCTGACCCCTTTACGCATTAACTCAGCGCAGACATGATCCCTTTGAGTACATACTAGTTTAGCCGCTACAACAACTAGCAAGTTAATTGGCTGCTTACAATACACCACAAACATATCTGCATCATTTTATTTTTCTCAACAGACTTTGCACTGTTAGTTAAGTTAAATTTTTGTGCTTTAAGTTTCATAGTGATTGACTCAGTTCATTTGATTTAGTTGATCTTCAGACAAGAAGATTTTGTCTTATTTTGGTGACAATTTATTTTTTGACTGTCATGATGATGAGAATGTTTTGTTTGTGTTAAAATCAGCACTTGTATTGATAATTTATTGTTGTAAAACAGACACCATTTTTTTTTCATTTGAATTTTAGTCATTTATTTTGGTGCTCTTTTATGTTGCTACAAAAGTGCAATATAACCTGCCACTGTGCAATAAACTTTTCAGATTTTAAATTGTATTGTTTAATTTCAGATACATTTTGAACATACATGAATATATCTGCTAATTATAGCCATATCATACCATCATTAAGAGAGTTTGACACTACAATTTAAGACATAGAAGAATATAGGAAATAGAAAGAAATAATTTTTTTGGGGGGGACCCATTGAATCCATGGACCCACTCAAATCACCACCTGTAGGTCCCGGAGACTCACTACTTATGAGTTTTTTTTATTTATTTATTAGCATTTATTTTGTTTCCTCACATCAGTTAAAAACTAATATTTTCTTTCAAAAATTATGAAAATTTGTAAAAACAAACAGAATTGGGAAAAAAAAAAAAAAAAGATTTTATTGGGCCCTAATACACTCTGCTCTGAAATGGTCCATGACAATACAATATTTTCTTTCCATCCTTTCCCTTACGTCTACCCTGTACTCTTTGTGTCCTCTTGTGTCTCTCTCCCTCTTTCCTGTTTGGGAAGCTCACAGGGCACAGTGTTGTGTCTGTAGCCCCCCCCCCCCTCTCCGTTCCGAGACATAGACAGAGCCATATAAGCGGACGAAAAACCAAAACAAATCAGCTCTCAATAAAAAGCACACTCCAGTTGAACACTCCTATCAATCCCAAAATCTTAGCTGTGCAAATGCAGATTACAAGATTTCAATTAGTGTGCATTGCTTTAAAGGCCCATGCACACCACTGTAAATAACATATTGGTGGTGGTCGGAGGGACCGATGGCGCACTATGGCAGCCTCGCTTCTGTGAGTCTGCCCCAGGACAGCTGTGGCTACAAGAGTGACTTACCACCACACTGTGTGTGGAGTGAAAGGATAATGCACATCAATGTAAAGTGCTTTGAGTGTCTATGAAAAAGCAATACATTATTATTATTATTATTATTATTATATACACATGCATAATACATACACATTGTGAATTTATAGTTTGAAGTTATTATTAATTTGGATAATATATCTATAATATCTATATTGTCATATGCTTTATAGCAGGAAATAAGAAGTAATAATGTTAATATATAATAAGGCATGTGTATTATGCATTCACAATACAAAATAAAGATCATTCTCTATAATTTGAACAACTGATGTGCGATCAAGCCAACAGGTAAAGCAGTTACAGAAAGTATGTAAGTTAACTAAACTGATGAAGAGTGAATTTAATTAAAAAGGTGTAAGACTGAATGTTTTATTAGAAATAATAAAAGACGGTAAAATTGTGCTGTACATGAATCATAACTGTCCATCACTATCATATGTTTACATGTTTAGAGCTGAAATTGGACTGCATCAAACCCAGTGAAAAAAATAAGAGGCGATTTTAGGTTGTACTATAGACCTGCCACCAAAAAGGTGTTTCTATCATCATTTATCAGTGTTGTTCTAGGAAATTATAATTTATATTAATTCACTGTAGTGTTTTCCATTGAATTTGAGTAAATATGCCCAAATCTGAATGTCAGAGTTGTGAAAATATATTCAAATTAAATCAGAAACCCATAGTCAGGTGTTGTTTACATTGCTCTCCAGGTAGTTGTTTGGTATGGAGGCATATGCCATTGGTTCACCAATGCGCTGTGATATAATAGAGATCAGTGTTCAGGTATGAATAGTAAATACATCATATCACATCACTCAGTTCTTCCACTGTTTTTAAATATAGGAAAAAAGTCAGAAGACCAGTGATGATAATGATGATATAATTTTGATATGTCTACATTTAGTTCTCAGTCATTTCATTAAAAAGCTTCATATTCTATAAGGCTTTAAAGAACAGAAATGTAGTTTGTGAGGGCTGACCCCGCCCACACACTGGACAGCTGTCACTCATTCAGCTCCAGGGTGTAACTTCCAGGCTCCACCCCTATGGCCTGGACCATGGCAGGACATGAGGGGAGATCTGGAATGTCAATTTAAGTTTATTATTTACAGTTTATACATAATTTGCTAATATTATTTGTCAATGTATTTTACTTGCCAAATCTTATTTGCTTATTTAGATTTAGCTAATTTACTTACCAATTTATGTATCTAATTATGTCTGTAATGTGTCTGTCTAGTCACCCCCTTCATGTTTGGTCTGATCAGCCAGCTTAAATGTTCCCCGTGTGTCATTTGGTAGGTCTGTTGGGTTGTGTCATGTTCAGTTGGAGTTCAGTTTGTTCCTTCTGTTAACATTATTTTTTGGCTAAATAAAAGCCGTAAACTTGAATTGCTTTGGTGTGTTCCTACTTTGACCCTCGGTCCCTGACATATGGTGGCAGTGGTGGGATCCAATCTGGTCGAGGACACACCTGGTTTTGATTTTTTAATTTTTTTCACCTGGAATCACCTGCAATTCTCAAACAAAATGAGAAGAAAGAAGATAAGAAGTAAAGCCTCTGGAAAAGAAGGGGATTCATGGGAGCAAGAAGAAAGAAAGTCAAGAAGAAGAGGAAGAAGAAGAAACTGAAGAGGAAAAGAAAGAAAAAGCAAAAGGAGACGCTGGGAGCAAGGAGCCAACACTTTTTGATCTAACAGGTATTCTACAAGCCTTTATGGGACAGCAGCAACAACAAGAGGTACAGCGGGAAAGGGAGTGTGCACAACAAGAAAACAGATTTAAAGTTTTACAACAGCAATTTCAGCTCCTCCAGCAAGAAGTGCAGGCGCGCTCCACACCTGACCCTGATCCTGCAATCACTGGGGCTAGACCTACAGAGGAGGAAGCCACTCTCTCTGGAGCCTACACAAACCCACAGCCTGAGGACTGTACTGAACTCCATGTGCTCCCAGGTCAGTCACGATTGTTACATGAACCAAGGCTTGAAAAATTAACAAGTGAAGATGATATCTAACATTATCTCATAACTTTTGAAAGAATTGCATCAGTTTGTAGATGGCCTCAAACAGACTGGGTTTTCCGGCTTATTCCTTTATTAACTGGGAAAGCTAGAGCTGCTTATGTGCATATGAATATGGATGAGGCACTTGACTATGAAAATGTTAAACTGGCTATACTACAAAAGTATGATATTAATGCAGAAACCTACAGACAAAAGTTCCGGTCTATTGATGTGGATCCAGGAGAGAGCCCTAAAGAACTTTATGTGAGACTTAAAGAATTATATGGAAAGTGGATTCAACCTAAAAATAAAACTGTGAGTGATGTTAATGAAATAATTATAATGGAACAATATTTGAGGATGTTGTCTCCAGAGCTCCAGGTTTGGGTTAAGGAACATGACCCTAAGACTGCTTCTGAGGCTGCTACCTTGGCAGAGGTGTTTGTTTTGGCCCGGAAGAAAAATCAGCAGCGGACAAATGCAGCATGGAAAACTGCGAGAGAGGCTCGAAGGCTTCCTCCACCGCATCACCAGAGAGTAACACCCAGCATGTGTAAAATGCCTGGAAAAGGTCAGTCAACTGGGCCAACGACACCCGTTATGCCAAAATCTAACAAAAAACCAATCTGTTATTTGTGCGGGCAAGAGGGCCACACTAAGCCGGTGTGTCTGAAGAACCCCACAAGATTAACACAAATGTGTTTTGTTCCACAACAAACTTTGACATGTAAGGAAAAGACGATAACAAATACAAAAGTAATTTCAGTGAAGGTGAATGGGAAGAAGGCGAAAGCTCTGGTGGACACTGGCAGTACTCAGACACTAGTGCATCTGAACTATGTTCCTCGTAATCTCATCTGCACTAAGGACACCATCCCCATTTGCTGTGTTCATGGTGACGAGAAACCTTATCCTACTGCTGATGTGTATATTGAAATCCAAGGGCAGTATTACCTGATAAGTGTTGGAGTAGCCGATAACCTACCATTTCCAGTGGTTCTCGGTGAAGATCTGCCAATCTTGTATGATTTAATAAAACCAACAAAAACCTGCAATGTCGTAACAAGGGCGCAGTCTAAAAGGTGTGACGAATCTCCTGTTCTCAGTGCTTTACCTTTTTTTGATGCAGAGCTGGAGACAAAACCCGGAAAATCCAGAAAGCCCCGCAGTCAGAAGACAAGAAAAATTCCAGCGCACTGTTGTCAAGGCACCAGGTGAGCCCAATTCACACTTGCCCTTGGGCTATAGACTTCCAACCAATATTATTGAAATGCAGCAGAATGATCCAAACCTGTCCAAGTTGCTTCTAAAGGCTAAAGAAAAACTGGAGCTGAAAGCTGATTCAATGGAGACAGAGAACGAGTTTTTCCTACAAAATGGCATTTTATATCGTCAGCAAGGTCAATTCAAACAGCTAGTTGTGCCAAGAACTGTCCGAGAAGTTATACTCACCTTGGGCCATTCTATTCCTTGGGCTGGCCACCTGGGGAAACATAAGACCATGGCACGTATCAAGCGGCATTTTTATTGGCCTGACCTATGCTCTGCTGTTGCTCAATTTTGTAGAAGCTGTCCTGAGTGTCAAAAGACCACAATTAGAGCTCCAGCTAAAGCTCCGCTCCAGCCTCTCTCAACAATTTCAACTCCGTTCGAGTGCCTTGGCATGGATGTGGTTGGTCCAGTAGAAAGAAGCAAATCAGGGAATCGGTTCATGTTGGTAATCACTGATTATGCCACAAAATATCCAGAAGCATTCCCTCTTCGAAATGTTAAAGCAAAAACTGTGGCCTTTTCCCTAATTCAGTTATTCTCCAGAGTGGGTTTTCCGAGTGAAATTTTAACTGATCAAGGAACTAACTTCATGTCTGAACTTTTGAAGGAGGTCTACAAATTGCTGGGCATTCGCAGTATACGGACAACCCCTTACCACCCACAAACGGACGGATTGACAGAGCGTTTCAACCAAACATTCAAACAAATGCTCCGTAAGTTTGTGAATGACACTGGTTCCGACTGGGATCAGTGGCTCCCTTACCTCCTTTTTGCTTATAGGGAGGTACCTCAAGCCTCATCTGGGTTTTCTCCCTTTGAACTTTTATATGGACATGAAGTGAGAGGTCCATTGTCTTGTTAAAGGAGACATGGGAGGGGAGTCAGGGGAGAGGGGAGCCCCTTAATGTTGTTTCTTATGTCATGCAGATGCGAGAGAAGCTGCAGAAGATGAGCGAGCTGGCCCAGGAGAACATGAAGGCGACACAACATGACCAAAAAGTGTGGTACGATCACAAAGCGCGCCACAGAAACTTTGAGCCTGGAAACAAAGTATTGGTCATGTTGCCTATCAGTGACAGCAAACTCCTGGCAAAGTGGCAAGGGCCCTATGAAATCACAAGAAAAATGGGTCCTACTACATATGAGGTCTATATGCCTGGCCGTAATCATTCTAAAAAAATCCTTCATGTTAACCTTCTCAAAGAGTGGTTTTCCAGAGAGGAGAAAATGGCAGAGGTGATACTGATCCAGAGGGTGGAGGAAGATGAGGAAGTGGATGATCAATACCTGCCTTCAATTGCAAGTTCCCACTTGGATATAGCTCACCTTACTGAAGAACAACAGGCCCAGGTAAAGGCTCTTATTGATGACACTATATTTTCTGAATATCCTGGTCGAACAAATATGGTGGAGCATACCATTGTGTTGAAACCTGATGCACCAATTAAGTGTAAAAGTTACAGGATACCTGAGTGCCTCCTGGTGGCATTGAAGAAAGAAGTGGATCTCATACTATCCTTGGGAATCATTCAGCCATCCAAAAGCAAATGGTGTAACCCTGTGGTGCTGGTACCTAAGAAGGATGGGACTATCAAATTTTGTATCGACTTCAGGTACTTGAACTCAATATCAAAATTTGACTGTTATCCAACCCCCCAAGTCGATGACCTGATTGGACGATTGAGGAAGGCCAAATACCTGATCACTATTGATTTCTGCAAAGGTTATTGGCAGGTTCCCCTCTCTCAGCAGTCACAGGAGTTGACCGCCTTCCGCACACCATGGGGATTGTTGGAGTTCATGGTACTCCCATTTGGTCTCCATGGCGCCCCCGCTAACTACCAACGATTGATGGACCAGGTACTGTGTGGTCACTCGGATTATGCCTGTGCTTATCTCGATGACATTGTGATTTTCAGTACAACCTGGGAGGAACATGTGGAGCATCTGGCTAATATTCTGGGGGCTCTACAGGCAGCTGGACTCACAATAAACCCAGCAAAGTGCTCTCTGGCTCAGACTGAGACGCAGTACCTTGGCTTTGTGATTGGAGGTGGGGTAATCAAACCACAAGTTCACAAAATTAAAGCAATTTCAGCATGTCCTTTGCCACAAACCAGGAAGCAGTTGAGGTCCTTCCTAGGAGTGGCTGGATTTTACCATCGGTTTATACCGCACTTCTCTGCCAGAGCTGCTCTGCTGACCGACATGACGGGCTCTCGGCAACCTAACCAGCTGAAGTGGACGGAGGAGAGAATTGCAGCTTTCAAGGACCTTCAACAAGCATTAAGTAAAGATCCTGTATTGCTCTGCCCAGATTTTGACAAAGACTTTGTTTTGCAAACAGATGCATCAGCTCGGGGTATTGGAGCTGTGCTGCTGCAAGGACCGCCTGAAGACCGACACCCAGTTGCGTATATCAGCCGCAAGCTGTTCCCCCGGGAGGTGAGATATGCAACTATTGAAAAGGAAGCTCTGGCCATCAAATGGGCGCTGGACTCCTTCAAATATTACCTCCTGGGAAGGCAGTTCATCTTGCAGACAGACCACAAGGCCCTGCCGTGGCTAGAAAAGATGCAGGACACCAATGGAAGGATCACAAAATGGTACATAGCCATGCAGCCCTTCCGATTTGTTGTCCAGCACATCCCCGGAAAAGAGAACCACACAGCCGACTACCTCTCCCGCAGCCACAGTGAAGATTTTGAAGAGGGGGGGTATGTGAGGGCTGACCCTGCCCACACACTGGACAGCTGTCACTCATTCAGCTCCAGGGTGTAACTTCCAGGCTCCACCCCTATGGCCTGAACCATGGCAGGACATGAGGGGAGATCTGGAATGTCAATTTAAGTTAATTATTTACAGTTTATACATAATTTGCTAATATTATTTGTCAATGTATTTTACTTGCCAAATATTATTTGCTTATTTAGATTTAGCTAATTTACTTACCAATTTATGTATCTAATTATGTCTGTAATGTGTCTGTCTAGTCACCCCCTTCATGTTTGGTCTGATCAGCCAGCTTAAATGTTCCCCCTGTGTGTCATTTGGTAGGTCTGCTGGGTTGTGTCATGTTCAGTTGGAGTTCAGTTTGTTCCTTCTGTTAACATTATTTTTTGGCTAAATAAAAGCCGTAAACTTGAGTTGCTTTGGTGTGTTCCTACTTTGACCCTCGGTCCCTGACATAGTTGGACTTGAAATTCAACTGAAAATGAATAAAAACAGGATGTCATATTATCCACATATCTTTTTTGTTCCTCCTGTAAGGTGGGTTACAGAAAAAATCCTCATGTGCAACACCTAGTGTGCTCCCCAAAGAACCAGATCAAAAAAGTTGTGTGCGCCACAGAATAATAATAATAATAATAATGCATTGCTTTTTCATAGACACTCAAAGCACAAGTACGTCACGAAGGATGACGGGCTTGGGGCGATCAGGAGAGTCTGGAGTTTTGTATGTGCAAAATTTGGTGCAGATGGAGCTTAAACACGAGGACGAGTTCAAAAAAGTAAGTTTTTGACGTGCAATGACTTACAAAGAGAAATATGATGTGGGAGTGGGCGTGGCCTATGTCAGAAGACGCGCCTCTATTTAAGGAACACGTGGATATAAAGTTTATGAAGATGTGATTAAAAATGTGAAAGTTACAGGCCAAAACGCGTTTGCATTAATCGCGATTAACTTCGAGATATGGCTTCAGGAGCGACCCAATGTCATACCCACTAAATTTGGTAAAAATCGGTCTTGCCAATTAAGAGATATAAATATCCCATATTTGCAGCGCCCACTAGTGGCCTACATTTTTCAAATATTGCTCATACCCCCACAGTCACATGCCAACCAAGGATCTCAGATTTGGTGGTGTTAGCAATTATTTTGTCTGAGATATGCACCAGTTTTCATTTTTATAGCAAGTTAGAAAATTTAACTCATTAATATTTTCCACAACATACTCTAAGTTTCCAGTTTTCGCAATTTTGCTCCGACAAAACTATAGGCGGAAATGGGAGTGGCCTAGCCCAGGAGATTCAGTGTTATTCAGAGAATCTGTGGATATTAAGTTCTTTAATGTGCGACATACAGTGTGGGAGTTGTAGGCCAAAACGAGGCCAAAACTTCTTGACCTTGGTATAGCGTCACCTGCTGACGAATATATGTGATTTTTTGCGTCCAAGGTACAAGGAGGTGTCTGGACCCACCCTCCAAAGGGCACCACCCTCCCTCGCACCCAAGGAAAAATAAAAGGTAACTATAATAATAAATAGAACTGCAAGCAGTTATGAAAGGGGGCCAAGCCTTCCCATGCGACTCGACCCCCAGGTTTTGCAAAGCCCGTGGAAGTGCGTCACAAAGGATGACAGGCTTGGGGCGAGCATCAGGACACAGGCCAACGTGCCATTTGCAGTGAACAAGTGGATATTAAGTTTTGGAAGATGTGATTTAAAATGTGAAAGTTACAGGCCAAAATGCATTTATACTGCCACCTAGTGGCGCACCTTTTGGTGTGTACTCTTCTATATGTGACTTGTAAATTTCACAGCCCTCAACATAATACTTCAGCTGAAATAAATGTTTGTTTATTTATATGTTATGTTGTAATAAGCCACGCCCACTTTGACCAATCACGATTAACATTAAGATATGGTCTCAAGAGCAACCCAAAGTCATACCCACAAAGTTTGGTAAAAATCAGTGTTGCCATTTAAGAGATATACATATCCCATATTTACAGCGCCCCCTTGTGGCCTAAATTATTCAAATTTTGCTCATACCCCCACAGTCACATGCCAACCACGGATCTTAGATTTGTGGTTGTTAGCATTTATTATGACTAAGATATGCACCAGTTTGTGTTTTTATAGCTAGCTAGAAAAATTTACTTGTTAATAATTTGCGCATATTTTGCACAAACAAAATTTTTTGCTGAACTTGGTGATCAGGTCCAAATGAAGACTCTACGTGCCAAGTTTCACGCTAATTGGACACGGCCCCAAGGAGGAGTTCGAAAAAGTAGGTTTTTGATGTGTAGTGACGTATAAAGAGCAATATGCCGTGGGAGTGTCCGTGGCCTAAGTCGGAAGATGTGACTCTATGTAGGGAACACATGGATATGAAGTTAATGAAGTTGTGAATCAAAATGTGAAAGTTAAAGACCAAAATGTATTTGAGATTATGGCGCCCACCTAGTGGTGCAATTATTGGTATGGGTGGTTTGTGTGGTGTTCTATATCTTCCCTGTAAATTTCCCACCCTCAACAAAATAATTCAGCTAAAATAAATGTTTATTTGAATGTTGTGATGTAATAAGCCACGCCCACTTTGACCAATCGCGAATAACTTTGAGATATGGCCTCAGGAGTGACCCAAGATCATACCCACCAAATTTGGTAAAAATCGGTCTTGCGGACATATGAGTTTTTGCGTCCTAGGTACACGGAAGGGTCGGGACCCAACCGCTTCACTTTTGCCGAGGGAAATATAATAATAATAAAAACCAGAGCAATTACAATAGGGTTCCTAGCACTGCTTGTCCCTGGCACCCTAATAATACATCCATTTTATATAGTGCTTTTTTGGCCACTCAAAGACGCTTTGCAGAATTAAGGGATTTTTCTTTCATTCCACACTTTATGGTGGTACGCTACTATTGTAGCCACAGCTGCCCTGGGGCAGACTGACGGAAGCGAGGCTGGCATAGTGTGCCATCGGCCCATCCAACCACCACCAACACTCACTCACGCTACATTTATACTAGGCAATGTGGGTGAAGTGTCTGCCCAAGGACACAATGACAGATACCACTAGAACGACTGTCCCCCACTGTGGCACCTGGAATTCTCAGTGGTCTCCCATCCAACTACTAACCAGGCCCAGACCTGCTTAGCTTCTGAAATCGGACAATGACAGGCTGGTATGGCCACATGAGAGCCTTTGCCCTGTGAAATAATTGGTAATATGCAGCTGTTCATATTGTGATAGCAAAATAATTTAAATTTTTAATTTTTTTTAAAATTTTTTTAATTTAATTTTAATTACTTTATTAATCCCTGAAGGGAAATTATGTTACACTCTGTTATTTTTTTAGGGACATGCTTCTCACACACACAGGCCCGAATCACACACATGCACAAACAGGCCACCCTCCGGTTTCCAACCCATGTCTCTACGGACTGAGCTACTGCCGCTGTAAGACATGGACCACTCATGATACACATGAAGGTTTTAGTTGTGGACACTAGACATAAATCACCTACGGAATGATCCTGTAACATGTGCATCACAAAGTTGAAGGACTGGTGCAATCATGACTGCATTCCATTAAGACAGATAGTGAGATAAGTAGGGACTAGATGACCAAACAAGTCCTTTCCTTCCTTTACCATGTCATAACTATCAAAACAGACATACTGCTTATGTGCTAATGGAGGTTTTCACTAGAATTAACTAAATTAATTCTTAATTGACTTTGACTCCACCCCTCTTTTTAAGTAAAAATAATAATTAAAAAAAACAATAGATTCTTCCACATGTTGGTGTGCTAAGTTACTTCATACGCTCAGGATCAGACAGCTACAAACTATTGCAACAAATCTTACTTGTCCAGATGTCAACCGTCTGCTGTGGCGCTCAGGTTTTCCTCGTGAGTCAGCTGCACTGTCATATCACAACAGAGGAAGGAGGTGAAAATGCCTGTAAAAAAAACATGCGGTGTGTCAAAGCCAGCGTTTAGCTTTTTGCCAGAACAAAGTGTCAAGCTTAAAGCAGAGAAATCACAGCAGAGCTACACATGGGCTGAACCAATGTGTGTAACGCCTTCATATGACAGCAAATGATAATGTTTAGGTTGACACAGACTTTGGTAAACACAGTCACACCCTTTAGTGAAAAAGTGCAAACACAAAACGTGACAGAGGAAAGTCATTACTGTGCAAGATCACAGTTCACCTTCTTATCCTCTTATCTTCGCACTGTGCTATTGATTCATGTTAACCTGCCATCGGTCACCTTTGAATGACCAGGAAGTAAGCATCTGAATTAAATTTCTTAAGTTCGAAGTATGAATACTGTACACAGCATTTTATTTATCCCTAACTGAGATGTCTTTAAAAATCTACTTTTCTCTGTGCTTTGTATTAAAAAAATCTTTTTTTATATATTTCAAACTTTTCAGCCATCTATTAGGATAGTTCAAACATATACCTATTTGAACCTGAAAGACAGTAAATCATTTGCAAACAACAAAAAGTTTGAACAAGCAAAAACTGGAGCTTAACATATTGGTAGGAAACGCCTTCAACAAGAAGGAATGCCAAACATTTGCTGTGGGTCAAGCGTTGTAATAAAGCCCTGTCATCCCCATCCTCCAACAGCTCCACTGGCTGCCCGTTCAGTACCGCATTCAATGCAAGCTCCTCCTCCTCACCTACAAGTCCCTCCATAACCTGGCCCCGTCCTACCTCACCGAGCTCCTGCAACAACATCAAGCCACCCGCGGCCTCACTCCCATCACACACACTAACCGCTGGACCTTGGGGGGCCGAGCCTTTGTCATTGCTGCCCCCACCCTTTGGAAATTACTTCCATCGGCCATCAGAAACTCTGACTCACTACCAAACATCAAATCATTACTAAAAACCCACCTGTTCAAACTGGCTTTACCATAAACCTCTTTTTTGTTTTACTCCCCATGTAAAGTGTCTTTGATTGTCTTTTTTTGTTTTATTCCTCATGTAAAGCGTCTTTGAGTGTCCAAAAAAGCGCTATACAAATTTGATGTATTATTATTATTATTATTATTATTAATAATAATATTATTATTAATATTATATGTGGAAACTGTAAACAGACACTGAGCCAGGAATCCCCATTCCTTATGTACTGTAGCTCTCCTACTGTCTTTATCTTTTTCTTCAAGTCTTATTCCAACTGTGCCAACAAAAATTCCCCATTTTTGGCTCAATATAGTATATAATCTCGAGCAGGAAGATAAGGTGCATGAGACCCAAACCACCACACTGCATATCAGGGGTGCAGAGCCAACATTTGGGTTTCTCTGCTGACATGCAATCATGTTTTCTCTTTAATGTATCCATTAATAGTACACAAACACCTAAGGTCATAAACACAGTTTCAGAGCCTTGAAATGAATAGGTAAAATATCAGTTAAATAATTTTACAAACAAATAGAAAAGGCTGCTTTGTGAAAGCAAGATCACCAGACAAATACACTATTGTGACAAGAACTGGTATCCATTTTATTTGTTGGTCTGCTTTTAAATGTACTATCATCAAGAAGTATTGCATTTAAAAGTTAGTAATAGGGATGTTGCTAAACTGTGCCGACGACACTGATGTTTCCTTATCGACTACATCAGGCTAATCCAAGCACAAAATATTCTACAAGGGCATAACATTGTCTGAGTGCATTTAATAACATCTTGAAACATAATCTGCAAAGCAAGTTATTAGTTAATACTACTGAGATTTTGTGCACAGCATAAGAGACAAGTAGCTGTACATCAAGGTATCTCTTCAATGAAGAATGAAATGGAGCAAATCACACTGAAAACAAACCAATGACCACTGGAATCAGTTTATAGCATTTCCAAATGAAGCTCTGACTAATCTAACATGCAGCCATGTAATATTTAGCAGATTAAAACGTCAAGATTAAAACATTTAAAAACCTCCAATACACTCGCTCTCTCGTGCCTATTCATGCACGCAAACGAGCACAAATATACACACACGCACACGTACAGGTTCATACATCTGTCCCAAACAAAGATGAAACGCTAACGTTAGCTTGCTGAGCTAGGCTGCCTTTGCTAACATCAGGTGAGCACACAAGCCGACGTCCAGGTGCTCTTCTTTGTTGTTCCACTTCGACCAGGTTGAATTACAGTATGAAAGCTTTGTGATGTGCAGTTTGCATAACACTGACTTTTGTTATGGGAAAGTATTTTCAGACATCGCTAGTTTTCTCTCAAGCAGCCATCGTCTCACTCACTGTCTGCAGCTCCATTGCATGCTTGTGCCAGCGTGATGTGCATCAGCACGGCTAGTAGCAGGTAGCATTCAATTGTGCGGCAGATTGTGCATTTCTTTAACAGTGACACTTCAAAAATGCTCCTGTTGTGGTGGTTTTCATCTGTTGTTTTATATAAAATGTAAACCAGTTGAACTGGAAAACCAGATCTATGTGACATTGGCAGTGTTGGGAACGTTACTTTAAAAAAGTAATTAGTTATAGTTACTCACTACTTGTTCAAAAAAGTAACTGCGTTAGTAACTAAATTACTCTATAATAAAAGTAACTAATTACCAAGGACAGTAACTATTTACGTTACTATTAAAAAAAAAAAAAAAAAAATGTTGCTCTATGTCAAATAATTCACATTTTTTAGATGCGTGTGTCGTGAGGTGCTTCATTCATTTTGAGTTGCTTACAACGGATGTCGACAACATCTTCTCTCCTGGATATAATGAACACTTCACATACAAGTTCTTGCCTTTGACCACAATTAATATAAAGTAGTGTTTGTATCGTCACCTTAAAAATGTCAACTTTTCATCAGATTGCTCCACGCTCACCATCTCTGCTTGATTCATCCAATCTGCTCTGTGTGTGTGTGTTGGCACCTCGCCTTAGCCAATCATAATCGCTCACCTTGTTTTTAAGCCGCCTCCTCTTGCTGGCACATGTGTAAAAACACTGGCTCTGATTGGCTACCATGAAACATGACGCCGCCTAAGCCAATCATAATCGCTCACCTTGTTTTTAACCCACCTCCTCACAACAGCTGAGTCAGTAGCCGGGGATGCTTTCGGATAAAAGTTTATTCAATCAATGCACGTAACGCACCGCCTTTAATGTTCAGTAACAATAACGGCGTTGTAACGGCGTAAAAAGTAATTAGTTAGATTACCCCGCTACTGAAAAACAAACGCCGTTACATAACGCCGTTATTCCAAACACTGGACATTGGCCAGCCTGCACAGTAGCATATGCACTATGACTTCATCAAAAATAATATTATTAAATACTACTCCTAACTAATTTAAATGTGCCTGTGGTAGGAAAATGTTGGAGAACATAAATACATATAGAGGTAAGTAAGGAAAAGTTCATTCATAACAACAGATAGTGGGTGAAGAATCTGGTTCAGCCAGTTATACAATGAGTAACATTTTATCATATGGCCAGCTGCCAATCAGTCGCAAGAAGTACCATCATTCTACTATGACAGCTATATTTACAACTGCAGGTAAAGTTGTAACAGGAATCCAAGATCAATTCATCTGTGAAATTTCCTGCTAATAAGAAGAGGTCATAAACCTTGGGTTTCTTGTCATCAAAGAGAAAAGTCATTGATTTAGTACAAATATAGCTACACACTGACAGCCATAATGCTATTACCATTGATGGGATAAGTATTACCTCTTTATTCGGGCATCTGTTAGAATGAAACATCTATTGCTATATGAGGACTACAGGCTAGGTTGGGCAAACAATCCAACAGAATTATAAAAATGAATCCTGACAACAGCACTCAGAGAGCGCAGAACTCCGTCAAGCACCAAATATCGGGCCGTTATCTAGATTACTGATCTTCAATCATGATATTGGCAATTTCCAGACTATAAGCCGCTACTTTTTTCTCACTCTTTGAACAATGACGCGGCTAAATTGTGGATTTTTACTGGTTTTATAAGCTTCATGCCGCCACAAAATTGAGCTCCATCACAATAGACCAGGTGGAACAATGAAACTGTTCACATTAAATCGTTCTTGCTCGCACTGAATCATTCTGATCACGCAGTTTGCCATGATGCACACTACCTCATCATAGCAACGACACAGAGAAATTTTGTCAGAGAGAGAGAGAGAGAGAGAGAGAGAGAGAGAGAGAGAGAGAGAGAGAGAGAGAGAGAGAGAGAGAGAGAGAGCGCCCGCTGCAATAGCAGTGGGGATGAAGTAAAAGTCAGCCAGTTTGTAATAGAAAGATAAACAACATAAAGTTGTAAAATCACCACATTATGTTTGTTCAGGATTGATCGGCGCTCTCGACTCTGAGGCTGATGGACAGACGGAGTGGAGATCAGAACAGCCCGGTTAAGTTTATTCTCCTGGTTTTCCTACCAGCGAAGTCATTGAGGACATCGTCAAATTTCCTCAGTGCTCATCAGCCAATAGAATGCGGTCTCTGTTAGGCTGTGGCATTTGTGTAATTTTTTCTTAGAAAATTGCTAATTCATTGTCATGCGGCGAATAAAACAGTGCGCTTTATAGCCCGGAAATTACGGTATATACATGTCTTCTGCCTTTCTGCTCAGATAAAAAGAGTGCCTAATGGAGTGTGTTGCCAGGACCAGAGTTGAAGAGGAGAAAGAGGGATGCTGACATGCTTGAAAAAGATTAGTAAATATTGAGAAAGAGAGAGCCACCTTTAAGGACAAAGCACACACAAGGTTTGGATCTGTTGTTGCAGACATGCTAGAATTCATTGAAGTACACAAAATTGATGCAGTCAAATGTAAAATCTATCAAGTGCTTTATGAGAATACTGAGAAAGAACAGAGGTCACAAACAAGTGCAATTCTTTTTTTTGCATATTTTATTTCCTTTGTTACAGTGTGTTGTAATAAAAACTGTGCTCAGCATACCTTTTCTGAGTACATTCTCCTGCCAGGGAACAAGTCCCTGTGGTGTCAGGAGGAATGACTTGAAATCATATCGAGCTGAGAGTGCAGCCCGGCTAGCTTGTGCTTTGCTGAGACCGCCAATGTCCAACAAGCTGTTGTCGCCTGCTACCACTTGTCCTCCACTCTCCACTCACAGGATCACCCACATGTGTAGAAGAGTCTGAATGATGACGGAGGCAGTGAAAAAAGTGTGTGGAGTACATAAAAAGGGGGTCGAAAACCCATGGGCGATTGGACATGAAGAGGAGTTGAATATGCTGAATGAGAGAATAAGAGTGGCGATGAGAAAGAGGAATGAGATGGTACAACATGTGGGTAACAGAAGAAGGCTGAGACTGATGAGAGAATGGAGGGCGAGATGGTGGAAGCAAGAGAGGAAGTGAAGGAGGCGAGGAAATAGCTGATGAAGTGGTTGAGGAGGTTGGAGGAAGAATGTTGGAGAGAGAATAAGAGAGTGTCAGGAAGCGAGTGAGACTAGCAGGGTGGTTGAGATGTATAAGTGCTTGAGAAAGATTGGAAGTAAAGGATGTAAGGTTCCGGAGAGTGCAAATATAACAGTGAATTAATATAAAGCGCATTTCCAAAGGGTGATGAGTGAGAGGTATGAGGAGGAACCGAATAAGATTGAAGAGGCGGTGAATGGAGCAACAGATCTGCATGAGGATGAGAGAGCGAAAGAGGTGAATAAGATGCTGAACGAGATTCCTGAAAGGGAGGAGATTGAGGAAGCAATGAACGAGATGAAAGAATCAGTGCCTGGTGATGATCGACTGAGAATTAGATATATTAGGATGCCATATGGTGAAGTGAAAGAGAGGGTGATACAGATGGTGAGACAGATGTTTGAGAAGAGAGCGGGCAGATGGAATGAATCTCTGAAAGTGGGGTTGATGGTGCCTTTGTTTAAGAAAGGAGACAGGAATGATAGAAACATCTATAGGGGTGTGTGTCTGTTGAGTATGGGAAGCAGGATTTTAGGGAGAGTGATAGCAAAGAGGGTTGCATGGTGGGCAGAACATTTGGGTTTGTTGGATGAGTAGCAAGCGAAGTTCAGGAAGGGTAGGTCGACGGCGGATGTGGTGCAAATGATGGTAAGAATGCAGGAGGATGTGGAGGACTACAAGAAATGGATGGAAGGACGAGAAAATAAAGGGATGAATGATGATGAATGGCCAGTTGCTAGATTTGAGAAAAGCATATCCGAGAGTGAGTACGCCTGGTCTGTGGAAGTTGTTGGAAAGGTATGGAACGAAAGGGGGGTGTCTGGAAACGATCATTGATTTGCATGCGACGATTGAGTATAGGGTGAAAGGGAATGAAGGTTTGAGTGAGATTTGGTTGCCAGCGAGGGGGTTGAGAGAATGTTTATCACCAGGCGGTGATGAGGCAGGTGGAGGAAGACAGGGGGAGAGTAGGAGGTGAGGTGGGGGTGACGTGGAGATGGGTACCTGGGGGATTGTGTGTGGGAGAAAGGTAGTTCGGAAGCGGTGAGTGTGAAAGTGTCTCTGGCTCTGTTTGCAGATGACACGATTGTGGGGTTGAAAGGAGAGATAGATGAAGGGGTGAATAAATGAGAAGAGAGAAATAATGAGGATAAGGAGGTGGTGCTTGAGTTTGGTACGGACAAGGGTGACGAGATCATAATATTAGGAAGTTTGGTGAGTTCAGAGGTGGATGTGAGAAATAGGATTAGGTGAGCAGGTGGTTTGTAGTAAAGAGTGAAAGGATGGTTGAAAGGGTCAAGAATATCAAAAAGGTGTCAGGGGAGAGTGGTGGAGGTGTGTGTGGAGAGCAGTTTGATTGTGAGGCGCGAGTGTGGTATGTGAGAGAGATGAATAGGTTGCAGAGATAAATGGACAAGTGCTACAGGTATGTATGGAATAACAGGAATGGTGAGCCACTGAGACAAATGCAGGCGAGAGGGGTGAACATGTGGGATGTAAGAAAGCGACTGGGAGTGAAGTCTATAAGGTGGAAGATTGAGAAGCAAGTGCTTGAGCGAGTGGGTCATGTGATGCAAATGGAGAATGATAGACTGACGAAAGGAATGGAATGGAAATGCAGGAATGTAAGAAGTTAATAAAATCAGGCTTTCCACACAAACAAATGTTAATATGAGGAAGGAAAGAGAGATTTTAACTGTGGCTCACAATGCAGTAATCTGATCAAATCAACCTGTTACAGTGTTTATCAATGAAGCATTTAAAATTAAAAGTGAGCTTTATCATTTTTCAATGACATTTACAAGCGTTAGGAAAACTATGTGTTCCGTGATTTCTAGACAGCCCAAAAATAATGACATCATGGCCCAGTCCGCTTCCTTTGCTTCAGACCACCTTCATTAACCGACTATGCGCTTTTGGTTGATTTACGTGCAGTGGGCGTGTCAGGAACCTAGACCAGAGAATATGCACAGGAGAGAGGCGCGTAGTCCAGACGGGAGAATAGGGCCCATCATGCATATCCTATGACTTGGTTAACGTGATCGACAAGCCAGTGGGTTCAAATTCTTTTTTTCTCTCTTTCAGTTGCACTGAGGAAATTTTTATCCTCAATGACTTCGCTGGTAGGAAAACCAGGAGAATGAACTTGTGAGGCTGGGCTGAAGAATGGATGGATGGTGCTTTTCTAGCTTGTGTTGGTTAATGTTGCTTTCTAAAGTACCACCAGAAAAATTACACTATTTCCACTAAATAGTCTCTCTGTGAAAGACCTCTGCGAACTGCAATTGTTTAAGTTCATGTGTTCATTACTGCAATTTTAACATTGTAATGTTAAATCTGAACGTTTTTGATCTTTTCACAAAATGTGAATGTCAATAGCAAAACATTTTAGTCATACGTATTTAAATTAAAAAGGATACTTTATTGAGCCAAACCTTCACTAGAAGGCACTTTAAATCGCTTTTTTGTAGCAAAGTTTAGGTATACACTAAAGTCTTCAAGCTGCAGCTTTTTCAGTTCAATTATTGCTTGGTTTGTTAGGTTTTTTTAAATATATTTAGGATAAGCCTTTCATATTTATCTTGTTGCTTTTTGTGCAATGCCTTACTCTAATAATATTAAGAATTTGTAATTTTTTCCTGTTACTCAGATGTATATTTAGATTGGATTTTATTTACTTGTTTGTGTTCTTTTACATGTGGATGTTAAACCCTTTTACCTATATAATGTTTTCTCCTTATGTAAAGAATCTTTGTTGGTATGATGACCACTATACAAGTGTTAAAAATAATTCTGATATTAATAACATAACAATAATGTAAATATCAATAACTTGGTATATTAAAAAAATGCCATATAAGGGGGTGCCAAAACAAATCTTGCCGAGGGTGCCAAAGAGGCTGTCTTCAATGATGTTCCGCTTCGACTGGTTGAATTTTTGTATGAAAGCTTTGTGTTGCACAGTTTGCATAAAACCTTTTGTCATGTCGTGACTCATTTCAAATCGGCACTTTTACTGTACGTGCCGCAGTTTGTGAACAGATGAGATGGGCTGGTTTACTGCTACCTTTGGACAGTATAAACAGAAATGTGTGATTAAATGCTCCTTTTTTGCTCTCCATTTTTTCCTTTTTGGCTGAGAGCCATTTGTTCCTTATTTTTCATGCTCCGTCTCACTCGTCTCTTTCTCAACTTCCTCTGACGCTACCATCTGAATCTCCCCAGCACCGCTCCCCTCCATCCACCTTTTTTTAATAGCACTTCAAGCATTCACCAAACACACACATTCACTCAGGGGATAGGGAAGTCCATCTCAGTTGGGGAATGGAGAGGCACCATAACAGGGTGGTGGGTAGCTTCACGCATTTGGGCCCGGCCCCTCTGTTGATGGCTGGGCCGCCGTGTAGAGTACAAATACATCAGGAGGGTGAAGTCGGGCGTGGCGGTGGGTCTCTGGGGGGCGTAGGGGGTGTTGCTGGGGGCTCACTTTGCGGGTTCTCTCCTGACAGTGAGAGCCACACCCTGGCAGGTGTGGCTTGGTGCTTGTCTCGTCTCCTAGTTGCCTTGGGGGCGCTCCCCACGGTGTGCGGGTCCGGGGTGGCCTGCCGCGTGGGGGGTGGGCGCGCTGGGGGTGCTGGCGTCTGCACCGGGGTTGGGGCAGGGATGCTTGGCACTCCAGGATGATGCTCTTGGCTGGGGGGCGGTTCTAGCTGTTCCGGTGGTTGAGGTCGCTATCGGCCGCTTGGTAGGTCTGTCCTGCTATCTGAGGACTGGTGGGTGGGTCCGGGGCACCTTTGGCTGGGGGCTGATGCTCCGCACCGGTTGTGCGCCATTCGGGTGCCTCCTTCCCGCGGTGGCGGCCGCCGGTCTCTTGTGCTCCGGTGGGGGGCACTGCCCCATTGGGGGTGGGTATCATCGCATGGGCGTCGTCGAGAAAAGGCAATCTGGCGCGCTCTGGGGTGCTCGGTCGGTGCGCCTGGGGGCCGGCGGGGCGACTTGCAGCGCCCCATTGGTGCCCTAGGCAGGTATGGGCATGGTCGTCATCCCTGGGGGGGCTGCTCTCGGTGCTGCTTCCGTCCCGGGTCCTTTTGGCCTGAGGTCCGGTCTCTGCTGGCTCTAGGCCCGACGGCTGCCCCTTCGGCGCGGCTCTGGCCGTCTGCTGGGCGTGGGCCTTGGCTCCTCTGCTGGGGTCTCGGGCGGGGGGCCCTCTGCGCCCTCCCTTCGGGGGGGGGGGTCGGGTGTGGGGGTGTGGGTGGATGGGGGGGCGGGATGCTGGTGGTGGGCCTTGGGGTTGGTGGTGGGATGCGCTCGGTTCCTTGGAACTTTCTCGGATGTGTGTGGATGAGGCTGTGGCTGCATCTCGGCCTGGGATCTAGGGGGCGTCTGGGGGACTGCTCGGCCGTGGGGGGGTGGCCTGGGGCTCCTTGGCCCCCACTCTTTCTGCTGGCCTGGCTGCATCTGCGGGCCCGGTGCGTTTTCTGGGTTTGCAGTAGCGGTTTTTTGCACATACACTGGTCTACAATGCACTGGCACGCCTTGGGATGTGGGATAAAATTCATACTGGGCTTAACTTTAGACACGTTGATCCCAAATACCTGATTTAGGTACTACCACTCACTCCTTCCCTCTGTCCACAGCCACCACCATTTTAGCTAAGCTTCACACTTGTCACCAGACTGGCTTGGTTACACAACATAATAATCACAATATGATCTAATACAACTCCACATCTCACTCAAAAACAATCTATTCTTCCCCACCCTTCCTATTTCCTGCCTTGAGTCTCTCCTCCCTGCTCCCTTCCTCCTCCCCCTCCCCCTCAGTGTAACACTGCTCTCCCTTTTTATATCCTCTCTATAATAAAATGTTTCGTACCCTTCCTTAGGGAGGGCTGGTGATAGTCACAATTAAGCAATAAAATAAATAAATTTATTTTATTCCAACAACAAAACATGCATTGCTGTCTCATAATGATTGCACTTCTTGTAGTGTTGACCTTTGACAGCATGTGCAGACAAGTGAAAAAAACCTGTCTGGTCCTCCTTAATTATTAAATTACGGTAATAAGCAGTATGTATGATTTGTGCTGA
Organism: Gouania willdenowi; assembly: GCF_900634775.1. Classification (NCBI taxonomy): domain Eukaryota; kingdom Metazoa; phylum Chordata; class Actinopteri; order Blenniiformes; family Gobiesocidae; genus Gouania; species Gouania willdenowi. Next base: position 27,670,184 of record NC_041052.1, read on the forward strand.
TATCATATTGGATCCATATTGGTATCGGCCGATACGCAAGGCTGCAATATCGGTATCAAATCGGAAGCGAAAAAGTTGTATCGGGACATCCCGAGTATTTTTCTATCTTTCTGTTGTCTTTTTGTATAATAATTGTTTTTGTTGCCATTCTAGTGTGATTCTGGAGTCATTTTGTGTATTTTTGTATGTTTTTTTGGTGTAGTTTTGTGCATTTGTGTTGTCATTTTGTGTATTTTTTGTTTAAATATTTAGTTTTGTGTATTTTGAGTCATTTTCATATTTATGTTGTTGTTTGGTGTATTTGTCTGTAATGTATTTTTTTTGTCATTTTTTTGTGTTTTTGGAGCCTTTTTGTGGTTTTCTGTTGTCATTTTGTGTACTATTTGTATAAATATTGTTTAGTTTTTTTATTTTACTCATTTAGTATATTTTTATCATATATATCTTGTGTGGTGAGGGCGTGTGTGTGTGTGACTCTCCACCTGGTTACCATGTGGGATTCTCTCCATCTCCTCTGTTGGTTCTCCCTCACATGCATCGGCCGCACGCATGCACATACTTTGTCACAGATTGTTGAAATGAATGTGTTAAAAAAAAAAGACCCGCGGGAACTATTTGAAACTTCCAGGAACTCTTCTGTTGTCGCAAATCTGGGTGCTTTTACAAATGTAGTCCGGTGGACTCAAGCGGTGAATCTGCAACATTTTTGCATTTCAATTTGCTCCGGTCCGCTTTCACACATTCTATTTGCCATGCCCACCAAACTTTCTGAACTATGTCACGCAGGCGAAACGGTCGGTCTCCGATTGGACAGAATAAAAAAAAAAAAAAGAATACTTTAACCTCCAATGCCGTGACGATGTGCCGCTGCCCTGTCACTACTGACAGTCGCGCCATCACGTCCTATATTTGGTCTCTCTTCCTGTGTTTTCCAAAGGAAATCCTAAAACAATCCCTGCAGTAAAGTCATTAATAATAATTCAAAATAACCCATAATCACATGATGTCACAACCTGCACTAATGCTCTACATAAACACAGAGATGCCTCCGCTTCGTCTCCACCTGTCAGAACTCAGAGCCGTCATATCACCGGTAATTTACCGGTAAGAATGTGTAATATGTGAATATATGAGAATATATACGCAGATAAAACAGAGCAGTCAAATGTGCAGCCATCACTGATCATGTGAACAGTTTGGGGAAAAAGAGATGAGTGAAATAAATGAATGATGTGGGAGAAATATGGAAGAGAGAGGAAATGTGACGTTTTTTTTGTGTGTGTGTGTGTGTGTGCTGACAAAGGCGACTCTGATAATGGATGGATGAATGGATGGATATATATGTGTGTATTGCTGCTGGGCACTGGGTTGTGAATGTGTGCTCGTGTCTGTTACCTTGACGGGAGGCACGCAGCGGCACAGCAGCTCCTGCTGCGCTGTCACTGTCACAATTGCGCTTCAATGTAAAGTACTGTTTGCTCCTGGTTGCTTTGCTTGAGCTGAACCGAGAGCTACATTTTTCAGAGGACCAGAGTTCGCTTGTTTTGCTCCGCACCAGAGTTTCAGTGACCTTTCACATATCGCAAAAAGACCGGACTATCCGAGAAAGCGAAGCATGGTGCGGCGCAAAGAGGTATGTGTGAAAGCACCCTCTCTCTCTAAACAGTTCTGTGTGTGTTCAGCATGTACATCCAAGGTGCGTGTGTATGTGACTCACTACCTGTCCTCCTGGTTGCCATGTGGAACTCTCTCCATCGTACTCATTATTGGTATTATTCACATAGTGTATCAGCATAATGTCCACCACACTCTAAACAAAACAAGAGCAATGTGGAGATAAAACAAAAAAAATAATAATTTAAATGAGCTGCATAATAACATAACATAGATTGAAGAACATTCAGAACTAAGCACACACACACTTACAATAAAAAAGCATGGCAACAAACCCTACTGAACATGTAGGGAAAACCCGTCCTTCTGTGCATGGCACAGCAACCACTGCTTAACTCACTTCTATTCATAAACCTAAACACAGTCTGCTAAGCACCCGGTGTGGAACATTTTCACCTGGCTAACAAATAACGTCCCGAAAATAATAATAATAGGGGAAAGAATACTTTAAGACTGTCGCTAATGTTGGTACTTGATACTCACATGCTTCAAAAGGCACGTACTGGCAAATCTTTGGAAAAATGATTAGTCCACTGGGCGTAGTAGTCTATGGCAACAAATCCACGTATGCTGTGGCCACCTCTGGACAATCAAACCTCTTCTCCACGTCGTTGATGGTCAACTTTAGGGTTGCAGGATACACGAGTGCGTACTCCACATTCTTGCTCCTCAGGCTTCTCTTCACAGAGTCAAAAGCCTTGCGCTTCTTAACCAGAGCCGCCAAATAGTCACTGAAAAACGCGAATCCAGTCAGCTGGTTGCTCCGGTTTTGTTGCAAGGCGTCGGGCAGCAGCTATCACTCGTTGTTTATCAGTAAAATTATGAAACTTAATGATGATGGGTCTGGAGCGCCAATCAGGGCCTGGGTTCCTGGGAGCGGGGAGTGGTGAGTGTGAGCCAGCTTGATTCTCCCAGTCTTGGTTGTGAGCTTGAGATAGGAAGGAAGTCACATCTCAAAGAAAGTAATCGGATCTTTGGTCTCTGTGCCCTCTGGTACACCGAGCAAGCGGATGTTACAACTATGGTTCCTATTCTCCAAGTCGTCCATATGATCGGCCATGTCGCTGACTTGTTTCTCAAGCTTTTTCACGGTAGCATGCAGGGTTGTATCCTTGACGCTTGAGATCCGGGCTTTGGCATCATCAACACGGGCTCCCAGCTGCTGTACTTGGGATGTCTGATCATGGATAGCAGTGTCGATCCTGGCATCAAATGACTTGATGATATTATCTGTTATCTTGCTCAGAGCTAATGGAATGCTCTGATGCAATTTGCTCTTGGCCTCTGCATTGGTGGCAGTAGCTTCCACGTCGCTAGCTTCATCAGACTCCACCACGCCGTTAGCATTTTCTTCTCCTGGATTTAGTCTCCGAGTCGAGCATTTTTGAAATATAGTCGGTCAGGCTCATTATGGAACTATTCTGACACACGCATGTGACGTGTTGCCAGGTCAACACGTAATTTAATCGGATATTTGAGCGAATTCCATCGGAGCTGGACAGAACAAGGTGTTCACACTGACGCCATCTTAACTCCCCCCTCCAGTTTAATTCAATAGCTGCAACGTTTATTTTGCCAATCATTCAAAATGGCATACAGCTTATAATCAATCTGCTCTGGTCACATGTGCTCCCTCACTCCGCACATGGTCGAGCAACTAGGGCATTCATTCGCAGTTTAAGGGCCATCTACACGTACATGCACACGCACACACAACAAATGTTATGTTCCTGCATGGAAATTCTTCAACTCTTCCACTCCCTCACAGTCACAAGGCTGCGTTTAGGTCCCGAAATATGGTACCGTTTGATTTTTCGTGACTCTGTATCAGATAGTACCAAAGGAAAGGCAACAAAGGGGCAGATACTATAAGAGTAATCATCTCTTCTGCTCTTTTTCATTTGAAATGTGTTGATTTGGAAGTTTTGTTGCTTGGACTGTTCATTTTTTCTTTATTTTATTTTTTACTTTTGAATGAAATAAATAAAGACAAAAAGAATAACAAATTGGTCGGTACCTTAAAAAACAACCTGAATTGAATCGGTTATAGTTTTTTTTTGGCGATTGGCCCAAAAATCCTGATTGTGTAAAGCCTACTTTATAGTACTATAAATTAAAACAGAGTTCAGATTTTTTTTCTTACATTCCCACTTACAGTTATGGAGCAATGAAAATAAAAATAATTAATTTCTAAAAAAGTATTTTTCCGGATTTCAAGATACTGTCACTACTATCATTACTCAAAGCTGAAAAAATGACAGGGTGCTGAGCAGAGGTGTCGCAACAGGGTAGGCAACACAGGCATTTACCTAGGGCTCCGAGCTGAAGGGGCCCCCGAGGGATGGCTGACAGTCAGTTTCAATGACAAAATAATGTAACTGCTTTGAGGCGCTGCAGCGACAGCGCATCGAAAATCCCCTGCACGGGGCCCTTTCTGAGTAGTCACTGGCTAGTTGCAAGTAGGGGCCCCCGACAGACGGCAGATATCAGTGACACAACTTGAAACCCCCCGGACACATTACAGTGATACGTCGGGAACCTCCCTAATGGGGCCCCACTACTACCAGTCCCTGCATCAACGTACTGATGTTGTCAAACACACACCGATAAAATGAAGAGGATAAATCCCACAGGGCTCATGAAAAGAAGAACAAAAACAAGAAGAGGATGAAAATAAAAACATGATAGTGATAAGTGATAATGTGTAAGATGTGTGTTACATTATAAAAAAGTTTGTCCCAGTTAGTCCCAGACACTTTGTCCCAAACTCCCAGTCATCCACCCAGCACCAGAAAAGTTAACTGCACATTTAAGTCTGTGTAAAGTGAATTCAGCCATTTTCTTCTAAACACATTCATAGTGTGTTTATATGTATATATTAATCATTCAAATTTGACAGTGTGGTTAACAACAAACTTCTGTGTTATGACAAACTTAGAGCACATATTTATTCTTACTTTACACCAATTTTAACAGCTTTATGTTAAGAAGTAGTCCAGCTTTGCTTACATATAAGTCTTGTTGTCAATGGCTGTGTACATACTGTACATTCATAGCCACACAATAAGTTAGTCCTTTGCTGCCAATGATATTTTCTTCCAGAATAAAGTGTTTGTTGTCAAATGGTAAAACTGATACATCCATAAATGTTCTGCTATAGCCTAAATGTTACATTTAATAAAATGTTAACATGAAGCATTAAAGTTGTTACTGCAAATTAATGTTCATTAATTATTCCATACATATCTCAAATGTTTAGTGTTTGTGTAGCATGTACATTTCTTTACTTTACTTTATGCAAGCCAACCAAATACATTGTGATCTTTTCTTTTTTCTTTTTCGAGGTGCTTTGTTGAAGTTTTTTGGACCATCCCCACCACAACACCACCAACATCAGCAGCAGCAGCAACAGCAGAACTCTCTACATGAAAGTAGGAACTTATTTAGTTTAACTTTTTAAAAATACATTTTAAAGTTTAAAATATATAATGGGAGCTATCTGATTTAATGACCACACAAATATTTGTCTTAAACAATTGCTTCTTATACTATTTTCTTTCTAGCAATATCAACCTCAGATCATGAGTGGGGCCGTAAAGAAGAAGAGTAGGACATGACGGCACCTTCAGGCAGCAGCAGTATGGCAGCACGGCATTCCATCACCACCTCCTCACCATCCCCATGACACCACATTACCAGAACAGAAGGTACTCAAATAATAGCAAATCAAATAATATCAGATGATCCTGCGCTGTGGCCAAAATCGATGACAATGCTCGGTATCAAATTGTGAGAAAAGAATCACTCCAAATAACAGACATGAACTTCCCCAAAGTTCGGAAAATCCACCTCAGAGATTCACCAAAGAAAATTACAAAATGACAATGAGAAATGGTTAGAAAATCCAATGAGAAATGGTTAGTGTATTCTTACTTTCCACTTAAATTCCTTGTTTTTTTGTTGTTTTTTTGCTTGGTTGCAATTTTATCAACTTAAAATTTTGCACATTTCAGTTGTGTTTGTTTTTCTGGCATTTACTGTACATATTGTGTGTAAAGTTTGCATTTAGTTTAGATAGCTATGTTATTTATTTTATATGTTAATTATTTAATAAAGTATTTCTTTACTGATCCGTCGTCCTGGACTTCATTCATCATCATTCTGGGGCCAGGAGGCCCCATAGTCCTTCTTGCCTAGGGCCCCCAGAGGGTCTAGAAATGCCCCTGGTGCTGAGACATGCAAAGTTGTTTAATGAAGGCCCAAACATGTTTGAGGCCAAAGCCGCGACAAACTTTTTTCCAAATTTGAGGAGCTGGCATGTCCACCAGATAGGATGTATAGCAGATCTTTTTGTGTATTCTGAGAGAGTAGGTGAAACTGCATTACTACCAAATTTCAGTTTCTTTTGTGATGTAACATAGTTCCTGAGATATTGAAAGCTGAAAATAGAAGAAAAATAAGGACAAGAGAAAATCAACACACACACCTTACTAAATTGTCCATATCTCAAAAAGTCTTCATCCGACCAAACTAAAAATTTACAGTGTGCCTATTGAACAATCCCAGAACAATTGGTAAACATTTCTGAATTTTTTGAGAGTGCGTGGGCCATTTGTGAAATGACATGGAATGACCCAAATGGAAGAACAATGTGCCTATAGTTAAACGTACTGTATATGTTCAGTTATATTACGTGATAATAAAAATTGTCAAAAACAAAACAAAACATTGGCATAGAGCTGCAACTGTTTATTTTTGTAGTTGACTAATCTATCGATTATTTTTTCAATTAGTGACAATTATTTTTCTTTTTTGAAGCACATATTTTGGACTACTTTTTTAGCGCACCTGCTTAAATCCTTCCACCTGTGAACGTGTCCCTGTTGTACTGTGACGGTATGTTTTACAGAAAAGAATTAAAACTATAACATAAAACATGTATTTGTAGTAAGGCTGAACGATATATCGAAAAAATATCGTCCTCGCAATATTGGCACGTGCAATATCGCACAAGGCGAATGAAGAGGAAAGTAGAGATAAACTAGCTGCTAAAAGACAGTCCATCTCCGGAATTTGGGACTACTTCGGTTTAACAACACAAGACATATCACAGATGCAAGTACTTTGCAGGTCATGAAAAAAAATAGTCGCAACGTTGAGAGGAGACACGACGAATCTCCACAGCCACCTTCAACACAACCACAAGGAACTTTATGCTGTATATTTACAATCTAAAACTCCACAGCCTACTCCAGAAAAGTCAGGCAAACCAAAAGCAAATTTGCAAACGAGCATGAATGCAAGTCTGTCGCTCATTATGAGAAAACTTTGAAGCGACACAAAGCTTTAACTACAGCCAATAGCAAAATGCACACTCTCCGTTAATGTTGTGTGTAAAGAAGGTTTATTGGAAATGGTAAGGAGTTCGACCGCAGATATCAAGTGCCCTCTCAAACCTATTTTTCCCAAGTTACCATTCCGGAGATGTACGACACGTGTGAAGTCTGTAAAAGCAGAGCTTATTGAAGTGGACTTATACGCTAGCACCACTGACTTGTGATCCAGTCGAACTACTGAGCCCTATATGAGCTTCACTGTTCACTTTTTGACACACACAGCAACTGGAACTTGCCTGAACACAAACAAGTGGCCATCATATCCGACAATGGAGTGAATGTGGTGAAGGCTGCCGAGATCAACAATTGGCTCAGACTGCAGTGCTTTGGTCATCGCTTACATCTGGCCATTGGTGAGTGTTTATGATAAGGCTGTGGCTAAAATTAAAAAATATATATTAGGGTTAGGGCTAAAATAACAATAAAGTGGTTTATGGGGTAGTTAAAAATAAATATTAGCTAAAATGAAACTGAACCTCACCTAGTCACTTCACCTAAACTAGCCAATGAGGGGCGCATCGGAACGATAGTCCCCGGGTCTACCGTTCCGATGCATCATAACAATAGCCACGGCCTTTGACATATCAATATTCTTAATGTGTTGTAACAATTAAGTGACCACATTTAACTTTAAATTAAGTTAAAAAAAATTAGCATTTATTTATGGATTTATTTCAGTACATTAAGCTTTTCTTGTATTTGTGTATTTTGTTTCAGATAATGCAGTAAAAGGTGATGATCGCATTACAAGAGCAGTTGGACTTTGCAAGAAGTTGGTGGGACACTTCTCCCATAATTGGAAGGAGAAGACTGCCCTGAAAAAACGCACAGAGACCACAACCTCCCAGAGCATGCTTTGATAACAGAATGCCCTACCAGGTGGGGATCTAGACAACAGATGATACAGAGAGTTCTTGAGCAGCAGAAAGCCCTGAGTGACGTCCTGTCAGCTGATAGGAAGTCGAGACATTTGGTTCCAACTTGGCATATTGTGGATGTACTGGAATCCATAAACCAGGCATTGCAGCCTCTACAAGAATTCACTGATGCCCTTTCAAGTGAAAGTTATATTAGCGTTTCATATGTGAAACCAGTACTCCACGTTTTCAACACCTCAGTCCTTGCTGCAAAAGAACTAGACAGTGATTTGACAAAATCCATTAAGAAGAAGATCCTACACTACTTAATGTCAAAATACATCGACAACCCAACCACACAAGAACTGCTGGATATGGCCTGCCTCATGGATCCTCGATTTAAAGCAGGGTACATCAGCAGTATCAACTTGCATGACATCAAAGCCAGAGTGATTTCAGAAACTGAAGTAACATTTCCAAAGGTAAATGGTGGCTACACAGTAATATGTTCAAACTTTGTTTACTAACAATCTAATAATTTACTAATTTGAATTTCTCTATTTAAGGAGCAAAGCCATGATGCTCAACATGACCACATGGATCAACCAGAAGACATCCAAAAGAAACCAAAAAAAATCCCTGGGCAGTTTTTCAAATGCGTCCGAACTCCAACATCTACTACAGCATCATCACATGCAGTGGAGGTGAAACTCAACAGCTACCTCGTATCTCCCACCATTGACAGCAAAGATGACCCTCTATCTTGGTGGCGTGTTCATAAGGTCAACTTACCGTGCAATTGGCCAGAAAATACCTCTGTATACCAGCGAGTAGCTCACTATTAGACAGACTATTCAGTACATCTGGTAATGTTGTTACATGCCAATGCACTTATTTAAAACCAACATGTTGGTTTTCCTCGCCAAAAACCTGAAGTAGTTTACTTTTACTATTGAGGTTTACTCAAATATTATATTATTTGTTGTTGTAATAATTGCACTCAGTAAAGGCCTGGACACTTTATTTATATATATTTTTTTATTTAATTTAGTGAATGTCTGGTCATGTTAAGTTCACAGATATTCAAATTTCGGTTCCAAAACAGCAAGGGAATGTTTTCAATGATTAGTTGTAAAGCTCTTGCTTGCAAATTGCACTTAAGTTTACAGATTTTATTTTTCCAGGTACAAAAACTGAATGTTGAAGTTTTAGGGGATTTGTTTAAGCTTTTTTAAAGCTTCAGAAATGTTTGCCAATTTGCATGAATAATATGTGTGCACATATTAATGTGTTGTAATGCAAATAAAATGTTGGAAATATTCGTACCACCTGAGTATTTTTTGTCTGAAAATACAGTAAAAGACAACTCCAGGTTTTAAGAATTTAAAGGTCAACAAGTGTAAATATATGTATCTTTAGAGATGTAACGATTAATCGTAAGGCAGTTAAAAATCGATTCAAAGGTATCACGGTTCACATCGATGCTCTGAAAATTGAATCGCAGTACTTTTTTAACCAGCAGAGGGCTGGTATATATTATTATTAATATTATGCTATATATTAATCCTTCCAGAAGCGGACGTGACGGGCGGAATCTGCTACTGTTTTCTTTCTGGCCGCCATTTACTGTTAAACATGCTCATAAATGATTCTTTACTCCTTTAGCGCCGAAAGAATATCTGTAATATTACGTGAATATCTGTAAAAGTCACGTTTTTCTATTAACTCTGTCTGCTAGCATAGCTTCTCTTCTTCACTGGTGGAATAACTGCATGCCAACCGACCACTGGGTTACCAGCGCCCTCTGCTGGTCTAAACAAATATCTGACGTAAATATAGTAAAATGACTGTTTTGTTTTTTTAAAAGTCCAATTGTTAAGGCACAAAATACATTTTCAGTTGCACTTTTAAAAAGAAAAAGAACTATTATGCAGTTTTGAATTGTTTATTATAAAACCAGAATTTAAATTAATAGGCTTCTTCATTTGTATTATTCCTTTATTTATTTCATTCAAGATTTATTTTTAGTTAAATTGCATCATTTTGAATAGTTTATCAAGGGATTCTTTTGACAATGAAAAATAAAAGGAAAATAGTATAGTATTTTACCCAAAAAAATAAAGGAATATTTTTCAGTCATTCCCATTTTGTAAAATAAATCGTGAGAAAATCGTATCGTGAACCCAGAATCGTGAATCGAATCGTATCGGGAGTTGAGTGAATCGTTACATCCCTATGTATCTTACTACATTTGGTAATAATTGAGTTTTGATCTTCATTGTTATCTTTATTTTGTTAATATTTTTTTCATATGATTTATGCAGATTACATTTTTAGGTGAAAGAAAAGAAAAAAAAATTGCAATAATATCGTTATCACAATACGAGACACCCATATCGCACTAATTTCCAATATCGTGCAGGCCTAATTTGTAGTGTAGTTGTTATTTTTAACACATAAAATATCATTTAACTCACAATAAAATCATGAATAAATTTAATATCACAAACTTAATGTGTATGTTGTCTTGAACAAAGTACTAGTAGTAGTATTAAACTAAGAGTGTAAATAAGTATCTGTAAAAAGCTGGAGGTTGCAGGTTGAGGAGGTAATTAGGTTCAAACCAATCACAGAGTTTATTGTACTTAAATCAAGTCCATTCAATAAAATAATAAATAACATCTTATTTGAAAAAGTCCTTACAAGTTAAGAAATGTCTCATTTAGGGTGTACTCATACTGCCAGCTCAGGCCGTTCCAAGCTCACAGCAGGAATCCCCCCCTCCCTGTCCCTTTTCTGGCACAGTAGAACGGACGTGATCACCAGCTCAACTTGGTTCCCACAGTCAAACACGTCATCACGTTAATTTATGACACACGTATGGCATTACGTCACCATTAAGCGACTCTGGGTTTGTTGTTGACAGTACATGCTGTTAATTTCATATCTTCTGTTGCATAGGGTAACTATACGTCAATATTTACCCAGACACGTGCTCTTTTCACGGCTGGATTATATGAAGGACCTGGGTTTCCCAGGGCCCCTGAACACAACATGTTAATTTAAACGACCGTAACTCTGCTCATATTTGCTCTATCAGATAAATTCCACCAGTTTCTGAAAGATAAGAAATTGTTCTTTAAAGTCAGTATCGGTAAATTGAGGTGATTTTACTCACACGTAACAGAAACATTTAAGATGCCACTTTGTTTTGACGAAATCGACACGAGGAACAGAGAGAACCAAGTGAGTGAGAAAGAAAGAGAGAAATTAAAACAGACCAAGTAGCAGTGCATTTATTGAAAATGAAGACTCTTTTGGATGATAAAAAACCACATGAATAGAGGTTTAAATGGATTTGAAAACAAAGGAGGAAACTGAGCCTATAAAGGTAAGATCAGTTTAATTTCTCGATCAATAAATGTAGTTCTGCTTTTGTGGAGCTAGTCTTTGTGTACATTAGTGTAAATAGATGCTTTTAATGTGTGAGACAGTTTAGGACAGAGTATTTGTGTGTTTGTTTAAACTTTGTGTGTGTGAGAGTCAATCTGAGCATATTTATCTCCATCACTTTCAGTTTTTTGCAAACAGAAAAACAAAGGTAGAAATAGTGTATTTAAATTGCGAAATTAGTGAGTTGTTGAAAAGTGCTGAGGTGCCGCAGAGGATGTCCTTCTGCAGAAACGTGATGATGAGGGGTTTGGGTAAAACCCGGAATTCCGAGGTATTTCCGAGGGTACAAACTTGCATATAAATGCATATTACTGGTATATTAACCCATATAAACCAAAAAATATGGAAAAGGGACATTTTACTGCTGCAAATGTGTAACATATTACTGGTATTTTGAGAACAGGACACGTTTTTTGGTTTATATTTGTTAATATACCAGTAATATGTATTTATATCCTCGGAAATACCCGGACCTGATGATGAGCTGCTACACTCCGTTACTGTCCCGCTGTCGGCTCAGCAAAGAGAAATTCTGACGGTCACGTTGTCCTCTGCCTCAATTAGTTCTCTGAGACGCCGTTCATATATCCAGTAAACTCTAACCTTTTCATCGGCCAACGAGCACTTCTGACACCGCTATCATTACGGAATGCGGATGTTTATGTGCCGTAAAGCGTTGCGCGGTACCAACGTCATCACATTTTGGGCGCGGATCGAGACGAGTTGTGTGTGCGCGCAATGTTTGTTTTCAAAGTGAACGGACACGTTTTATTTGTTTATTGGATTATGTTACGGTTAGGGTTCTAATCTTAGTACGGAGGTAAACTCAGACCGTGACACAGGTTCCAAATAGGAACCGGTTCCTAACGTCCGGTTCCGGAACCGTTAAGATGTTTGCATTTCAATTATTTTTTTCGATTCCTAAATGCCAGCACTAGTTATTTTCCACAGCTCTGTATGTTTACGCTGGGTTTGCATAATGTGGGTTCAGAATGCGACTGTAGCACATGCAGTCTGTGTGAGTGTGTGTATGTGTATGGCTACGGTTTCAGTTTGGACCGTGGAGTGGAAGGGAGATAGGAACTAATCACTGGTAAAAAGCCCAGTAACACTCCGGAAAACAATCACCAGGAATAAATATTTGCTCCCTCGTAAAGATAGTAGCTCTAACAACTGGTAAAATGATAAACTATTACACCCTGTACATGCAGTACAGGGACGCATTTACGCCACCTCCAGGTCCTAGTGCCAGCTAGGCTGATTTGCGGCCTACTTGTGCATATTCATGAGTAATCGTGTCTGTAGACACAATCCACTAGGGATGTAACGATTCACTCAACTCCCGATACAATTCGATTCACGATACTGGGTTCACGATATGATTCTCTCACGATTTATTTTACAAAATGGGACTGTAGAAAAATGATGACTGAAAAATATTCCTTTATTTTTTTGGGGGAAAAAAACCTATTCAAAACAATGCAATTTAACTAAAAATAAATCCTGAATGAAATAAATAAAGGAATAATACAAATGAAGAATAAGCCTATTAATTTAAATTCTGGTTCTATAGTAAACAATGCAAAACTGCATAATAGTTCTTTTTAAAAGTGCAACTGAAAATGTATTTTGTGCCTTAACAATTGGACTTAAAAAAACAAACAAAAGAAAACAGTTATTTCACTGCATTTAGGTCAGATATTTGTTTGGACTAGCAGAGGGGGCTGGTAACCCAGTGGTCGGTTGGCATGCAGATATCTTGCAGTGAAGAAGAGATGCTATGCTAGCAGACAGAGCTAATAGAAAAACGTGACTTTTACAGATATTCACGTAATATTACAGATATTTTTTGGTGCTAAAGGTGTAAGGAATCATTTATGAACATGTTTAAAAGTAGAAGGCGCCCAGAGAAGAAAGTATTGGCAGATTCCGCCCGCTGCCAAAACTTCTGATTAAAAAAAGGGCAATTCAATTTTCACAGTATCGATGTGAATCGTGATACCAATTAATCGATTTTGAACTGCCTTACAATTAATCGTTACATCCCTACTATTCACACATTCTTGTTATTGTTTTCAGCCAAATGACTGCACATTACAGTAAAACACATAGCTATTTAAGCGGCTATTATGATTGTGAGTCAGAAAAACACAGTTTCATGAAGTATGTGCGCCACGAGCCGGCAGTATATGTCTGCAGAGCCTCCTCTGCTTCTACAGAAGCAGAAGCAGTGCTGCTAAGTCACTGTCTTTGGTCCTCTGAATGAGGCTAAAGAGATGTATATCACTGTAGCAAAACCAAAATAAAGTAATTTTTTTCATCATACCTCCCTTTTAAGCCGCACTGACTCATAATTGGGAGTGCCCCATCCGGTATTGATATCGGATATCGGTCCGATATCAGGCAGAAAATGAATATAATATAAGCACTTAAATCCAGATGGGAGAATAGGGCCCAAAGAGAGCTACGCAAGACCTGCTGCTGTCAATCATTTTCATGTATGACGTAAAATCACGTTTTTCAACCTCAAATAACTTATTGTAAACAAACTTCCCAAAAAAATGAGCACTTGAACACAATGTAGGGTGATAATAACTATTGATTACAGAAGAGTTTAGGTTTGGGAAAAAAAACATGTGATGAGTATTTTAACTTTACAGTTTGACCCACATCCTTATCATTTAGGAGACAGGGTTTATGACCTATACTGCAGCCAGTCAGCAGGGGGAGCGCGAAAAATAAAAGCTTCACTCCACCAGGCAGCTTGTTCCATCTATTCTTTTTACAGTCTATGGTACTGCTATAATGATTGAGAGCAGAACTTCAGAGTTTACACTTAAGTGTTTCAAATGGTTTGTTTTTGGTGAAAAGTTCTGAATCTTTAGAAACTTTAGGTCGCGTTAAGCTTAGTCAGTTTTTTCTCTCTACTCCATTTTTCTTCACTGTTTACTTGCACAAAGTTGGTGGTGCAACACTGCCCCTAGCAGTGAATGTAAGGACTGCAGCAAAAAGAAAGCAAGAAGCGGCTGCAGGCTGGATTTTATCATGAATTTACAAGATTAAATAACCCGTCTATGATACAAAATCCGCGTCGACTCATTTTTGTAGTCGGGATTATAGATTATGTCGACTGATTAATGCATCATTGTTTTTAAAGTGAAATGTAATACCTACTCATTCAACATCAGTGCCTGACCTTAATAATGTGCCCCATAATGAACATCCCTATAAAGACACTGACCAAAGCATCAGAGGAGTGGGAACAGTTACATGAAGAGGGTGGGCCAACTCTAAACTAAATCATTCGGATTATAAATGGGATGTATCTTAAATTAGCATCTGTGTACTATCGACATTTAGATGAGACGGATGATATTCGGTCCAAATTTTGTCACAGTGCATGGTGGCAGCTCCAGTCCTGCATCTGCAACAAGTGTTCCACTTCCTGCTCTAAGATCATCCACTACAGCTCGTCCCGCAGACAACACTGGACCCACTTAGACATTTACCTGTTTGGATCAGCAGCACATTTAACATGAAGGGCCGAGGGACCGCACTGGTGCACAAAGAACATTCAGAGCACACGTACAACTCAAGATATCGTGAAACAATCCAACCACTTTGGAGGCTAGCTAGGCTAACAACTCCAGAGCTAGACTCACAAAATGGAAACAGACTAAATCTGTATGTGAAACGAAACTACTCACCCGCCAGAAAAGCCGCTTTTTGTTTTATTCTCCCTTTGAGCTCCAAACTTTATAAATCCAGTCGATGGGAATAGAACAAGAGAATGTAATGCGGTGACTTTTCTTTTCCAGAAGTTAGCAAGGTGGCTAACTGAGCAAGTTTACGGTAGCTATCCCAGCTCAGGTTGCGGTGTTGTTGTCAGACTTGTCCAGACGGAGCTCAGTAAGCCCAGAGACATAAAGCGAGCCGCCCAACTGCTTAGGAAGAGCGGAGAGGATATACCATACGGCGTATTCCGCTTTACTCCTTCCAAATAAAACACTGCCCTCGTGAAGACTTCGGAAATACAACACATTCAACAACATGCCCACTTTGGACAACTGAAACGCGTTTTGTTTAATACTAGTATGTATTCCACGAAAATGACAAAAATAGGACTAAATATTTTATTTTTATGATGTTGACAACTACGCATCTTATTCTTATTAAAGAGGTCCAGCATCTTTTTCACAACTTTGTAAATACAAATATTAATATTAACATGACATAATTATGTGCAATTATTGCTTTCCCCTCTCCCCTACCCTCTCCAATATATTTGGAACATAAACACATTTTCAAAGCCGTTTACACTTCAAAATGATTTAGACTAAATATTTTCAGAACATTTAAAAACCTAACATAAAATTCGTGTCATCCACTTATTTTCTATTACATTTGATAGTAAAACACACAATTTTTTTGGAATAGACGAGCCCTTATTATATTGTTAAATTGGTAAACTACACCCCTCTAGTGGGCAAGAGAAGGTAATGCACATTTATACTTTTAACGCGACAGCATTTAACTTTCATTAACAATTAAAACAGGGATTCTCAAGTTTTTCAGATCCAGGGACCCCTTACAGGGGAGATACTTTTTCAAGGATCCACTCATACTCCTCACTTCAATTAAACATAATTACTGCCAGTTGTACCCTTAAGCGTAATGGGAATGATCTATTATTCATTAAACATTTCTTTCAGATCTTTGAAGTAGAAATGAACTTAAAACACACTTGTACCAGTTGTGTAACTTTGTGCATTGTTCCCAATGTGTAGTTGTACACTTTGGTAATGATACGAAGTGTTTTTCTTTTTGGAGAAGAGGGGGGGGGGGGGGTAACTTAACCCCCCCAAGCTACAGCTCGAAGACCCGTTTAAGAATCACAACATTAAAGCATTAGGATCAACAGGTAGTGGGGACAGAATGGGCAATTTTGAGTAAAATATTCTTTGTATTGGAACAATTTCCGGTTGTATACGAAATATATTTACATTCATAGTTATGTGACAAAATTTCAAGGTTTTTTTTTTTTTTTAGTACTTTTGCTCACCACTCTGTCCAATGACCAACCAAGGCACGTCTCCCAAAATCCAGGGCCAGAACTGCATAAAGGGGACTAGTTAAGCTTTCGGCAAAACTTATCTCAAAGTACCATCGAAAATGAGAGGACAGTCTTCAAAATGGTAAAGCATCTCAACAATTCAAACCTACTCTCAATGAAACTCACTTACTGTCCGCGCTGCCGAGAAGCAAGAACTGAAGCTAAACATGTTTTGTACCCCCCATGTTTGAGTAGAACACATCAACATTAGCAAGACAAATATAGTGAAATCAAACCAACAATGTTATAGCGAAGAAGCTTTATTTTTTTTACCCAGAAAGACAAAATAAAACAATGAAATTCATTTTGTGTGTCATTGTTTATTCCTTAGAGACTAGTTTTTTCTAGCTCGAACATAACATTGAGTGGAAAACCCTGAAACAAACTGTATCACTTATTCAGGTTCCAAGAGCATTTGGGTGGACACACCAAAAATCACTTCACACCTGTTTTCCAGTGGGAAAGCAAAAATATGGGCCATGAAAGTAGAAGTAAACAATCTACAACAGTAGAAAGAAAGAAAAGGAAATTAGAACCAGAAAGTGTATGTATTTATGAGTAAACCAACCATCCTTTGGATGTAACGAACAAATCTCTAACTTTACAATACCATTTGCCTCCTTTTGTATGATAATAAAATGTGTTTGTTTTGTTAAATATACTGAGGTCTGTGCCACATTCGTGACACTATTGTTAACACTGAAAATGCTTAGGCTATCGGTTTTTAAGTGCTTCAGACTAAGTTGCTGCAGAGTATTTTAGAAGGTTTTAAAGGTGCAACATAGCTGCAGCTGGCTGACTGCTTCTCTATAATGAAGCACCCTTAGCTATCCTGTCCATTTATCCACAGGTCATAAATCTTAATGTAGGGTCTGATTTCAGATAATTATATATTTGATGTCATTTTACAACCATTGTGCTCCAAAGGTTTGTATTGATTTCATATGATGTATATTATATCCATCTACTTTTTCTATTTGACAGGCAATGGGATATTTAGGCTCTGTCCTTTAAGCATTAAACACTGTGAAAAAGTAATTAAAAAACAAAAACAAGCACAGCTTAGACCAACAGCTCTACATCTGAAGCAACATGAGATTTAGCCGCATAATAAAACCAAAAGAGATGTGCATGGAAGTAAAAACAAGCATAGGAAGATCTGCAAATGCAATGAGATTATGTCAACTTCAGTTGTCTACTTTGTGTGAACCATGGAGGTGCTGAACAGAAGTTTCTGCTTCTTCTTTTTCTTCTTTCCTCTATCATCTGAAAGAAAACGAGCCAGAGATGAGTTTACGCTTGAAACCATGACGGCAAAACATGCCTTCGACTTCACTCTCCATCAGACCTGATTCGACCACAGTTTGTGGAGGAGAAGCTGGACCGGTGTCCAGTTGCAGAAGAGCCTTCTCAAAAGCCTGACTGAAAGAGTTCTGGAAGCTGGGCACAGGGACTCTATCTGAACCATCACTCTCTCCATCGCTGTCTGCAGCAGGCGGAGCAAGCAGCGTATCTGCACAAAACGAGGCACAATGTGACATTCAGGAAAGAAGAAACACTTCTACAAACTGGTTAAGCAGGAAATGCAAAATAAATGCACATAAAGCCAATAAAATTGGCTTGTAATTGTCGACAATTACATTTGTCGGTGACCTAATTCTGTTGCACCCTTAGATACTAGTGAAGAAATTGTAGCATCAAACTCATCACTGTTGGACAAATTGTTGACCATCAGCACTGACTTTCTACCAGCATATCTGGATTGGAGGGCTACCTTTCTTTGGAGTAATCCTGGTTCCACCATCGACCCGGGCTTTCCCATCTTTTAGCATCTATGCAGGGTAAAGTCAGGTTACACAAGGTCACTAAAATGGTGCATTTACTTTATAACAGTAAATATACACACCTGTGCAAAGGACATGCAGTGGGATTCCTCCTCGACACTACCCACAACTGGTGACGGCACATTCAGAGCTGGGAATCTCATCCCATCTTTGACAACAACAGAATGTCAGAGGGGATGATAAATAGGATTAACCATGAACACTGCATGAAGTATCGTTATATATTAAAAAATGAAGAGAAGGCAGAGGATCTCACCAGAAGGACTGCTGCTGAGCAGCGAAGAAGGGGCAAAAGTGAAGTCAGGTTGAATTGGAGGACTGCTTTCGTGAGGAGAACCAAATGCTGGGAAATGGTGCAGGTTCTCAAGGCCAATATGCACTTCTGGATCTGAGGGTGCAACAGTCATGACAGAGATGAGAAAAATAAACATCTGGAAGTAGAATGATTTGCTGATGTAAAAGCCTCAGCTGTACTTACATTTACCCTGCTTTTTGTTCTCCTCGATTTCAATTCGCTTCTCTCTGCGTTTCTCTTCTCTAGCCTTCTTCTGCCTCAGGCGCTTTCTTTTCTCCAAGTCATCTGAAAATATGAACAAACAAGCTCAGTAAATCAATCTATATTACACATTTAGTCTTTGGGGGAGCAGCTTCAGTCCTGTTACTTGACAGCTATTGTCCTGCATGTTGTGGAGGTTTTCCTGCTTCAGCAAACTGGTCTCTTAGAAAACCATCCAGCTTTCATCACATTCAGCAATGTTAAAAGAGGACGATACCTCAAACAGGACAGGAGCCTATCAGGAACAGGAATGAATACCCTCTCTCTAGGTTAAATAATGTACCAGAAAACGTGTCCAGTGTTTCTTTGGACAGGATTGGCGGCTGCAGCGCTAACTCGCAGATGCTGAACTCGCATGTTAGGGGCAGATGAGCGAGATAGCGATGCCGGCGACGAATCTCCTGGGATTACATATACAGATTAGAAATTATTTTCAGGATTTCAACTTTCAATTTGTGCTTTTCCTCCTCCAAGTTAGAAAAAAAGTACAAGAAAACATTTATTGTAAGTCCACCTTTTTGAGTTTCCTTTCTCACTGACCTCAGTGACTGTGTGTCCAATGATCTCCACTACCATGGCTGTAATAGAGTCTGGACTGGCCTCCAAGCTGCCATATTCACGCAACAGACAGCGCACGTTCACAGGATGCAGAAACATCTGCTGGCAGTCCTCCGCTGAAGAGACAAACGAGGTGAAGGAAACCAATGAGTAAATATTTTGTTTAAAAACTTCAAGGTAAACCAATGGCAGAGAGGGAGTGAGATCAAGCAAATTATGCCGATGGCTGCTCGTGAAGATCAAAAAGTGAGTTTGTGTGGAAAAAAAACACAAAATAAAAAACCACAATCGACACATTACTTAGGGGTGTGGGGAAAAATTAAATAAATACATTAAAAAAACCGATTGATCGTGATTTTATTAGACGATGATGAAATTATTCTTAAATTTCCAAAGCTTGATTATTTAGATTTTTAAAATTGTAATACAAACCATTTGAATCCCCCTTTCGTTGGCTGTCTTACAGGATTTATGAGCCGTCGTAACAAGACACCACGTAACAGTATCAAGAGTGTTGCGTGGGTTCATGGTTCAAAGCAACAGACAGCACTGTGTGGGAAGCAGGGAGAAGACCTGCATCCCAGATGCTGGCGCATCTTCCATGCATGCTTTCACAGCTACTCTGTAACCCTCGGAGCGGGCCGCCAGACATTGTTTGGCGAGGGAGGCCAAAGTACCAGGAAAAAGAGCATCTTTGGCGACCCTGGAGGTTGGGGCTGGTAGACTGCCTGACTAGACCGACTGAAGACTGATGGGGGTTCTATAATTTCCATGTTAACAAAATAGCGGACAGAATCGACCAACAAATACAAAGTCCACTATTGAAAATGGAAATTAACAGAATGAGGTAAAGAATAATTTCTCTGGGGCAATGTTTCTGGCAACCACTCATTCGATACACCCCCTGCCCGCCTCCCGGTCCGGAGCTTAACAAGATGTCGAAGCTACCACCCAAACCACCATCAAGAGTGCCTAAGAACTCAGCAACTCATTACTCACTCCAAAATACAGACCCCACCAGTTCCTGTGTAACTTTGATGTCTCTGTGAAGCTCCGCCCATTTCTTGTGAAGCACTGCAAACAGGGAGGGAGGAGCGCTCACTGCAGAAGTGAGCAGTCTTCGCCAGCTTCACCTGCTCAGATTGAGCAACATCTCATCAGTGCTACAGAAGATTAATGCGAAAAAGTGAACGAGATCACCGGTGCCAGGGATTGTAGTCTTAAACTTGATAGCTTTTAATACTGTAAAATATTTTGGACCCTAGTGGTGAAATCACTGATGCATCCACGTGTCCATCTAATTTTGTCTAATCATTATGGTCTGGAATGATGTCATCATCATTTAAATTAAGTTGATCAAAGCTTAATCAATAAACCTACTCAGATTCAGCAAACCATTGATCCCAGAGGGAAAATTGGGTGACATTATTGCTGTTCTCATACATCTTTATATGTCATATCATAAAAAATTCAAAAGGAGCAGTCAGTCAGTATAACTTATATCTACCTTTTAATTGTAGCTTATGGATGGTTTTAAATTAAAAAAAAATTTAAGACAATTTTTGTTTAATTATGGTTCTTTTTTATGATTATTTAGTTTGTTTCCTTACTGGAGTTAAAATTGAATATGCTCTGAAAAAATGATGAAATATTACTTTTAAAAAACAAAATTTAAAAAAAAAATGTATATGGAAAACATTGAAATTGAATATAGTTTTATAGGGCCCTATGTCAATGATCCTTCTGCAGGTTCACCAATGGGAACCTTGTTCTGACTTTTACTACCTCTAAATACTCACCTTTGATTATCTTCATGTAGCTCTGCCAGGGTTGAGGACCTCACTAAACCATCTAATCGTAGTAGCAAGGGGCAGTGTGTCAATATAATTTGCCATAAAGATTCAAAGTATCACTCAGCTTAAGTCCTAAAGAATCTGCATCTTTGTTATGGAAAATAAAAGCAATGAATAAAAAAAATTTGGGCATTCATTCATAAGAGGGGACATTTTGCTAACAGTTAAAGACTACATTTAAAATATCCCAATTATAATTATTGTTCTTTGATTTAAATACAATTTACAGTATTGAAGGTGCTCTGACATGTTGAAAGAGATTTGATAATTTTCAATAATCGAGAATCGATTTGTAATTGAATCAAACTTCAATTATCGAAATCGGGCTGATTAACCACCCCTAACGTTGTCCCAGTGCTTCCACCACTTATATACGAAGGATGAGGAAGTAGTCAGGCTCATCCTCCGCTGTGCCTGACTACTTCTCTTGAACATGACGATTAGAGAATAAATGTTGGCCAACCTTGGTAGAAGTAATAGTATGGTCCGTGCACCACGCTGGCTGAGGGTTGGCCTGACTCTGCCTTGCTGGCTGCGCTCTCTCCACTGAGCTCTGGAATAACGTCCATCACAGCTTCAGGAGGCTCCTCTAACACACTCTCCAGAACATCTTCAGGAAAGGTGTGCAGCTCAGCAGCTACATCCCCTGTTAGCGCCACCACCTCATCATCAAACGCAGAGGAGTACTCCATGACAGGCTGAGAAGAAAAAAGGTCCAGCAATAAACAAAGGAATTTTACGTCATACTCAAACAAGACGAGATACAATTAAATAATCAAATCAGTTATGACTCACCTTGGCACTACTGATTTTAGTCACTTTTTCCTGCAGAGGAGGGGTGGGTTCTTTCAGGGTAAGACCAGACAAGTCAAATCTGTCTGCAGTCACCTTTTGCTGCTTTAGCAAAATTTCCTCTCGCTCCTAAATACAGATAAACATTTAATAAAAGCAATCCAAGGACTGAACAACAATTTTGTCGTGAATAAAATGTACGATTAATAACAACTACCATATCTAAACTGGGCACAATTATTATTAAAAAAACTTAAGTTAAACGTCTAATTTGTCTTTAACTCATTCAGTGCCAGCCATTTTCAGAATTTCAGTTTTTGAGCATTGTGGCTGAATTTTAAAGACCCACAGAATAATTTGTACAATGACAACCTGCAATCTGACACCAGATTCTGAAAAATTAAATTCTATACTTTCATCAGAAGAATATTTGTTTGTAGCTTGTTTCATTCTTCCGTAATCAGCAGTTGAATAGAGCAAGTTTTACACAAATTTGCCAGTTTCAGAGCAAAAAGCTGAGAAAACAGGCTTTTTTTTTGCTTTACTGAAAACTATAACATCTGAACATTGGTTTCCTTCTTTAAAAAAAAAAAAAAAACAACATTGAGACAAGGCTTTGGATGGAAAAATTATTATTATTTTGCAATCTGGCTCACAGTTGAATGTTTTGCTTACTCTGTTTTGTATCTGCTCCAGCAATCAAAAAGGTTCCTTTATCTTATTCTGTTAAGAAGCACTAACCATTATCGGTATTGGATTATGAAAAAGTATCCAAGCTCCTGCTGGACTTGCTGTAGGTAAATTGGTCTAATAAAATGGCATTTAAATGTAATAGAGAGTGCAATTACAGATTTTTTCCAAATTGCATTGTTAATGTGTTTCACATTAAAGAGCTTATCTAGTAAGTAAACGTCATCTATAGAGTGCTTTTCACAGGTAAGAACCACAAAGTGCTGTGCAAATTTTTCAGTATCATCCCATCTAAAGAAAACATGGAAAAACAGTCACAAATAACATAGGAGACAAAAACGGGAGAACTATATCTGTAAAGCCTCAAATATTTCTGCGAATCACGCTCAGATTCACCTGAGACTTTCATCATGGCTGCTGCTTGGTTCAAGGGTGTTGGCTTTGTCGTTGGATTTGTTTGGACTGCAATGATACTGTTCATAAATTATTTCATAAAATTGTCTGAAATGCAGCTTTGCAAAACAGCTCAATGTTGACAGATAGTCATGGTAACTCAGGATAAGTTGAAAACTGCGTAGAATCTACAGGAGTGACTGCATAAAGGGCTTTTAAAAAACTTCTTAAGTGGATATAATATCCTAAAAAACACCCTGTAAATATTGACCAGCAGGTGTCCTCAGTGAGCAACATTTGTAACTAAGGTGAATAATAAAAAAATAATAAAAGTAGGCTTTCACTATATATATATATATAACAGTGCTGAATATGATGCTCTACACACACAAGCATATAACAAAACATTAACCATTAATTCTGTACCTGCAGAAGACACAGGGCCCTCTGGATGAAGCAGCCCTGGGCATCCTCCTCCTGACTGAGCTGAGCCTGAAGTGCTAACTTTTCCTCTGCCACCAAGTACAAGACCTGTCCTAAGGATATTAGCAGCAGCTTGGAGTATGGACTCAATTGAGCATCTACAAAAAAACAAATCAATTACTGAGTGATATGACAATTTATTTACTTTGCTATCTCTTTGTAGAGCAAATATCTATACAACAAACAACATTTATTATGTGTTAAAACAGAATGTGGAGAACAGTTACCCCCAAAGCAAACGGGCTCTTCCACCTTCACCCACTGAGAGCTCGGCATGGCTACAAGAGCCCCTTTTTCCCTCCGCATCAGGCGCATCGTGATTACATCACCAACAACATATTGCCTCGTTTCCATGGCTACCACACTGCAACAACAAGATAAAATAAGTTATAACAGTGTTACATCTCTCCAAAAAAAACTGTGTTTAAGTACAGGGAAGCTATGCAAAATTACAGTCTCTAATCTATAATCTTTATAATCAGATTGTTTCACAAACAAATGTAAAATATGAATTCTGACAGGAAAGTTTTAAATAACGGCCTGGAAATTTTTTAGTCCCCGTCTCCTGCATGAAGACATTGCACGTTTAGCTGAGCCCAGCAATGAATGTGAGCCCAGCCTCTGGCTTACTGAGCATCATGACCAAGGCAAGGCAAATAAAAAAAACACAGCTCAAAGACTTGCTCTTGGCATTTTGGGCCGATACTACGAAGCTAGAAAATTATATCCTGAATTCATCTCCATTAGCGGGCTTCACCTAACTAAACATTCTCCGTTAGACAGAAGCTGCGCAACAAATCTTGATTACAACTCGCTAGGTTAAGCAAGGTGATTTCAGCCAGGCTACGTACGTGCTCTATTGACAAAGGCTGAGATTACAGCGTCAGATCAATTACAATCACGGAGGAACTGTGTAGAGCAACTTACGTCACAATTGAGGAATCATTCTTTAAAAATATGAATTAAAATCCACAATTCAGACCAAAAACAACACTTTTGCTGCAGTAAAAGCAGCAAGGGATGAATGCAGGAATTACTGAGTGCCAATGCTTAAATTAGTGAAATTATAAAGGAAGAATAAAAGTTTCACTTTTACCTTGTGTGTGGCTCTGATGCTGCGTTCATACAGATCAGCCTACATCATAAGATGGAATGTATTTATATTTTATATTGTCTTACAGGACTGAGGCTCTTTGCATCACCACAGAGTACATGAATTAATTAATCAATCAATCAATTAATTTATCAGTCTGAAAGCATCCAATGCATGCAGGCATCAGACACTGACTAATGTAGGTCAGTCCATCAGATAAAAACCTATATATTTCCTATAGGATGTCATTGGGTAAATGAAAAGATTGCATCAATGTCTAAATATTCTCTCTTCTGTCAGCGTCACATCAGAGCCACACAGAGACGTGTTCATAGAATGATCCTCCTTTGATTTGGCAGGTCGTTTTCTAAGAGATTTGATTGATCACGAGTCAAGGCTTTAGTACTCGCTCAGATCCTAGCCAGAACAAACCCTAATTCCGACCAAGTTAGGTTTTCAGCCTAAGTAACCATGGTGATTTAGCACCCTAAGATGTTAGCCAGCTTCTTATGACAGCACACACCGAATAAATCCCAGAAGTTAGCGCGATAAGAGGAAATCTAGCTTCATAGAATAGGCCCTAAAGGTCTCCTGTTTCGGAACGCTGAAGTAAAACATCGGACAAACAACGGATAAACTAAAGGCAGTATGCTCACATTGTTTTAGCCATTATTGGGTAAGTTGCTGTCAACACGTTGATATTGTGGGTGCCATTAGATCTAAAGAAAATGTTGGTACCGTAATTTCCGGACTACTTTTTTCTTACGCTTTGAACCCTGTGGCCTAAACAGTGACGCTGCTAAATTGTGGATTTTTCGTGGTTTCTTAAGCTTCATGCTGCCACAAAATTGAGCTCCGTCACATTAGACCAGGTGGAACAATGAAACTGTTAACATTAATTTGTTCCTGCTCGCACTGAATCATTCTGATCACTCATTTTATCATGATGAACACTGCCTCATCATAGCAACAATGCAGAGAGAGAGAGAGAGAGAGAGAGAGAGAGAGAGAGAGAGAGAGAGAGAGAGAGAGAGAGAGAGAGAGAGAGAGAGAGAGAGAGAGAGAGAGAGAGAGAGAGAGAGAGAGAGAGAGAGAAGCGTGGATAAAGTCAAAGTCAGCCAGTTTGCAATAGGAGCATAACAGCATGAAGATGCCAAATCACCATGTTGGATTTCTTCAGAAGCGATTGCGTCGGTATTCTGACTCAGAGTCCGACTCGCTTGGATTGCATGGGTTCACAGTAAGAGGAGCGGACAAAGCGATGTATCAGTCTGGTTCCAGTAAAAAGTGACCATTAAAAGCTGTAAATGGACTGATAAGTAGACGTGGGGCAGTGAGGAGGAGACTTCATGTAGTAAAGGAAACTTATCAGTTGAAACACGGACATTTCCGTGAAACCTAAATTGAGTACAGCAGCCCGCCTGCCTGCCCATTCTGATTGGCTGAGTTGTCTAAAGGGCACCCTTATCAGCCAATAGAGTGAGGCCTATGTTAGGCTGCAGCATTTGTGTGGATTTTTCTTAGAAAATTGCTAAATTATTGTAATGCAGCCAATAAAACAGTGCACTTTATAGCCTGGAAATTACGATAAGTACCAAAAATGATCAAACTGCCACATGCCCTTGTTTATAGCTGATGAGCCCTTTCATAATAAATGTACTCAGCCTTCAAGTCTTCCAGACCTACCTCTTCAGGTCATCAGTATGTACAGCTTCATAGCAGATAGGGCACTTGGACCAGGTCTTATCACTCAGAGACAAGTAGTGTAGCACGCACGGCCAGCAAAAGATATGTCCACACCGAGTGATGCGAGCAGCCAAAGTAGGGTAGAGGCAGATGGGACATGATGGCACCTCATGGCTATAGATGCGCTGCAGATGCAAGGGAATGAGAACGATTTGGAATTATTGAAAAATCAATTTATGGGTTTTCTTTTTCTTTCCAATTACAGCAGATACTCACCACCTGTTGCACACAGTCCCAGTTGACCAGGGTGTCAGGATCAGTGAAATGTGCCTTGTAGTCCTGGTCATCAGTCACCACAAACTGGCAACTGAAAAATACATTAAAAGGAAGTTAGACATTTCCCCCTTTCATTCTAAATAAAAGCCTCATCTAATGGGCAGCTTACTTAGCCTGCAAAAAAAGCTCCTTATTGAAGGGCTTGTGCTTGTGGCCCCACTTGTTTCGGCGGCCCCAACAAGCGTGGCCTCCATCACCAACACAACCGCTGCCTCCGCGGGGTTCAAAGGTGAAGTTTAACAAGTGGTTCAAGCTTATTTTTTTCGGTCCAGCAAACTGAGCCGGGCTAAACTCTGCCCGGCGTGTCTCTGCTACCTAAAGAGAAACAGGCAACAATTTAATAAAAATATTGGTCACAATACTTCTCATATAACCCAATTTGATAACAAAGCACAAACATCCTCACCAGTGCAGATAAAGCACTAATATAGCAGCTGTAATTGCCCTTTGCTATGTTAGGAAAACAAACCTCCTCACGTCGTCCTCCACCTGTAATGCCATATAGCCGCCCTCCACCTCTCTGGGGGGGTCTCTTGTCAAAATTCTTGCTTTTCTGTGAAGTGGTGCGGCGAGGGTTAGCGAAACTGTCAGCTTTAGGAAAGGAGGGCTCCCGCTTCCGACTGTAGCGCTTGGAACCCCCATTGTTTTTATTCTCTGCAATTTCACAGACATGTATCTTAAGTCAATAGAAAGAGAAACAATTGCAGAAACTTTCATTTAGTTATACCAAAAAGGAAATAACAGGTAATATTTGATGTTGATGCACATTCAAAATTAGTTGATATTTGTGCTGTTATTTAAAACTTAGATATCAACAACATTGTACATACTTATTTGAATATAATAGTTAATTGTGTATTCAGTAGTCGATGTAATTGCATCATTATAACTGTTAAGAGAAGAAATGACTGGTCCTCCTTTATCGCTTTAGAGTAAGGATTTTATCCAATAATGTGATGTTCATTTTCCTTTTGTTACACTTTTGAATCTTGATTTTGAAGTTGAAATTTGGAAATCCATCATCAAGGAGTTGCTGTTTGAGTTTCTCCTATGACATATTTGTACCATCTACCAGTGGTGTAACAATACATCGATCCATATCGATACATCGATTAATTAACGATCCAATTACATCAATGCACAATGAAAACATCAATAAACATTGTTATCTTTAAGATATGGTTTTATTTTGAAATATACATAGCACATCTGTTTATCCATGCCACTATTTCCTGCTCGAGGATAATGGCATATCTAGCAAATGCCACGCGACAACAAAGCCGTGCAACCCCTGCTGCCATCCACATTTATACACGGCACTCTGCAGCCGCCAGCCAGTAATGTCCCGCTGCCGCTTCCTGAATGTGGAGCCAACCGCTATAAAACACCAACGAAGAAGAGGCGGAAGTATTGCTAGGCAAAAATAATAATAATAAAAATGACTTGAGGAGTCAAGGAGAAAACGCCACGCAAGGAAAGAGGTAAAAACGATGAAAAAATTATGAACTATATATCAGGAAATAAAATAATGAAAGCACAGCGCTACAGTAGTGATGCTGATTTTAAGACGATAATAATTGGGTTGAAGAAGGTTGTTTTACTAGGGATTTAGCATGCACGTGAGTGCACAGACACACAAACTGAGATCTGATACTTTCAGTATTTGGTCAGTACTCGTAAATGGGTTGATTTATAGTAACGCCCCACAAAAAACAGCGTCTCTTTATGTAAATAAACAGGACTACTGAATAAAAAGTGTCTGGAAGTCCACTTATATTTATTTAATATTAAAGAAGAAAAAAATTATATCAAACCATATTTGTGGCATTACCCTACATTCTTTGATTATTCTGTTTTAAATCCAAATCAAAGCAAATAAACCATGTGGTTATTTTTGTTTTAAACAAATTCATCATATGCCCCTTAAAATAAGTTTTTAACTTTTATACTTAGTTGTATAACAGTGTCGCATCATTAACATGTCAATGTTAAAATAATAATAATATTATTATTAATAATAATAATAATATGCCAATTACACTTTTTTCCCCATCTGGTTACCGTTTGTTACAGTGAAATAAACTGTTTTTAAAGCCATATTATTAAAAGCGTATTGTACCATAGTAAATTAAATAAAACTACTAGATACTTTTTATCACTCACAATTTTAACACTTTGTTAAATGTTACAGAATGGTGTTTATACGGTTTATGTAATGTCTGATGCCTGAAAGACCTTAGAAATAAAATGGTCAAATTATATTTCAGTTGTCTATTCTATTTTAACTAGAGGCAACTGATGCACAAAATACCTTGCGAGATAGTCTTTCGGGATCTACTTAGCTATTGCATATAACTATCTTAATATCATATTAATTAATATTTCTACTGGCATTGAAGTTCCCAAAAGTAACCAGGGGCCACCAAAACCAAAAACAACTGACAATTGAGTTATTAAGTCCAGCCTCGAGAATGCATCGACAAGGATTTAAGGGTTACATTAATTAAAAGTCACACTGTTGCTGGTTTAAATGTGTTATTATACCTTCTCCTTCTGCATGTTTAAATTCAGGATATGCAGCTTGCTAGATGCAGTCTACTTTTAAATGATGAAAGCAGTGTGGCTTTTAAAATCCAGTTTTTTCTTTGTATATTCCAATTTCTCCGGGGTTTTTTTCCACCAGAAAATTACTGTTTGTACAAAATTACATGTGGAAAAACTCTAAAGGCCCAGCAGCCACGGTTTGTGAACTACTGAATTAAGGCATTTTAATATTAAATACGTTGCGCACAATAAATAACCTTCGTGAAAACTGTGAGCAAACTGTAGCTGCACTTTTGTGACTACGAGAGGGTCCAAATGTTTTGACAGCGACGTCAGCAGAGCACGAGCCTGTGCAGAGCTGAAGGCCTCAGCAGGCCACAGGGCAACGGCGGCGAACTGCGTGTGCTGTGCAACCTGAAGAGGAAAACCCGCACGGCTCACCTGTTTTGGGTTTAGACTCTCCGGGTGCCGGGCCGCTGGAACTTGAACGGGTAGTAGGCTTGGTGCTGGGATTTTTCTCCATGTTTGTCTTCGAAGATTGAACGGTGTCGAGGACAAACTCCGGGCAGAGAGCCGCCGAGCTCCCTAGCATCCAACAGATAAACGGAGGAGAAAAGTGGGCTGCAAGGAGTGCGGGTCAGGCAACGAAGGCCCTGATTCATTTCTGTCAGACGCGGAGACCCCATTACGGCGACATCTTGACTACAAAACAAACCGAAGAAAATAAGAGACACGGTATCGGCGTCTCAAGTTATGTAGGCTGATCAAGAGAGAACGAAACCTGGCCAAGCGGGGCCAAGACCCCCGAATTGAAGCGTTTTACCCGTTAAGGAAAACACTTCGCCCTTAACAAGGCGGTAAATGTTTTCTCGAGACCAGAGGGAAAAAAACTACTTTAGCTTTTACAAACACTACCCAATTCGACGATGTTGAACAAATGGCGACGGGTCGCCAGAAAAGAGTCTGACAGACCCGGATGTTGCTTATACTTGCATCTTTTTCTTCTTCTTCAATGGGATTTTCTGGCAGCCGGCAACCTTAAAGTCGCACGACCGCCACCTTCTGGAATTTTGCGCTCAGCGCTCAGTTTTCGTTCGGCTTTTATCAGAGCCGTGTAAAGAGAGAGTTGCGACCATAGACATCAATTACATAGATGCCGCATCGACTGTGGAGGGACACGTCAACAGCGCCGCCCTCTTGGACCGGTGGTGGTGGAAGCGGTGCATGGACATTACGACAGAAAGAGGTATTTCTCAATGTCTAAGTAGAATTATTCGTTGAATTTTTAACCGACTTCCAAATTGTTTAATTTTTAAAAAACGTCACACATGTAGCTATGATACAAGGTGCTTGGATATATTTAAAATGCTGGTTTTACCACTCAACACTTAATCTCCACACCCACATCCTTTGGCCACAATCAATAATGATGATGATATAATAGTAATACTGATAATAATAGTAGTAATAGTATAATAGTAATGATAATAATAATAATAATAATAATAATAATAATAATAATAATAGCAAAAATAATATAAGAAGCCAGTAACTATAATACAATAATAAAAACAATAATATTAATAATAAACAATATTTATTCATTATGATAATAATAATAATAATAATAATGTATTATAAGAATATAACAATAATAATATTAGTACAATTTGAATACCACTAACTATAATATTAAGTATTAACAATAATGAAAATATACAATAATATGGTAGTATAATGATAATTATAAGAATAGCAATAACAATAATACAGTAGTAGTACAATTATACAATAATAATAATTGTCACATGCAATGTATAGCCTTAAACAATGTTGTCAAAAAAAAACCTGAGCACATCTTTACGGTTTCTAGGTTCCTTTTGTTCTATTTCTATCTATCTATCTATCTATCTATTTATCTATCTATCTATCATGTCTGTCCCTGTGAAAATTGCTTGAGAATTGAGAGATTTAGGACAACTTTAATACACCTTTTCGCGTGACGTCATTACTTGACTTAGCAACGTGCGCTGCCATTTTAAAAGTGGTAATCATTTGCCTGACAACTGCTATTTACTGCTGATTTTGCTGTCTGGCTGATTATTGTCGTATAATGCCCAAACCCTGCGTAGTATTTGGCTGTCATAACCACGCCTGGCTGAAGGAAAAGATAGCCGTTTACAGAAAAAGGCCAGAAACCGAAATTATGGATCCAAGCACTGAGGCAAACAAACGTAGATGAAATTACATGGAGCCCAAAATCCAAGTGGTCGTATGTTTGTAGTAGACATTTTGTAAATGGTAGGTTGCGTAATTTGGGGATCTAATTTCTTCCTGATTGTTTTTATGACATTATGAATTAGCCTACATTTAACTTGTAATTTATTCAGTAATGACTGAAATGTTTATGGCTAATATGTCTAACTTGAAGACAAGCAACGTGAAATTAACAGTAAATTTGCAATGCGTTGACTTGTATATGAACTGTAAGTATATTAAATAAACAAATGTGCTTCATATACCCATTTGTTTTAATTTAGGCTGTATTATTATTATTATATTATTAGCGGCGCTAGCCTAGCATAGCCACATTGTGTAACGAGCCAATTATCATGATGACACAGGCCTATATAGACACAAAAACACACATAAGCCTACCTTAAATAAAATATGTGCATTCAAGCTTTTGTAAGTCCTCATCTTCTCCATTGTGTAGACGCCAGGGCTGTTAATGAGGTACTCGTAAATAGCAGGCCATTGGAGATCTGGCCATGTCGTCGGGTTGTTTTTCCATGAACCTTGAGGTGTTTCGTATGGACATGATTCCAAACCAACCAGATGTAACTTACCTTCATATCGGTGCTTGGCCTTTGGCTCTAATCTGCTGAAATATTCGTACAACATTGAGTAAAACCTTCGTGTTGTCTGCGGTAAATAGTGTAAATAGCAGTTGTCAGGCAAATGTAAACCCCTCTTAAAATGGCAAAGGACGTTGCTAAGGCAAATGGCCCAGATGATGTATTTGGCGTATATCCATCGAATGAATTAGGGGTGAGTATTGGCAAAGATGTTGCAATACGATACGTATCGCGATAGTTAGGTCATGATGCAATATTCTACCCAGGTAATATCAAAATTAAACGTAGAAATGAAAAATCAAGTTGCTGTATATGTTCATTAGAAGATATTGATAATTTAGAGGACAAATTGAGTCAAAACTATTTACTTGAAAACATCCTATTTATTAAGTGTTTTTCACATTTTCACTGAAAAAAATAAATTGCAGTGTTACACACTGCCATCATAAATTAAAGTGCATCACATAACCATTGCAACATATTGAAAGCATTGTAACCGCCACTGAAATATTGCACAACTACACAAAAATATTCATTAAATATCTATATATATATATTTAAATCGATTTAAAATTGGCACCCAAAACATTGTGATATATCGTGAAATCTTTTTTTTTTCACCCCCCTAGTATGAATGTGGTTTGTGAGTGTTGGTGGTGATCAGAGGCACCGATGGTTCACTATGGCAACCTCACTTCTATCAGTCTGCCCCATGCAGCTGTGGCCACATTAGTAGCTTACCACCACTGTGTGTAGAGTGAAAGAATGATGCACATCAATGTAAAGCGCTTTGAGTGTCTATGAAAAGCACTAAATAAAATCCAATGCATTATTATTATTATTATCCACCGGTATCCGTCAAGCTGCCCGTAATATTGTAGTGGTTGCTAATGAAATCAACCATAACTCCAAGCTCCGAGTATGCTTTACGACGACTGTGTCCTCTTGAACTAAAGTATCCTCTTTACCTGTCCGTCAATAAGGTGAAAGTTGTGCCGACTAGCAAGCAAATCCTTAATATCTTTATATTTTAACTTGATTTCAAAGTAAAAATCAAGAAAACGGATGAATATCCAGCACTGTGGATGACGCCATTGTGATGAACTAATGATGACCCAGAACCAGTCTCTGTAACTCGCACTGCGAGATAATTTTTATTTTTTTTGTCCATGTCACCTTCAGGACTCCGTACCATTTGTCCTCTTTATTCAGAAAATCCACCTGTCACATTCACACTCCAGGATCAAGTTATATATTACAGATTATTTCCAGAAAAAAATAATGTTAATATTTCAATATCTATTCACACAATAATAGTTACATGCAGTTGTGTGCGAAAGTCAGGGCACCCCTTTAAAAACAGCATATTTTATATATTTAAAAAGTTATATTCATATTTACTGTCTCTCTGGTATATGGGAAAAAAAGACAATATTGTCAGGAAACATTAATGCATAGTTACATTTTATTTTATAAATTGAACAAAATTACAAAAATGAAAAACATAATTTTGGCATGTGCAAAAGTCAGGGCACCCTACAGCATCAGTACCTTCAGTACTTAGTAACACCCCCTCTGGCAGATATCACAGCTTGTAAACACTTCTTATAGCCAACAACAAGTCTCTGGATTCTATTATTTGGGATTTTTCCCCATTCTTCCTTGCAAAAGGCTTCCAGTTCTGCAATATTCCTAGGACGTCTTGCATGCACAGCTCTTTTAAGATCTACCCACAGATTTTCGATAATGTTTAAGTCGGGAGACTGTGAAGGCCATTCCAAACCCTTCAGCTTGCGTTTCTTGAAGTAGTCCATGGTGGATTTGGAGGTATGTTTAGGATCATTATACTGTTGTAAAAGCCATCCTCTTTTCAGCTTTAGCTTTTTTACAGATGCTGTGATATTTGCCTCCAGAATTTGCTGGTATTTAATTGAATCCATTCTTCCCTCCACCCGAGCAATGTTTCCTGTCCCACTGGCTGCAACACAACCCCAAAGCATGATGGATCCACCCCCATATTTAACAGTTGGCAAGGTGTTCTTTTCATGAAATGCTGCTCCTTTTTTTCTCCAAACATACCTTTGCTTATTGTGGCCAAAGAGTTCTATTTTAACTTCATCAGTCCACAGCACTTGTTTCCAAAAGTCATCAGGCTTCTGTAGATGTTCTGTTGCATATTTTTGACGTATTTTATGATGAGGTCGTAGAAAAGGTTTTTTTCTACAGACTCTTCCATGAAGGTCTTGTTTGTGCAAGTATCGGCGCACAGTGGAAGGGTGCACCACCACTCCTGAGTCTGCTAAATCTTCCTGGAGGTCTTTTGAAGTCAAATGTGGGTTTTGGTTTACCTTTCTGACCAGACTACGAGCTGTTCTCTCCGAGAGTTTCCTTGGTCTTCCAGATCTCTTCTTGACCTCCACAGTTCCCCTCACCTGCCATCTCTTAATTATGCCTCGCACTGTGGAAACTGCAAGCTGAAAACACTTTGCTATCTTCTTGTAGCCCTCCCCGGCATTGTGGGCATCAATTACTTTCATTTTTTCTGTCTTACACAGCTTCTTAGAGGAACCCATGGTTGCTGAGTGTTTGTACAAGGTTTGTGGAGTCGCCGTATTTAAGAAACCCTCACATTGGCACCAGCTGGCACTCCCTAATGACAATTGTTGACACATGCTTCAGGACCAATGAGCTGGTAGAGGTCTGAGCTTGTAAAAAGAATCTGACACTTTGAAACTCTCAGGGTGCCCCGACTTTTGCACATGCCAAAATTATGTTTTTCATTTTTGTAATTTTGTTCAATTTATAAAATAAAATGTAACTATGCATTAATGTTTCCTGACAATATTGTCTTTTTTTCACACATACCAGAGAGACAGTAAATATGAATGTAACTTTTTAAATATATAAAATATGCTGTTTTTAAATGGGTGCCCTGACTTTCGCACACAACTGTACATTGGTAGCTGTAAAAAATCTTGAAAACATTAGAAAAATAAGGTGGTTTAGAGCTTACCTATGTCTTAAACATACAGTATAAGGAGTAAACATTAAATATAATAATCAAATTCAAAGTTACATAATTGTTTGATTTGTTTCCCAAATATATTTATGTGTGTGTGACTGGGTTAATAATAAGTAATAACTCTAATGTCTTTGTAGAAAGGCACTTCACAAACTTTGGTCCATTCACTTGCATTAGTTTACAGGGCAGCTTTGCCTTTACTAATATGGCGGCCACACTGATGTGTCGCAACAACGGACCAACTCCCTGAGTTTATGTATTGATGTCTATGGTCAAACCATACTTCGGAAGCCCTAAAGGGCCATGCTTTCATGCAAATTTTTTTCCCGCTGTTTTCCCGTGATCACGACTTAATTTTCTCGAGATAACGAAACTGTTTTCCCATGACAACGGGAAGTATGATAAATCATTGCAAGGAAACATCATTCAGTATAACAATGTCAGAGGAGCAGGAGCATATAGATCACCGCATAAGGACTTCAGTAAAGTTAGAAAGACCCAAATTATGTCTCAAATGACCGAGCTTCTCACCCTACCTGGCTTCTGAATGGAGCCCTGGCTGTGCCATCTGGGGGACCTTGGCATCCTTTGCCTTTTCATATGTGGCTTTTATAATGAATAATGAAACATAATAATGCTGTCCAGTATATCATTCACATATGATCATTACTATATGTGCTGCCCTCTGTCAGTGTTGTGTGAATTTTACTGACTGTGATTTTTGTCCTTGTAGACTTGCCGTAGTTTCATTTTCCAAAGTAGCAGGTCTTGAAGCAAGCTGTTGTTTTTACTCTTCATTCTTCATTTTTTCTTCACTGAACCCTAAAGAGCATACAAATATGTAACATTGTATTTTATTTGTGTGTAGTTCCACCCAAAGACACTTCCAGCCAAAGAACGCAGCCACACAATACAAGACTATTCAGCGGTAGCTATCGACTTCCTCAGCCAAATACAAGTGCTGCTTCTAGAACCAAGGAGCCCAGTTCATCATCTACAACAGATCTGGCCAAGTATTTAATACGTTGGGAGATGATAAGCTCCGGGCTGCTAAGATTCGACGATCATCCTGAAGATTATTGAGCCTGGAAGGTGTCTTTCTGCAGTTCCACAGAACAGGAGCAGGCAATTAGCATTGTATGTCAGAGGTTGGAAGACTGCTATGGCTCACCGGAAGCAATAGAAAATGCACTCCTCAAGAAGGTTGATGATTTTCCAAAAATCTCAAACCGAGACAATCAAAGGTTGAGAGAGCTGGGAGACATTCTGTTAGAGCTTGAAGCTGCCAGGGCAGATGGATTTTTACCTGGTCTCAATTACCTGGACACATCTCGTGGCATCACTCCAATTGTCCAAAAGCTGCCTTACTCCCTGCAGGACAAGTGGGTCTCTCTAGCGTCTCGTTACAAGGAAAACCACCGGATATCTTACCCACCTTTCTCCTTCTTCGCAAAGTTTGTTTGTGATCAAGCCAGAACATTCAGTGACCCAAGCTTTGTCTGGTGGTTTGAGCATGGGAAAAGCAGAGTATTTCTACAAACACAATGTTAAGACGCCCATCTCTGTCAAAAAGACAGACGTCTCGATAGACTCGAACAGCAGCCCCGACAGTCCCTCAGAAAAAAGGATGGCTGACCCAGACAAACAGTGTCCACTTCACAACAAACCACACCCCCTCGGTAAGTTTCGTGGTTTTAGGAGCACATCCTTGGATGAGCGGAAAGCATATCTCACCTAGCTAAAGACTGTGGAAAAAATGTTCAGTGCAGAGAATGCAAGAGTGACCGTCTTCTTACTGCACTACATCCAGGACCGGCTCCGTGGATAACAGAGATCTCTGCAGCCACAAGAGGTCAAGGCGGGGAGCAAGAGGAACGAGCATGCACCGACATATGTGGAACTACAGTCAGGTTAAGATCATGCTCCAAAATCTGCCTCGTCAGAGTTTATCCAGCAAGCAAGAGAGATAGAGCTGTCAAGGTCTAATCGAATGTGACATGCTCCCAGATGACAAGTCGGAATTTCCCACGCCTGAGATCACCAGACACTATTCACACCTCAAGCGGGTCGTAAACAAGATCCCAGGTCTAGATCCCTCTGCAGCCATCCTTATCCTGTTTGGTCGAGACATACTACGGGCACACAAGGTTCGAGAACAATGCAGTGGACCCCACGATGCTCCCTACACCCAGCGTCTCGACTTGGGCTGGGTGATTGTAGGAGTTGTCTGTCTTGGGAGAGCTCACAAACCAGATCGTGCTAATGTCTACTGAACCAACGTGCTGAGTAACGGGCGTACATCTCTGTTTGATCCTTACACCAACAGTCTCCACATCAGAGAGATGTTTGATACTCCAGTGCATCACCATCATTTTCCAAAGGTGGACGACAGGACAGACCTGTTTGAAGAAAAAGACGGTCTTGGTGAAGGAGTCTTCCAGTGCACACCACACGATGACAAGCCTGCCATGTCTGTGGAAGATAAAGCCATTCTGGAAATAATGGACAGAGAGGTCTTCATGGACAACTCAAACAGTTGGGTGGCACCGCTACCCTTCAGAGAGCCAAGGCGCAAAGTTCTTAACAATAGGAAACAAGCAGTCAAGCGTCTTTCGACCTTACGCCGCGTGTTCAGGAAAAAGCCAGACATGAAGGAACATATGGTTGCTTTCATGCGCAAGATCTTTGAAGCAGGTCATGCGGAACTAGCCCCACCACTCAGTGGAGGACGAGTGTTGTTTCCTACCAATATTTTTGGAGTTTATCATCCGCACAAACTAGGCCAGGTACGAGCAGTGTTTGATTCCAGCGTTAAACATGATGGAGTCTCCCTCAACAACATCCTGTTGAGTGGACCTGACCTAAACTATACACTCTTGGGAGTTCTCATTCACTTTCGTAAGGAACCTGTTGGCGGTGGCAGCTGATATAGAACAAATGTTCTACTGCTTCAAAGTCTGTAAGGAACACCGCAATTTCCTACGTTTCCTCTGGTTCGAGGACAATGACCCTGCCAAAAAGATCACAGAGTACCGCATGACCGTACACATATTTGGCAATAGCCCTTCTCCCGCTGTTGCCATTTACGGCTTGAGAAGAGCTGCTCTGCAAGGTCAAGAAGAATATGGCACAGAGGCAAAACAATTTGTTCTAAGAAACTTTTATGTTGATGACAGACTTACCTCATTCTCCAACGACGATGACGCTATCCATGTCTTGAAAAGGACCAAAGAGATGTTAGCCGAGTCAAACATTTGACTGCACAAAGTAGCTTCAAACCATAATGGAGTGATGGCAGCGTTCCCACTCAAGGAACGCACTAAAGAGCTGAAAGACCTGGAGCTAGGGGTGGATCCTTTACCCCTGCAGAGGAGCTTAGGTCTCAATTGGCACCTTCAAACCGACAGCTTTAACTTCTTTGTCTCTTGAGAGGAGAAGCCATTTACCCGCAGGGGTATTCTCTCTACAGTCAACAACATATTTGATCTCTTGGCGTTTGTGGCTCCAGTAACGGTACAAGGCAAGGCTCTAGTCAGAGAGCTGTGCACCGAACAATATGGATGGGATGCTCAAATACCGGATGAAAAGGAGACACAGTGGAGGTCTTGGAAAAACTCACTCAAAGCACTCGAGCAACTTCACATTCCAAGACCATACCTACCTTTCCTTGTTCTCCACACAACACAGGGAACTATATGTCTTTTCTGACGTGTCCACTGCGGCCATCTCTGTGGTGGCTTACCTCAGAGCATGCGACGAAGAGGGACACAGCCATGTTGGATTCTGCATGGGGAAATCCAAGTTAGCACCACATCACTCCCATACTATGCACCGTCTGGAGCTTTGTGCGGCCTTGCTCGCAGTTGAGATAGCCAACTTGGTAGTGGACAAGCTAGATGTTGAAATCCACTCAGTGAAGTTCTACACTGACTCTAGAGTTGTCTTGAGCTATATCCACAACACCAACCGGAGGTTCTATGTGTATGTCGCCAACAGGGTCACACGAATCCGGAAGTCATTACATCCAGAACAGTGGCACTTTGTCAGCGCGGACCACAATCCTGCAGATCATGGTACACGACCAGTACCAGCGGCGCTTTTGGGAGAAACAATTTGGTTATCAGGACCCTCCTTTCTCAAAACAGTCGATGGAACTACGTCTATCCAGCCAGAGCCTATAGAGCTTGTTGAACCAGACTCTGATGTCGATGTGCGCCCACTGATTA
This sequence comes from Gouania willdenowi, assembly GCF_900634775.1. Classification (NCBI taxonomy): domain Eukaryota; kingdom Metazoa; phylum Chordata; class Actinopteri; order Blenniiformes; family Gobiesocidae; genus Gouania; species Gouania willdenowi. The sequence goes on from NC_041052.1 coordinate 27,709,611, forward strand.
CAACTTTTGCTACAAAAGCTTCTGAAGCTCCACTTGGTTCACAAAGATTTGAACGCTTTTCCAGCTGGAAGCTACTCACACATGGAATAGCCAAGTTTATTCAGAAAGTCAGAACCTATTCCAAACCATACAGCAATAGGCTTTTAAAGAGAAAATCAAGAGTCTGTCCAAATGTGACATTGTTTCAAATCCCAGTCCTCCCAGGAAGCTCGATCCCACCCTGGATACTGATGGCGTGCTGAGGATTGGCAGTCGCATGTCATGAGCTGAAATCTCTTGGGAGGAGAAATAGTCGATAATCATCCCTAAGAACAACCACATTGCTACATTGTTGGTGCAGCATTACCATGAACGTGTCGCACATCACTGAAGGGGCCATTAGGTCTGCCGGGCTGTGGATTCTGGGAGGAAAAAGACTGGTATTGAGTATCATATACAAGTGTGTCACCTGCAGGTGGTTAAGAGGAAGCATGGAAAAACAAAAAATGTCCAACTTACCTGCTGATCAGCTCATCCAAGCTCCTCCATTTACACAGGTTGGATTGGATGTATTTGGACCATTAGCTGTCGCACGGCGCATTAGGGGAGGCCTCTCAGAAAGCAAACGCTGGGCCGTTATGTTTACTTGTTTGGTCACAAGAGCGGTTCATATGGAGGTGGTGGATTCTCTGTCTACATCAAGTTTTATAAATGCGCTTCAAAGATTCACTGCCATCAGGGATCCAGCAAAGCTCTTTCGTTCAGACCGAGGAAGGAATTTTGTTGGTGCATGCAAATAACTTTGCATAACAACAAAAGATGCAGAGCTTCAGTCTTATCTCAAAGACCAAGGCTGTACTTGGGACTTCAATCTTCCACACTCTTCCCACATGGGGGGAGTGTGGAAAAGGATGATAGGGATTGCTCGGCGTATTTTAGATGGTATGTTGCTCAATGTGCATTCCCCTCGTCTGTCGCATGAAGTTCTTGTCACACTGATAGCAGAGGTCACTGACATAATAAATGCACAGCCAATAGTTCCTGTGTCATCAGATCCAGACATGCCCAACATACTTACTCCTGTTAAGGTAGACGATGTGTCTGTACCTTCAGGAGACTTTGACCTTAAGGATATCTACCGCTGTCAGTGGAAGCAAGTTCAAGGCCTTGCTGATTTATTTTGGAGGTGATGGCGTCAAGAATACCTGACAACACTCCAGCCAAGGAGGAAATGGCAAGCAGACCAACCTAGCCTACAAATCGGAGACATTGTACTTCTAAAGGACAGCCAGGTCAAACTGAATGAATGGCCTACAGGACTCGTGGCAAATACCTTTCCGGGCCAAGACAACAGTCCGTAAAGTGGAAGTGAGAGTCGTTAAAGGTGGCTCCCCCAGGGTGTATTCAATACCCGCCGCCGACATTGTGCTGCTACTCAAAGGGACATAGTGGCATAGAACATTTTACCAGATGGGGAGTGTGCTGCCCTCTATCAGTGTTGTGTGAATTTTACTGACTGTGCTTTTTGTCCTTGTAGACTTGCCGTAGTTTCATTTTCCAAAGTAGCAGGCCTTGAAGCAAGCTGTTGTTTTTACTCCTCATTCTTTCATTTTTTCTTCACTGAACCCTAAAGAGCATATGTAAGTAATGCTTACACTTTATGTTAATTGTTACCTGAGATGGTCTGCTGCAAACGTTCATAGTTGTGTGGAAAACTTTGAAAAACGGTAGTGATGTTAATGCGTTAGCCAGTCTATGGCATTTTCCAAGTTAAGTTAGCATTGAGCTAATCACTAGATATCTCTAGTTAACCACTAGAGATATCTAGTGATTAGCTCAATGCGAGCTAATCTAGTGATTAGCTCAATGCAAACTTAACATGATAATTTCAGCACACAATGTTTACTTGTGTTGTACATAATAAGTAATGACTCAGTGTTTGTTTATGTGAAAGAAAGAGTCAAAATACATTACAAATATGTAACATTGTATTTTATTTGTGTGTTGTAGTTTCACAGTGCTTCCCACAGTAAACATCTTAAACGTACTTGCTGACTCCTGGATGTTTATTAAGGAACCTGTTTAGCTATGCGCCAAGCTAGAAATCAGCTCTACACCCTAGTAAGGGCAGAATACTATATTTAAATTTAAACATGCTTGAATGGTCTTTAAGAGAACACATTTTAAAAGAAGGAAAGACATCTTTTTCATTTAAATTTTTTATTGAAACAATAAATGTCTGACTAGTGTTATTTCAGACACAATTGAAACATACTTTAACATAAACAGCAGCTGTTCATTGAGTGTTGCCAACAAATGAACTCACCAGTTATACTAACCCATATTTCTACAAACTCAAAATTTGACTTTTTTTCCCAAATAGTTTGAAAAAAGTTGGAATTTTCCTATCAATCCACTGCTAAAAAATAAACCAGGCTGAGGTGTTTAAGTTGTCAGCATTTTGGGAAGTCACTCTTCTTCATCTTCCTCACTCCTTACTTCATCATCATCATCTTTCTTCCTTCCCCATGCTTGAGAACAGTTCATGATAGCTTTGCGCACATGTTCTTTTTCCTCTGTTAACAACAAAATTGGAGGAGGTAAGAAGGTTCTGTCTAAATCACTTGTAACTAAGTGGTCAAAATGTTTCAGCTGTATTATCAAAGTCTTACCTTCATTTTTACAATTAGGGAGCATTCGATGAAGCTGCTGGGTGTTGTATTTGATTAGAAACTTTTGGCATGTTTGAATGGTGCCTGAAATATACAAATTAAATTAGAATACCACAAAAAAAAAATCTAAGTGTATATTTATTATATATTATGAGCAGTTTTTTAAAAGACCATCTTACCTCCGACATGTAAACACTTAAGAAAACATGGAATTGTCTGTCCACGTGTTTTGACACAGGTAAGAAAAGGCAATGCAGACCAGAGAAGTTTGTAAAACCTTTTGGAAAAACGCAGAAAAACGATTCCTGTGTGTGCATTTAGATACTTCACTGTAAAGAAACAAAGAGAAAACATGGGCATGTCAATTTTGTTAAACAATAACAAGCATTTCTAAATACTGTCATGGCTGAATTTTTCTTTATTTAAAGGTCCAGTATTATGCTATTTTTCACCCATCTCCATTTGTTCTAAAAACTCCAACAACAAACTATTTGAGGTTTATTTTCCGAAACATGTCTGTTTTCCGGAGTTGTAGCCCTCTGAAAAGTCAATTTCATGACACTTTCATGAGTCTGTAGACAGACTCCATGCCTCACTCTTGCAAGGGTGATCACCTAAGCATTTTCTTTTTCTATCCACACACTCTTGTTATTGTTGTCAGTCAAAAAAAAATGCACATTACAGTAAAACACATGGCTATTTAAGAGGCTATTGTGATTGTGAGTCGGTCTCAGCACTGCTTCAAGGTGTGTGTTTATCACATCAGCAGCAAAGTTAATCAGCTGTCTCAAACACCAGAGTGTTAAGTTGCTAAGTCAATTTATTCTCCCCCTCACAGGAATAGTGCATTTAAGGTGATAATCATTTGTTTTGTCCTACCCTGCATCGCTTTGGGTCACAAACACGTCAGATCATGTAAAAGGTCATACGAGGTGATATGACAGTCACTAAAATTGTAACTGTTCCCTGGGCACTACACCGTGGCTGCTCACTGCTCCTCAGGGAGAGGTTAAATGGAGTCCATCCGAAGGTACTCAGGTTGAGAACACCGCACAATTTTTTCGGCGGCTGATGGACTCTGTCTTCCGGGACATGTCATTAATTTTTGTCTACTTGGGCTACATTCTCGTCGCAAGCGCCTCCGAGGAGGAGCATCTCACCCACCTACAGGCCCCCTTCATGAGGCTTGGCCAACAAATGCTGATCATCAACCCAGCGAAGTGCGTTTTTGGAGAGTCTGCCATTGAGTTCCTCGGACACCGCGTCACCAGGGATGGGGCGGCTCCCCTTACGTTGAAGGTGAAGGCTGTAGCGGCTTTTCCACGTCCCCATTCCGCACAAGCTCTCAGAGAATTCCTTGGTATGGCAACCTTTTATCATCGTTTCACCTCATATCATGCGGCCTTGTATGAAGCGCTGAAGGATAAATCCCTGAGCCAGGACATTAGCTGGACTGCAGAGAGTGATCTAGTTTTCGTGGAGGTCAAGACTGTGCTGGCACAGGTGATGGTGTTGGCACATCCGTCGCCCTAGGCACAGATTGCCATCACCACAAACTATGTGGTCTGCATCGTACATGAGCAGTGGGTGGCGGACGCCTGACTCGCCCTCTTTAGTCAGCAACTGACACCCAAAGAACGCAAATACAGCGCGTTTGACAGTGAGCTGCTCGCCATTTGGTTAGTGGTTTGACACTTCCGGTTTTTGCTTGAGGGCCGTGTGTTTACAGTGTTTGTGGACCACAAACCACTGACCACTCACCATCTCCAAGGTGTCAAAGCCGTGGTCTGCACATCAGCAGTGACAGCTAGCGTACGTTTCCAAGTTCACCACAGATATCCAGCACGTCCAAATTTGTTGCCGACTGCCTTTCCAGAATCATGGTCGGGACTGTTCAGCTGGGCCTCGACTATGAAAGCTAGGAGTGTGACAATATCTCGATACGGCGATATATCACAATATTTTTTCACACGAGATTATTTTTAAAATTTTTAACGTTTTTTTTTTTTTTTTTTTAACCTTTTCTGCTTTTTCACTGAAATGTGCAACTACATCTTCGCAGAAATTTTGTCACTAGTTGTTGAAGGAACCAATATTTTGTTTACTGGAATATTGCACTACAACGGTGTCACTGGTAAGAAAGACCCTATTTTTTGTTTACAGAAAGCACTATGGAGATACTTATTTGTTTACATTGGTATGTTGACACTTATTTACAGAAATGTTGCACTAAAATAGTGTCACTGTTCATAGGACACTTTTCAATTTATTGTCTTTCAGAGGTATAAAATTAAAAAAAAAATTTTTTCACTTAATCTTTTTTTTTTCTTGTCATGTCATAGATTATCGTAGATTGATTTCTGACCAATAAATCGATAATTGCAGTATCGTCACATCGTGAGATAATCGTTATTGTGAACTTTGTATCGCGTATCATATCGAGGTGGTGCACAGTCTTTCGCACTCATGGATTCCACCCCCAACCTGATGAAAACTTTTGAGAAAGTCTGTCATTGTTTTTCTCGCTAGCAAAGGAGTGATGGCTACCGGTAAAACAAAATACAGAACTTTCCTGCTGCCGGTGCCGCACCTCCACAGTGAATGTACACTGTAGTGTAAGCACTATTTGTTCATGCGGAGGTGTACTCCGCTCTTGTGGTTCGGCGCATTGGCGAACCTGTTCAATTGCTTTGTATCGCTGATCTGCTATCTGCTGCTGCGTTGCATGGACCCTGAAGCGCTGAGACGGACTCAAAATAACAATAGTCGCTTAAATAGCCATGTGTTTTACTGTAATATGCAGTTTTTTGGCTGAAAACAGTAACATTGTGTGGATAGCAGAAATAAAAATTGCTTTGTTGATCACTGATCACCCTGTAAAAGACCGAGACATGAAGTGAGTGAGCGTCTATAGACACACCCACTCATGAATATGCATAAGTAAGCCCCAAAACGGCCCGAATTCAGAACTGCTCAGAAAGTGAGTTATCAGAGGGCTGCCTAAAACTCTAGAAAACAGGCGAGTTTGGGAAAATAAACCTCAAATACTATGCTTTTGAGGTTCTTAGAACAAATGGAGATGGGTGAAAAATTGCATAATTCGTCCCCTTTAATAAAGAAGCTTGAAATAGTTTAAACCGACTACTTGCACATTGCACATTGTATATTGTCGACGTGCTTTACTGCTACTTACCCGTCTTGTACTTTTTGTTTTACTTGGTTGTGTACGGGTATTATTAAAGTTTAATAAATGTTAAGAGTTCTATTGGTGTCTTTAATTTAATTTCTAATATATACATTTATATCATGTGTTTCAATTGTCTTTCATAATCAAAGTGATTTAAAGAAAAAAGTGTATCGGCCTCAAATATCGGCTTCCACAATTGGCTGATTTTATTTTATTTATTTTTTTAAAATCAGCCTTTGAAAATCCCATATCGGTCAACGTCGACTACCAACACATTAGAATTTGAAAGTTGTTTTTCTTCAAGTGTCCCACAAGCAAATCATTCAGGAACCAAAACATTGGTAACATTGCAACAGCTGCACAGCTATTTCTCAGAGAAGATTTTCCCAGCGTGCCTGATATACAACAAATGTTGGATGACCAACAACACGAAGGGTTTTGAAACTGATCAAGGCTTCTCCAACCACTTTAGCCAAGAAACGAGGTTTACAATTGTTGCACCAGAACACTGAATTAAACAGGCCTCTATAAGATGTTATGGTTTGTAATTGTAATAGGGTCTGATGTCATCTTTGTTAAAGACCCTTAAGTTACATTCCAATGCAGGGCTGGGATGGTGGCCCATTTCACACATGCGGTGCCATCAACTTACAACAGATAATATATCCAGAGCTCAGAGCTGCAATGAGGGCCATATTCTCTTTAAAAAAATATAAACATTTGATCAAGGTCAAAAACAAGGTCTAATTGATTAATATTAACAATATTATCTAATCAATACGGAAGAGGTGGTTTTGCTGGCTTTGATGAGAATACCATGTGCGGTATCCTACATGGACTAGTTCCACTTCTTGAAATAGCCCCCTGGAGGTAAACTAAATCACTCGTATCTGCAATAAAAAAATGTAGAAAAAAATATTAATCTCGATTGTGCTTGTGCAGACATTTCACACAACTTGGATGCATTGACAGTTTTTGCACATAACCAATTTGGAATTCCAAACAAATGAATATATAATAACTGACTAATTTTTGCATTTATACTTGTGTAGTATAATCTCAGATAGCTAAACTTCAGAAAATGTCAAGGAAAACCATAGGTGTAAAATATGTGGGGGGGTATAATTTCATTATACGGGAATACATGTTTCTTTACTGTGCACATGACAATAAACACTTTGAATCTGAATTTGGCCTCGCTAAGTTAGCATCATGCAGAAGAGGAGAAAATACAAAAAATCTTACAGGAAGGAATGGGACTACGGCTCTTTTCCAGCCTCGTGGATGTGTGCTCTGGCCTGACCAAAAACGGACTGACGTCCGCCACTTAAACCTCCCCGACAGTTGTTGGGGAGGTTTGATTCATCCATGTATTAGCCAGCTGACCTGGCCTCCAATGACTGTAAATAGATCTTCAAGCTCTCAACATTGTTCAAATTAATGGAAAGATGCTGATTCTGTATCAAGCTAAGATGATTTTATGTCACCTTATCCTATTTGTGCTGGGACTGATTTTGGTAACTGCAGCCCACTTATTCTACGGCATTTGCTCATTGAAATAAAAACTAGTTGTTCGTGGTTTTGTGTATTAGGAATCTCAATCAGCTGCTGTGCGGCCAGGTCGTTGTGGGTCTTTCAGCCCCCTGTGTGAAATGCGGTGAGGAGAAAAAAAAAAAGAGGGGAAAGGGGCGCTCTGTATGTGTATAATTTTCTTTTGTTTTATGAGGCCAACATGGCTTAAAAGTGCATCTTTTTACGTGCAGTTGTTATTTGTGGTTTGGGCTGGTTTTTATTGGAATGAAGTGTCTTGTACCTGTTTCCTTCTGTTGCCGTGGGTTCAAATCCCGCTTTCGTCATATATATTTTTTTATTATAACATATTTAACATGGCAAATTCCACCTTTAAAAATACATATACAAAAAAATTCACTTTTAGGGTATTTCCTGGGTTTGGGATAGGGTTACGGTTAAAAATACATAAACAAAAAAATAAACATCTTAGGATATTTCCTGGTTTAGAGTTAGGTTTAGGGCTAAAATAAAAGGGTTAGCGGGGTAGCTAAAAATAAATATGAGCTCAAATAAAACTGACGGTACTTTAAGTCACGTGGTACGTTTCCGTATGAATAGCCACGGCCTTATTGGAATGGGTGGATGTGACTGACCTGGAAACTGTCAATCTGATCAGGCAACACTGATTAAGAGGTCGTCCAAATCTCAACCCCCCCCCACCGATATTCAAACAAACGTTACGCCCTTGAGGAAAACATAAATTAACAGTGAAATAGTTATATACAATACAATTATGACGAAACAACGCTGCTGCGGCTGTATTAAGTCAATCTAGTCGGCAAAGCTTAGATAAAGGGATTAAAAAAATATACATATTCAATAAATCAAATGATATGATATCTTACACATCTTACCAGAGAACCTAATGTTGCACAGAGCCTCCCCGTAATCCCCGTGAATCCGGCCAACTGCCTCCCTCACCGCCGCTGCTACTGCTCGGTCATCAAGCTGCAGTAGATATTTCCTCTCCGTCACGTTAATTTCACACAGTAAATACCTGTAGTAAACATGTATTCATGAGCAAAGATCACAAACACTGATGTGTACAAAGACACGTGTTTACCTCGACTTCACCCGCACCATAGCTAAATGCTAACCAGAGACTTCCGTCAACACTGCCTCAGCAGTGACACGTGATACTACTTCATAGCACGGTCTAGGTATCATTGGATAATCCCAAATTCATCTGTGAACCAAAATAAAAGAACGTTTTTTTCTTCATCTCCTTTTAAAACAAAAAACAAGAAAACCATTTTACCGTTTTAATTAAACAACCATAAAACAAACTAATATTGGCCCGTTTTTCGATTGTCGTGTGTCCTTTCCTCCTTTTCCTTTTTACAATTGAACATTGAAAAACAGCAGTTTGGAGATTTATTTATTTATTTATTTATTTATTTATTTATTTATTTATTTATTTATTTATTTATTATTTAGTTCAATGTTGCCATGGTAACATACTCAGAGAATAACATACCTCGCATTTAGGAATGGGATACTCAGAGTTTCCCTCATTTAAGCCTGAACATACTCAGAGTTTGAACATAACCTGCTTTATGGAATACCCCTCTGGTATCACACTGCACTTTTTATATTGTATATTGATTTGCCTTATGGAATCATACAGTGTTTGATGTAATTATTTAAATATTATAAATGCAAATTTAAATAAAAACTGATTATTATTATTATTATTATTATTATTATTATTATTATTATTATTATTATTATTATTGTTATTATTATTATTATTGTTGTTGTTGTTGTTGTTGTTGTTGTTAAATACCTGGACAAACTTAGAGGTGACTTAATAGAGGGCATTTTTGCAGTTAGTAAAGACAGTTTGAAGTTTTTATTGTGATAATGTTAAAATTGCCCAAAAATTTGTGGACCACTTGAGATCAAACTGGTCCAGGTTTGGCCCCTGAACTAAACTCTGACAACCCCTGCTGTGGAACCGCTTCCCAAATAAAAGGACCACATGATGAATGAGCTTCTATGCCATCCCCACCACTCACTGGAGAGACCTCCTGTCTGAAGCTGCTGAAGCAGAGGAACATAAAGCTTGATGGTTCCCCAGTAGAATGTGGTGGACATCCCACACATCAGGTTCAGATGCTGCTGGGTTTACTAGACCATAGATGAAGTGTGACCAGTCCAGATGATCTGTTAACTGTCTTGGTGTCTTCATCACTGGCAAAACTGAGATGACATTCAGCATCCCGGTACTCTCAGCAAATTTAGATTTAGATTTAGGTTTAATATTTAGATTGAACATTTTGATTTAGATTTAACTTCTTTATTTAGATTTTTTTTAATCATGTTTACACATTTTTAACAATGATATAAAACAAATCAAATGAAGGAAACATAAGCTAAATGTTAGGAAATTGAGCTAAATGTTCAGAATATGTTAGCTATGAAACAGTGACAAAGTTGATGATTCATGTTTTCTGTAATTCCCACTTTATCCTGCGGGCAGAATTTGATGCTCTAAAAGGCCGGATTTGGCCCCCGGGCATTGAGTTTGACACATGTTCCACACCATTAGACACAAAACTGCTAAGTCCAGCAATATTTTAATTCCCCAGGCCATCGGAATCCTAACTTCACAATAAAGACTTCAAACTGTCTGTACTAACTGCAAAAATGCCCTCTATTAAGGCACCTTTAAGTTTGTCCAGGTATTTAATAATAACAACAACAACAATAATGACAAAAAGTAAATAAATACAAAATAAATGTAATAAATGTTGTAAATGTACCAGATACGATAATACATTTGATTAATGACTGCCAATAGATAATGGTCTTGTGATGCAAGTTGGATTTAGGAGAAACTTGTCTTTTTTGCTTGTAAACCTATAATTAATTAACTCTGACCTTTTACATCGACTACGATGTTCATTGTGCCCATGTTTTCTTCCTGAGGGTTATTCCATAAAGGAGGGCTAACAAACTCTTGAGTCTATCCATAAACTCTGGGTCAACATACCCCGCGATGGGAAACTCTGGGTATCTGATTCCATTACAGCTGGTATGAAGTGGGTTAATCAACCCTGAGTATGTGAACCTTGGGTTACTCATGCGCACGTGTGCGATAAAAAGCCATCATCAATGGATAAGAGATGACTCGAGCTGCCATGACAACCAAACGGAAGAGAGGGATTTATTCACCCCAATGGGTGAAATAAGCCGGTGTTTGAGGAATATGAGCCTGTTCTAAAGGTGCGTTCAGTCTTCAGTGACTTTAGTGGCTTAAATCACCCGTAATTTGTCACACTTTTTGGTCACTTCATCACTTTACTGCTTCAGTGACGTGACGAGCAGGGAATAATATGAATAAAATGTGTTTGAGGAGACGTGGCAGAAGCAAAGGATGGCTGCATAGAGAGCCCTCCCGTTACACTGGCTATAAAGACAGTGACTGCCGCTTGATATCGAATCAATTATATTGATTTTTAATGTAATATTGTCGCCAGAGTCATCTCGACGTACTAAAAAATGTCATAAACAAAACACTGAAGTGGGACGCAAACCCGCAACCCATCACTTCCAAGAGCAGCGTCAGAATTCACCACACCATCATAACTTAAAAGATGCACAATCTACAGATTTAACTGTATAACAATATAAAACAATAATCCAGCCTTAAAAGTGGATTCATTTAAATTTTCATCTCCTCCTTTATATTATCCACAGGTTTGTATTCAGGGAACTTTACTACAGACGTCAGTAGATGTTTTAATGCAGATCAACCTCTCAGTGACTTTCACGTAACGCTCTGTATCCACAATGTTATAAAGAAAACTACCGTTTGCACAAAAAAAAAAAGAAACGTAAAGCAACACAACATTAGAAATGATGTGAACACGTCTGTGGTGTGTGATGTTACTAATGTGTTACAGAGAAGAGTGTTAAGGTTCATTAAAGTGTTCAGAAACAGTGTTCAGGTGGGCAGAGCCAGGTAGAAACCCAGAGTTTCTTTGATAAAACCTGACAGCGACCAGGTTTAGTTCACGGACAATGTTGCCATGGTAACATACACAGAGAAGAACATACCTCCCGTTTAGGAATGGGATACTCAGGGTTTCCCTCATTTCAGCCCAAACATACTCAGAGCTGGAACATAACCTGCTTTATGGAATACCCCTCCGGTAACACACTGCCTTATGGAATCATATAGTGTTTGATCTTGTAACTATTTAAATATTATAAATGCAAATTTAAATAAAAGCTGATTTAATAATAATAATAATAATAATAATAATAATAATAATAATAATAATAAATAAATAAACCAAGGCTGCTCTGAGCTCATTCAAAAGCTCCAAAATTACATTGCTGGGTAAACCATATGGTTCATAAAAAGACAATCCCCAACTCGTGTTTACTGTATTATTTTTACACGTGAACATTCATGAAATCATGCCTGCAGAGGAAACACATCCCCACAGTGCCACCTGCTGGTCATTTTTTGTAACTCCGTTCGTGCGTGCTGGTCGCGAGCATCAGCTTAATTTCATGTCAAAATAAAAAATGACCCAAAAATGGATCTTTATGTAGCTTTTGTAAACCATTTTAATGATCTATCACCCTCTGTGATAGATCATGTGCCTGCTTTATATTATCTCTCCGTCTATGCTTTTATTCTGACACAATCACTTCCGCATGTCGGCTGAAAAAAAGCCAGACCACGTGACTTCGTGTCACGTGATTTCGTTTGTCGTTTCAGAGTTCAGAATGGAAAAAGGAAACAGCTGATTTTCTATTTTCAATTGTAAAAGGGAAAAGGAGAAAATGACACGGGCCAATCAAAAAACGGGCCAATTTGGATTTGTTTTATGGTTTTTTGATTAAAACGGTTTTCTTGTTTTTTGTTTGAAAAGCAGAGGAAGAGAAACGGTTATTTCATTTTGGTTTACAGATGAATTTGGGATTATCCAATGATACCCAGACCGACCAGACCGGGTTACACTTAGTCAGTAACTATGACAACTTCCAACGTCGTCAGCCAATCGCAACTTCGCTTTTCTGTCCACAGACACGCTCAACGCCATCTTGAAATTACACAGTTTTCTAACTCGTCTTGAAGCAGGTTTTTGTTTGTGCGTGTATTGTGTGCGGCATGGACGGCTACAGAAGCAAACCCAAGCAAACTGTAGTGAGCACGGGGCAGTCAGACGCTAACAACAGCTTGGAGACAGTTCACAAGAATCCGAAGAGCGCCGGAGGTATGCTAAAGAAGCTAAAGTCGAGGCTTTGCCAGACGGAAAAGTGGCCCGAGGTTACCGAAGATGAGCTTCGGGCTATGGGTCGAGACATTTTACCGGACCATGTCCTTGGTCTGCGGGCTGTCACAGAAGGTACGTGAGGGCCATGGTATTCTGCCTTATACAGAGGGCTATAACAGAATAATTATTAAAAATAATGCACAACCCATTCTTGCGTTACTTTTAAATTTGTATTTCATAGCTCAATTTGACACATTTTCTAATGGTAAGCATTTTACCATTTATATATTGCGATTCTAACTGATATGCCTATTTTTCAAATATAATAAATCAGGAGATCTTATGGCTACATTCAAAAGTAATTAGAGGAATCGTTCAAATTTTACACTATATTAGTCTAATTCAGTGATTCTCAAACAGGGGTGTGGATACCACTTATAGAGTGAGCATCTTGAATAAAATGATAATGTGATTTATTTATTTTTCCCAAAGTCTGGCTAATTTTTTCAGTAATACTACACATAGGTTTGGCTGTGGCATGTTTTTGTTTGCATAATAACCTCATCAATGTAGATTATTGAAAACATGTAAGCCACACTACGAGATCTCCTGTATTAAAATTACAACGTTTTTGATTTTGTCAGGATGGCCGAGTGGTCTAAGGCGTTTCGCTCATGGATTCTTCTTTCCGCTGTCGTGGGTTCGAATCCCACTTTTGACATGTATGTTTTTTTTCTTCATTTTAACATGTTTAACATGGCAAATTCCACCTTTAAAAATACATATCCGACAAAAATAAACATTTAGGGTATTTCCTGGGTTAGGATTAGGGCTAAAATAAAAGGGTTAGCGGGGTAGCTAAAAAATAAATATGAGCTAAAAATACAACTGACTTTTAAATCATGTGGTGCACCTATCACGTGACCTAAACTGGTCAATAAGGGGCGCTGCGTATGCATAGATTGGTGGTCTAGTATGGATACAAATATTTGTCAGATTTTTTTTTGCCACCTTCAATTAAAGTAGGGTTTCTATCTACCATTAGAAAAGCATTGTCTGGGGAAAAAAAGTGACAAATAGAGATAAAAGAAAAGCATTGTCTGGCTCCTTGTTTTGGTCTTCAATGTAATCCGCATTAGAGTAAATTGGTAAATTGTGCTATGATTGTCTTTTTTAGGCCAAAATTTTCCCAGTTGTACATGCTTGGAAACGGGTTACATTTTACATTTTAAGCCACTTCACCTCAAGGATCATCAGTGTCGTTTCCACTGGTTGGACTGTCACCAGTGACCACTGCTGGTGTTTAAAATGCAAACGTAAATAATGTCTAACTAAGGGAATGTGGGAAATAGTTCCTAAATACCTAGTGCTGTGATTTATTGTAACACAAATTTAAGTGGCCACTTATGTCAACCTGAGAAAAATATTTTTGTAATCATCTTAAAGGAAATAAAAACTCATCAATTTTAGGTCATTCCTTTCAATGAGTAGCCCCCTCATCCACAGTTCTCTTGAAGTTATAATCACCTCCCTCGTCACCAACCTGAACTCTCCCATGTTTTAGGGCTGGACGGTATATCGGTTCATACCGAATACCGGTATATATTTTTGTTATGATATGAGTTCTTAATATACTGCCATACCGGTGTAATTGATTACACAACTTTTGGAATGCTGCGCCGCGTTTCAGACCGGACCCTTTTTAACGTTGCACTTCTAAATAAGAAGGTAAACAGTAGTGCTCTGGTGTTAGTTGCGGTGTAAATGGACAAGAAAGACACGATTGAAAGCTCCGAAGCTGCATGTGAACGTGTGTCTGTGAACAACACTCACAGACAAGGAGGCACGGTTAGTTTAGCATGTCAGCAGTTCGGCAGTAATACACAAAAAAAGAGAACAAAGGATCGCAATTTGTAATTTCTATAATGAGCTGCATACAAAACGCTACCGTATTCACCATAAGAAACAATGAGTATGCAGCATTTAAAGCTAGAAATAAAGCTAATGCTAAGCTAGCGCGTCAAAAAGCCATTGGGCTGCTGTTGCAAACTTGTATTACTACTAGTGTGGAATTATTCTACATTTACTCATGACAATAAAATAGACCATCCTAAATCAATCTACTGCAGTAATTCCTCTTTCTTTTCTTTATCCTCTATTTATCTCTTATCCTTATATTTATCACTATTATTATTATTGCTGCTGGCTCGTGTTTTTGTTCCGTGCACTGACTACCAAGTGAAATTCCATGTGCTGTTTTTTTTTTTTTTAAACTGTACTCGGCAAAATAAACCATTCTGATTCTCAACCAGCAGAAAATGCTGTGAACACCTGATTATGCATGAAAAAAAAGAATTCCGTGAAACCGTTAGAATTTAGAAAAATACTGTGACATAAATTTTTGGTCATACCGCCCAGCCCTTATCCCCTATTTTGTCAATGGAAACCCAGGCTACCCAATGTGCAGCTCATGCTTAACGTATGTCTGTATTTTGGTTTCTCCCAGAGCCAACAACAATGGTGCTACTTCCCTTCTCTCTGCCAACACTTTGCTGGAAGTGGAGTCGGTGCTATAGTGTTTCTTATAATTACTCCAAGGGGTATGAACCTGAAAACAGATGCTGAAATTTCAGTTGCTGTTCTTTTAGGAGTGTTCATGAGCACCTGACACCAGTTTTCGTGTTGATGCTAAATGCATATCATAAATAGTGCATTGACAAAATATTTTACATAATTATGTCCATGATAGCATTACATTTGACTTCCTTAATGTTAATTTTTGTGCATTTCTGGTATGTTTTTTGGAAAATGACCATATGAGAAGGTACGCTCCGGGAAGATCTTTCAAGGATTCATACACCTTCACTGCAGTGCTGATAGCTCACTCTGACGACCCCTACAGAATTATGATACCTATAATCATAATGATTATCATTACACAAACTACTCTCAAATAAGCCTCCATACCATGTAGCAGTTAATTGTAGGAAGACTTCTACGAATGTAGCTTCCTTATTTACACAGAGCCAGTGGCTCTGCGTAATGATGGTTCTGAGGCATCATGACGTCGGGCACAGAATTCCTCACTCCACCTATCCACACGGTTGTCACAGACAGATGTAGTGTCAACTTCTGTAACCCAATAAAATGTGTTTACTTGCAAGCTTCGGATGCCACAGAAGTTAACTGAGGCCGGAGTCTGTAATAGCTGTAGTATAAGCTATAAAGCTTTCATAGACACTATAATTATACTCTTAATTTTTCAGTCTGCCCTCTCCTACACCCTGAGTATAGACAGCGGGCTGTCGGGCCGTCTACATCCTCATAATATTGAGTGTTTCATATCTATAAGGCTGAATGAATCCTTCAAGTGGAATGTCTATCTGCAACACATGCTCCGTTTCACTTGCATGTGAATGGAAACCATTTTAAGAATCAGAATAGATTTTTTTATTGCCAAGCACAGTTTAAAACAATGTAAGAAATGTGACTTGGTGGATTGTGCTCAAAAACCAAAACGAAGACGTGAACTTCTCCAGAATCAAACTTTGATGACTGTGCTTCAGACATGAAAGGTCAACTGGTGTCACCTTGGGACCCACATTTTACCACGGTCATTAAATCGTGACCCAGTTTTTTTTTTTTTTAGAATTCAACCAACCAAATTAATTCTTTCTAAAAATGCTGTTGAAAACACATGTATATAATCTTTTTTAAAACATAAATCTATATATTTTCCTGTGTACCATACATTTCACAGCATGCCTGTCAAAAGAAAAGTTTATTTCAAAAATAAAAGACAAGTCCAACATGAGAGATATTAAGTATTGACCAGTTGTCCGCGACCCATCCAGTACAGGTCCGCGACCCACTTTTGGGTCCCGACCCACCAGTTGAGAATTCATGCTTTAAAGTTTTTTGATAGTATTTTGTAGCTGTTTATTTTGATGGCCTATCATGAGTGTTGGATAGTAAGGGCCCTGTTAGCTGAAGTTACCTGCTTAGTTGAGATACCCTTGCTTTAATAATTACTTTAAATACTCTGTTTATTTATATTGCAGACTATCTTTGCAGACCTGAAGACAATGTCTTCAGTGTTGACTTCACTCGCTTCAAAATCAGAGATCTCGAGACGGGCACAGTGCTGTTTGAGATAGCCAAACCTAACAGCGGTAAGTTTTACTGGGATGTTTGTGACCACACTGAGCTTTGTATTTCTGTTTGAAATGTGACCAACCTCATTAGGATGCACATTGTAAGCCATTTCCATGCATCTATATTATTTTATTGTGTTCACTGCATTAACTGAAATATTTTTTTTAAAATTTCTTTTCATTTCTTTCTTTTTTATTACTAGTACAGGGCCCGTCAGAAGTATGAATTCATATAGTAGGAGCTTAAGTAGAGCTGTCAATTATGGCCAAATGAGTATGTGTATGAAAGTTGGATTCACAAAGAGTTGTACATACTCTGTACTCTGTAGTGTTATAAAGGGGTATATTTTTGGGTGCAAAGTAAAATAGCGTGAGCGATTTTCCTGGTTTAATTCTACGGGACATGGGCATGATAAATGTTTGTTGTTCTTTTTTTTTTTTTTTTTTTTTTTTTTTACTCATTTTTTGTATTTTGTTTGTTTGGTGTATTTTTCTGTAACGTATGTTTTTTGGAGTCAATATGTGTATTTTTGTATCTTTCTGTTGTATTTTTGTATAATTATTGTTTTTTGTTGTGTGTGTGTGTGCGTGCGTGCACTCCTTCACAGGTTGTTGAAATGCTTGAGAGACCAAAAAACAATGAACCCAGAAGTACCACAACGCGATCGAACTTTGAAGCAGTTATCTCAAAACAAAATGAAAATAAACATTTTGCAATACACTTAAAGAACTTTTAGCAGTACACACAAAATACCCCCAGCCTGTGAGGCAGATAGCAAAATAATAGGTGACATGTAGGAGGTAGCAGTGCACCTTTGGATGAGAGATCATCCATGTTCAGCAAAGCTCAGAGGGAGAGGAGGAAAGGCGTTTACGAGACAGAAAATGGCGCTATATACAGAGTTGACGTTCCCAGCAGCGCACACTCGACCAGAGCATGTGTGGAACTCATGGATAGTGTGGCGGCGGTGAGATAAAACCATGCAGTGACACTCTGTATGTCCGGGAGGAAGAGGAAGTTGCGTGTGTGCAGAATGATGGGAGAGAATGTTGGAGGAACGCCAAAATACAGTAAGAAATTCATTCAACTCTGAACCAGATAGCAAAATAATAAGAATTTTGCCATCAAAAGCCCGGTCTCAGTGTTTTTTTTTTTTTATGTTTTATATAAGGAAACAATGTTCAGATGTTAGAGTTGTCACTAAAGCAAAAGAAATAACTTTAAAGTCACTGACAGGGTTTTTTTACAATAGCTTTTTTCTTAGCTTTTTGCTCTGAAATGAAGATTTGTGTAAAACTTGCTCTATTCAACGGCTTATTACAAATGAACGAAATGAGCCAGAAATAAATGGGTTTTTTTTCCTGACAGTAGAGGCATCAGTCTTTCAGAATATGGTGTCAGATTTCAGATAGTCATAGTAGAAAATATTCTGTGGGTGTTTAAAATCAGTCAAAATGCTCAAAAACGGCTGGCACTGGGGGGTAGAAAATCTGAAAATGGCTGGCACTGAATGAGTTAAAATAAACGTTTAGCAACACCAAATAAGTCAAAAATTATTGATGCATACACTCGGCGTGTGTGCAAGCTTGTAAAATAGTTTCAGGTCGAACAGTCGACACGTCAGGGAGAAATTCCCTCCAAACACACACAGAACTTCCTTGATTTATTAGAGAGATTTGGAGATTGACAAAAGTACAATATCCCCCCTGATGGTCAAAACTAAAGTTGGGAGGCAGCCCTTAGGACTAGTCTCAAATGCAAATGCAGGCTGTTCAAGTCTGTTAAAAACAATAATTGACTTTTTAAAGCCCCTTTGTTCAATATCAATCTTTTGATCTGCCACAATAATGTAATTTAAATGAAAATACCTCAAGTTGAGGGCACTTCTCAGCAATTTTTAGGTGAGTTTAAAAAATATCTTGACAGCACTAGTTACAGTAAATAAATATACTTGTACATTTTTTGCTATTTGTTTTTTTAATATAGAAAACAGGCCTGTATATGCTGCTGGTTTTTTTTTTTTTTGGTGCCCTTGGCAAGATTTTTTTTTTTTGGCCTCCCCCCTTATATGGCGTTTTTTACATTTACATTATTGTTATTATTATCAGAATCATTTATAACACTTGCATAGTGGTGTTCACCATACCCATAAATACACTTTACATAAGGCGAAAACATTAGCAAAATACTTTTTTGACATTTTATTTAATTTTGATTAAAGGGTTTCTCATAACACATATAAAAGAACACAAACAAGTAAATAAAAGCCAATTTAAATTTACATCTTAGTAACAGGTTCAAAATACAAATTATTAATTAGGTGTCTTATACTAATAACAAGTTCAAACAGGTGCCATTAATACAGGTAATGAGTGGAGGAGTGGAAGTTACAGGTCTGTGAGAGTCTTGCTTGTTTGTAGGTGGCCAAATACTTATTTTACCAAGGGATTTACCAATGAAATCATTAAAAATCCTACATTGTGATTTTCTGGATTTTTCTTCTCATTTTGTCTCTCATAGTTGAGGTATACCTATGAAGAAAATTACAGGCCTCTCTCATCTTTTTAAGTGGGAGAACTTGCACAATTGGTGGCTGACTAAATACTTTTTTGCCCCACTTTAAAAGTAAATGAAAGTTATTTATGAAGTATATTGACACAGAATACTAATGATACAAAAGTTTACATATTGAATGCAGTTTTATTAAAAGTAAAAATATCTTGTCTGAATTAGAAATTTTAGCTTTATTCTTGATAATTTATCCATCCATAATATGTTTACCTGTCTATAGATCACGTCAAGTCATTTAATATATACTGCATATACAGTATATATTGATTGAAATAAATTAGGCCCCAGCTTTCTCTGTTAAGGTAATCCTAGTTGTATATCTAATAATATTATCTTCATCATCGTCAATATATATGGGTATAATTAGAAATCAGAGAATGACAATCTACTTGACCTAATAGAAGACATCATCTTTTATAGCTCTCCAAATATCCCAATTCTCTTCTCTTTATTGGTGGGGACTTTAACACAACTTTTGACAATACTCTTGATAGATGGCCTCCATCACAGCTCTTTCCTTATAACACAAAATGAAAATTGTTTATGGAGAAAATTAATGTTATTGATGTATGGAGAGAAAAAATCCCTGATGATAAATCTTTCACTTGGAGTTACCGTTTGTGTACAAGACAGTCACACATTGATTTTTATTTAGTATCCAACTCCATTGATGAAAATAATGTTACAGCTAATATCCTTTCCACTTCCTTATAATCTTCATATTGAAAATTGAACTATTCCCCGTTTGCACATAAATCAGTTACAACTGAGAAAAAAATAAAGAAATAATTAGCACATTTTTGAAGAAAGCTAACATAGAGAAATCCTATAGTACCAATTGGGAGCTCTTTTAGTTTGAAACGTGCACGTTCCTGAGAAGGTATGGAAGTTTTATTGCCAAATCTAATTGAAGAATTGAAGAAGATGAGATCATTTCTAAAATTGCCTTATTTTATCAAAGATCCCCTGATAATATTTCACAGGAAGATAGATTGAATCTACTAGACCTCCAAAGTAAACTTGATGGTATTTATCAATGTAAAGCAGAAGGAGCCTTTGTGAGATCTAGGAAGAAACGGCTCAAGGAAGATCAGTAGAACTACTTTTTCAGGCTTGAAAAACATTGCCTAAAATTTAACTCCATCCACCAGTTAAACATTAATGGTGTGATCTCTGATGATACAAAGCTAATTTCTGCCATACCTTCTAAGATAATTTATATAATTTGAATTACAATGACACTGCTGCAAATTCATATTTAAGTTTGATGAAGGACGTGAAAATAATAGATTTAGGTGAAAATAATTATTGTGATGCCCCTTTTACTCTGAAGGAGACTCTTGATTCTATTGACTCACTTAGAAATAATAAATCTCCTGGGACAGACAGCCTAACTGCTGAATTTTACAAGTGTTTTTCCAGTCATTTAGCGCCATTTCTATTACAGGTATTCAGAGACAGTATTGAAAATAATGATGACACGGCTCCAAACAAATGTACATTCATCCGGTATTCAACAAGTCCTTTGAAGACTGCATTACAATCAAAGACCACCTTAAAGGTTCCCTTTTTTGAGTGATACACCCCATGATGCTGTATGTACCATAGCTCCCCATCAGTCTCTTCAGCTGATCTAGTGGTACAGTTTCAACATAACCTTCTGTGAGGACCCTGAATGCATTGTTCTGCAATGCAATGGTTATTTGGCATGCTGGGATTTTCTTGCTTGAAAGGCAAGTCTATACAGTATTGTCCGTTTGTCATTTTTGCCGAGTAACTCACGATATCCAAGAATTTTACCTCCTCTCGAGACATTTCGTCTGTTTCCTTGCTGGTTTCACTGAAGTCATGGTTGTACTGTTTGATTAACAACTACTCTCGGTTCACAATGGATATTCAATTGACAGCAGCAGCACCATTTGCATCACTAATGATGTCTCCTCTCAGTGGACCGGAGATGACCCCCACCAGTAGGATCATTGCTGCATATGGTCCGTTTCCTTCGCTGTTGACCAGCTCCCAAGCTTCTGATACCTTTGACTTATTTGTCCCAATAAGAAGAATGCCAGAGTCTATTTCGTGAATTTTAATATCCTTCAAATAAGGCCATTTCATGAGGTCTTCTTGTCTGGGAATGCTGAGCTGGGAAACAGGCATAGTTCTGTGTGTGAACACATCAGGTAATAGAGTAAAATTGTCTTTATCCAAACTTGATATTTCCAAACCTGAGATATGATGACTGGTAATCTGTTTCACTTGGTTCATGGTCTGCAAAAGAATATTGGTTCTTTGTCCTGTTATATTTAGTCTTCTCATTAAGCTTTCTGTGCAAAAGGTAGATGTACCTCCCATTATTCATTCTTCTTCATCTGTGGACACTGCACCAATGTGTGACCACTCTTATTGCAGCACAAACAATTTTGATATATGGGGTTTGATACATTTGTTTCCTTTCCATTTGTTGTCACATTTTCTTGTTCTTGTGGTTCTATAGGTGTTCCAGTTGTTGCAAAACTGCTTCCTCTTGGTCCTGATTTTCTTCTTGGTTTAAATGAGTTAGAGCTTTTCACAGTTGCAGCTGGCTTAGGATCCTGGATGTTTCCGAAAAATGGATCTGACAGTACCTTCATTTCTCTCTCTATGAAGTCCACCAGGTCAGAAAACGTAGCTCGATGTCCAGATATTGTCTTGTAGTTGACATGCTCTATTCCTCCTTTTGTCTCTCAGCTTATAAGGCAGTTTCAGAAGTATGGTCTTCATATTGGAAACAACATTTATTTGTTCTATGTAGGTGAGATGTGTCATTGTGTTACAACAACTTCTGAGGAACAATGTGAAGGCTTGTAATGTTTTTGAATTCTCCGATTTGATTACTGACCAGGCTGATGCTTTGTCCATATGTGCAGTGGCAATTATATATTAGTTCCCAAAATGTTCTTTGAGAAGATGTTTTGCTCTTTGATAGCCTTGGGCTGGAGGCATATGTTGGCAGCTGTGGACTAAGTCTTTTGCATTCCCTCCTGTGTATTGCCCTAGGAAATGCAAGCAGTCACTGTGGTCTTGAGTCTTTTGTACCGCTCCTCTCTCAAATGCCCTGATAAAAGTTTCATACAGCAAAGGATCTCCGTCATAAACAGGAATGTCTCTTGATGGCAGGATAGAAGAGAGATTTTGCTGAACCAGAAGAACAGTAATGTAATTTTGTCTCTGAATTATGTCACAGATATCACTTTGGTTGTAAGGATTAAATTCAGGTGGCGTACTGTGAACATACTTTTGTACACCTTCGTGTGCATATAAGTCTGGACTTTATGCCTGTGAAGAGAGTTTTGGGTTACATGGGTCACATCATGAGCTTTAATTGATGGTCCATAAGTTGTTTGTTGGTTTAACAACCTGTTGCTGGGAGAAAAATTCAGTTTCTTTCCACATATCCTGTCCTTGTTGCACTTGATCAGGATACTGTTAACTTGCAGGTGCATTCAACTTAGCTGATCCTTCCTTATGAGCAGTTTGTCTCAAATATGAGTTGCTGCCAGCTCAGTCTCTAGTTCCAGTTGTTCCTTCTTTCTTTTCAATTACTCCTCTTGGGCTTCAAGCTCATGCTTTTTCCTCAAGGCAGCAGCTCATTCCATGAGTGCAACCTTTTCTGCCTCAGCTTTAATGCAGGCAGATGAAGTTGAAGATACACGTGATAAAGTTGAAGATACACGTGATGATAATCTAGATTTGAGGCTTAATTTTGGTTTTGAGGCGTTTGACACACTGTCATCAGGTCCAACAATATCTGAGTTTACTTCATCTTCTTGTGTGGCGATTTGACCTTCAGCAGTGGTGTGTGGTTTCAGTCCAACTTCAGATAACCACATTTTTACATCTTGTATGAAGCCATCATTTATTATAATTTTTTGTTTACTTCTTTACTTCTGACATGTTTCAACGAATAAAATCATGCCTTTTGCAGTGGGCCAGATAACTCATGTTTCCTTCATGGAATCCTTTTCAATGTCGCCATCTTGTGGCTGAACGTCGGAATTGACAGCAGACATTTGTGCATGAACACATCATGATGATGCAATGTTTTAAACAGCTGATGTGCTAGTCACCAATACACTGTTTCAAGCAGCTGATGTGTTGCACGATTGTAGCTTTCATTTAGCTGACTCCACCATAGCTGCTGTCCAATACAGGGCTTCCTGTAGCTTGTCCAATAAAGCTTAATGATTGCATGTACCCAGTCTTTTGTGCTCCGGTGGTTTCCAATTCTCCCGCAGGAATCAGTGTAGGGCAGGTGTCATTTCCAGTTGATTTTGCTTGGACGCCAGGTATGTGAAACAAAACAATCTTCTGTCAACATCTCATTCATCTTATTCGGTTTGAATTGTTGCAAATTTCAGTCATAGAGCAAATTTCACACTTAATTGTATAGGAAAATTTCCAATTTTTGTTCCTTTGTCCAATGATTGCCATTAACACACAGGTAGGAGTGAAGTCTTACGCAGATGCAATCAATGATATTCCAGCCATTTGTAGTTGAGTTGATGGTTTATTTGAGGGATTTGATGGATAAAATTAGAACAAAACATACCATTTCCTGCTGTTTGTCTGAGTGCTGGTTTGACCATGAATGCCGGTCTGGTGAGAACTGTATGTGCTCCCCCTACCTGTACCTCCCCTTCCTGTCACCTATGCCACAATACACACCCCAGTGCCTTCAGTGTCCCTAGTGGAAAATAATATATAAGACTTATCCACAACTAAATAACATGTGTGGTGGCAAAATTGATTAATTATGTATACTCATATATTTGCTTTTTGATCTCATTCAACTTAATACCCCAATTTGTAACTTTCCACGCCTGTCTGATGTCTTTTCCTCTTCCTGCAAAGTCAGTGGGCCCATACTCCCATAATACAGCTTCTCTAAACGAATGTCAGTTGGCCTCAGTTTAATCTCGAAGGCCAGAGCACGTCCAAACCCACCCCAGACATCACATACACACACACATCATATACACATACACACACACTCACTCACACACCCCCCCCCACACACACACACACACACACACACATCTAACTTTCACCCTGACATCGGAGGTATCACCTCCGGCAGACTGACCTTTCCCCCCTGGTCTCTTCTTTGCTGTCTGTGGAAGGGGGAGGTGGGACAGTGGGGTATAAAAGTGTGTGAAAGGAACATTTGGGCCCTTCTTCGCGTCTCTCCTTTGGCCAGAGGAGACCACTTCTTTGTCTATCCCGCTTTGTACCTTTTTATTTAGTTTAGATTAAATAATTTTTTATTACTTCATCATCTCTCCTGTCTGGTCTTCATCATTTATCACCACAGAGTGTGTTTTCAAGTCAAAGACGAGGTAACCGTAAATTTCACCGTAACACATGCCAAAAATAAACACAAAATGGCTCCTACAAAAGTGAAGAATGCAATGAACGCATACAGCAAACTGTCTCTCACTGCTGATCTATGGGCACGTGTAGCTAATGAAGTCTACCTTAGAGTGACCTGTCACTACATTCACTATGGGACAAATAAAGAGGCTGAAATTAAATATGTGGTGTTTTTTTTTTTTATCCGATTCATCGAATAATTTATTAACCGATTAGTCAATTATGAAACTAATAATTTGTTGCAGCTCTAGTTGAGATGGAGCTGGAAGACAAATCAACAGAACTCAGACACATGCCTTGATGTCCTGTCAGCCATTTTCTCTTTCCCTTACCTTCTCAACTACCTATTTTACCTCACCCCAGAATTTCTGTTTTCACAACATTTCAAATGAAAATTGTGTTCACATTGTTATGTCTAAGGTGGGCCCATAATAGAAATATAAGGTTTCAATAGCCAGGACAGAAATTAAGCTGCTAATGTGGGTTGGTTACATTTTCTTAGAGGGCCTAATTTTAGATCAAAGATCCACATAGCATTACTCAGTGAAGGATCTGATAAAAGCATTTTGGTGTTTGGTTTGTTCACAGGTTCCAGTCAATTTTGATTTCTAGTTTTTGTCCACTGATATTAAATGAGAATTGTGTTACAATAAATATAATTTAGGACAATGTTGATATTTTTGTTCTCTTTCCACATTAATGAACACATTTGAAGAATGTTCTTGAACAACCGATTATTATTATTATTATTATTTCATTTTTCTTTATTGTACATTAATAACATTGACATCAATGCCTTTAATTGTAAAATAATATATTTTAACTTTGATCTGTATTTCCATTGTAAGTTTGGTCTTAAATTTTTTTTAAGGTGGTTTTAAAAAAAAGTCTTAAATATAACTTCTTCCTACCTGTAGTCACCCTGAATAGGAGACGAGGAAGCAGATTCATCCTCACGGTTTCAACTCTGGTCTAGCAGAGATGGGGGGAGGACTTCCCAGTGTCAGATCACTCCCCACTTGTTTAGTTTATTATAGTTTGCATCAAAAAGATTTGTAGTTTGAGGAGTTATAATAATTCCTAGGTACCTAAATCCTTGTTTAGACCAGTGAAATGATACTGTATTGTTAAATTGATTTGGTCATATCCCTGATATCATCATTGCCTCCAATTTATTTTGATTAATTTTATATCCTGAAATATCTCCATAATCTTTTAGACACTGCATGAGTCGAGGTATTGAAGTAAGAGGGTGTTTTATAAAGGTCAAAATGTCATCTGCAAATAGGGAAATTTTATGAATTCTCCCCCCACTATCCTCAGTCCCTACAATCTGATCATCTTGCCGTATAGCCTCTGCCATATGGAATCGCAGGAGTGCCAAAATGAAAAGGAAATAAATGTGGAAATATAAATAGAATCAATAATTAAAAAATATACAAATGTAGTCATATTCTTTTTGTATTTTGTCTTTGCTTTTGCTTATTCCATTTTGTCATTGCTTTTTCAGTATTGTCTTTGTTTTTCCATTTTGTTATTGCCTTTTCTGTTTTGTCTTTGTCTTTTCCCTTGCATTTTGACATTGCTTTTACTTGATGCCAACGACCCGCCCACAGCAAGTGCTGTCCAGGGTGACTAGACGATACTGATCACATGATTCCTGCTTGCAGTGGCTATGTATTAGGGCAGTGGCTATCCGTACAGTTGCCGTATCAATATACTGACGTTCTATCCATACGCAGCGCCCCTCATTGGCCAGTTTAGGTCACGTGATAGGTCAGTCATTGGCCAGTTTAGGTTGCATGACTAAGACTAAACCTAACCGTAAACCTAACCCTATAAGACTATGTATGTGTACTTCGGTAAATGTACCAATAGCACTGGGGGTTGTTCGTACGGCAACCGTACAAATAGACACTTTCATGTAGGTATTGGCAGGCTTGGGAAGTAACAGATTACAAGTAACAGCGTTACGTAATCAGTATACAATAAACATGTAACTATAATACGTGACAGTATATTTTAAAAAAAACATGTAATCAGATTACAGGTTGTTTTTTTTTTTTCTATAAAAACAGGGATTTTTTCTGGGGAATTCAACACGTAAAAAAACTGTCAGCCCCCCTCTCCGGTCGGGTGGGAGGTCTCGCAATAATCTACCGGGAGAAGTGGAAGATCTCACCTCTCTCCATCCCATCTTCCACATCATTTGAATCAGTGTCTTTGCAAATAACCGGACCAACACCGATCATAATAGCCACTGTGTATCGTTCATCCAAAAACAATAAGGATTTCATCAATGAATTCTCTTCACTTCTCACCCACCTCTGCACCCTCTCTCCCAATGTCATTGTGCTTGGTGATTTTAATGTCCACATGGACAATCTGAAACTTACTCACTACTGACTTCACATCATGCCTGGACAGTTTTGGTTTTCAGCAGTTTATGAATTTCCCTACCCACTCAAAGGGTTATATCCTTGACCTGGTCTGCTGCTCTGGTGTCTCCCCTTTTAACTGCTCCTCAAATGAACTCCCCATTTCTGACCATATATTTGTATCTTTTAGTTTAAATCTGGCCATCTCCAAAATTAAACCATCACACACCATTTCATTTCGTAACATCAAGAACACTAATATGACAACTCTCACCACGAGCATCGAAGCCTTCCTCAACATCAGCACCCCCTCTACCACAGATGAACTGGTTTCCCTCTCCAACAACAGTCTTCATACTCTGCTGAACTCACAGGCCCCCCCTTAAAACCCGGACTGTATCATTCACCCACTCTGCTCCCTGGTTCACTCCCCAGCTCCGCCACCTCAAAGCTAAAGGACGACAACTAGAACGTCTCTACAATAAAACTGGCCTTACTGTTCACAAGGAACTGTACCACCACCACACTCTTCTATATAAGGACTCAATCAACACAGCCAAGGACTAGTACTATGCTATTCTCATCAGTGCTGGTGTTGGGAACACCCGGACTCTGTTTTCTTTAATTAACAACTCCCTTCGCCCACGAGACTCTCTTCCCTCACACTTCTACTCCATTGATCACTGTACTTCACTCATGAACTTTTTCAACACAAAAATGTATAATATTCATCAGAAACTGACCTGTCACACCTCCTGCAGTCTACTCCCTCCTGTTCCCTCAGCTTTCTCATTTCAGCCACTCAAGTTTTCACTTTCTCTCCTCTGCTGACATATCTGAACTCATTAGGAAATCCAAACCATCCACCTGTCAACTAGACCCCCTCCCGACTCCCCTGATCAAAGCCTGTCTCCCCTCTCTGTCATTTTTGGTTACCTCTATCATCCACTCCTCCCTTTAATCTGGTTCTGTCCCCTCAGCTCTCAAATCTTCTGCAATAACTCCCATTCTCAAAAAACCTGGCAACTTCAATAACCTTTGTCCCATTTCCAATCTACCATTCCTTTCAAAAATCCTGGAAAAAACAGTTGCATCACAAGTCCACTCCCACCTCTCCATTAACAACCTGTACAAGCAATTCCAATTCGGTTTCCGCCCCATCACAGCACTGAAACTGCACTACTCAAAATAACCAATGACCTCCTTATGTCAGCAGACTCTGGATTCCTATCCATCCTCATCGTCCTCGACCTGAGTGCAGCTTTTGACACCATCTTCCATTCCATCCTCCTCCATAGACTGGCATCCATTGGTTTATCAGGCACACCCCTGGACTGATTTTCTTCATATCTCTCCGGCCGCACCCAGTTCATTCAGTTAAAAACATTCACATCCCTTCTCAAACTCAACAGTGACCAAACTGAGGTTCTCCTCATTGGTTCCAAATCCACTCTCACAAAATCAAAAAGCTTCACCATCAACAACTCTTCCGTCTTCCCCTCCCCTCAGGTTAAGAGTCTAGGTGTCGTCCTTGACGGCACTCTGTCATAAAACCCACATCGATAACATCACTCGGTCTGCATACTTCCATCTTCGAAACATCAACCGTCTCCGTCCCTCCCTCAACCCGTCAGGCACTGCCAACCTTGTCCACTCTCTGGTCACCTCCCATCTGGATTGCTGTAACTCCCTTCTGTCAGGTTTTTCCCAAAAGTCCTTACATAAACTACAACTGGTTCAGAATGCTGCAGCCCGGATCATCACCAGAACACCTTTTATCCACCACATCACCCCTGTTCTCCAACAACTCCACTGGCTCCCAATCACATACCGTATTGCTTACAAAACTCTCCTCCTAACCATCAAGGCCCTCCATAACTGTACTCCTCCACATAAACACACCCAATCGGACCCTCAGATCATCTTCCTCTCTGTCTCCTCATCCCTTCTGTCCGCATGACCACCATGGGGTCCAGAGCCTTCAGCCATTTTGCCCCCCACCTTTGGAACTCCCTCCCACCTGACATCCGAAACATTGACACACTGACCATCTTCAAATCACGTCTCAAAACCCACCTGTTCAAACAAGCCTACTCACTCTGATTTCCATCCACTACACTGCAAAACTTGTTTTAAATTAGTTTTTTGTAAAAGTGTTAACTACCTCCTTTTTAAATCTCTAATTTGTATGTTTTATATTTACTGCTTTGTAATTCTTTGTTTTTATTGTTGCTATTTTTAACTCTGCTTGTAAGGTGTCCTTGGGGTTTTTGAAAAGTGCCCATAAATAAAATGTATCATTATTATTAATGCGACTCGGCCTCTACATTATTATTTAATGTATGAGTGGGGTCAGGTTAAACATTTAATTATTTTATTTTATATTGTGCATTTTTGGAATGTCATTGCTAAATAAATATTTTCATATTTTTTATTGATTTATTCTTTTAAGCATTAATATTAATTTATACAATTGCAATGTTTTTATTTTAGAGGTTACTACACATTCAGAGCCAGAAATGCAATGGGGGACTAATCATTTGCATAATAATTTCTTTCGGTGTTTCAGTTTCGGCCAAAAAATGTAATTTGGGTGAATTCCTATTGGAAACTTCTGCATCATGTTTCATTTAAATCTTAAAAAAGAAACAATATCACAGTAATACTTGCATTGGATTTTATATAGCTCTTTATCAACTGAGACTCATAGTACAATGTGAATGATCTCTGCCTGCTGTTAAAATGTTGTCATCCAGAGATTTTTGCTATTACTCTGTATTATTTTATCTGCACTGTGCGGTAAGTTATAAGCATCCGGCCGGGAAAAGCAGCCAACGACCTGCCTCGTGTAGTCGGAGCCTGTGACCCCGTCCCCATGGGGAAACGGTGCTGCAACCCTAGGCTGCCTTGGAGGCAGACAAAATCTATCAGCCTGTTCTACTGGCTGTCCTTTCCGCTGATGGCTACTAGATGTTGACCTCTGGATCCGCTGTTGAGGAGCGGTAGTGGAAGCCCTGGATCTGCCAGGAGCTGCTCTGGGCCTCTGGAGGCCTGCCAGCTGCTGTCGGGTCGTCCCTGCCTGGCCGGAGCGCTCTAGGGCGTTGAGGGCGCCTGACCCAAATGGCTCCACTTAGATTTCAGCAGTGGTCCCTTCTATCACCAATGCTTGTGATAGAGAAGCTGAGAGGGCCAGCATAAGGTGGGAGAGGGAGTTACTGACCCACCCCATGCGGGCCACTGTGTTGTATGCCTTCAACAGCAATTTGTCCATTATCTTGCACTGGGGTCAAGGACACCTAGCGTTAGTCTTTAACTCACTCAGTGCCCCCGACGAGATATCTCGTCATTTCAAATCCGAAGGCTCAGCACCATTGACGAGAAACTCGTCATTTGCGTTTTTTCATGGGGATTACTAGAAAACACCCTGGCGGGGGTCCCTCATCAGTATCTAAGCTGTGGGGTGTTGTAGTGACCAACTGTAAATGGTAAATGGACTTGATTTTATATAGCGCTTTATCACCACACTGAAGCAGTCTCAAAGCGCTTTACATATCAGCTCATTCACCTAATCACTCTCACATTCACACACCAGTGGGACAGGACTGCCATGCAAGGTGCTAGTCGACCACTGGGAGCAACTTAGGGTTCAGTGTCTTGCCCAGGGACACTTCGACACATAGTCAGGTACTGGGATCGAACCCCCAACCTCTTGATCAGAAGACGACCCTCTACCACCTGAGCCAACTGTGCCCTGACGAAGGCAGCGGTGCACCTTTAGATGAGAGATTAGCCACTGATGCTACTATTAGCTGGGTGGGAGAAGGAGGAACGAGTGAGAATATGGCACTACAAAGTGATATTGTGACGTATCCAGCAGCTCACAGCACCACATACTAACAGAGAACATGTGTGGACCTGAGTGGATTATTGATAATGTTGTGCTCGTGAGATAAAACCATCAACTAACCGGGCTAAACCGGTCTGTGTGCAGACTGACGGGAGGGAATGTTGGAGGAACGCCAAAATACAGTAAGAAATCCATTCAACTCTGACATAGACAGCAAAATAATAATAATTTTGCCATCAAAAGCCCGGTCTCAGTGTTTTTTTTTAATGTTTTATATAAGGAAACAATGTTCAGATGTTAGAGTTGTCACTAAAAAAAATAGCTTTAAAGTCACTGACAGGGTTTTTTTTTTTTTACAAAAAGGCTGTTTTCTCAGCTTTTTGCTCTGAAACTAAAGATTTGTGAAAAACTTGCTCTATTCAATGGCTGATTACAAAAAAACGGAACGAGCCAGAAACAAATGTTTTTTTTTTTTTTTTTTTTTCATGACAGTAGAGGCCTCAATCTTTCAGAATCTGGTGTCAGATTTCAGTCATAGTAGATAATATTCTGTGGGTCTTTAAAATCAGTCAAAATGCTCAAAAACGGCTGGCACTGAGGGGGGGTAGAAAATTTGAAAACGGCTGGCACTGAATGAGTTAATGACTCATCCAGAGACACAGATGTGATAGCTGGCTCTATAGCTGGTATTTGGCCCAACTCATACTTGGTGGGGTCCTGCATAGCTGCTCGGGCCCTGGCATCCCAGTTGGAGTGGGAGAATGCCTTGATGTCTCTCCAGCAGGCGTGAAGCTCCCTGACATAGTACTCTGACGGAGGGACTGAAAAGACACTCTGCACCTGTTATCGCCTGAAGCGCTAACGGAAGCAGGGTTTTCCTGTGGGACATCAAGCTGCAGTCAAGCACGGATTATAGACCCCCTAGGGGTGTCCTCAGCCCCCCACAACAGGCCCTGCCCTGAGGAACAGGATAATGACTCAGAGGCATGCGACTGGGAGTCCACCCCAAGATCTGCAAACTGCGTCGCTGATGCAGCGATGGCTGGAGAGCCTTCAGAAAGTCTTTCATCTGACCCAGCTCAGCCGACAATCAGTCAACCTTGGCTGCCAACTTATTACCCCTTGGTTTCTTGGCCCTTAGGGCCACCACAGCCCCCTCGGCCGGTTGTTTGACCGCTGGGACCTGGCAGGAGTGAAGTGGGTCGTGTTGGCCCCCTCTAAGGCCTACTCCACCTCTCTCAGCCTGGCCATGCGTACTGATCATGGCATGTAGCCACAGTTCATGCATGGGATTTCGGACAACCCTGTCAGGCAGTGCACACAAGAGTAGGACATGGCGACAGGTTCTAAGCAGCCTATGCTGCGAAGGGAACCCCCAATAAAGCAGCAGGGCGGGTTGTTAGCTCGAGCCTGAGCACTGCTACTACTGACGTGCTAGCCACACTGGCTGAACGGAAGCTGTGAAAAACTAGATTTGCTCTAAGTGCCTTGTTAGCTTGAGCGGGAGCACTACTGCTAAATACGCGCTACTGTATTGAAAGGAAAATGACAGCTGAAGCTTGATAAGGAAACTAATGGGGCTGTTCACTGCCTGTTAGCTCAAGTGAAAGCACTGCTGCTAACTGCAGACTAAACCCTGTGGAGCAGTCACAATAATGTAAAGCGACAGCCGAAGTTGTGAAAAACACTGACCGGTGCTGCAAATTGCGTCGTTAGCTCGAGTGAGAGCACTGCTGCTAACTAAAAACTAAACCTTGTGTAGCTGTCACAATAACAACGTAAAGTGACAGCCGAAGCCGTGAAAACATTGACCAGGGCTGCAAGTCGCCTCGTTAGCACAAACGAAAACATTGCTGCTAACTGTGGACAAAAACAACATAAAGCGACAGCCAAAGCTGTGAAAACAATGGCTGGGGCTGCAAATTGCCTCGTTAGGTCAAGTGGAAACACTGCTGCCAGCTGCGGACAAAAACCACATAAAGCTACAGCCAAAGCCGTGAAAACACTGACCGGGGCTGCAAATTGCCACATTAGCTCGAGTGGAAACACTACTGCTAACTGTGGACAAAAACAACAGAAAACAAGCCGGTTGTATGATATCGTCTAAAGTTAGTTTCAATAGTTGCGGTCTTTCCACATAAACATAGATTGTCATTATTTTTTAACTGTGTCAGGCTCAGGGCGGCCTTGGACATAAGCGAGCAAAGCAGCAGACTGGTTACATTAAGGCAGTGGCTATCCGCACGGTTGCTGTATCAATATACCAACATTCTATCCATATGCATTGTCATTGTCCCAGTTTAGGTAAGACTAAACCTAACTGTAAACCAACCCTAAAAATTGTTACAATATAGGGTTATAACCTAACCATAACCCTAAACCTAACGCTACGTACGTGTATTTCGGTAAACGTACTAATAGCACCGGAGGTTTTCCGTACGGCAACCATACAAATAGGCACTTTTTTTCATTAAAAACTGACCTTAAACAACTGTAAATGGACTGATATGAAGACATTGGGCAGTGTGGAGGTCAATTCATATGGAAACATCAATTGAAACTCATCAAAATATTGTGAATCTCCATTGATCACTGAGATAGAAACGGAGTAGCAGCTGTTAACCTGCAAAAACACACACAAACATAGTAATAACATACAATCGCCACACACATGACAATAACAATCCTTAACTTATTCACTGCCACCCATTTTAAGAGCAGCCAACCCCATATTGCCAGACATTTTAGATGATTTTCACTGATATTTCAAGACCCACAGAACATGTTGTACTATGACAATCCGAAATCAGAAACCAGATTCTGAAAGATTAGAGACTCTACTTTCATCAGAAAACAAATGTTTTGTTTATAGCTTGTTTCATTCTTCCATAATCAGCAGTTGAATAGAGGCAAGTTTCACACAAATCTTCAGTTTGTGAGCAAAAAGATGAGGAAAAAGACTTTTTTTGAAAAATCTTATCAGTGACTTTGAAGCATTTTTTTTTTTTTTTTTTTTTTTTTTTTGCTTTAGTGACACCTCAACATTGGTTTTTTTCTATAAAACTATAAAAACAACACTGCGACCGGGCTTTTGATGGCAAAAGTGTTATTATTTTGCTATCTGGTTCAGAAGTGAATGGTTTTCTTACTGTATTTTGGCCTTCCTGCAAGTCTCTCCCCCAGTCATTCTCCCCATACGCAACTTCCTCCTTCTCCCAGACATGCCGAGTGTCACTGCTTGCCCCATTTTTTTGATTGTTTTTTCTCACCATTGCGACACTCTCAATAGTCCACTTAGTTTCACACATGCTCTGGTCGAGTGTACCCTGCTGGGAACTTAAGCATCAACTCTCGTAGCGCCATTTTCTGTCTTGGAAACTGTTTTCCTTTTCCTCTGAGCTCTTCCCATCATGGGTGATCTCTCATTCAAAGATGCGCTGCTGCCACCCACATGTCACCAGTTGGTCACTACATCATGGTACAAGTTTGATATTCACAGGAGAGCGTTGTCACACTGTTTCCTAGCAACCCCAGCCGAAAAACACAATTGACGTTTTTAGACGTCAATGGCAGTCAGTGCGTTAATGACACTAGTGTGCGATGGCACAATGTTTGAAAATCAATGAATACAGCAACATACAGTATAGTATTATGTTCCTTTAGGCCTGGTTGATTGTCTTCAATCGATTGGTTTTGGCTGTTAAACTCATAGCCTTATGTATGCTAGTCTGGTTTGTCAGAATTTGTCTGGTTAAGAACAGCTTTCTGTTCCAGGTGCAGTAGAACATGAGGACAGTGGTGATGTGAACACCAGCACAGGTCGTTTTGTCAGATACCAGTTTACACCAGCATTCCTTAAACTTCGCACCGTTGGTGCTACGTGAGTTACCAGACTTCCTGAAATCAACAATTGGCGCAACACCTTTTTCATTGCTCATCTGTACTTCCTGTTTGCAGTGTGGAGTTCACTGTGGGTGAAAGGCCCATTAACAGTTTCCGGATGATCGAGCGGCATTACTTCCAGGGAAAACTTCTCAAGAATTTTGACTTTGATTTTGGCTTTTGCATCCCCAACAGCTGCAACACGTGTGAACACATTTATGAGTTTCCACAGCTTCCCGAGGACCTGAGTGAGTTTGTATCTTTGATTCTCATCCGCTATTTTTTTATCATAACATTCAATGCCTTAGTTTTTACTGTTTCTCTGTCTTTATTGTAGTTCACCAAATGGTGGAGCACCCATATGAGACGAGGTCTGACAGCTTCTACTTTGTGGACAACAAACTCATCATGCACAACAAGGCAGATTATGCCTATAATGGTGGAGTGTAATTCCTAAGGGGAAACATTTGTGCAATACCTCCCAGGGGGTAGAATTTCTGAAATACACTCCCTAACAGTTTCTTTTTGGGAGGATTGAAGTATTTTTTCTTTCATGAACTTCATTTTGGTTAAGTTACTCCTTTGCATCTTAAACATTTGTTCCTGCGATGTCTCACTCATTATTTTCCTTAGTAGATCTGATTGAATCCTTGCTTTGAGTCATGAAAGTGTCCAGTCATCTTCCAAAAATGTTGCCTGAAGTTTCCTGTCGTCTCTGCTGGAAAGGGACACATTGGGGTCACAGACTATTCATGGCAAACCTCATAAAATCTCTTCAGATTCAGTTACAGTACAGTCCGTACAGAGATTTATCTGGTGAGGTTCAGTCAAACTGACTTTTGAAAGTAAGTCATCGCTAGTTATTTTACAGTATTGTTGTAATAGAAGAGTAGCAGAGGTATTTATGGCTTTGAGAGTTCTTCAGAGTTTTCTTAACCAATTCCTCCACTATATCTTTTCATGTCATGATTATGGTCCAACATTTAGTGTTTTGGCCTAATCTGGTCAGACATTTCTCAGATGAAGATTAATCTGATTTCGTTTCATCTGCAGCAAAAATATAATGCCCTTTGAAAAGCTGCTTCAGTAAATAAGTGCCACCGTATTTTGTTTTTGCAGCAAGTACGATGCACTTTTAATGGAGCAACCTGCTATTTGGTTTACGCAAAAAAAACTAGTGCCCTAATTAGTATTAAGTTAATTAATTCAAATCTTCCCAGACTTTTTTTGCAGTTTGCTGAGAGCATCAGTGAACTGTTTAGCATTATGTTGTTATGTCACCTGATAAGAGAGTAATGGTGCAATGTGAAGGTGTTTGTAAAGATGATGTGTGCTTTAATTTGTGTAGCTGTTCTAATGTTTGGTTTTTACAAAACTGCAAAACTCTGGGATTTAAAAAGTAGCACCTATGTTACAAGACAAGTTTGTACTTTGTGATGTCCATGTTTAGTTATCTTCATTCAAACAGGTATGTATACGTTCTGCTTAGGTTTCACTTTACAGTTGACTGTGTTTGTTTGATGCTTTGATTTGCAAAAGGCCTATTTTAGTTACTTTATACGTGATTTTGTTAAAATTGTTGTTCTTGATAGAAACACTCCATACGCAATGTAATGTAACATTTGACAGCACCCCAAAAGGAGCGTCAATCTGTCAAGGGCTTAGCTTGGTTAATCATTACCTACAAAAGTGTAAATGCCATATCTGTGCAGGTTAAATCGAAAAATACTAGTTTAAAATTGTGATTTGGCATTTCCACATAAAAAACTGTCAGTAATGTTTCATATTTTATGTTATAATTTGTAGTTGTCCTGAAGGTAATTAAGATCTTTAACAAATTGTAGCACAGCAAACATCCAGCATTGCTTACAAGCTGTTTGGTATTTTGCATTTAAATGATCACATACTGAATTGTGTGGATTCTTTACGTTATGTAATTGAAGGTTTCCTCTGATTTACCAGGTGTTTTATACACTGATCTGCTTTGTAATGGGACCATTCACTTTGTAACAGTAAAGTCTGACAGACTAAAGGACCAGTGACATCACTAGAAGTCGTAGATGGAAATACTTTAACTGTAAGCTCTTTGGTCCTGTATTGTATTTTGCTTCTTGGCTGCTGTAGCTGGGAGATGGTTTTCTTTGTGTTTTAGCCATTTAAGGTCAGCCTTCAAATTGTTCCAGTGCCTTGAGATGTGAGTGCATGGTCTGCACAAGAAGATCACGTAATCAAGACAAACATTTATGGATTTATTCTCCACATGGTTGCATAGATTACATTTTTGTACATCAGCTGTTTGTACAAATCCATGTCAAATTTGTAAATAAAATTGTTCAATTACAAATCCGTGCTTGTGATTATCAACAGGATATTTCATGCAAATATAGATTTTTATTTTTTTTAATTTTTTTTTGCAATTAATATTTCATTTAGCAAACGCATTTACCCCAATCAACATACAGCATGAACAGCTAGGGTTAAGGGACTTGCTCATCATGCCACAGTGTTGGCCCAAACTATATTGGAACTGGAGACCCTCTGATTACAAGCCTGCTTCCTTAACACTTACGCTACAACCGCTTACGCTATAATCTACATGTATAGAAATTAATAGAATATAAATATTTTTCATCAGATACGCTAATAAGTGTAAATAGAGATTTAATGACCACACACATTTAGAAATACTTTTATTTGTCCCTGAGCCTCATGGGATATTCAAAGATCCAACCACTGATTCAGTGTTCGACATAGACCTTAAAGCTGGGGTAGGAAAGTTTTTTATTTGGTCAAAAATCCATAATCATCTTATATTGTATTACATAATGTAATCCAAAGTGTTCTGAGTAGACAGTGAATCCTTCTCCTGGCTCTGTAAATGAGCTTTAGAAATACAGGAGCATGATGCTGGACTTCAGCCAATCAGAGATCTTTCTACCAACAGGTCGATCCCATGAGCTGTTTTAAGCATTACTGTCGGCTGCTTGAGCTGCTCGTCAAAAGTTGATGTGTGTTCTGGATCTGAGAATAGGGACAGTCCCTTGGCATTATATTCCAGCTGAAGCCTCTAAACAAAAATTAAAAAAAACTATAGGATTCAGTTTCTATTGGCAAATGAAAATTATGTTTTGTTGAGTTAATTAATTAGTCTGCTGTCATTGATGTCTAACTTCACCACTAATATCATCAGTAACTATTTAAACTGGTAATTAGAGAAGCTGATCCGCAGATATACAGTATTTGAGGAACACTCACAGACATTTATCTTCATTTTTAACATGAACTTGATCATGTTGTGCTGGTAACTCACTTGGCTAGCTGCAGCTGGCATCACATAGTTGAGGGTAATCTAAACTTTGTTTATCTGAATAAATGTAACATTTATATTCCAGTAGTCCCCAGCCAGTTTATTTTAGGCTCTGAGCCCACTATCGCTGGGTAACCTTTTTGTTTATAGTTAGTTGGTTATGTTATTAGCTATTAATTTGTTTCATATAAGAAAGCTTAGCGCTGTGACAGGAAAGCATTTTTTTTTTTGGATCACAACATTGTAGAAACAGTATTATTTAGTCATTGATGGATTCTTTGATAGGGACAGATACCAATACATAGAATGTGATTGTGCTAATTTGCTATCTGTCATTGTGTCCTTTGGCAACACTTCACCCACATTACCTAGTATGAATGTAGTGTGAGAGTGTTGGTGGTGGTCAGAGGGGCTGAAGGCACACTATGGCAGCCTCATTTTTGTCAGTCTGCCCCAGGGCAGCTGTGGCTACAATAGTAGCTTACCACCACTAATTGTGGCGTGAAAGAATAATGCCATGTAAAGTGCTTTGAGTGACAAAATAAGGCGCTAAATAAGACATGAGGGAAGAGAGCGGAATCACTCATCTCCAAGACCTTCGAAAATGACAAGCTCAGGCCATATAACAATCTAATCTAAACATTCAATATAGATAAAAGTAGTTTTCTACAGTACTTACAAGTAACAGAGACAATCAAGTAAAATACTCTAGTAGATCTAGTTACCTTACAACTGCCAGAATTGGCTATATATTTATGAAAAAAATCTCAACAAAATAAAAAAAAACTCTCAAAAATATACAGAGCACTCTTGAACATTAACTCTAATCACTTACCAATCACTAAATGGGAGGCTGAACTCTCAATCACCATGAACACTGATTTCTGGACAGAAATTTGTTGTAATACTTTTATGACAAAAAACACAAACCTTCAGCTAATTCAATACAAGGTCCTCCACAGATCCCACATTACCCAACAGAAAATGCATGAAATGGGCTTCTCCCCAACAGACATCTGCTCTCAGTGCACCCAGAAAACAGCTGATTTGTATTAACATGCCTTATGGCTTTGTTCCCCAGTTCAACAGTTTTGGTTTCTAATTATTGAAAAACTGTCCTCCATTCTGGACTGCAGGATTCCGTTATCTCCAAATCTATGTCTGATAGGAGACCTGACGAGGCTTGATCTTCCAGCAAACCAATCGCAATCCATCCTTGCGGCACTCACCATAGAAAAAAAAAAAAAACAATATTAGTGAATTGGAAAGATAAAAAAAATCCATAAACATAAACCAATGGCAAAATCTCCTCATAGAATTTATTTCCATGTAAAAGATGTCCGCTCTCAGAAAAAATTAAATAACCTGCTTTGAGGAGCGTTGGACTCCATTTTTAATTGCATTAAAGCTCAATTTTTTTTTTAGCCTGATGATCTAACCTGCAAGCGACTGTCAGCACCACTCTTTACTAACACACTAATCCAACTGTAGACCTGGACCTCGATGGGCTTGTGGGTTGGCCTTGGCGGCTTGGGTGGATTGCAGGGGTGTCTGGGTACCTCTGTGCGGGCGTGCGTTCCTTCTGGATGCTCTTGTGGTCCCTGGGCTGTTTGATTTTGCTTCCCTGCCCCCTCCGTGCACATCTGGGTGGTCCCTAGGGCTGAGGACTTGCGTGTTTTTCTCCCGCTCTATCCCCTTGCTCTCTGTCCTCCTGTCTCGTCCTCCCCCCTTCCTCCTCCCTTGCTCTTGCGCCTGTTCTCCTGTTGGGTCGGGCATTGGGGGCTCCTGTCGGGTCGGGATGCTGGTGGGGGTGGGCTGTGGCTTTTGCCTGGGTGGGTTAGCTTGAGGGTGGGTCCTTCGGGGGGCCTGGGGTGGTGGGGTTTGTGGCTCGGGGGTGGCTACTGCTCGGGGGCG
The DNA here is from genome assembly GCF_900634775.1 of Gouania willdenowi. NCBI lineage: Eukaryota > Metazoa > Chordata > Actinopteri > Blenniiformes > Gobiesocidae > Gouania > Gouania willdenowi. The sequence continues at coordinate 27,749,718 of NC_041052.1, forward strand.
ACTTTAGCAATGACTAAGGCTCATCGCGTGGGTGGCAATGAGAAAAGGTGATCTGGGGCGCTCTGGGGGGCTCGGTCAGTGTGCATGGGGGCCGGCGGGGCGACTTGCAGCGTCCCCTTGGTGCCCTAGGTGGCTGGGGATGTGGTTGTCGTCTCTGGGCGGGCTACTGCCGGTGCTGCTTCTATTCCGGGTCCTTCTGGCCTGGGGTCCGGTCCCTGCTGGCTTTGGGCCCGCCGGCTGCCCGTTTGGCGCGGCTCTAGCCGTCTGCTGGGCGTGGGCCTTGGCTCCTCTGCTGGGGTCTCGGGCCGGGGGGATTTCTTGGCCCTCCCCTAGGGGGGTTGGGTGCGGGGGTGGGGGGCGGATGTTGGCGGAGGGCCTCGGGGTTGGGGTCGGTGGCGGGGTGCGCTAGGTCCTTGGGGCTTTCTCGGGTGTGTATGTGTTGGGCGGTGGCCGCCTCTTGGCTTGGGATCTTGGGGGGGTCTGCGGGGCTGCTCGGCCGTAAGGGGGTGGCTTGGGGCTCCCTAACACCCGCTCTTTCTGTTGGCCTGGCTGCATTGCCGGGTTGGGTTTGCAGTAGCGGTTCTTGCACATACGTTGGTCTACGATGCACTGGCATGCCTTGGGCTGTGGGATAAAACTCGTACTGTGCTTAACCTTAGACACGTTGATCCCAAATACCTGTTTTAGGTAATGCTACTCACTCCTTCCCTCTGTCCACAGCCACCACCATTATACCTAAGCTTCACACTTGTCACCAGACTGGCTTGATTACACAACTCAATAAGCACAATAAGCTAGGGATGTAACGATTCACTCAACTCCCGATAAGATTCGAATCACGGGGAGACTGGAGGCGGAGTCTGATGGAGTAGGACGTGCTTTTGGGGGGCTCCCGTGGATCTGATTTTTAAACGATTTCAGGGCACTTCATTGTGTTTATGACAAGAAATTAGATTATTTTAAGTGTATTTTGTTTCACCGATAACCCCCATGCCACCAAAACCTAGAAACGTGAACAGCTCGGGAGGCGCGGTGTCGCGGCCTGCTGCCACTGCTTCATCCTCGGCTCCTAGTGATCCAGCTTCGGCTCCGATGCCGCCTCTTCCCGACGTATCTGGACCCTCACTGAACATAGCCACCACAGACTTTAAAGCGGATTTGCTCGCCAGTCTCCGAGAAGAGATGGTAGGAGTATTTAAGACTGAACTGGCGACAGCTATGACCGATACTTTAGCCCAGATAAAGTCTGAGCTGCAAGCTGTAACGACGGAGCTAAGTGGTAGCATATCGGCTATCAGAGCGGAGGTGGGTGAGCTCAAGGGGACGGTACATACTATGGAGGGGTCGTTAACTGTGTGTTCGGATGACGTGACTTCACTCCAGACAAAAGTCGAGAGCTTATCGACCCAGGTCCTCGCACTTGAAAGTAACTGCGAGGATTTGGAAGCGAGATCACGCCGCAACAATATCAGGATCGTGGGGCTACATGAAGAAGATGGACCTGTTACCGCAGCCATGATCTCCACCCTGTTGATGGAAGCTTTTGACCTCGAAAAACCCCCGTTGGTTGACCGCGCGCACAGGTCACTTCAGCCCAGACCTAAACCTGGTGAACGTCCCCGTCCCGTCATAGCTTGGATGCACTACTGTGGGGACTGCATTGACATCTTACAACGCGCCAGAGCCAAGCAGCGGATCAAGATTAAAAACGCCGTGGTTTCCATTTTCCCGGATTTTACTGCCAAAACAGCCAGGGCTCGCGCTGCTTTCAATGACATTCGACGGCAGTTAAGAGAAATACCAGACGTCAGGTTTGGTATACTACATCCAGCCCGTCTCCGAATCACAAGAGGAAACGTCACAAGAGAGTTTACATCTCCTGGAGAGGCCAACGTGTTTCTGAAAACTCTTAAGTAATCCTGGTCTGTCTTCATGACATTTATGCATCAAGAATTCTATTTTACTTTGTTAAAGGTGGTTCTGAGATTTTTGTATTATTAGTTTTTTATTTTATTCTTGTGGTGGTTCTGTGATTTTTGTATTATTATTTGCTTTTATCTTATTTTTGTATTATTTTATTATTTAACATGTCACTTTTAATACAATGCGGCTACACACTGTTACACACATTTCAAACAATATTTTGCACACTTAAATAATGTTCTTGTTAGTAATAACCTGAATAGATATAACTTACTTTTGTTTAATATATACCTGTATATATTTCGAAATATATTTGCCTTACAGTTTGATTATTTACTTCCTCTGCGGGTGCCTCTCAGAGTTTGGAGTAGTATGAGGAAGGTTCTTAGGTCTACAGCTTTGAGTCTGTCTTTTTGGGGTTTGACTCCTAGTGGAGTTTGCACTGGCATCCTATCGTTTGGGGATGGGGTAGTGGTAAGTGCTTTGGGGGGAGGGTTCGGGGTTCACTCGTTCATGTTGGTGTTTTTTTCCCCCTTTTTTTTTTTTTTTTTTTTTTTTTTTTTCTTTTTTTCTTTTTTATTTCTCTGCTTCCTTTTCTTCTCTCACTCTCTCCCTCTTGGGGTTGGGGGGTTTGGAATCAAGTTGTCCCTTTGTGTTAATGTTTAATACACATGACTGACACTAAAAGCTCAAATATCAGATTTATTAGCTGGAACATCAAAGGTTTAGGAAGTGCTGTTAAAAGATCCAAGGTCTTTTCTCATTTAAAACGCTTAAAATCTGATATTGTCTTTCTGCAGGAGACCCACATGAGAACAAATGATCATGTCAGACTGTGTTGTCCCTGGGTTGCCAAGATATGCCATTCTAGCTTCAATTCCAGGGCCAGAGGGGTTGCCGTATTGATTGGTAAATCTGTCCCATTCACTCACACCAAAACCATTTCTGACAGAGATGGCAGGTACTTGATTATTTCTGGTTTTATATCTCGAGTTCCTGTTTTATTAGTTAATGTATACGCGCCAAACTTTGATAACCCAAATTTTATGAATACACTATTTGAAAAATTGCCCTCTTTAAATGATAGCTTATTGATATTTGGTGGGGATATAAATTGTACAATTAACCCTCAGTTAGACCGTTCTAACCCTGGACCAGCTCATTCCCAGATGGCTAAGTCTCTTAGTTCTTTTATGTCCAGTGGAGGCTATGTAGACCCCTGGAGATTTCGTAATCCGACTGGCAGACAGTACTCGTTTTTCTCGCACGTGCACCAGACTTTTTCGCGTATAGATTATTTTTTTGTAGATGCTAAGCTTATGCCTAACGTCTCAGATGTTGGGTACCACCCTATTACTATCTCGGATCATGCGCCTGTGTCTTTGGATGTACAAATATTGCCTAGTCTGAATTACTCCTCACACTGGAGATTCAACACCTCTCTTTTATCAGATGGAAAATTTTGTGAACTGATTTCCAATGCAATAGATGATTTCATCAGCTTTAACCAATGTGAGTCGCAGCCTATCCCAATGGCGTTACTATGGGAATCTTTAAAGGCCTATTTGCGAGGCCAGATCATCTCATATTCTGCGCACGTGAAAAAAATAAGGATGTTGAAAATCCAAACATTATTGACCGAACTTAAATCTTTAGACCAACAGCTTGCAGTCATCCAAACTACTGATTTGTTTAGACGCCGAGTTGCCATACAAACAGAGTTGGACCTTATTACTACCAACGAGGCGGAGCGTTTATTATTACACTCACGTTGTAAATATTACGAACATGGAGATAAGTCGGGCAGACTACTTGCTCATCAGTTGCGCCGTCAAGCAGCATCCCGATTAATACCTCGTATTAAAAATGATTCTGGAGCCCTGGTGGAAGACCCTGCCCTTATTAATTCAGTTTTCTCCTCTTTCTATGAGTCCTTGTACAGCTCCGAATTCTCTGATTCAACAGACATGCATGCTTTTTTAGATGATCTTACATTTCCTACTGTAAACTCAGAAGCACTTAATCAGTTAAACTCAAAACTGACAGTTGCAGAACTTAATTTGGCTTTACAAAACATGCAAAATAATAAAGCGCCGGGCCCGGATGGATTTCCGGTGGAGTTCTTTAAAACATTTCATTCTAAACTTATTCCGATATTACATTCAGTTTATATTGAATCCCTATCATGTGGCAATCTTCCCCCTACACTGAGGCAGGCCTCTATTAGCGTCCTTCTAAAAAAAGATAAAGATCCACAGTTATGTTCCTCATACAGACCCATTTCTTTAATGAATGTAGATTCTAAAATATTGGCTAAGGCTCTCGCTCGCCGTTTAGAGAATTTGCTTCCAAGCATTATCTCTAAGGAACAGACAGGTTTCATAAAGGGGCGCCAGCTGTTTTACAATGTTCGCACTCTGCTAAATATAATCTATTCTAAAGGTACCACTAATAAACCGGAAGTAGTATTGTCGATTGACGCAGAAAAGGCGTTCGATAGAGTTGAATGGCATTACTTGTTTGCAGTCCTGGCAAAATTTGGATTAGGTGATGAATTCATATCATGGATACGACTTCTTTATACATCTCCATGTGCTAGCAGCGTCACCAATAATGTCAGATCTAGATGTTTTCCTCTAAATAGAGGCTGCAAGCAGGGCTGCCCACTGTCGCCCCTCCTATTTGCACTCGCAATTGAGCCCCTGTCAATATATTTGAGGTCTGCACCAGACCTCACTGGCATTACCCGGCTACAAAAGGAATTCAAACTTTCACTGTACGCTGATGATTTATTGTTATATATTACCAATCCTAAGACTGTTTTTCCAAACATTCTTTCCTTTTTTCATAGATTTGGCTCTTTTTCAGGATATAAGATCAATATATCAAAGAGTGAATGCTACCCTATTAATAAACTAGCAATGCAAATGTGTCCATCAGATATTCCTTTTAAGTTTAGCCCCTCTGGATTCAGGTATTTGGGCGTCAATATAGTTAGATCCTTCAAATCTCTTCATTCTGCCAATTTCTCCCCCCTGTTATCTGAGATTAAATCTGATTTTCAAAGATGGGCTTCACTCCCCCTCACGTTGATTGGGAAAGTTAATACAGTAAAGATGAATGTTTTACCGAAATTTTTATTTTTGTTTCAGTGCCTGCCCATTTTTTTACCAAAACGTTTTTTTAAATCGATTGATTCAACTATTTCACATTTTTTGTGGAACGGCAAATCACCTCGTGTCAGGCTAAAAGTACTTCAAAGTTGCAAATTTGATGGTGGCTTGTCCTTGCCTAATTTCCAGTTTTATTACTGGGCAGTGAATACATCTAGGATTACATATTGGTCAGGGTCAGTTGATGTTCCCTGGTGTAATTTGGAGATGCTGTCCTGTCCCTTGTCATCCCTCTCTGCGTTATTAACTGACTCTGTTTCTGTCAACCTCTCTGGCCTTACTTGTAACTTGGTGGTGATTTCTACTCTTAGGATTTTTTTTCAGTTTCGGAGGCAATTCAAATTTATCGATTCTACGCCTTTAACACCATTGTTGAAAAATCATAGGTTCAAACCCACATTTACTGACCCTGTTTTTAAGTCATGGCATAATAAGGGATTGAGGCGTTTTAAGGATTTCTACAAGGACGGGGTTTTTTGCTCTTTTACAGATCTTTCTCTTGACTTTAATCTACCGCCCACTCATCTATTTAGATATTTCCAGGTGAGGAATTGTGCCAAAGCACTATTCCCTGGTTTTCCTTACCTTCCTCCTGAGCAGCCTTGGACTGAACTTTTACGATTAACCCCCTCACAAAAGTCAATCATCTCTAAAATATATAACATTATTCAATCATATGATAACTATTTAACCACAAAAACAAAAAAAGCCTGGGAGAATGAACTAGGAGTGGTCTTTAACCAATGCTGGTGGGACTCTGCGTTGAAACTTATTCATAAGACAACTATCTGTGCTCGTTTGACATTGATCCAATTTAAGGTTTTGTTCAGGTGTCATTACTCAAAAGCAAGGCTTGCTCGAATTTTTCCAACTACCATAGACATTTGTGATAGGTGTGGTGGATCGCCCTGTGATCTTGCTCATATGTTTTTCTCCTGTCCAACTTTAAATACATTTTGGCAAATCTATTTTAATACCATGTCTAAAGTGCTTTCAAAAAACGTTGATGTTTCTTCTCATGTGGCTATTTTCGGTATCCCCGAGAACTACTCCAATTATTCAGCTCTTCACCTGCAGATTTTAGCATTCACATCTCTTATTGCCAGACGGCATCTCCTCATACATTGGAAGTCAACAAGTTCCCCATCCAGCACTCAATGGATAAATGAGGTCATGTCTTTTCTGAAAGTTGAAAAGATTAGATACTCCAAGAAAGGTATGACTGACAAATTCTTTCAAAAGTGGCAAGCATTTCTTAATCTTTTTGAGGAAGCGTAACCCCCCCCTTTCTTTCTTTGTTTTTTTTTTTTTTTTTTTTCTTTTTTTTTTCTTTTTACTTTTTTTTTACTTTACATTATGTTTAAAAGAAAAACGAAATGAAACAGTGTGCTTACTTTCACTTGTATTGTACAATTGAGATACAATGTTCCTGTGCACATTAATAAAAACATTAAACAAAAAAAAAAAGATTCGATTCACGATAAGATTCTCTCGATTTAGTTTACAAAATGGGACTGAAAAATATTCCTTTTTTTGGGGGGGGAAAAAAAACTATAAAAAACTATACTGTTTTCCTTTTATTTTTCATTGTCAAAAGAATCCCTTGATAAACTATTCAAAACAATGCAATTTAACTAAAAATAAATCTTGAATGAAATAAATAAATAAAGGAATAATACAAATGAAGAAGAAGCCTGTTCATTTAAATTCTGGTTCTATAGTAAACAATGCAAAACTGCATAATAGTTCTTTTTAAAAGTGCAACTGAAAATGTATTTTGTGCCATAACAATTGGACTTAAAAAAAAAAAAAAAACAGTCATTTTACTATATTTAGGTCAGATATTTGTTTGAACCAGCAGAAGGCGCTGTTAACCCAGTGGTCGGTTGGCATGCACATATCTTGCAGTGAAGAAGAGGTGCTATGCTAGCAGACAGCGCTAATAGAAAAACTTGACTTTTACAGATATTCACATAATATTACAGATATTTTTTGGTGCTAAAGGGGTAAGGAATCATTTATGAACATGTTTAAAAGTAGAAGGCGGCCAGAAAGAAAGTATTAGCAGATTCTGCCCGCCGCCAACACTTCTGGATAGCGCCCTCTGCTGGTTAAAAAAGTACTGTGATTCAATTTTCACACTGTCGATGTGAATCGTGATACCTATGAATCGATTTTTAACTGCCTTACGATTAATCATTACATCCCTACAATAAGCACAACTACAACTTCACATCTCACTCAATAATCAATAATCAACTCTTCCCCACCCTTTCCATTGTACAAAAACTGTATTATTCATACAATATAGTTTACCCTGTGTCAGCTCTACGCTTCTATTGTTTGACAACAAATTGTGCTCTAATAAATCGGTCGATAAGCCTTTTCACACTCGGAAATCTCGCTCTTGTTCAGTTCTCGTGCATGAGGTCAAAGGTCAAGAGGTATAAACTCGCCTTGGCTGACTGTGTAGGTAGCGAGTCTGACTGAGATTTAGATTATTTTTCCCGTTGGAGCTTTGATTCCTTATTTGTTGAAACGTGGTATTGTTATCCAAGGTAGAAATGCCGAGTTAACTGCTAATGCTAATGCTGCACACAAGCTAAAAATTCAGGTTTTTCCTGACTTTTCAAACTTTTCTGTCCATCTTGTGCACTTCAATTTTGTAAATTAATAATAGCTTAACAGAAATAATCATGGACCTGGTTATTGAATGTTGTACCTCGTATATGTACCTTACAAAAGTGAGAAATTATACTGTCCTTTTCACACTCTGAAATCTCGCTTGTCCCATCAATATTATTACATTTTATTTATAAGCGCTTTTTAAAAACTCAAAAACACTTTGCAGTTGTTAAAACAACTACACAAGTAAAAAGAAACTAACAACAATAAAGGTAAATACAGAAAATCCAAAACAATCACAAGTTAAAAACTTGGGAGGAGTGTGGAAGCAGAGGAGGTCTCTCGCTTTGATACTGCGTGTCCTATCAGTTTTGCAAAAGCGCTCAGATATGTGCATAATTTCCGGATAGAGTCCAAATTCTGCCCACTCCACTGGAGACCCAGGTAGTCGGTGTTTTCGTCCACCAGGTAACCTGTGTGATGGGGACTGCCCTTGCTTTTATACTGCTGCTAAGCTGCTCCCATCAAATTTTAAAAGTGCTTGAATCGGGCCGAAAATAGAATCAGCGGAAGCCCTGGTCCCCTCCTGGAGTCCGAATATGTGTAATATGAATAATAGAAACACTAAAATTACAAACGCTGTTTGGTTGGAAATATCAACAGAGTGAACGAGTTTGTTGATGTTTATATCCCTCTTGATCTGTGACCCCCTCAGGTTGCACATGCGCAGTTCCAGAAGGTGAAGACACTTGTCAGTGCCAAGTGTCATTGCAGGCAGCAGTAGAGAGTGGAGGAGCGAAGGCTGGAGTTAGATAGGAAGAAAATTTGTGACACAGAAAATGAATCCGGATTTATGGCTCCAAAGAGCAGTAAAAGGAAACACAAAAAACATAGGGAGTTGCTTCCTTTCAACGAAACAGATAGTGAGGCAGGACAGGAACAACTGAGCAAATGTGAGGACTTCAACGTTTTCTTTACGTTATTAAAGAAGGAAATTTCTTTTACTGACCGTAATCCCAGTCAGCTAACAAAAATGATTAAGGAGGCTGTTGGAGAGATCAAAATAGCCACAATAATGAGAAAAGGCTCACAACTAGTTAGTTCTTGGAGATGGGAGCATTATATTCATACACACTAGAGCATGGTCCGAGATCACAATCAGATTATATTCACAACTTTTGATGGTGCTCACCCAGAAAAAAATCACTTCTAGAAAATTATTTATGTACATTAGAATAAAAGGAGTACTCCCTTTTCTTAGGATTTTTAAACCGACATGGATCTATGAGTTTATGCGTGTCTATAAATGCCTGGATTGTTTGTGCTGATTTAGATGCCTTTAACACAGAGTGAGAAGAGTGATCTAAAATTGAGTCCAACACAAGATTATAATCCCCTGAAAAAATCAGATGATGCCTATTCAAACTGGGGATGGAACTTAACATCTTTTTAAAGAATTGATCATCGACAAAATTGGGCGCATATATATTAACTAGAATTAAATTAAGCCCCGAAAGTTTACCCACAACCATTACATATCGGCCATTTTGATCAGAAATAGTGTTAGATGCTATAAAGGGAATATCTTTGTGGACCAGTATAGCTGTTCCTCTAGTTTTAAAATTGAACTGGGAATGAAAAACCTGCCCTACCCAGTCTCTGTGAATCCAAAAGTGATCATTCATTTTAAGGTGGGTTTCCTGTAAAAACGCTATGACTCCCCCAAGATGTTTCAAATGGGAGAGTATCTTCTGTCGCTTGACTGCATGATTAAGGCCCTTAACATTCCAAGTTATTATGTTTACATTACTATTACCTGGGATTAAATAATGCTTATTGCACGACATTGAAACCGTGGTGCTCAGATATGTAAATGACTATCCTATTATGGTGATGCACAACACATATGAATGCACAAATAAAAAACAAAACACAAAAAATACACATATACCTACACTTTTCAGGTAGCGAACAAAACATATATGGTAAATGGACTTGATTTATATAGCGCTTTATAACCACACTGAAGCAGTCCCAAAGCGCTTTACATATCAGCTCATTCACCCAATCACTCTCACATTCACACACCAGTGGGACAGGACTGCCATGCAAGGCGCTAGTCGACCACTGGGAGCAATTTAGGGTTCAGTGTCTTGCCCAAGGACACTTCGACACATAGTCAGGTACTGGGATCGAACCCCCAACCTCGCGATCAGAAGACGACCCTCTACCACGGTCGCCCAAATACATATCCATACATATATGGATGTAATACATATATCCAAATGCCTTAAGACGGCAACCCACCCTTAACCATTCTGAACCTTTGCAAACACTCATTTGCACTTTTCCTGCATTATAAAATATTAAAAAAAGATCAAACCTCTATCACACGACACCACACCTTAATTTAATGCCCTCTAACCAAGTTTGAACAAATATTATTGACAGGGGCACTTCAAAATCAGTAATGATCACTGCAATAATAAAATGATTACTGCCTTACCATGGTAAAAATCTATCAACCAACTGGTTAACATTAACTTAACTTTGTTTTAACATCAATGAAAACAATAATAGCAAACTGTGATCACACACCAGTTTAATATTAACTAAAATGTAGTAAACAGGAAAAGATAAAGTGAAGCGATCACACATCAGTAGCCTATTCAGTCTTGCTGCATAAATACAGTTTTGTTAATCGAATTTTACTGACTGAGCAGATATAACAGTAACAACCCTACTATATGTATCGGTATATGGCTGGTCAGGCTGTATCGAGCATGACCTGTCAAATCACTTGTTAGGACGTGAAGGGGGGTGTCTGTCCTGGGAAACGTTGTCCTTTATGTATGCAAGCGCTTCTGCGGGGTCTGTGAATCTCAAGCGTTTGTTGTTGTAGGTGAACTGTAGCATAGCTGGGTAAAACAGGCCGAATCTGATGTTGGCGGTGTGGAGCTTCTGTTTGGATTCGTAGATGACAGCACGTCGTTTGTTGATGTCCGGGCTGAAGTCTGGGAAAATGTGGATTCTGGAGCCCTCATAGGTGAGGGGGCCTCTCTCTCGCGTGCAAGTCGCAGGATCAGCTCCTTGTTCTGGAAGTGGTGCAGCTTCACAATGAATGGCCGCGTTCTGTTGTCGTCCTCTCCATAGGGGCTGCACTTCTGTGAGCTCTATCCACGGATGGGGGATTCTCAAAACTTTCTCCACCAAATACCTTGACTAGCAGATTTGTAATAAACTCCGTTGGCCGTTGTCCCTCTTTATTTTCTTTTATCCCCACATCACGAATGTTTTGTCTCCTGTATAGTTCTCTAAGTATGTTTCTTTCTCTCTTAGTATGCCATTTTCTTTCACCACCCGTGCCTGTGATGATTCCATATCATACATCCTTTTGTCAAATACATTCAGTCCTTCCTCCATATCGGTAATCCGTTGGCCATATGAACTAAGCGTTGAGTGTAGCGAAGCGATAGCCGTCCGGTTTTCATCCTGAAAGGAATCGATTGAGGCCTGTATGGCACCAACAGCCTTTGCTAGCGCTTCCAAGCTTTTGGAGTTAGTATTAGCATCTGCTTCTGAGTTAGCCATTAAGTTTGAGGCGGTGTTCCTCGACGACCTACTTTCTCTATGGTCTTTAGGAGGCCTCTGGGACATTGTAGTGAGGTTCACGGGTCCCTAAGCGAGCCTCACGCCGAAGTTTGAAAAGATGTGAGCTCCGAAATATATACATTTGGTACAATATTGCAGGAGTTGTGGCAGACGCGTCTACTCCGTAAGCATGCTCACTAGTGCCCCATGACATTGCTTTTTAATTGTGTTTTGGGTGAACATCAGTTTCAATTGTTAGGACTACTTTGTGCTACAAGTGTTGTGGGGAGGAGGCGGAGTGATACGGGGTAGGGGGTTGGGAGATGGGAGTTTGGAGAAAATTAAGTGTTAAGAAATAAAGTCAAGAACATTCTGTAAAATTTTATGCAAGTCCCATCTGTGAATCTGATTTCAAAGTAAGTAAATTACTCACTTGATACAATATAGACTTTATAGAGCTACTTTCCTTCTTTCATTGAATTGAAAAAGTTTATTTTAGACATGAAGGAACACATCTCTTCTAATTTAGATGATGCTGTAACTTGACACAATATAAAAATGCCAAATCTAATGAATGCAAACAAACCAATTAGATTCACCTTCGATTTACATGAAATCTTTCAGCTGGACTTGGGTCCTTTCTGTGTGGAGTTTGCATGTTCTCCCCGTGCTGCGTGGGTTTCCTCCGGGTACTCTGGCTTCCTCCCACAATCCAAAAACATGACTGTAAGGTTGATTGGAGTCTCTAAATTGCCCATAGGAGTGAATGAGGGAGTGAATTGTTACACGGCCGAAGGATGAAGCACAGTCATGAAATAGGTGAATTACAATGTTTATTTCATGACAGGTAAACAACGGTTTTCCCAGTACTGTTTCCTCAACCCTAACCGACAGTAAGGGCTCAAGACCCTGAATGAACACCATTTAGGGCGGAAAGGAACCGCAAGACACTCTGCACTGACACAGCAATCTTAATAACCACACTCAACCACTAAACACAAACACCCCGATGGAGGATGATCAGGTTGGCCTAACTGTGGGTTAATAAGAGTACATACAATAGTAGGGAAGTGACCGAAACAAACAAACAAAACATAAAAAATTAAGTAGTCTGCCCGGGCAATGTATGCAGACCAACCAGGCAGACTAAACACAAAGAAAACTATCAAAAACAAAAGGACAGCAGGCAGTGGGTCTAACTGCAAAGAAAAACACAATAATGAGTACACTATAATATAACATTTAATATTCAAATGCTAAAACCCCATTAAAACAATGTACCTGCGACGTCGAATCCACACGCCCAGTTCTCACTTTAAAAAGATCCTCAGACCCACACTAGACAGTCACCCAATAACAGCCTCTCCTCCCTCAAAGAGGGCAGCAGGTTTACGGCCTGTTGGAGACACATGAATTTAAAACAAACATAGCAAACATCTAAAATGCATACAGAAAACAGCATTTACCGTGATACCTCAGGCTTCCACGCATCCAGTGTGTGTGCACAGAACACACTGGCAATCCATGGGAAACTGGCACTTCCTGACTGGTGACCACTTCCTTTATATAGCGCCACCAATGAGGAAAGCGTGCCACCTTGTGGCTGCACCTGCCACATTCCTCCCCCTCAATATGCATCGGCGACCCGACAATGTAATAAATTTAAAAAAAATTAAAACCCCACTAAAGAGTTACCATTCCCAAATTTTAACCTGCAGATTTGGGCAGCCGGTGTGGATTAGAATGCTGCCCTGCTGTTTCTCTTGCCGACCTCCGTGGCTCAAAAACTAAGGATGCGCCAGTTTCCTCAGTGGATTGTTGGCCTGGAAGAGGTTCTCCACTTAACATGTCATTAACCTCTGCTCCTGCTGGTGAATTAGGTCCAGGCATTGCATTTACAATGTAATTTTCAATCAAAGTGTGGTCCAAATGTTCTCCACTTTCTGTCTTTTCCGCCCCTCTAGTCTCTGGAACACCCCTCAGCTCAGCTCTGTGTACTTGTCGCAGGGGACCCTCCTGACCGGCAGGTGCTATAGAGTACACCACTCCCTGTGGAGGAGGTGGCCGGATGATTTGATAAGGAGTTGAATCCCAAAAATCCTGAATCTTAGCTCGACCCCTAATGGAGTGATTGCGTGTATACACAAGCTCTCCCTGCTCAAAATCAGGATCAGTGCACTGGTCCAGATTCTGAGAGTCCCTCTGAGCTATTCTTCTGTCCACTCTATTCAGCACAGTCTCAAAGGCTACAGCTAGAGATTTTTGATGCTCCTCTACCCACTCCTCCAAAGGCAGGCCTGCCTCGGTTTCCACACCAACAAGGAAATCAACAGGTAACTGTGGCTCTCGCCCAAACATCAAAAAGTAAGGCGTTCTATTAGTCGTCTGATGGACTGTTGCATTGTACGCAGAAGTGACCTGTGACAGATGCTGGGGCCATTTGCATTTCTGTTCAGGTGGGAGAGTTCTCAACAAGTCATGCAAAGTGCGATTAAACCTCTCACATTGTCCATTTCCTTGGGGATGGTAAGGAGTAGTGCGGCTTTTGTCTACCTTATACAATTTACACAGCTGCTGGACTAGCGTGCTTTCAAAATTTCGTCCTTGATCAGAGTGGATGCGACTTGGAGGCCCAAATAGCTGAAACCAATGCTTCACCAAAGCCGCTGCCACCGTGCTAGCCCGCTGATCTTTTGTAGGGACAGTCTGTGTAAACTTTGAGAAAACGTCAGTCATTACAAGGACATTTTCTCTCCCGTCTGTAGAAGGCTCTAAAACAGTAAAATCTATCGCTAAGATTTCATGAGGCCGAGATGCTCTAATTGTCCCCATGAAAGTTTTCACTTTTGGCTGCATAGCCTTTGATAGAACACACCTCTCACAACTTTTACACCACTTTTCTACGTCTGCATACATATTTGGACAGTAATATCGGGCCCGAATTAACTGTAGTGTTCGCTCCACCCCCTGATGACCCTGTTCATCATGCAGAGAGCGAATAATGTTTTCTTGCAAACAATGAGGGAGAACAAGCTGCTCAACCTCAACCTGTCCATCCGAAGCATGCATAAGGCGGTAGAGAACTGACTCTCTCTGTCTGAGACGGCCCCACTGCCGCAGCATCTCCCTGGAGCCTTTAGTGAGTGCATTTCTCTCTTCATGCTCTGGCATCCTACCCCTCTCCCAGTGCTCCAAAATAAGGCCAATAACAGGGTCCTGATGCTGTAGGGTACAAAAGTCAGAACTCATTAGCCTTGGTAATGATCTCTTCCTGCATTCCAATAACCCCTCCACCTGAGCTAACTTCGGACTCCTGAATAGCGCCATGCTGGCGGGATAGGGCATCTGCATTGGCATTTTGTGAGCCTGGACGATATTTTATAGTTATATCAAACATTGCCAATTCGGAGGCCCACCTCTGCTCTGTTGCTCCAAGTTTAGCCGTAGCCAGATAACTCAAGGGATTATTATCTGTAAAAACTGTACACTGGTTACCCAACAGATAATCTCGAAATTTTTCTGTTACTGCCCATTTAACGGCCACCAGTTCTAATTTCATCGAACTATAGTTGTTCATGTTACGCTCTGTAGGTTTTAAACTACGGCTTGCAAAAGCTATGGGTCGTAACTTACCCTCCTGCTCTTGGGAGAGAACTGCTCCCAACCCTCCATGGCTTGCATCTACTTCCAATACAAAAGGCTTCTGGAAGTCTGCATAGGCAAGAACAGGCGTGGTTATTAAAGCAGTTTTAAGATTTTGAAAACTCTGCTCACATTCGGGGTTCCAGAATTCATTTAATGGTTTCTTTGGTGTCTTGCCCTTTTTACCCGAAGGGAGCAGCCTAGCTACTAAATGATTTAAAGGTGATGCCCTTTTTGAAAATTCATTTATAAATCTCCTGTAGTAACTAGCAAACCCCAAAAATGAACGGAGCTCTGCAAGGTTGGTGGGCCGTCTCCACTCTCGTACTGCCTCCACTTTTTCTGGATCTGTAGAGACTCCCTCCGCGGATACCACATGGCCCAAGTACTTAACCTGTTTTTGAAAAAACTGGCACTTTGAAAGTTTCACCTTCAACCCTTGGGTTTGCAACCGGGACAAAACCTGATCTAAACATTGCAGGTGTTGGTCAATAGATGATAAAAAAAACAATAACATCATCTAAATACAGCAACACTGACTGGTATCTGCAATCCCCAAAAAGGCGCTCTATGAGACGCTGAAAGGTACTTGGGGCATTGCATAAGCCAAACGGCATGCGGTTAAACTCAAACAAACCGAACGGTGTGCAGAAAGCAGTTTTTTTTTTATCCTTCTCAGCCATCTCAACCTGACTGTACCCACTCGCTAAATCTAAGGTTGTAAACCACTGGGCCCCAGACAACGAATCCAGTGATTCATCGATCCTAGGCAAGGGAAACGCATCTTTTCGAGTTTTGGAGTTTAACTGCCGGTAATCTATACACATGCGCAAGGTCCCATCTTTCTTTAATACCAGAACAATGGGTAAAGCATAGGGACTGTTGCTTTCCCTTATTATCTGACCCTGTAAAAGTTGCTGGATGTGGGTACGTGCCAAATCATACTGAGAAGGAGGAATACGTCTATAGGGCTGCCGTACTGGAGTCTCATCCAACAATGGGATTTCATGTGTTAATAAATTTGTACTGCCCACATCCAGATCATCCTTGGCAAACACACCCCTGTACTTGAGCAACATCTCCTTTGCTTGTTGCTTCTCCCTTCCTTGTAGGTGTTCAAATTCAGGAAAGTCAAAATCCCTTTTACCCACATTATCTCCATGAGTAGAAACAAAGGCGGTACAACTTTGTGAGTCAACTGACATTTGAATCTGAGAATTAGGCGATACCACAGTGGTGGTTTGTACAGTTGCTACCACCCTACGAGGCGCTAGCCACACATTTGAATGACCAACATTTACAATGGGAATAATCAATCAATCAATCAATCTTTATTTGCATAGCGCCAAATCATAACCAATGGTATCTCAAGGCACTTTACAGTAGAGCAGTCTTAAGGACGGACTCTTCATTTTATGGATACACACATATGCATATATACGTATATACACATACATATGTATCCCACACCCAACATGAATTCATCATGGCGGCAAGGAAAACCTTCTGTTAAGCAGCAGGAACCTTGTGTGGATCCCATTCCTATGATGAACAGCCATCCACGTTATGCTGTGTTGGGTGTGTGCAGAGGAGAGGGTGGAGACAGAGTTGTTGAGACTCTGTAACTCCACACTAAGGATCCCACGGACCTGCAAGACAAAAGCCAGAAGGAGTACAGGAGCAAACACACAAGGGAAGAAGCAGACATAGAGGGAGTGTTTGAGAGAGGAATGGGACCCTCTCTAGCCTAAATGACCTCTCTCTTAACGCCCTCTCCAACCTCTCTCCAACCGAGCATGCCAGACCCCCCCCCCCCGGCAGTCTATGCCTATTGCATCTTAATTATGAGCTATGAGCTGGTTCCTAACTAAAAGCTTTACCAAAGAGGAATGTTTTGAGCCTAACCTTAAAGGTAGAGAGGGTGTCTGCCCCCCGAACCGTGGTTGGTAGATGGTTCCAGAGAAGTGGGGCCTGATAACTGAAAGCTCTTCCTCCTATACTACTTTTAGAGACAAATGGAACAACGAGTAGTCCAGCATTTTGAGAGCGTAGTGTTCTGGGGGTATTGTATGGCACTACAAGCTCCTTGAGATAGACTGGTGCCTGTCCATTTAGGGCTTTATAAGTGAGAAGAAGAATCTTGAATTCTATTCTATATTTTATGGGAAGCCAATGCAGAGAGGCTAATACAGGAGTAATGTGATCTCTTCTCCTAGTTTTAGTCAGTACACGTGCTGCAGCATTTTGAACCAGCTGAAGTGTCTTAAGCGACTTGCTCGGGCAGCCTGCTAAAAGAGAATTACAATAATCCAGTCTAGAGGTAACAAAAGCATGGACTAGTTTTTCGGCGTCGCCCTGAGACAGGATAGATCTGATTTTAGCAATGTTACGGAGATGAAAGAAGGCAGTTCTTGAAGTTTGTTTTATGTGAGAGTTGAAGGATAAATCCTGATCAAATAGAACCCCAAGGATTCTAACAGTTGTGCTTCGTGCCAGAGTAATGCCATCTAGGGCAGTTAGGCTAGCATAGGTTTCTCTAAGGTGTCGTGGGCCCAGTACAATGACCTCAGTCTTGTCTGAGTTGAGAAGAAGAAAATTTTGGTCCATCCAGGCCCTAATGTCCTTTAGACAGGCCTCAAGTTTAGATAGCTGATTTGTCTCACCTGGCTTCATTGATACATACAGTTGGGTATCATCAGCATAGCAGTGAAAGTTAACAGAGTATTTTATCATAACATTACAAGGGGGATCATATAGATACAGAAGAGGATTGGACCTAGCAGAGCCCTGAGGAACCCCGTAGCTTACTTTAGTGTACACAGAAGACCTATTATTCACGTGTACAAACTGGTACCTATCAGATAGGTAGGACTTAAACCAGTTTAGGGCAGTCCCTGTGATTCCAAGTAATTTCTCTAATCTCTCTAGTAGAATATAGTGATCTATAGTGTCAAAAGCTGCACTAAGATCTAATAAAACCAGCACTGAGAGTCGTCCTTCATCTGAAGCCCAGAGTAGATCATTAGTTACTTTAACTAAAGCAGTCTCTGTGCTGTGTTGAGCTCTAAAACCTGACTGGAAGTCCTCGAACAGGCTGTTGTTTTGAAGAAATTCACAGAGCTGAGCCGCCACAACTTTCTCAAGAATCTTTGAAATAAAAGGAAGATTAGATATAGGCCTGTAGTTTGCTAAAGTGCTGGAATCAAGAGTAGGTTTTTTGAGAAGGGGTTTGATTACAGCTACTTTAAAGGACTGTGGCACGTAGCCTATTGATAGGGATATATTTATTGTCTCCAACAAAGATGGGCAGACCAGGGGAATAACTTCTTTAAACAGCTTAGTTGGGATCGGATCTGAAAGGCAGGTCGATGGTTTGGAGGATGAAATAATAGAGTTAAGTTCCTGAAGTCCTATATGTGTGAAACAGTTTAGGTTAGGCCTATTTACATTTAATGGTACAGCAGGCCCAGGTGAAGGCAGGGAGTGGCTAATTTTATCTCTAATCTTATGAATTTTATGGTTAAAAAATGTCATAAAGTCCTCACAGCTGAGGGCTAGAGGAATCATGGGCTCAATAGAGCTCTGACTTTGTGTTAGCCTGGCTACAGTGCTGAAAAGGTACCTCGGATTATTTTTATTTTCTTCAATTAGTGAGGAATAGTATGTAGATCGACTATGTCGTAAGGCTGTCATGTATTTACTATGGCTTTCATGCCAGAGTATTCGTGACTCCTCTGTTTTATTGGAGCGCCACATTCTCTCTAATTTACGGGTTGTTTGTTTGAGTGTGTGAGTTTCAGAGCTAAACCACGGAGCTTTCCTCTGACGTTTAATAGTTTTTTCCCTCAATGGGGCAATTGAGTCCAAGGTGGATTTTAGTAGACTAGCAGAGCTATCGACAAGCAGATCCAGTTGAGAGGGGTTATAATTAATATCATAGTTATTTATTGGATGGTGCACTGAGTTTAAGGCAGCAGGAACGGCCTCTTTAAATTTAGCCACAGCACTATTGGACAGATTTCTACTCGTAACTATTTTATTGCACAGTGCGAGATCCTCTAATATAATGTTAAAAGATATTAAAAAGTGATCTGATAGCAGAGGATTTTCAGGGTAGACTTTTAGTTCATTAATATCAAGGCCATATGTTAGAACAAGATCAAGAGTATGATTTAAACGATGAGTAGCTTCATTAATAGTTTGAAAAAAGCCAACTGAGTCTATTAGGGACATAAAGGCTGAGCTCAGGCTATCACTATCTTTGTCCACATGGATATTAAAATCTCCTACTATCAGTATTTTATCAGAACTGAGGACTAAGTTTGATATAAACTCAGAGAATTCTGATAGAAATTCAGAATAAGGGCCTGGAGGACGGTAAATTATCACAAATAAGACTGGCTGGCAGGTTTTTGATTTGGTATGAGATAAATTTAAAACCAGGCTTTCAAAGGAAGTGTAGTTGGCCTTTGGTTTAGGATAGATTAGGAGAGAGGAATGATAAATAGCTGCTACACCACCTCCACGGCCTATGTCTCGTGGCATATGAGTATTTAAATGACTGGGAGGAGTGGCTTCATTTAAACTAACATATTCGTCTTGATACAGCCATGTTTCAGTTAAACAGAATAAATCAAAGTTATTTTCTGAGATAAGGTCATTTACTAGTAGAGATTTGGATCTCAGTGATCTAATATTTAATAGAGCACATCTAATGGTTTTATGTTTTGGTGTTTCTAGATTTGAGATTTTAATTTTTTTCAGATTTTTATAGTTGATAGCTCTTTTATTTGATTTTATGTTAAAATCATTGTGAAATATGGGTCGAGGGACAGACACCGTCTCCATAAAATAATATTCACCACCATCACAACAGTTGCCATGGCGATGAACACAGCTATCATAATAGCAATGGGAGGGAAACTGTCCTAAGGCAAGCGCAGAGGGGCGTGGAGGACTCCCCCTCTGTAACATGGTCTCATTCATGGTCTCAGCCTTCACTAAAGAAAGAGAAACCAGCAGTCCCTCGGGTAGGCAACCGTCTTCTGGGCTCAGAGGTTCTACACACAAATCTACTGCCTGATTAGTGTGCACCTGTGGACATGTTACTGCTACATAGCAAAGGCTGCCCGCTGTGACACAAAATGGTTTCTTACCCTGTACTCTGATAGGATGGGGGTTTGGGGAATTGGTGATAGCCTCCATTATCTGACAGCATCGAAGAGCTTTCCTCCAACCACGTGGCGCTGACTTCAGCACTGGTGACTCCCATAGGTCAGAGCCATGTTGTTCGTACAGCTCACAGAAAAGAGGGGTTAACACATTCATACCAATTAACCCAGGTACATGCTTTTTCTTTTGGTTCATGAAACTGTCAGCTGGGTCTTCAACTATTAGGACCCCCCGACGTGGGAGTGTTACCCCTAGCAAAGTTATGTCCATTTCCATAAACCCAAGGTAAGGGATTTTTAACCCATTGGCTGCCTTTAAACTCAACCAACCACAGTCTTTGAGCTCTTTATCAGATAACTGAGAAAAATAATCTCTGAAGAAGCTCTCAGTCAGAGTCGTGACCATAGACCCACTGTCCAAAAGGCAATTAACATCTACTCCAGCAAGATTCATCTCTACTTCCAAACATTCACCAACTAAGTTGTTAACTGCCAAAGATTTACTAATTGAGCCCTGCAAACCCCCCACCAATGTTTGGCTCTGCACACTGGCGGGTTCTAGTTTCCCGCAGGATTTGGACTTTGAGCAGACTCATTCATTTTGATCGATGTAGGGCAGTTTCGAGCAATATGTCCACTCTGTTCACATCTAAAACAAATTGGCTTCCCATCAGCTGTTCTTCGGGGCCGATAACTGCGTGTTCTGTAGCTAGGAGCACTCTGTGGGGCTAAAGCCTTTCTGACCAATTCCAACTGGGTCTGCTGTGTTTTTAATAAGGATATTATTTCATCAAATCCTGAAGGTTTCGACACAGTGGTCTCACAGGAGACAGACATTTCATTTAAGACTGTGTTATATTTTGGTTTAGGAGCTTGATTTTCATAATGTGCCAACCACTTAATGGCTTCATTCCTAACATCCCGTATAGTATAATGTGGATTAGCGCCAACCAAATCCCTCAGTCTCATTCTCAATGCCTGGTCTCTCACCCCGTCACAAAACTGGTCACGTAAATCTCTGGATGATCTTAATGAAGCCCCTGCATCATTTTTGACAATTTGATCCATTAGATCCATCAAACCATGTGAAAAGTCAATAAATGACTCACTGTCTAATTGCTTCCGGTTATAAAACCTGCGTTGTAATGAAGTTCGTGAGTGCATACAACCATATACTTCCTTCAGTGCAACAAAAACATCTTCCACACACTCCCTTTGGATCACTGGGAGGAAATTCACCTCTGTCCGGGCCGCACCCTCCAGGTGATCAAACACCAGCTGGGCACGCTCTTTCTCAGTTCGTCCCCGTGTCTGAGCAAAGTCTCTCATGAGTCCAATCCACTCGTCGAGTGGCAGAGAGTCAGCACTGTCCAGATTTCCGGAGAAAACAGGCATTTTTCGATCCTGCTGCACATAAATCACAGGAGATTGTTCAACTTTTAACACTAGAAGTCCCAGGGATTTCTATATCCCCCCCAGAAGTCCCAGAGCAGGGTCAAATGAACTCTAGGACCAAACTGACGACTCTGATGGCTACAATTTGCATCTATTCATTTGTAAATGCTCTTTTTGGCCTGGGGGGCCTGGGGTGCCTGGTCCCTGGGGGTGAACCTTAACACCAAGCCTAGCTCAGCCCAGTGGCCTCGTCCCATCCAGGGCGCCAGGGGTGCTCTTTTCGGCCTGGGGGGCCTGGGGTGCCTGGTCCCTGGGGGTGAACCTTAACCCCAAGCCTAGCTCAGCCCGGCGGCCTAGTCCCATCCAGGGCGCCAGGGGTGCTCTTTGCTACCACTGAGACCAGCCTGGGGTGCCTGGTCCCTGGGGGTGAACCTTAACACCAAGCCTAGCTCAGCCCGGTGGCCTCGTCCCATCCCGGGCGCCAGGGGTGCTCTTTTCGGCCTGGGGGGCCTGGGGGTGAACCTTAACACTAGAAGTCCCAGGGATTTCTATATCCCCCCAGAAGTCCCAGAGCAGGGTCAAATGAACTCTAGGACCAAACTGACGACTCTGATGGCTACAATTTGCATCTATTCATTTGTAAATGAATCACCTGAGAAATCAGCAGGGGGGAGAGCCTGACTCTAACAATGGAAGTCTGGAATGTTAGGAGGAAGTGCCCTGGAAGCTAAAGTCACAATGCCCCGTTTATTAACTCGTTCTGCTTGATGCTGGGGGAGAACAAACACAGATTACAAACATTGAAAGAAACAGAGTCACCTCTTCCAACACACCTGATTCAAATGATTATCAGGCTTCTGCAGAGCTGGATGATCATTTGAATAAGGTGTGCTGATTAGTGGCCCTCGAGGACCGGAATTGGACACCCCTGGAATACCCTGTTGTCATGCAGCCTTTTGTGCTGTGGGGAATAAATAGCTGGCTGCTTCCACCTGCTGACACTCCACACTTATTCTACTCAAAATGCAGAGAAGATTTACCACTCAAGAAGCGTTGGAATTGATCCTGAACAATGCAAACCCTTGTGACTCAGATGGGGAGGACATAAACCTTCAGCCAAATTCGGATTCGGACTCTGAGCTGTCTTCAGGTTAGATTTCCCAAACATCCTATTTTCATTTCCTGACTTTATTTTTATTTAAAACCGAAGAAAAGAATAATTTGAATTTGTTCACATTGCAGATGACGAGACTGCTCCTCATCTGGAAAAGAGAGCTCGGTTGGAGAGTGAGCCCACAGAGACGGCGAAAGAGGGCACAGTGTGGCATGAAGAACATGTGGGTACAATTCTCCGTTTCACTCCAATGGAACCGTACGCTGCAGATGGAGAGCCAACAGCAAAGGCCAGAAGAAGAATCAGGAGTCGCCTTCAGAGCTTCCTCTGTTTCATTACTGTTGGCATGCTCCGTCCCATTCAAGAATGGACTATTCAGCATGCACGGCAAACGGAGCAGACGGACTGGTTCATGATCCTCCATGAACTAATGGCATTTATTTCTGTTATTATTTTGAGGGGGGTGACCAAGGTTCCATCTCTGCGTGACAGCTGGTCAGCATGCCTGGGAAACCCACTTATCACTGGAATTATGTCACGAAACCGTTTCCAAGACATCATGCGTCACCTACGATTTGATGACATGTTTACGCGCAGTGAGCGAGTGCAGACAGATAAGTTTGCTGCAATTTCGGATGTGTGGGGATCGTTTGTTACCAACTGCATCACATGCTACAACCCTGGTCGACACATCACAATTGATGAACAGCTTAACCCATCGAAGACTCGCTGCTGTTTCCTGCAGTACATTGCAACAAAACCCGACAAATTTGGCATAAAGTTTTGGGTGGCTTGTGATTTGAAAACAAAGTACATCTGCAATGTCCTCCCATATCTTGGAAAGGACCCCAGTCGTCCCAGTGAGGAGAGACTTTCTGAGAGTGTGGTGATGAAGCTGATGGAACCATTTATGGACAAAGGCAGGACGGTCACCACGGACAATTTCTTTACATCACTGACACTTGCACGACGACTGCTCAGCCGGAAAACCACCATCCTCGGGACAGTCAACAAGATTCGCCGGGAAATTCCTCAGTCAACTAGAAAGATGGACCGCAAGGAATTCACCACTCAGGTATGTTGTTGGTTTTTTTTATTCCATCAACACCTCTGAGTGTGTCATTGTGTTTAAAACCGCTATAATAACAACAATTTCTTCTTTTTTAGGTGTTTTCCACCACTGGTGCCACGCTGACGGTGTATGCGCCCAAACGAAAAAAGACCGTCTACATTCTCAGCAGCATGCACAGCGTGGTTGAGACTGAGGAAACCATCAAAAGGAAGCCAAACACCATCACCCAATACAACACCACAAAGTGCGGAGTGGATGTGATGGACCAGATGGTGCGGGAGTACAGTGTGCGCACAGGAACACGGCGATGGCCAGTCGCCGTGTTCTACAACATGATCGACATGGCGGCACTCAATGCACATCTGCTTTATCAAGCATGCACCGGGGTGCAGGAGAGACGGGTGGACTTCCTGGTTCAGCTAGCAAGAGAGTTGGCTAACTCTCATGTGAGTGAAAAGAAGGCACTCAAAGAGCAACTGCGCCAACAACAACCACCTACACCTGGCCCTGGGAAAAGGGCTAAGTGTCAGATCAACCATTGCTGCAAGAGCAATCGCGCAACTGTGCGATGTGTTCATTGCCACAAATACACATGTGGCAAATGTAGGAGAGAGATACCGTGGCAGTGCCAAGTATGTCACGAGTCTCAATAAGAGGATGAAGGAGATTCTTCTAAATATGTGCACAGTTGCTTTGTTATTATCATTATTTTTATTTATTTATTTATTTATTTATTTTTTTACACAAATAAAAACCATTGAAAACAAATCAGAGTTGTTCTTTTGCACATTTCTCACACCACACTGTCATTAAAAATAAATAATTTTTGTGTTCTCTTTGGGTCAAATGACACCTCTCTGGGTTTTATAGGTAAAAAGTTCATTTGACACCTCTGTGGGACTTCTAGTGTTAAGACACCCCCTATGGCTGCTGACGATGTGGAGGGCATATTGGAGTCTGTAGTAGCCATCCGTAAAGCAGCCAACTCTCTCTCCAGGTCCTGTATGCGCTGTGACACAGCCTGTTGCTCCTCGTCGTCCACAGCTCTGCTGCTCACTGCAACTGGCTCCATTGTGGTACTAGAGCCGCTGGTCCCACTCCTGCTGTCCTTAACTAACTAATAAAAATAAAAACGATTACTTCCACCCACCCAAAAAAAGAATTCTATATTTTTGTTACACGGCCGCAGGATGAAGCACAGTCATGAAATAGGTGAATTACAATGTTTATTTCATGACATGTAAACAACGGTTTTCCCAGTTCTGTTTCCTCAACCCTAACCGACAGTAAGGGCTCAAGACCCTGAATGAACACCATTTAGGGCGGAAAGGAACCGCAAGACACTCTGCACTGACACAGCAATCTTAATAACCACACTCAACCACTACACACAAACACCCCGATGGAGGATGATCAGGTTGGCCTAACTGTGGGTTAATAAGAGTACATACAATAGTAGGGAAGTGACCGAAACAAACAAACAAAACATAAAAAATTAAGTAGTCTGCCCGGGCAATGTATGCAGACCAACCGGGCAGACTAAATACAAAGAAAACTATCAAAAACAAAAGGACAGCAGGCAGTGGGTCTAACTGCAAAGAAAAACACAACAATGAGTACACTATAATATAACATTTAATATTCAAATGCTAAAACCCCATTAAAACAATGTAACTGCGACGTCGAATCCACACGCCCAGTTCTCACTTTAAAAAGATCCTCAGACCCACACTAGACAGTCACCCAATAACAGCCTCTCCTCCCTCAAAGAGGGCAGCAGGTTTACGGCCTGTTGGAGACACATGAATTTAAAACAAACATAGCAAACATCTAAAATGCATACAGAAAACAGCATTTACCGTGATACTGCAGGCTTCCACGCATCCAGTGTGTGTGCACAGAACACACTGGCAATCCATGGGAAACTGGCACTTCCTGACTGGTGACCACTTCCTTTATATAGCGCCACCAATGAGGAAAGCGTGCCACCTTGTGGCTGCACCTGCCACAGAATGGTTGTCTGTGTTGCCCTGTGATGGACTGGCGCCCTGTCCAGTGTGTACCCCCGCCCAGCGCCCTATGAGAGCCGGAGATTGGCACCGACAGACCCCCGCGACCCTGTTAAACGGGAATAAGTGGGTATGAAAATGGATCAACCTCTACGCCAGTGGTTCCAAAACGGTGTACCGTGGCACACTGGTGTGGCGTGAGGCAAGTCCAGGTGTGCCGTGGGATTTGGGGACAACAATCATACATTATTATTTAGTGCCCTATAAATGAACGGGGACCGTTTATTAGGTGCACCGCCCGCTCACCTCCCGTCCTGGCTGCTTCAAACAGCTCCTAAACCACCAGAAACCCTGTGTCTAAACTGTCAAAAAACTACACAAATCATCAGTGACTCCTAAATACAGAGCCACCACTTTACTGAGTCTGTGAAGCTCCGCCCGTTTTTCATGCAGCGCTGCTCCATAAGAACATGAGCAGTTTCACTGAGTCAGAGTGTGTTAACATCTCATCTGTGCTACACAACATCTGTGGATAAATTTGTTTGTTGCTGTGGACGAGACCATCCATTTGTTGTTCTTTAATTATTAAGGTCTGAAATGATGTCATCAGGATCATTTAAATTAGGTGAATTAAGTTGAACAAAATTTAATCAAATTCAGTAAACCATTGATCGAGTGGAATTTACAAGTCAATAATCCATGTCACTACAACTTATGTGTACATTTTAATTGTATCTTACTTTATTTTTGACACATTTTTGTTTAAGTACCATTTTTTTTTTTTTTAATATTAATTTATTTTCTTCACAGGAGTTTTTTTTTTTTTTTTTTTAAATTAATGCGGAAAACAGAATTTGGAAAAAATGAAACTGATTTTATAGGGCCCTAATTATTGCAATATACAACTACACAAAAATAATAATTTTTTTTTTAATGTACTACTTTGTATGCACCCATTTCATAAAACATAGGCAAAATATATTTAATTTTTAAATATATTTCATAAATATATATTTCATGAGTAATTCAGTGGTCTTTGTCACATTTTATTTGGCTTTCCTAAATAATTATGCACATTTACAGATAATGTACATGATACGAGTGATAACACGTGGTAAAAAGGCTATTTTGAACAATAGGTGTGTCTTCAAATTTTTACTTGTCCTTTGGTGTACCTTGGGCCAGGGGCGGACCTAGAAAAAATTCAATGGGGTGGCAAGAGGGGTCAGGAATTTTTTAGAGGTGGCAACATATGGCAGACGTACATAAAGCATGCTGAATTATAGGGCCGGGTATTGTCAGGTACCTCGTGATGCGAAATATTGTGATATTTTTTTGCCGTGATAATATTATCGCAATAATCAATATATTGCAGGAAAATTAATCCACAATCCATCAAGATAACTGTGACTTAAGAAATTCAGAATTTATCTACTGCACTCAATCCATTTCACAGGAATTACAAAATATTGTCAATTAATTTCACATGAATGACAGCCAAGTGTATACAGCACAGTATAAAAAGTCTGAATGCAGTTTTATGGCATGGTAAAAATGAGCCAGTGCAATATTTGCAGTTAAGAAGAACCAATGCAACAGTGGCTTCTTAACACACACTGACCACAACTAGTCACACGTCCTTGTGTTATGTTTAAGTCTTTAAGGAAAGCCTGATACAAAATATTGTTAATGTTTGTGCAAATTCACTTTAAATCATTAAAAACTAAATAAATGCAGAAAATAGTAATTTCAGTGCTAATATTATCAACTTCTCTGTAAACATGGACACATATCAGTGCTGCTTAACAAGCACAATGATTATATTCTCTTTATTTCTTTGAGATTCACAAAGTATCTTCACCATGTTTTCTTTGACAGACATTAATTTATAGACATACAGAAGTGAATAGACATGAACCTCCTATAGCCCAGCAGTCTGCAACCTTTGCTCTTAAAGGAGCCATTTTGTCTAATCTCACCTGAATTACAGTCCTTCCGGAGCTGAAAAAAAAAAAAAACCTTCTCATTTAAAATAGTGTGTGTAAAATTCTATACAGTTACAATTATATCGAATATTGTTACATGAACAACATTTTTTGAGTTAAAGTATTTGAAGGGCTACAAAAAATAACTTCATTTAGATAACACATAATCATGTCGGTCAAAACATGCTAATTGATCATTTATTGCAACATATCAAGCATGCATATAAAGCTGTTAGCAGTTACTGTAAATAAAACTTCACACACATAAAATCTCTATTTTCTTCCAGAATAGCCTTTTTGCTAGTGTAGTTTAGTCGAAACCAAGTTCAGGCGGCCTCCCATGAGGCGGAGCCGGCGGAGCCGGCGAAGCCGGGGACCAGGAGTCCAGCGGCCTCCCATGAGGCGGAGCCGGCAAAGCAGGGGACCCGGAGTCCGGCGGCCTCTCATGAGGTGGAGCCGGTGAGTCCGGCGGCCTCCCATGAGGCGGCGCGGGTGAAACAGGGGAGCAGGTGTCCGGCAGCCTCCCATGAGGCGGCGCGGGTGAAGCAGGGGACTCCCTTGGCCAGACAGACGTGGCCCCCTCCAGCGAGACCTCCTCTGGCGTGACAGACGAGAAGACCACCGGCGGGCCGGGCGAAGAGGGCTCAGGCGAGACAGGCGGGAAGACCTCCGGCGGGCCGGGCAAAGAGGGCTCTGGAAAGCTGGCAGGCGGCGGCCGGGTGCGGGGAGCCGGGACTGGCGGCAGGGCAGGCAGCAGCCGGGTGCTAGGGGACTCAGGAGAGCTAGCCTGACAGCTAGGGGACTCAGGAGAGCTAGCCTGGGAGCTAGGGGACTCAGGGACGCTAGCCTGGGAGCTAGGAGACACAGGGACGGTAGCCTGGGAGCTAGGAGACACAGGGACGCTAGCCTGGGAGCTAGGGGAAACAGGGACGCTAGCCTGGGAGCTAGGGGAAACAGGGATGCTAGCCAGGGAGCTAGGAGACACAGGGACGCTAGCCTGGGAGCTAGGGGAAACAGGGACGCTAGCCTGGAAGCTAGGGGACTGGCAGGGCTGGCCCTTCTTTTTGGACCGACCTTTAGTTTAAAAATTAAGTAAATTACATCTGAAATAACAATTATGGGGGAAAATAATGAAATAAATGAACTGACAAATTCAGCTCTATAAAAATAATTAGGATATGTTATTAGGTGTGGAGTGTTAACATTATTCAGAATAAATAAAGGATAGAATAAGATTTCTCCTTCATAAATAAGAGATAGCAAAGAAAAACAAAACAAACAATTTGAATGAGTAAATAACATTATTTATTTATTTGGTTAAACTTATTTGGCTTTCTTACATCTCCTTGTCTCCCAATTGTATGCATTCATCATGGGAAGACATGTAGTCACACTCCACACTTCTCCATCCGACTCGCATGCCCTTGTTAACAGTGGTTCTCAAATTGTTGCTTCTCACCAGGTATCAGCGTACCACCGGTAGTAGACGTACCACAGTTTGAGAATCACTGCAACTCCAGCTACGCTTCTCCTTGCTCCAGGAAAGGAGAATCGAATTAATACTTCCTGCTTTCTTTCAGCCTCATATTTTCCCACTCACATGTGAATGGGCTACTTCGCACTTTTGAACAGCTGAGTCATGTTAGATTAAACAGTAAAGATCGTATTGTATCCACAATGCAACTCACAGTCTCTGCTGAAGGTCAAACTCACATGCAGATATACACGCACACACACTATCAAGGACAGATAACAGTAGCTCCAACCTCTCCGCCACTTCCACTGTTGGGAGCATCTGACCCCCTCCTTTTCTTTCTTTCAGGGTTGGGACTTTTTCTCATATCTGTATAAAGCTTAAAACTGTGAAACTGTTGGTCAGTCATGTACAGTATATCCTGAGCCGGACACAAGACCTTTTGAACCATCCTGCTTAGTACCTGGCCGCCTTTACTCCCAACAGGATGGGACACTTCTTTTTTTGTACTCTTTTTCATTTAGTTTATAATAAATCCTTTAATTTTATAAAATCATCTTGCTTCGACTGGACTCCATCATTCAACCAGAGCAATAAATCATGTCTCCAAATGAGGTCAACCACAAATTTGCTGTGACACTACGGTGCAATATGTTTTTAATTTTACAAGAATATGGCTTTAAAACAGTTGTTTTCACTGTAACAAACTGTAAGCAGATGGGGGAAAAAGTGTCACTGGCATGTTATTACTATTATAATTTTATAATTGACATGTTAATGATGCCACACTGTTATATAACTAAGTATAAAAACTTATTTTAAGGGACATATGAGGAATTTGTGTAAAACAAAAATAACCACACCATTTATTTGTTATTTTGATTTGGTTTTAAAACAGAATAACCAAAGAAAGAAGGGTACATGGATTATGATGCTTCATATACATATGCTCCCCAAACGTGTGCACATTCAGCACACACTGGACACACTCACGTCACTGCACGTTGCCTCACACGCACTCAAATCTACACAATCCATGAACACACAACCTGCAGCTCACAAAACGCACTCAAACAAGCAAAACCCGAGCACAAACACTTAACAATGTCTGAAGGCAGTGGAACATCACTCACTCACTCACGGAGGGAGAAGAGAAAGACTCCAGGGCTGTTACTCCATTTTGGAACGACTTTTTTTCTGATACAAAGGCTCACTGATCACGGCAAATGTGTAAGTGTTGGCAGCTATGTTTCTACTTCTTTCCTCTGGTGCGCCAATGTAAACAACGCATTTCCGTGCCGCTTTTGCGATATTTCCGCGTTTTCTTCGTTGGTGTTTTAGAACGTTGGCTCCGCAGTCAGGAAGCGACAGTGGGGCATTACCGGTCGGCGGACCACGGCCGAAAAGTTCTGTGCCTGTGTGTACAAATTAGGGTGGCAACAGGGTGCAAGGCTTTGTTTTTGGGTGGCATAGGGTAGCAGATGCCACCCAAAAACAAAGCCTTGCACCCTGTTGCCACCCTAATTTGTACACACAGGCACAGAACTTTACGGCCCGGTAGATCCGCCCCTGCCATGGGCACAAAAAATTTGGGAACCACTGCTCTACGCAACTCAAAAAAAGCAAACATAGAGAGGCAGCTAAGTGGGAGCGCTAAACGGAAACTAAAATAGGAGAAGGCGATCAGAAATGCAGAAAATTTAAAGAAGCATATACTGAATATAGGTAATTTTTTCACTCCAGTGTATTTTGCCAGATCAACATTTCTTTGACAGAAATTGACAGGTTTCCAGATGTTTATGTTTTGCCAGATTATACTGATGCTGATGTGTTTTATTTCATAGCACGATCATATGTGAGTGAGGGCCTTTGACAAGAGGATATAGTGGTGCATTTGTATTTCTATGAGCATTTGCACATCTGTACAACAAAATGCACTTGATGACAGTTAGATATTATTAGTGAGTAAATGTATGTATATTACTGGAATTGATGTATTATTTTGCCATATTATAGTAATCCTCGGGTCGTGATGATGGGGCCCTTGAATATTGTTGCCCAGGGTACAGCGAAGTGTTAATCTGGCCCTGCTGGTGTAAATATGGTAAATACTGTATGTCCTGACGGACCAATCAGAAGGTTCCACCTGGCCACACTTTATTTAATATCTTAAAAACTAAAGCAGCACAAACGATTATTCTTTCAGCACAAACCAGCACTAATGCAGCACTAACGATTGAGACCACTTTTGTTCATTTTGGACGTTGTCAGGGGGCTGCGTGAACTTAGATTAACTTTTAAAATATTGTTTAATATCTTAAAAACGAAAGCCGCACAAAACATTTTTTTTCGGCACAAACCAGCACTAATGCAGCACAAACGATTGGGACTATTTTCACAGAGTTTTGCGTGGGGTGGGGGGCCAGCTTCACTTAGGTGAGAAACCAGCAGGGAGACATGAAGACGTGATTGGTTAAAAAAAACGATTCGTTTTTTTTTTTCCATTGGTCGAAGTTATTACAGATTTACATCTGCTACAGTTGACAGATTTTCTTCATTCCTTTTTCAGAGCACATAAGATCTTAATTTCTGTCAGGACATAAAGACAATTTCAACCAAAAACATAAAAAGTGTATCTGGAGGAAATTGCCTACACTAGCTTTATTTCACCATTATCTGATTAGGTAAAAGTACCGTATATAAATTTTGCTGTAAAGATTTGAAATGAAATGCATTTAATCTCATGTTTTATATTGCTGTCTTTTTGTTACTTAGAGATGTTGCACAGCAGATTGCTGTTGGAGTGTGGACAGAGAGGACTGCCCTGAATTTGGAGGTATTGTCTGATACATCACAATCAAATGCATTTGAAATCATCTACCATAACTGTTCATCATGCAGGGTGTTCCTAAGCAAACAAATGGCAATGACTGTGGTGTCGTCATGGTGATGTTGAGTGATGATAATCTCTTATACAGTCATGATACACATTGTTTTTTCTTTGTATTTTTTGATAATTGTATTATTGCAGCTTTATTGCAAAGCTTTTTTCACTCTAAAGTCAATTCTTAGCTTTAATTCTGAGACACTTGATAAACCCAAGCCCAGAGAAACACAAGTTCATCAAGTTCTGTTACAGTAGTAGTGATTCAACAATTCATTGGATAACGTGTAGTATACAATTAAAGGATGATATTTGGCTCATGTATATAACACAATTCAATTACTTGAAATCAGTACAAAAATTGTTGGTTTTTTGGGGGTTAAAGAAAAGAAACTGGTGTTAACAGTAAATTAAATGGATGGATTGTGGTCAGTGTTCTGCTTTCTATCTATGCAATTTATCATGCATACTGTACTAATATATACAATGTAATGTAATGACAATAATATCCTCATCTGCACACATATTTCAGGGTAAATGTGTGTTCACTTATTCACAAAACAGAAAAAGCAAAGACAAAATGGAAAAAGCAAAAGCAAAATGGAAAAAGAATATATTACATTTGTATATTTTTTTCATTATTGATTCTCTTTGTAGTTCCACATTTTTATTATTGATTCTCTTTTTATTTAAAAATTTGTATTATTGATTAGCGCTTTATATTTCCACATGCATTTCCTTTTAATTTTGGCACTCCTCTGATTCCATACTGGTGACCGTTCTCACTCAGGAAAAAGGCAGCATCTTTAAGTGAGTTGGAAAATAAAATTGGAGTCACCTACTAGCCTTGGTACATTTACTCAAAATAAATATGTTTGCAGGCAGTCATTACTGGGAAGGTTTCACCCTCCTGAACACTGTCGAAGGGCAGAGTGGTAATTTTCTTTGAGGAGATTGAGCTGCTGGACAGGGTGATGGACTTTTTAACAAGCCTGGTAAAAGCACATACAGCCACAGTCCATAATCAAGTGGCATTTTCTATGGATGTACTTCTCCCAGAGGTAAGTTATTGAACTTTTATTTGTCATGTTATTGTGTTTTGCATGATTCCTATTGCCAGTCATTTTACTTAAGATTAGTATCTTAACTGAAACATGACCATCTATTCTAATGTCTAAATGGAAGTTGTTCTTTTGTTCACTTCATGACTCAGGCTACAGTCCACGCCCTTTCAGCTGTCCATGAAGTTTCCATACCCAGAGTTATGGAAATTTTAAAAAATGGACTGGAGTATGACCTGAGGTGTGCTACTAACAAAACAGTACTGTATTGCTAATACCTGTATTTGTTGTTTGTAACATTTTCATGACAGCCTTTCAGATGTAATTTCCTTTCAATATTCATTATTTTCTTCCATTTTGTGTCATCAGTGAGTAACGGCTCATGGCTCATTTCATGAGCAAAAACATGTCTACAGAGGGACGACAGAAACTAATAAAGTACATCGCACAACTCATAAGAGCTCTGGACTCTGAGGAGTGGTTAAAGAGACTGTAGTGTCGTTGCTGCGATGGACTGGTACCCTGTCCAGGGTGTACCCCCGCCTAACATCCATGGAGACCTGAATAAGGCACCAGCAGACCCCATCCACCCTGAAAACAGGAACAAGCAGGTCATCCAATGGATAGATGGATGTAGGTTCAGGCTCAGGCTCATCCATTCATGTTTTCAAATGAATGGATGAGCTTGAGCCTGTTTTTGGACACTGTGAAGAATCTGTTTATGTTGCCTAATAAAAGTTGTTGTTGGCTGTTTCATTGATCTAAACTTTTTTTTCGATAAAATTGAATTTTTTGTGTTTTACTGTACATATTTTAGAGATTTGAGTTGGTCACATTTATTTATCAAATCAAATCGAGTTTTATTTCTAAAGCGCTTTACAACAACCAAAGTTGACCAAAGCACTGTACACAATAAAAAATACAATTTAAAAACAGCATAATATATCATTAAAAACAGACCATTATCACATTTAAAACAAGTGCCACAGAACTATGTATCAAACGCCTTTCTAAACTGGTGAGTCTTTAGTTTTGCTTTGAACAGGGGCAGGTATTTGATGGCACGTAACTCAAGCGGCAACTAGTTGCAGAGTTTTGGACCTGCCACAGCAAAAGCATGATCACCCCACTGATCACCTGGGCACCTCGAACAGGTGGTGTTGGGCAGAACGTCGGGCTCTGCTCGGCTGGTGAGGGGTCAAAATCTCACATAAATATACAAGTGCGAGGTCGTGGATGGAACTGAAAACAAAAAGCAAAAGTTTGTACTGGATTCTGAAAAAGACCAGGAGCCAAATTCAGGAAGTAAAGGACAGATGTGATATGGTCATGTTTGCGAGAGTTGGTGAGGAGCCCGGCAGCAGCATTTTGCACAAGCTGATTGAGTCCAAAATACAGTGCATTGCAGTTATCCAAATGTGAGCTGATGAATGCATGAATATTTTTTTCCAGGACGGAACGGCTGAGGGAAAGCTTCACTTTTGTTTGTAAAAGCTCAGGTTTGAGTCCAAATTTACAACAAGGTTTCTGATGACAGTGTGGGGGACGAGAGACTGGAGACCAGGAACAGTACTCAGTGAGTTTTAAGCGCCGAAAAGAATGAGTTCAGATTTGCCCTCATTTAAACATGAAAAGTTCTGTGAGAGCCAGAGTTTAATGTCATCCAGACACCTGTGGATGGACTGAGGTGTGTCTTGGGAGTTTGGTGTAACTGGGAGATAGATTTGTAGATCATCTGCATACATGTGAAAGGACACGTTATGGCTAGAGATGATTGAACCCAGGGGCAACATGTAAAGTGAAAATAAAACTGGACCTAAAATGGAACCCTGTGGCACACCAGAGGACAGAGATGCTGTGGAGGAGGAAAAGTCATTGATAACTACGGAAAAAGACCTATCTGTTAGGTAGCACTTGAATCACTGCAGCACAGGTCCCTGAAGGCCCATCTGTTGGGCCAGGCGGGTCAGGAGGATGGAATGGTCCACTGTATTGAATGTTGCAGTGAGGTCCAGCATTACCAACAACACTGGTTTTTTAGAATCCAGAGACAACAGGATGTCATTTTGAACTTTCAGTAGTGCAGACTCAGTGTGATTCATTTACTAGTCTTGTGAGTTGGATTGCCTACTTAATTCCAAATATTTTATTTAGATCTAAATAAATATATTTTATTAGTGCCAAAAGGCAAACAATATTTTCTGTTAACCCATAGGTAATTATTACGTTAGTGATATTTATTACATATGTGGGCAAAGTTTTGTGACAGTGTGGCAGCTAGAAACAACACCCATTTTACTAAAGAGCATTGGATTTATATACAGCTTTTCAAAAAACTGCTTTACATTACAATACTATTTTATGGTGTACATTTTTAATGAAAATAGTACTAAGTATTAATATAAATCATGTTTTATTGACTTTAAAGTGACCTTGTGTTCATACTGTGATCATATATATATATATATATATATATATATATATATATATATATATATATATATATATATATATATACAGCAGAACCATGGACCTTTTTGGAACAATTTGTTAATTGTTCATTTATTGAATTTATTCTATTTGGATGAATTTCACCATGTACTTTTCCCACACTAGGTGTAACAATTATTTGGTTAATTCAGTCTATACTATCCTGGTTCAAAGAGGAGAAAACAAAGCCTAAAAGGTTGTAATCAACATTGTTGCTTGGTCTAAATTCATTATATTTCCAATACCTCTGAAATATAAAGAGATGCTTTAAAATACTAAATTTAGCCTTCAAATTACTTTATTAAAAAAAAAATATTTCAACAATATACACTTGATATGGGTAACTGTTCTCTAAGTGAATACATTTGAACCATACAGATTGGAATTTTCCTAAATAATGAAGAAAGTGAATTTTTGGTTAATAATACCATTATTATATCAAATTGTATGAACATAAACCCTGCATTGCAAGATCCCCCATTCATCATCATCAACCTTTATTACAGACTCTTAGTCCAGAATTAAAAAGATAAATAAATTATATTTTTATCAGCAATGAAAAAAAAAGTACTTTCACTTACAAAAATGTATAAAAAGGGTAAACCCTGCTCAAACGGATAAATTGTGCTCTCTCTTATGTGAACAAAACATATTGTAACCCCTTGTCTGATTTGTTAACCATGATGACAATATATTCCCTTTTTTGTTTTTGTTTTTCTCCTAATTTCTATGTACGTTAATTTTTTTTTTTTTTTTTTTTTTGCTTAAACTCCACGCCAATGACGTATTGGGGCGTTCCGTAAGGTCTGCAGACAGACCCTTTCCGTCATTGCGGTACTGGGGAACAAAAGACTACATTACCCAGCAGGCTGTATCCAAAAAGAGATTGCACAGTGGCACGTGGTTCGTCATGGCGGCCCGTGCTGTGAAGTCGGTCCGTGTTTCTAAAAACTCTATCAACAGCAGCAGCAGCAGCAGTAGCAATGATGATGAGGACCTACAGAAGTGTAAGGAGGCCGTCTGGGAGCTTCACATCCCTAAACCCACAGGTGACGTTGGCAGGGACAGTCCTACATGCACAGAAAAATGGGAAGTTCACATGGGCTAGTTTTTTCTGACATGTATAGCAGAAGTGTCTAATCGAAGCCCATATTATTCCATTGGCCAGAGCAGATATCGGTACCATCTAAGGTGCCAAATTGTAGTTACGTTTTTTGAAAAAGACTATATCCCAAGAACATATTTTGATGTGATAGTCATTTCAGAGTGGCAGCTTAGTCACAGAAAAATGATGAATGTACTAACTCGAAAGCACCAAAGCTGAGAGCAAAAAACTACATTTGAACAGATGATCAAATAAAAATACAACTGATCATGAAACTGAATACATCTTTATTGTTAACTTAAGTAATTCAGTTCTATAACTCATTAACTATCTTAGAACATCCTAGATGGCTTTTAGCCTGATTGTATTTTACCATCTATGAAAATGACATCTGCGTTAATTTAATATATATCATTTATTTTAGTAAACATGAATATCACAAAACTCACTTCAAAAGTCTTATTCTTAAACAAGTATAAAGTTGGGACGTCTTTGATTATAATTTGAGAATATATGAACAATTTATCAAGTTACAAAAACGTTTAACTGGCTATGTTTTAACAAAGTATTTATTGATACGGAAACGTAACAATAGCTTTGGGACTATGGGTACGGTTTCCGCGTTTTCCTGTGTCACGTCTGAGTTTACCTCCGTACTGAGATTATAACCCTAACGTAATCCAATAAACAAATAAAACACGTGTCCGTTCACTTTGAAAACAAAAATGAATTAATTTTTTTAGCAAAAATTCTTTTTTTCGTATCAAATACAATCTCAGTACGTTGTGAACTCAGACCATGGCCGTTTCTCAATTCTTAGTATGCATACTCCGTACTTGTGAACTCCTGAGTACGGACTCGTGGGAGCGGACTTGAAGAACGTACTTGCAGAGTGCGTAAGCGCGGATTTCACATATTCGTTGTTTTGGGACAAAGCAGAGTTCCTGACATTGTTGTGTGGAGTATGTGCGCTCCACTTTAGACATCAAAGAAAGTAATATGTATCATTGAGTAGATGTCATTGTTGTAAATGTTAATTATTTTGTAAACCAATAAAACATTTGATGATAAATAACAAAATTCTGAACAGATTTTTATTAACATTTAATGTATAACAACAATAATAAAATATTTAATATCAAAATAAGGTATTTAAATTCTTACTTAATAATTAGATTTTTTAGGTATTGAATTCACAATAATTGTTAAAAAAACAAAAAAAAAACAAAACAACTATTAAGTAATTCAGGATACATTTTGGAAATACTTTAGGCCCACAAACAACAAGAATAATATTCTTAATAATATTTATTAAAAAAATAACAAAAGTAATTCTTTGTTTTGAATAAGGTTTTGTAATTCTCAATAATTACATGTTTAGGTATTACATTTTTAAAGAAAAACAAAATTCTGTCCTGAAAATATTTTCTTAATCTAATGCATTATTATTATTATTATTATTATTATTATTATTATTATTATTATTATTATTATTATTATTATTATTATGTTCAATATGCTCAATATGCTGGTCAATAGGGATGTAACAATTCACTCAACTCCCGATACGATTCGATTCACGATACTGGATTCTTGATACGATTTTCTCACGATTTATTTTACAAAATGGGAATGTAGGCAAATGATGACTGAAAAATATTCCTTTATTTTTTTGGGGGAAAAAAACTATTCAAAACAATGTAATTTAACTAAAAATAAATCCTGAATGAAATAAATAAAGGAATAATACAAATGAAGAATAAGCCTATTAATTTAAATTCTGGTTCTATAGTAAACAATGCAAAACTGCATAATAGTTCTTTTTAAAAGTGCAACTGAAAATGTATTTTGTGCCTTAACAATTGGACTTAAAAAAAAAAAAAAACAGTCATTTCACTGCATTTAGGTCAGATATTTGTTTGGACCAGCAGAGGGCGCTGGTAACCCAGTGGTTGGTTAGCATGCCGATATCTTGCAGTGAAGAAGAGATGCTATGCTAGCAGACAGAGCTAATAGAAAAACGTGACTTTTACAGATATTCAGTAATGTTACAGATATGTTTTGGTGCTAAAGGTGTAAGGAATCATTTATGAACATGTTAAAAAGTAGAAGGCGGCCAGAAAGACAGTATTGACAGATT
Source organism: Gouania willdenowi (assembly GCF_900634775.1). NCBI lineage: Eukaryota > Metazoa > Chordata > Actinopteri > Blenniiformes > Gobiesocidae > Gouania > Gouania willdenowi. The sequence continues at coordinate 27,788,572 of NC_041052.1, forward strand.
ACGCCCGCCGCGTACACTGCTGGACAAGAGAAGGGATAAATATATAGCGCCCTCTGCTGTTTAAAAAAAGTACTGCGAATCAATTTTCAAAGTATCGATGTCAATCGTGATACCTATGATTCGATTTTTAACTGCCTTACGATTAATCGTTACATCCCTACTGGTCAATGTATTTTTTGTAACTTACACATGTGCAGCTTATCCTTCTCCGTCGTCATCTTTGAAATCATGCGCTTTTTCGAAGTGCATGCTGGGAAATAAGGCTGATGGATTACGCACAAGTCTCCTCTGATGCATGCTCAGTAAAATGGGCCTGGCAAGTTATTATCCGGGGATTTACAGCAGACTTGCTGAGAAGTGAACTTTAAATTAGAACAGGACTTGGGCTGCGCGTGATGACGTTTCATGAGTCCACGAGCACACAAGTCCGCACAAGTACACAGATTGAGAAATGGCCCATGACACCGAACCTTTTCTACATAAGCGTAATGTGCTTGTGTTTTTTTTGGGGTTTTTTTGCCATGCCAGCATGGCCAGGTGGTTACACTGCCTAGCTGTGCGATCCTATTGGCTGCTGGCTACAGCTTGTTTGTACGTGCGTGTCCAAGCAGTCTCCGTGTTTCGGCTGATCCAGCGGGTTGTTTGGGCTGCTGTGAGTTCACTGTATTGTAAATGCTGCTGCTGATAAGTTGGTGGTCGAGTGTGCATGTTGTGTGGGAGAGTGAGAGAGTAGCCTGGTGGGAGAGACCGCTGCAGCAATTTTTTTTTAATAGATACATTTGTTTGGTTACTTTATTGAATGGATACTGACACATATCTAGTGCCCTATAAAATCCATTTCATTTTTTTTTCCAAATCCCATGTTTTCAGCATTAATTTTTACAATTCTGTTTTTTTTTAGAAATATGAATCTTTTTTTTCCCAGAAAATATTAGTTTTTAACTCCTGTGAGGAAACAAACAAAATACTAATAAAAAAGAAAATCATAATTAAACAAAAATGTGTCAAAAATAAAAATGTAATTTAAAATAATGAGTAAGATACAATTAAAAGGTAGATATTACTGTGACTGTTATTTTATGTTATTATGTTCATACGTGCACAATTTAATTTATTTGTTGTAGACTGTGGTTCCTACTTACCCCATTTTCAGGGGGACAGGTTTAAGAGTAACACAGAACGGACTGTGAGGTGAAGTAGAGAAAGTAAGAGTGACTTTTATGTTGAACTGTATTGTCGTGTTGATGTGTTCCCGAGTGGAGGAAATAAAGAGAATATATGGAGAATATTCTAGCCCGTTTTTACTCAACCCCAGAAGGACTGGTGTGGTGAACAAGAAAAGAGGGTTACATAAGTTGTACTGATTGCTCCTTTTTAATTATTATATTTTATAAAGATGTAGGAGAGCAGTATTAAAGGTGCAGTCTGCAACTCTTATAAAAGTAACTGTCACTATGTAAGGACAGCTTTACATGAAACTAGTAGTTTGTTTGAAAAAAACAAAAAAAAAACAGGCTCATTGAGTCCCCCCTGCTGCTCCTGCAGCCTTTGGAAGATTGCTAAAATGCACCACGACTGAGCAAAAAGAACAATTGTGTTTGATGGACTGTCTGACAGCTGTTGCTCACAGTCCCTGCCCCTTTCCCGGAGCTAGAGCGCCGTCTTTTTTGCAGTGTATGGTCTGGAGGAGTCGAACATGGAATTGGTGACTTTTCTGCTTGAAAGGTAATTACTGCTGCTTAATTTACATTATGTTTGGTTTGTAATTGTTAGACTAGAACTCTGTGGTGCATATGTTGTTCATGTGCGTGCAGCAGCCTCCATGTGGGCTGCTGTAAGTGACACTGTGTTGTTGCTGCTGCTGCTGAGGTTTGTGCACATAGAGCGAGAGAAGGGCTGCACTATTATGCTTTTAACAGAGCATCAGGGCTCGAGACTGCAACCAAAATGGTCGCATATGTAAGTATATTTTCAGTGTGTGCGAGTGAAAATTTTATCTGGTCGCGTGCGAGTGAGTATGGGTGACATTATTTTGGACGGAGCGGCTGAGCGCTTCGTCACCTCCCACAGAGTGCACTTCTCTCTCTCACTCCGCGCTGCAGCTGAGGAGATGGTGCGCGCTCACGCATCTTGGCTGCGGGTATTGCAACAGTGAATGCATTGAGTATAAACACTAATGTGCTCCTTTGGAGTGGGTGCGGTCCGCGAACAGAGCCAGGCATAACAAGCTATTCACTGAGTGCAGGCTCACATTGAGGGCAGCAGTTAAAAGGAAGACAGTGCCGAGTTCAGTGATAGAGCGTACACGCTCATCAAAATCAGCATGGAGGGTCCAGAACTAATGGACCATGATGCCAGGCCAGATGTTCAGCTGTGGTTCTAATGTGGCCCTTTGACTCTTTAGCAATGGCTCCCTATAGCTTTAAAAACTATTGAAATAAACAGTTGGGTTTTTTTTTTTACAGAGGCTATTAATGATTAATGACAAATAAAATCAAAATATAACAATTTGGTAACCTAAAATAAATCACGTTGTGCAATGGACTCAGCACCTTCCCTACTTCACCTCCTGCAACATCTATAGACCATCAACTTTCCTGCACCTGTGGCTAACCTTAAGTTTTAAATCCCTGGTAAAATAACTAAACCAACAAAAACACTATTCTGAAAGAAATTAGAGATTTTAATTGTGTGGGAACAGATTAATTTAACCGCCAATGTGCTGGTTAAATATGCATGTTTTATGTGTGGCAAGAAATGAGTAATTAGCATGTGATGACCACATGATCGTGTGTTATCAAACTCAAGTTACTTTTTGTAGCCTTTCAAATACATTAACTAAAAAACTAACATTATGTTCATGTAAACTGAGATGCATAAGAATTTGAAGATGTATTGATGTCAATTTATTTTATTTTAAACTGTTTTTAAGTTGCCATTTACATGATCAATATAAATCAAATTAAAATAAATCAAACGTTATTCTATATAATTTTAACTTTATAGAATTTAATTCACTGTATTGTCTTCATTGAGAAGGTATTTTTTCGTCTCTAGGAGGACTTTAATCCAGGTGAAATGAGGCAAAATGGCTCCTTTGAGAGGAAAGGTTGCAGACCCCTGACCAGGGGAAAAGGGTTAGGAGACCCCACTATAAGAGCTGGACCCTCTGAATTTAATTCCATGGGGTGAAGCAATGCAGATGTTAAAAAGACAGAATACATGTAACCTGTTGTTTTGCTTTGGTGTTATTTAAAAAGAAATTGTTTTCTTTTCAAATTATATAAAATAAATTAGCTGTTATTTCAGCCACTGCTTGTTGCAGAAAAACTTAATAGTCACTAAAACCTGAAAACATTTTGCAAATATTTCAAGTCATTGTCAATCTTTACTTCATACAAAACTACGGTACGCCAGTTAAGTCAACTATTCATCAGCATGCATGGCTATGCATGGATATGTATGCTGCTGTAGTTTTTGGCAGTTTAGACTGTGTTTCGGGTGGTTTAGTGTTTGAAGCAGCCAGGACGGGAGGGGGGTGAGCGTCGCACCTATTGAGTTGTCCCCCTCACAATGATGGCGTTTCATCCACATTCTGTGAATTTTATGCATTCAAGGCACTTTACCCACATTGCCTCGTATGAATGGCTATGAATTGTGCATGAATGTAGGTGATTGACAGAGGGGCCGTAGGCGTAAAATGGCAGCCATGATTCCATCAGTATGCCCCACCGGTATGACTGTTGTGAATGACTGGTGTGAATGAATAATGGCTTCTGTACTTGCTTTGAGTCCCCTTGAAAAAAGCCTAATATAAATGTAAGCCATTGTTGTTATTATTATTAATTATTATTACTTTCCCACAACAAATAGGTCACAGCCTGAAGAATGTAGGCCTACAAGGCTCCCACACAGTTCTTCTCCAACAGAGCTAGCTATATATTATATAGCTTTATACAGTGACGTGCAGTCAGGGTAGGCAAGGTAGGCAGTGCCTACCCAAGGGTGAATTGATATTTTGATTATTTGTTTTAAATGTAATATATTTATAAATGATTTATTTTTCAATTTCCGATAGCCTACAATACCTATAGGTTTGAAAGTGTCAGCATTTTGTGCTTTTCATAGTCAAAATCGCTAAACATCATTATTCCTAACCGCTGTAAGGCAGGAAGAGGCCACACCCCTTCTCAAAGGCATGTTGCTGCTCTGCCTCTGTTCCCATAGTGTGTTTTTATGTTTGCACATGCGCAGTCAGTTCCCCAAGATGACAACCATTTACGTCCAAAGGCAACGTAACCGTGCTATGCTAAATGCTATACGTAAGTTCACAGTCACATCACGTGACTACTGTTGCTACATTCTCTAGCTAGTGGGCGGGATCACACTACAGTCAGGATGACAGCGCTAGACACAATAAAGAAACTTTTTTTTGAGGAAAAACGACAGCTTTTAAAAGATGGGAGACCAACATCTGAGCTACCAGACCTTCAGCAAAGGTAAGGTCAGAACATTTTTTGTATTTTCTACAGTGAATGGAAGGATTGGCTTTGTGGATACGCCTCACTGAGGCTGTTCCAAGTTGTTGTTGTTGTTGTCATTTTCTGTGTTTCCAACACAAACAACGGATGCGCTGTCTTGTCATGAGATATATCTTGTTGGGAGAGTATGGAGGCTATATTAAAGAATTGGTTGTTTCCTTAACTCACTCAGTGCCATTGACGAGATAACTTGTCATTTGCGTTTTTTCACGGGGATTACTAGAAAACACCCTGGCGGAGGTCCCTCATCAATATCTAAGCTGTAATGTCATGTAGTGACCAACTGTGCCCTGAAGATGGCAGCAGTGCACCTTTAGCCACTGATGGTACAAAATACCCCCAGCCTGTGAGCCAGATAGCAAAATAATAGGTGACATGTAGGAGGTAGCAGCGCACCTTTGGATGGGAGATCATTCATGCTCAGCAGAGCTCAGAGGGAGAGGAAGAAAGGCGCTTACAAGACAGATGGTGAGATAAAACGATGAAAAAAAAAAAAAACGGGGAACGCAGTAACACTCTGCATGTCCGGGAGGAAGAGAAAGTTGCGTGTACAGACTGATGGGAGAGAAACTTGGAGGAATGTCAAAATACAGTAAGAAATCCATTCAACTCTGACCCAGATAGCATAATAATAGTTTTTTATATACAGTATATAAGGAAACAATTTTCAGATGCCACTAAAGCAAAAAAAAAAATAGCTTTAAAGTCACTGGCAGGGTTTTTTTTTTTTTTTTTTTTTTTTTTTTTTTTGGAAAAATTCTGTTTTCTCAGCTTTTTGCTCTGAAACTGAAGATTTGTGTAAAACTTGCTCTATTCAACGGCTGATTACAAAAGAACAAAATGAGCCAGAAACAAATTATAATTTTTTTTGAGGAAAGTAGAGGCTTCAATCTTTCAGAATCTGGTGTCAGACTTCAGATAGTCATAGTAGAAAATATTCTGTGGGTCTTTAGTCAGTCAAAATGCTCCAAAACGGCTGGCACTGAGGGGGGTAGAAAATCTGAAAATGGCTGGCACTGAATGAGTTAATAAAATTGGTGCTTACCACTAAAACAAACATACTTATGTTATTTCTTTGAGAAAAAAAACTCTGTTGGGTCGGACTCAGACGAGAAAATGCGGCCTGATCTGCACTCCAACTGTGACACGGTTATTTATTTGCTCACCGTTCATGTGACTGTTTACTGTAAGACCTGCGCACATGCTTCTGCATTCATCAGTAGAACCAAACAGTAGTTTAGTCCCCTGTCCTTGTCTTCTTTCACTCTCCAAGTCGTCGTCTTTTCATTATTTATTTCCGAGGTATTGGGACACGTCTCCAAGCCGTTGAGAATGCGCACCAGCATCATTTGACGTCAACATCAGCATTATTTGACTTCACGTCTGCAGAACTGCGTGGGGAAATCCGACCCAGAACAGCAGTACAAAATGTATCACACACGCTGTTCAAGATAATAGGGAGATTGAGCGCTTCATCAACCGTTAGAATCAAAAGACTCAAAATTGTTTTGTTTTTTTCACAAATCCTGCCCTATGATTTGTTAATAACAAATATTTATTCTGTTTTCTTGATCAGTTGTATTATTTAATCAAGTATTTTCAAATATAGCTTTTTGCTCTCAGCTTTGGTGGTTTCGAGTTAGTACATTCGTCATTTTTCACTCTAAAATGGCTGTCACATAAAAATACGTTCTTGAGATATAGTCCCTTTCAAAACACTTGACTAGAATTTGCCTCCTTAGGTGGTACTGATAAGTGAAAAATCTGGTCTTCGCCCATGGAATATATGTGTATAGGAACTTGCGGTGTGAACGGTGATGCCTTTGTGTGCCGGTGCATCTTTATTCAACGGGTGTATTAATTAATGTGGTTATCTGTTGTAGGTGGAGACAGTGACATGAAAGACTCTAAGCGGTGAGTGCTATTCTCCAACTTTTAGTCACACTTGGTGCCGGGTCGCAAAGAAAAACGTGAGGTGTGTGGACCTGACCCAAACCCTCCGTTGTAACTTAAAACTCAATAAGCCTAGAGCAGGAATAGATGCAGTAACAAAAGCACTTTTAGTGTTTGGTCAATAACATTAAGTTAATTCTAATTTAGAAACGAGAGTGTTCCACTTATGTGAACATCAAAGTGTTTATTTTGGTCGGATTGGGTCAATTTAATCTGATAGAAGCAATTAAATCACATACTTTTAACCAGGTTGCCATATAATCTGATTACTGCATGTTACTGTAAGTTCAGTGACAAATATCTGCAGTGCACGCGTCTTTGCACTGTTGACATTATCACATACTTTCCAGAGTTGGAATATTGCGGTATATTTGTTACATAGCTTGAAGACTAGTGAGTATGTGCATTTTTGAAGCAATATCACATGAGGGAGTGCTGTTGTGTTGAATATCAGTGCTGAGTGCTGCAGATAGTAACACCATTGCTGATATTCAGCACAACAGCAATCCCTCTCTAGGATATTGCATTTACACAACAATTCTACATGTTTGTGAAGTAATAAACTGCAAGAGATTGATTTGTTTATTTATTTAATAATTTATTTGGCTCCACCAACACAAATGGTTCCACATATACTCGTGGACATTGAAAGAGTATATGAAAATAACTTTCTAGATGTGTTAATTCAGTTGACCACAAATTTAACTGGAAACCTCAAGTGAATCAAGTAACGATCTGAAATCGTAAGACGTATTAGGGTGGTGAACAAAGAAAGACACTTATTAACCTTCAGGTCTATGAATTTTACGGCTGGGATGATACCCTTTTCTTCCGATTTGATTTGAATCCTTATTTTTGGGTACACTACAAAGAGAAGTCACAATATATTACAGTGTGAGGTTCGGCCACATTTTTCTACATTCAGAAATGATCAGCACGCATTAGTTGTCATCTGTCATCAATGTTTCTCTTGATATTTACTCTGTAGTAGGGATGGGCGATATACCCCGATAATTTCTAGTGTTTATCATGATAACGATAAACATCATGATAAACAAAAACTATAAATAAATAAAACAATTCCCAACTTAAAGTGTAAACAGGTTCCTTACAAACACAAATATATTTGAATACATCAACACTAGACACATTAAAAAAAGGCTACAATAGCTGCTGACTCCAAGAGTTCTGATATTTTATGGAATATATTAGTGCATGTGGATCACTCTATTTGTGTTAATGTAAGTGATTCATTTATTTTCTCATTTAAAATGACATTTTTGTTTCTAAAAAAAAAAAAACATCAAAGCAAAAATAGCTCCATTAGTGTTTTTCCTGATGCTGAATCTTGTTTATTTTATCTTATAATGAGTTACATAAAGTTTTGGTTGATAATTAAGTCTCTGATTAAACCACATCAAGCTTGATTAAATCATTCAATATATTTTGTTGTAATAATCTCAATACATTAGTCTAATGGGACCAGCTTTGTCTTGTGAACACGTGAAATGTAATGAAAAAAATATTGTTTCACTAGTTGGAATGGATGAATAGTGGCATTAGTATTTATGCTAACATTTATTCTTTTTACTTGGTCTATTCCTTCCATGGAGTGGTTAGTATTAGCTCTTAGCCCATTCTGTGTGTCGGTGGGTTAGCTTAGCATAGTTAGCTTTAAGTGAGTTTCCAGTTCATAATCGTTGCTGCGAGCACCGCCTTCTGTGTGTGTGAGGGGTGAGGGACGAGGGGCGGGAGAAGCGGTGGCACACACCCCAGAGGCTCTGCGGCGGTGGAGCTTTCATGAACAGTACTCTGCTCAAGAGAATAATAAACAAACTAGAACAAGGTTTTAGGTGCATTCTTGGCTAATTGGGGATCAAGTGGCCCTCGCTAATTTCCGACATTAGCGTTTATTGTTTCTATTGTGGGATTACATACTGTATTCTTACCGGTAAAAATGGTTTTGTCGATACATTGTGCGATATATCGTCGTTCACATTCTTATTCTGTAGTGGATCAAACTGTGGCTTTACGTTGTACACAGTGTCAAAATAGTTAAACATCAGTCTGAGCAGAAGTCTGGATAGAGTTCTGAGGTCTGTCAGAGTTTTATTTACCTCGTATGCACACAGCTGCTCTCACCGCCCTCGCAGGAAAAGGAGTGGACGATTCTCGTAAAATCTAATTAAATGTAACACATTTTGTCCCATCTAAAACTGGTAAATATTAGAAATGCTGATGGTCAATGTTTTGGCGTGCATGTGTAGCGTGGAGGAGCTGTGCATGTGGGTTGAATCCGTCTCATTTGACATAACGCACGTAGACACCTTGATTGGCTTAATTACCTGGATAGGTTTATTCAATATCTTATCCAGGGTCCATTAGTCTGCTACTGGGTGTCTTGCTTGCTCTAGCTTTATGTCCGGATAATGACGGACTAGATGAGCAGTAATGTTTGTTGTGTCAACACAATACGCTACTTGTCAAGATCGTAGACTGTAAAAAGAATAGACGGGACAAGCTCCCGGGGAAGTGAAGCTTTTATTTTTGGAGCTCCCCCTGCTGACTGGCTGCAGTATAGGTCATAAATCCCACCTCTTCAATGATAACAGATGGGATGTCGGTCAAACTGTAAAGTTTAAATACTCGTCACATAATTTTTTTACTAACTTAAACTCTGCTGTTTTTAGTTATCACCCTACATTCTGTTCAAGTGCTCATTTTGTGAGAACTTGAACAGAACTGCTCTGTGAGTGAGGCTGAAAAACGGGATTTTATGTCATATATGACTGATTGACAGCTGCAGGTCTTGCAAAGCTCTCTTTGTGAATAGCAGTTGCGTCGTCAAGGAAAGCTGAGACGCCATTTAACTAGATATTTGAGTTGAAATATATCATGGTTTTGTACTAACCTCTATGATCTGAACAAGTCGTTGGTAGAACTGCCAGCGGGAAAGATACTTATGTTCTTGGCGTAGCTGGGCTTGCCTAAGTCATCAGGGCAGTACGCTAAATGGGCAGGGTGTGTGAGTTCGCAATCACTCGTTGGTGCATTACCGCTACCCAGTGGTCATTCACAATAATGTGAAAAATGTAATAAAAAAACAAATGGGACGGAGAATCGATTTTTAAAATCGCCACCCAAAAAATCGCAGTAAATTATAAAATTGAATTTTTTTAATCCCACCCTTAATGAATATCATCTACTGCACACTGATGCTACCGCATTTAACTTATTGTGTTGAAGTATTGGGACATGCTTGAACTACACTACAGACAGTTTGCACAATGTGCAATGAGAATGGTGCACAATGTTGATTCTTTTTTTTTTTTTTTTTTTTTTACCTACAAATGCATTAATTATAATATCAAAGGCACTAAAATTCATGAACCTGGTGGAAAGAAAGGGGCTGTCCTCAGAGGTGATCTAAATTGGAAACAACCTATCTTCAACACTATGAAGCTATGAAATGCATTACCAGATTAATTGAAATATTGGAGAAATGTGTAAATTCTGTTTTTTTTTTTTTAAGGTACATACAGGATTCTGGGCTACAGAGGTGTGTATGAAAGGGAGCAATAAAGTGTATTTTCTGTAATTTATTTCATTTATACTCAATACAATTTATTTTCCCTGAAACATTATTCTGTCCGTCAATATTAAGAATATGTATGTAGGTATCAGGCTTCGATGGTAATACCGTATACCGCAGGGTCATAAAAATAGCAACAGTATCAGTTTCAATACTGTCATTTAAAACAAATGCAATGTACTTATATAGGAGATAAAGATTAAACATTGAATATAATTTATTTAATGCCTAAACACGATTCTACGTCCAGGAGCACTTATGCATTGAATGGGTTGTCGTTATGTGACAGCGCGGAGGCGAAAGTCTCTCTCGCCTCTGCTGAAGTGACCAGATTACATTAAAATTAATGTAAATGACGCGACTTCAAGTTATCTCCCCTCAAGCGATGTGATTTGAGCGACGAGGTCACTCAGAGTTAAAAAATTTGAACTTTTCAAGTGACTACTTCCCCGTCCTTCACTGTCTGTTTAGCCGAGGCTGCAGCCCCTCCTTTCCGCTTTGAGGGCTGCGGTGAAGGTTTCCTCAACTTCCCGGGGCAAAATTAGAGTGGTTAACTCTTTGAATAAGTCTACATTCTGAGTGAACTCATCCTTTAGTTATTCTGTAAGTTGATCATTTGAACTGTAAAAGCGCCACTGTTAATGATACGTACGGCCGGAGTGAGAAGGAAAAGAAGTAATCAGACCTCTTTCCCCCCAATCACTCGGCTCCATACACACATGCACACACAGTCGCGTTTGGTGTGAACGCACCCTGAGCCTTACGTCATATTTTTTAATTAGTCATGGTAATACTGTATTCCACGGTAAAATAGGGGGGAGTTTTGACGGTATCAAAATTTGGATACCACCCAAGACTAGTCGGTATGTATGAATGTATGTGTATGCATATACTTTTGCTTTGATTATCAATTAATATTGTATTTTGTAATATACACTGAACAAAAGTATAAATGCAACACTTTGTTTTTGCTCCTATTTTTCATGAGCCAGTCAGTATATGGCGTGACCACCATTTGCCGCAGTGCAACACATCTCCTTTGCATAGAGTTGATTAGGTTGTTGATTGTGGCCCGTGGAATGTTGGTCCACTGAATGGCTGTGCGAATTTGCTGGATATTGGCAGGAACTGGAACATGCTGTTGTATACATCAATCTAGAGCACCCCAAACATGCTCAATGGGTGACATGTCCGGTGAGTATGCAGGCCATTCAAGAACTGGGATGTTTTCGGCTTCCAGGAATTGTTAACGGATCCTTGAAACATGGGGCCGTGCATTATCATGCTGCAATATGAGGTGATGGTCGTGGATGAATGGTACAACAATGGACCTCGGGATTCTTGTCACGGTGTTCGTTGTTCATAACATACAGTGGAGCAAAAAAGTTGTGCACTTTTTCCCACTTAAAAAGATGAGAGGCCTGTAATTTTCATCATGGGTATACCTCAACTATGAGCATGAAGCAAGTGCGTCAGTAAATGGATGTAACCTTGAACATGGTATATTTTATTTTTAAAATAAACCGGATACTTTGTTCTGTCTATGCACTTGTTCCTGTCCCGCACAGGCTTATTTTTGTTGAATTGCTGCAGCACAGCTCCGGCGTCCGCCAAAAAGTGAACGTCTGCTGCAGAGGGCTCTGGAGCATTTACGCAACTGTGCTATAGCAGATTCGCATGCAGTACAAATCGGTGCATTCACTTTAATGGAAATCTATCAGCTGCATTGTGGTTCCGCAGCAATTTCGGAGCAGTTATGAGTCCGGCAGAAAGTGGGGGTAATGGTTATTAGAACGCCTGTACACTGGACTGACTGAAAGTCCCAGTGCTGTTTTACTCTATCAGCACTCATGGAATGTCTCTTGTCCAATTAAATTACTTGGTTGGGAACTAACTTTTATATAATATGATTTATGGGAATTGTGATCGTCAGTGGATTCTTGTCATTTTATCTATCAGAGTCGTTGTTGCTGATCATGACCACGATGGTAATGACCTCCAAGTTACCAAAGGCTTTCGGACACATGTGGCTAAGAAGTTGGGCCATTATTTGGACAGGTAACTGAGTTTCAGAATGCCTCTTTAGAGAGAGTTGACTGTAATCAGTGTTTTTGACACAGTTGCATTTCAGAGACGCAGCCTGAAATGCCATTCAATGTGGAGTGTGATGATGATGATGAAGGTAAGTTGGTCTGAATTGAATATTGTTCTTAAGTTGTGTGCCTCATATGTTTAATTATTCATTGGTTGTCTTTTGTAGGATTTCGTCTGTTTTCCACTTCAGTCCCAGGACAAAAAGCAGAGGACCCTCCTGCTCCTGTTAGACATCGACCTGCTTCCAGCTCAAGGTTTTTCATGTTTAATTATCTATTCATTTCAATGTGTTTTGGTATTATTGATCTCTGCTTTCCACAGTGACAGTGAAATGGAAAGGAGGCTGAAGGAAGCAGCGGTCTCCATCAAGGATCTTTTACCTTCACTGTCGCTGCCCATTGCAGACAGTCCTTGCTCTACAGACACACCCAGCTCAGAAAAAGTCAAGAAACTGAAGAAAAAGAAAGAGAATAGTTATGACAAGAAAAAGAAACAGGATCATGACAAGTGCCAAGACACAAACTTGCCATGCTCTGCTCAAAATTCTGAAAGAAGCAGTGAAAACGAGATCTTGGAGCAGGTAGCAGTGAAACGGAAAAAGAAGAAACAAAAAAGAATCACAGAGGAGAACGCAACAGACTGAGTTTCTCTAGTAAATGAGGATTGGGGTTTCTTTTAAGAGATTTTTTTTTTTTTTAAAGAATGCTGTTATTTTTGTATATATTTCCAGAATACTCATTTTTCACATCACCTCTGACGGGTTAAACTTGGAAAGTTTTTAATTGTATTATTAAAAGCCAAAGTGTGAAAAAAATAAATTAGGAAGAAAAAGTTTAAAGCCAGACAACATTCACTGTTTAAGAACATTACAAAATGTTTTAATAAAAATTCAGTGTTGATTTTTTTCAGCTGATTCTCTGAAGTGACTTTCCTGTAGTGTCTGTCTCTGTTGTCTGTTGGACAAACTTTAATCCACACCAGACAGAATCATCCCTCCAGTCCATTTAGTCCCTAAACCATTCTTCAAATCCTGATTTTAGCTGAAGTAGATGCATCATCATTACTTGAGTACTTTTACTGTGCAGTTGAAACTATTTGTGTTGGAATGTAGGAGATGATTTCTGTTGTTGAGGGTGAGAGGAGGTGAGACTGATGACTCGCTGAAGTCTGAGTGGAGGGATACAGCTCCAGGCTTTCAGAAGAGGCTGTTGGAAAAAAAAAAAAAGCAAACATGTTCAAATTATCTATTTCCTGATTTAGTAACAAGAAAAGTTTAATACCGATACAGAACGTTTTTGTATTTCTGTCAGTGCTACAGTGGTTTCTTTTAGGAAAGTGTCTATTCGTACGGTTACCATACAGACAACCCCCGGTGCTATTGGTATGGTTACCGAAGTACACGTACGTAGTGTCTTATAGGGTTTGGTTTAGATTTAGGGTTGGGTTATAACCCAATGTCGCAACAATTTTTAGGGTTAGGTTTAGGGTAAGTTTTGGTCTTAGGTCAGTCATTGGCCAGTTTAGGTTGTGTGACTATCACGTGACCATACGGATAGCCACTGTCTTCTTTTAAATGCACTAACACTGTTTACACAATTTGTGCTCTGTGGCTGAGTACAATAAAAAAAATTAAATATGTTTCTAAAAGTGGGATACTGATAGGCTCCAGTAAGCCCGAGCAACCCTGTACGAAAAAAACCCATCAATATTAATGCTACTATTCATTTCATCATTTCATCATTTGCATATTAATCCTATTTTAGTAAAATATTTTCTTTGAGTGCTATGTCTGTTATGTCACCTTGTTTCTCTAGTTCACAACTAAACCATTTCAGGAGCATCTCATTAGTAACCTACCTGTTTAAAGAATTTTAAATTGTAAACATGCATATTAAACTTAAATTTAATTCTCATAAGATAATGTTTAAACAATTACATCCTGCTCATGCCAACTATGCATTTATTGACACTTTTACATCCTGTGATTGTCCCCTTCTGTGAAGTTCACAGTGCCATATGACTTTTAGAAAAGGAAAAACAATTCCTGGTATGAAATCTAGTAGTAAAATAAAAAGTATTACAGTAGGCTACTGTCTACCCCTGAAGCTTACTCAATGCAGATGGACAGGTTGCCAGTCCACTGTGGGGCTCAGCGACACATTTACACACACCTCAAAATCTGTGAACATACTATACAAATAATCTCGTGTTTTTGGAAACTAAGAAATCCTCCAAGAGAATTTGTAAACTTTAGTTATCTCTAAATGAAGATGCCCAGTGATAAGCCTGTGTTTACAGTTCTGTACCTGGCACTGGTGTGTGTGGCTGCAGGTGTAAGGATTCCTCCTGTAAAGGTGGATCTGTCTCTTCCTCTGGATCTGCTGTCAGAATCTAATCATAGAAAAAAAAATTAATTGGTTTTAAGATAAAGTATGAAGATTCCTAAATAGATGGGGTGACAGACTCAGTACCTGCCGTACAGTTGCAAGGCTGGTCAGAGTCCCCAGGCTGCTGCTGTCAGCAATCACCATGGCCTGAGACAGCAGACTGGGTGATGGGTACTGAGGAGAATCTGACTTGTTGTACACTGTGATGACAAACATGTCAGAAGATGATATTTCAAAACAGAGATATGAAGCATGTTAGTATTTTGTTATGGCCTTACTGTGACATGGCAGCTGTGCCATGGTTGCCATGAAAGGACTGGCAGCCATGTGACTGTGGAGCTGCTGAGATATGGGCTGCTGTGATGCAGCATGAAGCTGCTGCTGGAATGAGATTGGCTGTAGAGTTGTGAATCCTCCTCCCATGTTGTTAATAACTGGCACCGTTTGAGGCTGTGTGGAAGCCAAACCTGACAAACACGCTCTGAATCAGTTCTAAGAGTTATCATTACCATGAAGAAACAAAAACCAAATGAAGGATTGTAATGTTACCAATGAAAAGAGAGGACTCCCCTAGACTCATGACACTTGGCACTGAGGCCATAATGAGGCTCTGTGATGATGCAGGGCATGCAGATAGACTGTGGAGGGAGGTTAGAGTGCTTACTGGTGGTAAAGGGCCTCCACTGGACACCTAATAAGATGAAAAGATGTTTGAAGGACAAGGTGAAAGATGACACGTCCATATAAGTTTATAAATGCACACTATTCTTTGATCGCTTTAGTTATTAATTAATTGGCGAGTATAGATGTAAATAGAATATTGTTAAAGTCTGAGATGTCTTGTTGGCCACAGCAACAGCACACTACCCTGAAAATAACAAGCAGGAATAGAAAATGGGTGGATGGATGGATTCTCTGAATTGCACATTTACCTTCTGAAAACTTGCTTACTCCCATTTCCCCCAACAATCAATATCCAACATATAATGTATGTTTCTACTTTGTCAAAAGAAGAGAAGCATTTATTGAGGTCATATTCGGTCACATGACGGAATGTGACTTTTTCTACGTGTACCAGTTAACTCTTGAGACTCTCCTATAAGTGTTTTTGTCAGTGCACTTTAAACAATAGATCAGATATTGAATTATCACCTCACCCATCAATTCCCATAGTGATTTGGTTGTTTGGTAAACAAGGCATTCTAAATCATTAATAAGTGCAATTAGTCAGTTGCTCCAGTAGACTCACCGCGACACTTACCAATTTGGGGTTGTGGCTCTCGAGGAGTGTGTGACTGGGCTCCAGTTGGACTGGGCTCACCACTAGTTGTCCCACTCTGTCTCCTCCACCTCCTCTAGCTGAGGCCAGAGTGTCACATGAGATGTGGTGACAGTATTTCACATCTAGTGGGCAATAAAAGTCAGATTTCTAGATAATGAGCAGATTGCTGGATTAGACACAGACAACCTTGCTGTGAACGTATTACCCTGCTCAGGGCTGGTTGAAAGAGTGGGGTTGGTGGATGAAGTAGGCTGGTTAGTGAAAGGTGTGTCGAGGGCCAGCTTGTGACGGAAGGCCTCCTCTTTACGTCTGTTGGCGAACCAGTTGTACACTCTAACCTCAGTGACCAGATTGGAGCCCAGGCCGGCAAGCTGGGAAGGAGACACTCCTCTCTGGAGACACTCTGCCCTGAGAATAGAAGAACAGACACATTATAAACACATTGTCAGGTTCTGCTCGGTTTTTATTATTAGCCCTTGTGGTCCTCTTGTTTATTCTAGTTTCATGTGTTGACATGTTCCCAGGTATTGCTGCTCTTGTCTCCACCTCCCATTGGTGTCAGTGTGTTTGGGTTGTGAGTGATTAGCTCCCACATGTTTTGCATCCAGGTGTGGCCCGTTCCAATGAAGCCTCCCTCACTATTTAGCGGAGTGCTTGGACACAGAATGATTTATGGATCATTGTCTGTTAACCTCCTTGTGTGCTGCTGCAATTTTGTACCCTGCTCCCTGTTTTTCTTGTGACTCCCTTTGGGTTTTTAGTTTTTGTAAGTTTTTGTTCTGGACTCCTATTTTGAATGTTCCTGCTGCCTGATTCTCTCGTTGCGCTTGGGTCCTCATTCTCAACTCTGACACGTGACAAAATGAACCAGCCACAAATGGACCCAGTAGTGGACTTGGAGGAACTGGAGAGTATCCTTTGAGGGCGACCGTGGCTCAGGTGGTAGTGGGTCGTCTTCTGATCGAGAAGATGTGTCGAAGTGTCCTTGGGCAAGACACTAAGAACTAAGAACCCTAGCTTGCTCCCAGTGGTCGACTAGTGCCTTGCATGGCAGTCCTGTCCCACTGGTGTGTGAATGTGAGAGTGATTGGGTGAATGAGCTGATATGTAAAGCGCTTTGAGACTGCTTCAGTGTGGTGATAAAGCGCTATATGAAATCAAGTCCAAGTCCAAGTGGAGGCTTCCAATCCTTCAGAAAGGCTTGGGGCGGTATGGAGAATATATTACACTTTGTCATCAAGACTTCAGGTGTCAGCTCATCCGCCCTTCAGCAAAATTTTGGCCACTGTTGAGAAGCTGCTTTTCCAGGCCTCAGGCAAACATCTGGCAGGAGAAATTACTTCTGTGTCCACCAGATTCCAAGCTAGTTTTCCAGAGTCCCCTAGCTTCCAGGCCAGTTTAACCCTGCCGCATGTGCTGGCTCCCCACACCAGCCGATTTTTTTTTTAACAAATTCCTTATCTACATTCGGCTCCCCCACAGCCAGCCGTTGAAGGATGGTTCATCTATTCACCAGGATGTTGTGTCGACTGACGCTCTGTCCCCTCCTTTGTTGGAACTTTGATTCTGAACTCAGATCTACCCAAGGTCATGTCACGTCATCTACGCCTGGGCTGAACTGTACAGAATGAAGCAAACAGATTGTTTCAACTCCTTCCTTGGCCCCCATCCCCTCTCCCTCCCACGCAGTGGCTGCTGGAGGGGCGCTGCACGCATGCGCCCCCCAGCGGACAGTGGCAAACCTCTCCCCACAAGTCCCCTCCCCCTAACCATACGTCCTATGTCAAGTTTTGTTGAAATTGTTTTCATGGGTTTATGTGTTGAGGAGTCTTTTTTTCCTAGTCCCACACTGTGCGCCCCTAAAGAAACATAGTGTACGATCTGCCTTTTATCCCCTCTCCTTTCCTCCTGTTTTTCAATTTTTCATCTAAGGATACGGGGCGGCGCCCTTGTGGTGACCCACAGTTCTACCGCTCCTGTTGTCCTATGTTGTGATTGTCTTTTCATGTTTCTTGGACGGGATGTAACTGAAATGCAAATTTCCCCTTTGTGGGATGAATAACAAATATCTCATCTCATCAGTGCCAGCTGCCCACACCTGGCCGTCCACGTTGCCGCCAGTACCTTCTTCCTGCACCGCCCACGTTGCCGCTCGTGCCTACTCCCCGTACCAGGCCACCAATGTAGTGCCAGCGTCTGTCCTGCCAGAGTTCTCCTCGTCTGTCTCGCCAGAGCTCTACAAGTCTGTCCTTCCAGGCAGGCAGCCAGACCCACGCTCCCTAGTCCCGGCAGACCGCTAGACCAGTGCTACCCAGTTCTATCCTGCCTGCTGCCCAGCTGACCACCAGCACTTCCCAGTCCTGGTCATGGAACTTTTGGCCTGAATTGAGTCCTGAACTCTAACACGTGACACTAATGCACTACAACTTTTTCAGATACACTGCAAGGCTGGGACTACTTGTAACAGCTTTTATTAAGAGAGGTGGGTATAGTTATTTCTCAGATTTGTAATACACAGGATGGGATGGTAAAACGACCAAAGTGCATATTGACTGTGAACATCAGGGGCATTGTTCTTCCCGAACCAAGGTTCGGCCTGGCCGCATACCTACCAGTATTTGTGGAAGACTCCAGCACTTGGTTGTTGTCGAAGAAGGCTGGACTGACACATCACTGGGGTTGTTAACTGGGCTCCTACTTTTATCAATGTTTTGCTGATTAGCCCATGACGTCTCTGGTAGGCTCAGCAGTGGATTCTGGCACCCCAGAACGACCTCCCTCTTCGTCAGTGCACCTTATCTGGGACACAAGCAGGGATTTCTCCTCTTCAGTCTTAACCACTGGCTACTTTTCTCTGCTGCGCTAGACATCTCCTTGATGGCCTGGCCTAAATGACCAGGTCCCTCTACAGCTTTACAGTGATTGTTGCAACAAATCCTCGATATCCAACTTCTACTTCACACTACAGCCTCTTTTTTTTTTGGTAATTTTTTATTGGGAACAGAAAGTACAAATATAATATGACATTACATCTTTCAGTCTCACGTTTATGAATATATATTTAAAGTATCAACAAAACAAACTGTATGCAAATAACAAAGTAAATAAACAGCATTGTTCCAGATCTTCAGTAAATTAGGGATATGATGCTGCAGTCACACCTTAAAACTTGATTACAGTGGTGAAATAAACTTTTTCAGTTTCATTACAACACTGCAGCCTCTTTGTTCAGTCTCTGCTGCAAGTTCCTAGTAACTGAGCTTTTTCCTTTCAAAGGCCTCCTGCACAGCATCCTCTATAAGGAACTGTGAGCTCCTCCAAGTATGCCCTGTGTTGTGAGGTGGACCAGAGGACCTCAGGTTGGTTGGTTGTTATCTTTGGTGGAACTGTTTTATTGTGAATAAATATATTTTATTTCATAATTGTGACCATAAATAGCCTCTCCTAAGGAAGGGTAAGAAACACTTTATTAAAGGGAAGTTATAAAAAGAGAGGGCAGTGTTACACCTCGGTGATGGGGAAGGGAACATTGAAGAGGGAGTCAGGGTAGGAAAATGGGCAGTGTTACATCTAGGTGAGGGGGAAGGGAACAGGAAAGATGGAGTCAGTGTAGGAAATGGAAGGGGTGGGGAAGAGTTGACTGTTTTAAAGTGAGAGTGAGATATCATATTATAGTTGTGCATATTGCATTGTGCAATCAGTTCAGCCAGTCTGGTGACAAGTGTGGAAAGATTTAAGCGGTTGACACAGCACCCAGCTTAAGTATAATGGTGGTGGCTGTGAACAGAGGGAAGGAGTGAGTGGTTATACCTAAAACTGGTATATGGGATCAACGTGTCTAAGGTTAGGACCAGCCCAAGGTACCAGTGTTTGTGCAAGAACCGCTTCTGTGAACCCAAACGCTGCCCCGGTCCCAAAGATGCAGCCAAGCCGGCAGAAACAACGGCAGCCAAGGAGCCCCAGACTCATGTATGTCCAGAGTTAAAGTCAAATTCAAACTACAATTTTTTATTTTCTAAAAATATAGTATATAATATCATATCCTTATTGCGAGCCCAGTATCGTTTTTTGTAATAATTTTTAAAATATTAAGTTTTTTTTGTCTTACTTCACCTGTTACACTCATCCACTAGTCCCTCTCTTTCCTCCTTGCTGGGGTTCTTCTGTCGTTCATAGGCATGAAAGAGGATCTGCAGGGAAGCTGGACCCCACTTGAACCGGTTTCTCCTCCCTTTCTTATTTTCCTCTCCTGGCTCCTCCATAGATGCCAGGCCATGTTTAGCATTAGTGAATTCTGCAAGGAAACAGCCACGGTGCCTTTTGCTTCCTGGACATGCATTAAAGGGATGAAAAAATGGCTGTTTTACTCACGCTGGCTGATTTCACACTGCTTCTTGACGTACCAGCTGTACAGGGCGGCTCTCTTTTGGTTCTTCATGGGCGTGCCTTTGTTGAGATGTTGGGAGAGGTGGGACTGGTTGAGTCCTGTGGACTCCACCACCTCTCGCTGAGGTAGGTTGTGCTGCTGCATGTAGCTTTTGACCATTTTTGCCACATGCCAGGAGTCCTCCCTATTTGACACAAACACCTGAACTGAATAAGCATATTTTGTGTTCCTTCACTGGCTTAATATTTATAGTTGATGTAAATGTAAAGTATCTATTTCTTTCTAACATATACTAGTTTCATGAGAAATCTGATTGAACCCTGTTTCAGCATGAGGTCTGGGAACTCAGAGGGAAGTAAAGAATGGCTTATTGACACAGAGATAAGAGAGCGCACACAGGAGCAAAGTCCAAACCTTTTAGCTCAGTAAAGGGGAAAAGACATGGAACCCTTATGAAGCCTGGTTTAGTGCTTTCTAACTATAAATCAGGAGGGTTATAAACGCACAACATTATGAAAGAAACTTCCCAACATAAACGTTTTTCAGGCAAATACTGCCGTTTTTGGAAGTTGCTATTTATATGCTTGAACTATCTGAAAGAAAACAATCTCTTTACATGAACATTTACAATTCCTCAAACAAAATGCAAGAATCCTAAAAGTAAACTCTGGGCTTAAAGCTGATTGCATCATTATCACCCACTGTGCAAACATTCTCACATGACCAGGCCTCCTCCATTAATCTTCCCCTATGTTGCTTATTTATTAAGAAAAAGCCTAGAGAATAATGATGGAGGTGGGTAATTAGTAACTAGCAAAGGAGGAACCCTCTTTAAATTCACCTCAGGAGCCAGATTGCAGAGAGAGAGAGAGGTATGAGGAGGAGGTGGTATAGGATTTTGTAGCTTAAAGAGGGAAAAAGAGAGTGCAATGTTGGTTGTTATAGATCACTCTGGAAAGGAAGAGGAGAAGGAACAAATACAGAAGGAGATAGGATTCACTTTACACAATGGACCATATCAACTTGGTAAAGGTACCTTTGTCAAGATGCGATACTTACTGCAACAATCGGTCAACTTCATTCTTCAATTTGGACGCTTCCTCTGGCGGTAGTTTTTCCAGTTCTCTGAATATAGGTGGATGAAAATCCATTTCACCCTCCTCGGAACTCTCTCCATCGCCCCTGTCAGCTCCAGCACCTGCTCTGGTTTGCTCCAGCTCCCCCATGGCTTGGACCAGCACCTCTCTGGACAGCCCTGACTCCAGGAGGGCCCAGACCAGCTGCTCCTGGAGCGCAGTCAGACGCTTGGATCTCACTGTGGCTGCCCCAGCCCTTTCCCCTCCCTCCATTAGTCTTAAGCCTCAGCTCACTGCTGCCTGGCAAAACAACACTGCTCTCATGTGCGTTCCCTCACTTCAAACTGACACACAACCAGCCTTAGGCCTCACCCTGACATGGTCACCTCAGGAGAAAGTATACATTCATTTTCCTATGTTTGAATTTCCTGAATGTTCTGAGCTGCCTGGTTTTAGCTCTCCACCTGCTGTTTTGCTTTCAAAGGTCAATTTTTCTCTTTTTTTTTAACCATCCTCCTCTTCACCCCCTCCTTCTTTCGCGCCCTGTGAACTTTGTCCTCTCTGCTTCAATTCTAAGCTGAGACCAAAGTACAAGTTAAAACAATACACTGATGTGTGGGGTGTTCCATTGTCATAGAGTAGACTACAGTTAACTTCTCTAACAAGGAGCTCAGGACCAGGAAGGTCTGGTAGTTCTGTGGTAGGAATAAAATGTGCATGTAATTCAAAGTTAATTACTTTGATGCATAAACACAAGTCTTTCTGTCTCCTTAACCTGAAATCATATCCAGAGAAATTTCTTTCAAAAATTACGTTTAGAACTCTTATTACTCGGTTCCCACCAACTAAAATATTTTTCATTTGTTACAGGGACCAATAGAGGGCGCTATTAGACTGTCTACATCAGCATGCACATTCGTTTTCCTTTTGAGTGAACACAGTTTGACTTCACGTGTGGTTGTTTTAAAACAAGCCTGGTTAATATACCACAGGTAAATGTGTCTTTTTAATCTGTATGAACGTAAGTGAAAAATATTTGCATTTTGAGGTAAATAATATAATTATTATTTAATTATTATTATAGGAATGGAGGAAGAATCTGCCTCGAAATAACATTAATCTATACCTAAACAAGTGAAGTAATACCATAAAACAAACAATGCACCTTTGTACTGACCAGCTTCTATTTAGTGGTTAAAAAGCACTCTTTTAATATAATTTCTTATTCTTTCACTCAACGTTTAAAAACGTATTCTATATTTCATATGTAACATTTATACTCTGGAAATTGTTCAGATGCAAAAATACAAAACATTTGCTTTTTTAAGGATATTCTTTGTAAGACTGACTTTATTGTTTAAACAGTAGCCCACAGGGAGCTTATATCGCCCAACAAACCAGTATTCCTTATCTGTGTTCACAGATTTCCCTGAGTCTTGATCAATATTTGGATTAAACTCTGTTTTTCTTTTATCCATCCTTTTGGGGTTTTTTAAGGAATAAAAGTGGAAAGTGGCATTAAAAAAAAAGGGCAAAACAAAATGGGCGAGAATCTTTGTAGGATGTCTTTATCATTTGCTCCTTTCTTTTCAATGTTAAATGCTAACTTTCTCTGCCTAATCACCTTATGCTCTTTTCACATTCAGCCCATCTGCACTTTTTTTAGTTGGGCTCTTGTTACCCTACTCCATCCTTGGGAAGAAGGCATTACACTGTATTTGAAAGGTAACAGAGCTCCCTCTATCTCCCTGAAACATGCTACTGAACTGTAAAGTCCCATTGTACCATTCACCTGAAACTTCTTTACAAAACGGACAGAGGGCTGTGTGTACAGTATGTGTGTCTGTGTGCATTTCCAGCAGCTTTGAAACTGCGTGACTAATACTAAACCACACAATCCGGGTTTATCGAAAAGGCCCACATGCCTCACATATAAGAGCTTGCATTTTCCCTCTCGAAATAACTGAAAGCTATGTTGATTAGTGATTAGCTACCAACCACTCTATCCTTTCGTATTAGTGAACTATTACTCATTCTCTCATTTCTTTCTCTGCTTTGAGCCCAGAGTTGCTCTTCTTCCATCGCCCCACCCCCAGCCCCATGATTCAACCCCATTGATCATTGATCATGCATGCAGAAGTGTAACACACCCCTTAATTCTTGTCCTAATAGCCCCTGTCCTACTTCCAGTGCTCCATCAGTTGGTCTGCAGAGAGTATGCCTGACTGCATCACTCAGTTAGGATAGAATATTTGAACAAATCCAAACCACCCTTTGCTGCAAGCGCAGATCCTGCTGTTTTTACTGTACGAATAGATTGTGAATGGACATTCATATGGTTTATTTCACTAGTTTGTGAATGGACATTCATATGGTTTATTTCACTAGTTTGTGAATGGACATTCATATGGTTTATTTCACTAATTTGTGAATGGACATTCATATGGTTTATTTCACTAGTTTTCATACACTTAAGTTTTACAATTAACAACATTTATGCAATTAATGCAAATGACTCGATATATCAATACGGTACTTTTGGAAAGAAAAAAAAACCATTTGAAAAAATAATTGTGCTTTTATTGACTTTACCTCTGAACATACTGACTGGTACATACTTACTTTGGATATGACTTTTTCAACTGAATAAGAACATGAAAATAAAAAGAAACTTGATCAATCTAGTGTGAGTTAATTCATTTTTTCTAACCACGATACCACTCCTATGCCTTGATGATAAATCTTGTGACATTTTAATATCACAATATCTCGTTGCTCGATATATCATCCTAGCTTTAGAATAAGGCTGTTTAAAGTGTTTATGTTATGGGGATTAGAATCATTGTTTTGAGAGTTGAGACTGGGATATACATATATATATACAGGCATATACATGTAGGTTGTTCCTCTTTGAATATGTTATTTTTCTTCATTAGTTCAGACTTTTAGAATGAAAAAGAAAGAATGAGATTTCTCAGCCGAAACATGAAAACCTTCTATTCACAGGTACTTATGTGAGGAGCTGTGATATCATGATATACTGTATGTATCATATCCAAATTCACCATCTTTTCTTAAAATTGAATACTTTTCCCAACATAGATCACAGCTTGTTCTTAGTGTTGATAGTTGGTCCTGGGGCAGTGGCATGAGACAAGAGTGCACAGGACACGTCACCAGTAAACTAAACAACTTATAATACACACAGTGACAGACTCATAGACAAACACATTTCTCCTTCACTCAGTTGACTCCAAAATTATTATTATTATCCTATTCTGGATTGAAACTAATTAACAAAGGAGACATTTCGTAAACATGATCAATTGTTTCTGCAGAATACAACTGAAACACTGCCCACAAATGTTTTAAAAAAAAAAAAACTATAGCATCTATTTTTTTTTTTACTTTCTTCTTCTTCTATTCTTAATGGTTCCCAATTCAGCACTGTGCAATCCTTATTCTTTACTCCTGACCATGTGTTGGACGTCACTCAATAGTTACACAAAAACAAAAACACAATAACAGTATTGAATCTTGTTGATGTTGCTATTGTCTGTTTTAACTGTTAAGTGAAGCGTTAGCACTAACATTAGTTACAGGGTCACATGTTGAGTAAGTGTTGAGAAGATTAGACAAAGCTGACTTTAGTACTTATTAAATACTTAAAGCGCAGCAATGAATGAGCACACATTCCTCCTACCTGCTGTTGGAACTCAGTGCAGTAACTGGTGTTTGGTTTGGAGGAAATGTGTAAGAGGACATACTCCAACTCTCATTAAACAGGCTCTCATAATCACTAAAAACCAAGATTTATAAGGGATCTCTTTCAACATTGTACAATGATAATTATTTGTGTTCTATGAGATATATGTTAGGGACTCAAACTTATCTCTAAAAGGTGATTTTATTTTGGTTTAAAGATTCTTCCAAACCTCTTTTAAATTAGACAAAACCAAAAGATTGTACAACCACTCACTTTGCTCAGCTAATTTTTCTGCCTGTCAGCCTGCAGTTTTTTAGTCAAGAAAAAAATGTTTACTTGAAATAAGGAATTGAAAGAGTAAGGGATAAAGGACAAACTCAGAATTGCACTCACCCAACTAGCCCAAACTTTGCTGGGGGAAAAAAAATGGGACCTTTCTGTGTGAAGTTTGCATGTTCTCCCCATGCCTTCTAAGAAAAATAATGTTAAAACGGCTTCTTATAAAATAATCATTGATTTATCTACTTTTCACAAGTTGAGTTTAAACTATTTTAACTCTGAAATAAATGTTCTGTTCTTGATAGGATATAAAAGCTTTCTTTTTAAATTGTACCACACAAAGAAACCATAATCTTTGCTAAATAAATACCTGTTCTGTAAGCTTATAGCAAAATTCCAAAACTAATCATCTCAGTTGTTGCATCCATGACTGAAACCACACTCACACTATATGACTTGATTAGAATCAAAAAGAAAGTTATCACTAACATGACCAGACGTTAAGAAAGTTTTCCTTCACAATAAAGGTTGACATGCAAGTAAAACAAAAAAGGACGGGGAAGGGTTTTGTGTGTGTGTGTGTGTGTGTGTGTGTGTGTGTGTGTGTGTGTGTGTGTGTGTGTGTGTGTGTGTGTGTGTGCGTGTGTGTGTGTGTGTGTGTGTGTGTGTGTGTGTGTGTGTGTGTGTGTGTGTGTGTGTGTGTGTGCGCGTGCGCGCGCGCGCGTGTGCGTGCGTGCGTGAGTATTTTAAAGAATAATCACACATTTAAAAACTTAAGAATGTTGCAAGACCAATGTAAACTAAAGACCTTTTGACATCCAGGGCTTTCTCCAGTTTATTGGATCTCACATTATCGTGTAGTTCTGTCTGTCTGTCCATCCAAAAAATCATCAAAATTACAGCCATAGGAACTTCTGTCACTTTTGTTTCTGTCGCCTAGGATTACTTTGCCCTTCTGCTTTATTCCACATCTTGTTTTTCACCACACCGTTAGGTCGAGGATTCAACAGTTTGTCTGCCTGAATCTTTAGTGAATCTTTTTTATTTTTCATTTTTTAATAGCATTTTTGCAAAAGTATTTAGAATCAATGTGTAAAAGTTTTTAATGTATGTTGGTTTTGGGACTGTTCAATTTGACCTTCATTTTTGATGTACACATTTTGATGAACACTTTGTGTGTCTGTAGACAAAACTGATCGGAAAGTCAGTTAAAACTGGATGAAAATGTTGTTAAATGCGTTGATTAGATCTACCACATGAACTGGGAGAACACGTTGTGCAAACACGTTTAATATAAATGTCCCTGCAGTTTAAATGATTAAGCTGCAAGGACTGAACTTAAAGATGGAAGAATAAACAGACACATGGACTAATTTAGGTTTTATTAAAGCTAGATCTATTCTGTTTCCCTTCCTATACTAGACTTAAGTTAGAGAGCTTCACCAAGCATATATGTAAAAATCTACAGGAGCACAGAAAAGTGTTTTTTTATTTTACTTTATTTGAAATACAACTCTTTTCATTTAATACGCAAAGTAATGTAAATTGTGTTGTAATGAAATGAAAACAAAACTACAACAAAAAGAAAGGCTAAATTTAAATTAACCTGCAATTATTGTCATTATTGTAGAGGGTTACATTATTGTTGTTGATGTGCTTTTATTTCAGAGGGCTGCTTTAGGACCAGCTCGGTGCTGTAGGAAGCTTGACACTGGAGAGCAGCGCCGGTGGATGAATGAGATTGACCGGAGGAGGAGGAGCCTGACCCGGCATGCCTCTGGCCCGCTCGGCCCGTTCCCCTCTGTCACCCGGGCCAGACCCGCCCCGATCCCCTCACTCTCTCTTCGTCTGCCCTCCCGCACGCTTCGACTCGGTCACACGCAGAGCGCACTTACACCGCAATGGAGATAGAAGTGAGCCAGAGCAGCCTGTCCTCTACCGACTCCCCTCACGACCCGTGGTGAGTGAAACACCCAACTTTACTGCAACTTTTCTGCTCTCAGCTGAGACACACACACACACACACACACACACACACACACACACACACACACACACACACACACACACACACACACACACACAGGAATATTATCTATTATAAGGCAGGTGAACAGAAAGCTAAGCTGTAGTGATATTTAGTCAATAAAAACCTGCTTTCAGCTGCTTCTAACTGCACATAATAATAAATACACTAAGAGTATTATCACACATTGATGCTTCACTATTATCCTTTTTAATGAATGATTTAACCATCCCTCTTTCTTTTTCTCCACAGCAAAATGTTCATCGGTGGACTCAGCTGGCAAACAACACAAGGTAATCACTGTTTTAACACCATAAAGTATATCCTAAGGGTAAATCAAAACATCCCTTTCTAACAAAAGCCTTAATGGGTTGCAGTGAAAATGTAAACTTGGAAAAGTAACTTTGAAGAAGTTCTCCATGAAAAAACAGTTGAAATGTTTGAGTTTTACCTGAGAATCCTGCTGATGAATGAATGTCTCCCATTCAGAAGGAAATGAGCACCTCCATGGAGCTTGCTGGTATTTAAAAGAGAGACTTTGAATTATTCAAACCAAAGTTTACTGACAAACTTTATTTTTCATGCAAAGTTCCAAGTTGATTTATAGTTTGCAGTCCTGTCACAATAAAGTCAGTGTTTGATCACCTCTTGGTTCACTCCTTCCACCTTGTTGTGTCTTGACAGAGGGGCTGAAAGAGTACTTTAGCAAGTACGGAGAGGTGAAAGAGTGTATGGTGATGCGAGATCCAGTTACTAAGCGCTCAAGGTGAGAGAGCTTCTAAGCACGTCCGTCTTTGGAGGAGCTGAAAGTTTTTCTGACCTCAGTGATTCCCTGTTGCTCATAATGTATCAATACATGTCAACATCAGTTCCTGAGTCAGTAACGCCTCCTCTACCCCCTGATGTCTGTGCAGAGGGTTCGGATTCGTCACCTTTGTTGATCAGGCAGGCGTGGACAAAGTCTTGGCCCAAACCAGGCACGAGTTGGACTCCAAAACAGTGAGTTCTCTGTATTTGCTACCCACCAGCAGCTAATCCCACTGCTCACTGTTTGATGACTGGATTTTCCCATAATCCACCCAAGAGGTGTAACATTGCTACATTTTAGCTTGTTTACTGAGGCAGATGTTTTCCTTGTCGAAACAATGTATGCATGTCAAAATGCACAATCAGCAGAGGACACATACAAAATCAGTGCTTTTCTACTACTTGCAATCAAAGATGTTGGGACTTGATTTCACTTTTCCTACAAGAAGTGGAACTGAACCAAAAGAAAAAGTTACTCAATGAAGTCTCGGCTGAATGAAACCAACAAGTTGTGAAAGGTGTCAAACTGATCTAACTTAAACTAAGTTATTTAGCATCCTGTTTGGCTCAATGTAAATATCAGCGCAGTAAAGCCACACAGTTGGCTTTTCACCTGCCTTCTAATGTATCTGTTCCCTGTGTGTGTGCGTGTGTCTTTTTGTCAGTAATGAATGTGGGCCGGTCTGTGAACAATGTGGCCTGTTGGTCACCATAGGGACCAATTGCTCCCGCCTCTCCCCTCAGAGGCAGTGGTGATGGCAGCAGCTTGGTGACTGTATTGAAATGAAGGGAGGTTTCTTCTCCCTTTTGTGCACTTTCGACAGGCTTTGAAAAATCTGCAAAAGTGAAGACAAAACTGGAAAAAAAGAAAAAAAAAAAAATTTTCAGCATGTGGAAGTAAAGGAAATGTAAACTTTATCTCATTGTATGACACATTAGTCATACTGAGTAGTGTTTGGATGAGGAATAAGGTTTTAAAGGGTTTGTTTCCCCTCAAGTATCTGACTACTGTAGTGCCAGTTCAAGACCCGACAGCTATGACAAGTAGTGCCATCATGCTTGGACGCAACTGGCTCACCATGGGGTTTGTTTCCATAGTGACCCCCGCCCCCTTTCCTCCTTGCCTAAAGAAAGACTCAGGCACAAAAGAAATGGAAAAGACAACAATGAACTAAATTTACAATCTGAAATCCAGGCAACACACACACACACACACACACACACGCGCACACACAGAGTCTTCTTCTGGTGTGGAGAATTAAAAAAAATCAGGAAGCTTGACACTTCAACTTTAGAGTAATTACTAAAGAAATGTTGAAAAAACATTTTTAATGAAAGAGTTAAAGAAAAAAAGTGTTAAATGTTTATTTTTTTAAAGTTTAATATTGGCTTTGTAAGATAAAGTATTCAAAAACATTAATATTTTATTTTGATGTCAAATATGCAAAGAAGATAAAGGTCCAATACCAGGAATGCTGAATCAGCATTCAAACAATTATAGATTTGTGAGCATGTGCATCAGACACAGGGTTTGAATGAAAAGTAGATTGGATCTTTTTGACCCCTCGTCCAGTCCCCCTCCCTTCCCCACTCCCTCTCATGCAGACAGGTTATCCTTATAGTGGGTAGAGAAAAGTTCTCCAATGGCAACAGAAAGAATGTGCCATACTGTGACCAAATGAACCGCTCCAGCGCTGGAATTAAGAGAGCTTTGCTCAGCCGAGAGGCTAAAGAGCAAATTCAGTCCTGCGCAGGACTTTATTGGTACTTGTTCTGTTAAAGGACCAGCTTTTAATTGGGCAGTTTTTTTAACTGTTATTTATGGAGCAGCTCTTCTGGTTGCTGTTATGGCTATCTATAATATCAGTGAGGACCAATGTTAGGGGCATTTTTGTGTAACAAGTTTCTATACTGAAAACCACTTTAACTACAATCACTCAGTTTTTCACAGAGCTGCTTTTGGCATATTTGTAACCAGCTAACCATTTCCATACTGGTCTGAGTGGAAGGAAAATGAAGTGGGGGAGGCGGGATAACCCCATCAGTGATTAGCATGCCTCTCCTGACTAATAGGATTGGAGTCCACAAGCTTGAATCGTTTGTCTGAGATGTTGAGAGTCTTCATGTGGCACTGAGTTCCTGGTTCAGACCTTGATTGGCAGCATGCTCCACCAACTGTTGCTTAGCAGGGATGAGATGACCAAAGGGGATTGCCCTGATTTCATAAAGTTCTTTTCACATTACCCTCAGCTTCTTTTCTGTTACCTCACAGCAGAGGCCTTTCTAATCACTGCACTCTTCTCTTTGGTGAGGATGCTGTGCTAATAGTCTGATAAGGCAGATAATTCTTACATTTTTCTGGTTAATATTTTAATCCACGCCATCCCCCAACAGGTTATGTTAGAGTTTCAAAATAAAGAGTGTTTCTCTTCTCGGACAATTGCATATTTTGGTTGAAGAGGAAAATTGTCTTTTTTGTAATATTTGTAATTTGAAGACAGACTGCATATTGTGTGAGGCTTCATGTGTCACAACAAGTCAAAGACAATAAACTGTAGGCGTATGCACGTTTGTGTGACTGTGATCGTTGACATCCATCATCCATCTGATGGTTAAATCAGGTACATAGAAGATGAGGCTCACCTGGGCACCCAACTGATGAATAATTTAGAGACTCCAGTTAACGTAACAAATGTGATTTCGAGCTGTGGAAATAATCAGAAGGTCTGGAGAAAAACCCTTTGATGTTGAAACCACACATTCAAGGCATTTGTTGTGAGGAAGTCAGTAAAAGCTTTGTTTTACCTGCCATCAGTGAAATTATTTCTAAATGTAAAAACAAGAAAGCTATTTAAAAATATAAAACTAGTTGAATAATCATTCCAATGCTCTGTAATAGTTTATTAATAAGAGTTAAGGATTTCTAAATCAATCACATAAAATCTGATATTTGGTCATTTCAGTAAGGTCATTCTCATCAGTGGGAGAAAGCAAAACTCAAGCATTCAGAGGGTTTAGCATGATTAAAAAATGCATTCATGTCGAGTGATCAGTGTCTTTGATTTGCAGTGAAAGGCAATCTGCTCCCTCATAAACAAATTAATTACCTCAGTCTCATTATCTGCTTTACGCCCTCTGGAATCTTCCCTGTGCTGCCATGTGTTTGATATGTGTTTGTCTGTGTTTTTGGATGTGCACAGGAGTGTTGGACATCAGGAGGGTTGGTGACCCGAGGTGACTATCAGATTAGTGTAGCTACTATAGACACTAAACAAGTAGACACTGCATCTGATCCTTCAGCCTTAGCCTTCAGTCTTCTCACAATGAAAGCATAAAGAGAAGACCTGTTAGACTTTAAGTGATGTGTGCTCTGTTAGACAAAACGCCTCACTTTGCTAAAGGCTGTAGCTCTACTGTAGTTCAACTCTCCCTCTCATGGTTATGGACTAATCTTAGTGCTGTACTGTCTCACCGTCTGTTAGTGTAACAGCAGTGCAGTTTGGTGTATTCTAGTTGTTTTCTAGCTCTATTAGATCAGTTTAGACTAATATAGAGGTCTTAAACTTCAGTTTACAACCTGTCTATGGTTGGATCTTTGTGGCATGGTGTGATGTTCTTTCCAATCTGTAGAAGGGGGATGCTCAGCTGCTTAATCCGCGTTTACCGTACAATGTTTGTTTGCAGTATTGTAAATATGTTGCCCATAAAGCCCAGACCATTATTTTTGTTCTGGGTTTGAAATAGAAGAAGCAGCTCAGACCAGGATCCAGATCTGCAAAGTGGTTCCTGCTGTCACAAATGCAAGCAAATCAAATTTGTTTGGACGTAGCCACAGTGGGTTGTGATTGACAGCTCCTCTACCTCCTCCTCTCTATCACTTTGTCTTTCTCTGACGCACTCGTCCTCTACCTCGCGGCTCTCCTCGCCGAGGTGTGTTTGTGATTGTGGTGTCTCTGTGAGATTCCAGAAGATCACGTCACACGGTGATGACGAGAGAGGCCGAGGTCCGCTGGAGAGTCCAAGGCATTCCACCTGAGCAAGACACACATACACACACGCACACACACACTTATCGGTGCACATTTATATTTAAGGCAAGTAATTCAATTGACATTCAAATCAGATCTTTCACTTAAAAGTGAAGCGACATGTTAGATTTGAAGCTACACACTGTGTTATGTATACAGTAGGAGAATGTAGAATAAGTCAATTAGTTCAGCTTGAATCAAATGATGGAATTCACTTTTACTGGTATCGGATGTTATGTATCACATTAAATGAAGTTTCAGCAAAATGTATAAATTCCCCTTTAAAATAATTATCTCATTCTTTTATCTAAATTGATGGTTTTATTTATTTGTTTTGAGGAAGCACAAGGAATTTTAACCACATTACATGCTTTAATATCAAAAAAGGCTTTTTAATATTTAGAATGAAAATATTTTACTGTATGGAATTTCTGAAGTGTTTTTGACTGTGATTAAATTATATTAGTTGCCTTTAATGATAAAGACAGTCACTGGAATGACTATTTAAATTAAAAATTTGCTAATCAATCATCATATTAAGCACACCGAGCAGCCACAGCGTTATGACCACTCACTAATGGATCTGTAAGAAAGTGAACAAAGTGGATTGTTTCTGTGAAAGCTAGAGCAGAACTGCAGTTCTGTGTGTTGTGTTCCTGGTCTTTAAAAGGGAAGCGAAAAGCAATGAACTGCACTGAGGCACGCTGAAAGTAAAAGTGGCCTGTGTGTTCCGATCCTACAGAGGATCCAATGTATATTATATCTCTGAAACACCCAGTGCTGGTTCTGAAAAGGTGTCTGAATACTTAGCCAGTGTGGGCCTAATAAATAATTAGATAGTGGTCATAATATCATGGCTGGTCAGCGTGGTTAAAAAAAATACAAGATTTCAGATTTTGGTGGATTTTGATTCTCTAAAATTGAGTTTCAAAACTGGAAAAAAAAAGGTTTTAGAAAAAATATTTTTTAAAACCTTATTCAATGCTGTTATTGACACAGTAACTTATTTTGAAACTTTTCTCATTTTGTGTCAAACTCATTTTATTCTCATTTTAAACTCAACCTGCAAAACTATGACGATTGTTTGTAAAAAGTTGTACATCACTCAATGCTCACACATGTTCACACACATGGAACAGGAGATGGAGTGCAGGGTGTCTACACTTAAAGATGCATTCATCCTAAAGTGTTTGAAAAAATGCTACATGCATTGCCTTTTGCCTTAAAGCTAAACTTTAAAAACACTACAGTAGCTGAATGCAGGTGGGGTGCATGTGGATGTGTTATTCTTTTATGATCAGTTGACAGAGGTCTCGTGGTGTAATACTAAAGCAGGTGTTTAATCTTTTTGAGTCACAACTAACTAATGTTTCTCTTTTCCTGTCTCCTAGATTGATCCAAAGGTGGCATTCCCTCGCAGAGCTCAGCCCAAGGTGAGTAGCACTGTCTCTGCAGGTGTGAGAGTGTTCTTGTCCTGGACTAATACTTCCTAATTTGATGAACATGAGCACGAATGACAACACTGAGTGGTTATTTAAGCACAGGTTAACGAAAACCTTCACAGCTTTAATGACACTGGGATTTCCTTAACCTACCTGTACATCTGTATTGTGTTACCATTACTGTTTGTCCTCAACACAGGCGCTTTGTCTTATTTGCAAACAGCACAGAAATAATTGCTCAATTACTGTAGTTGGGTCACGCCAACAATAAATTTGCTGTAGTGGATCTTCATACTTTGTTGAAATGTTAGCAAGGTATATATATTGTACATTGCACCCTGTAGACATTATAGTTTTTTTTTTTTTAGTTAGTTAGTTGGTTTTGTTATATATGATAATGCTGTTTCACTCAATGGATAAACTGACTTTTGAAGTTTGACTTTAGTGCTGTAAAAGATGGGAGTTTTACTGTTTATAACATACCAGGGATGGAAATGAACTTTTTTGTTCACCTACCAAATTCTAAAACCTATTAGCCACTTGGCGTTATTACTGGCCACCTTTGTATTTAGGCATTAATGTTTTTCTTGCACAATGCTGCACATAGTATTTCCAATCAGTGCTTGTAATCAGAGCTGATTATTCAGTATATCTGTGATACCATCCAATGAATGAAAACTGGGTAAAACTATCCAAGGTTCATCTACTAGGTTGTGAAATAACAGGAGATGAAGTCTGAATAGACAAAGTGGTTCAAAATCAATGTTAAAAATCTATATCTGTATTTTTTTGCCAAATTATTTTTTAACTTCCTTACAAATTAATAAAGCATAAATTATATGAAGTATTTTTGAATTATAGGTTTTAATTTGTATACTTAACATACAACCTTTAGTAATAAACTATGAGATTCAAAAGGTGTATTTCTTGTTACTGATTGATGGACTGCTCTCATGTGTCCTTGTGGGCTGTTTGTGAAGCGTGCGTAATGTCAAATGTTGTTGTGGCTCAGTCTGCACTCTGATCTGGAACTGCCTATGACACGTGTCAAACTCGAGGCCTTCAGAGCATCCAATTCGGCCCACATGAGAAAGTGAAAATGACCGAAAAAAAACATGAATCTTTCTGTAAATTACCAAGTAATTCAATCATAAATGGTTGATTTTTCCAAAATCTTGCAATTTTTTGGAAATGATTCCACAAAATCTCCCCAAATTAAATAAAAATTGGTCAAAAAATAAATACATCAAAAGACAGATATTGTTGATATTGTTGATGCCTTCCATACTTTGTCTAATTTATAACTGGAATTGCAAACTTGAGCACATTAACGTTGAAATTGTTCCTTTTCCCAATTAAAACTTGCGGCCCATTTGTGATCAAAGCAGTCTGTATTTGGCCTTTGAACTAAAATGAGTTTGACAGCCCGGGCCTATGATGTTGAAATGTGTCCAAATCATACCTGTCAAGTATCCCGTTTTGGCCCGGGAAACTCCCGTATTTTACCCCTCTTTCCCGCCATCTTCCAGGATTAGTATTTTCCCGTAAATATCCCATATTTTAATGTAATAATAATTAAAAGATACCTTACTAAACTGATCGCTGTCACTAGCCTCGTGAGAACTTCCACCTGAAATGGTCTGAGTGACAGTTCTCGCGATATTATGTCGACAGCAGCAACAAACCCGGAAACATCTCAGAAGAGAGATAATGAATGAAGATATAACCCTTGTAAATACCTTTGAAACTGGAACAGAGAGTTTACCTTCCTAAAGAGCAGCAGGATGTGACACAGTTAAACGTTCTGTTAGATTAGTAACTGAGATTTTAACGTCTACCACAGGGGAAGGAATGACTTAAGTCACCATGAAAAGTCAGCCAATCACAAGCTCCACAAATTTACACTGCTTTAAATTAAAAGAAAATATGTAATGAAAATAAAATGTTAATGTCTAACTTAAAGACAAGCAACGTGAAATTAACCATAAATATGCAACGTGTTGACTTCTATAAAACTGTAAGTATATTAAATAAACACGTGCTTAATATATCCATTTATGTATTAATTTAGGCTGTTTTATAATTTAGGAATTAGGGCTGGGCGATATATTGAGATTTAAGATGTATCGAGTTTTCTATTATATATAATAGCTTATTTTGTATCAAAATACTAGTTTTAAGAGTCACTGCTTTTACTTCTCAGAACAGAGTCCTAACTCAGAGCTTCCCCATAACAAGCCATATTACAGATTACATATCACTCACACATGCTGTCCCTTACAGGAGAAAAAACCAAAATTGGCACATATTGTGCAGCTGTTTGTTAATAAATGAGCATTTTGGATCAGCAAATTTAACCCAGAATTCTCTTTCTTCTTAGACTTCATTCAAAATAAAATTATCTAGATTTATATCATATGTCACCATTTTGAGAAAAAATATTGAGATATGAGTTTTGGTCCATATCACCCAGCCCTAGTAGGAATGTTCACAGCATTTAATTGTTAATAAAGGTCGACCTACCAGATTCTAAT
Organism: Gouania willdenowi; assembly: GCF_900634775.1. NCBI lineage: Eukaryota > Metazoa > Chordata > Actinopteri > Blenniiformes > Gobiesocidae > Gouania > Gouania willdenowi. The sequence goes on from NC_041052.1 coordinate 27,824,706, forward strand.
CACATAATTGTATTTTGTAAGTGGTTGACAAGTGGGTATTTTAGATTTCTTGTACACCTATCTTAAAATATAAGGGATACTGGAGCTTGGTTGGGCGGGTGGGACGGCTCATAGTGGGCGCCAGAAAATTTCCCTTATTTTCAAATCCAAAACTTGACAGGTATGGTCCAAAATTTTCTTTTACTAATTCCCCTCACCTTTCCACCATGTTGTGTCTGAATATGTATAGCATAGCACCAAGTTCTCTCACTTTTTTCTTTTTTCCCTCCGATCTGTTTGTGCGCAGCGCTCTTTGCTGTAGCTCCACCCTTTTCCTCAGTGGAGATACCACTGATCTGCTTTTAAAAAGTTGTCTATTAGAGCCAGTTTGTTCTTGACCATACACTAAACTGAATTCACCCACCACCACAAAAAAAAATCACCCTTATTTGGCAGGTGGCGGGTGATAATTTACCAGCCCTGTTGCATATAAATCAATTTTGGAACTACTAAACAGATTATTAGTCTGTATTGCTCAGTGTTTGTAACACAATAATGACAAGCTACCGGTACATGTTCACTTAAGCATGCGTTAAAAACAAATGTTTGGGGAATATGTCAACATATTGTAATTCTTAGTGAGTGGAATATTTCAGCAACAAGTGAACAATTTGTCCTTAGATTGAATATAAGCACGTAATAGAAATAGAAAGCTGTCAGCAAACATAATGATCAAAGAGATTGAACTGTGACTGTCATAAAGCAGTCAGAAAGTTCATGCAGGCCCCTGTCACTGAAGGGGCCAGTGAAGGTGGACCTAATGAAGAGTACCAGCTGGTACAATCAATCACCTTTCCTCTTACATCCTGAGGATGGTCAAATGTGAGGTTCTGACTTTGGAACACAAGTCAGAAGGGAAACGCAGGCTATGGGAAGAAGGTATTTTGATGCTTCGATCCAATCTCACAACTGACTGAACTCAAAGGTTGTGCTGCTAAAGTCTTCCAGACGCTACAGCACACCATCAGAGGTTGAGTGGAGTCCACGTTTTCAGGCTTTAGCGCTGGTTGGTCTTCTAAGAGGATTGACACAAATTTAGTTCAGTTAATTGGTGTTTATTGATCATTCTGTGATAAACTCTAACCAGTAACTGTCTTGTAATTAAAAGACAATTTATTTTAAACCTTTTTATTAACAAGTGTCCGAAAACTTACAAGGTGTGTAGGTTTTTCCATGGAGCCTGACCCTTTCTACAAATACGGTACACACTGTACGTTTTCTCAAAGGTTCCCCAGCATTCCCTACAGGCTTAGTTATCCCAGGGTTTTTTTTTTTTTTTTAAATACTTGACTTTTTTTTAAACTTCCACCTAAATAAATAAGATTCAGCCATGCTTTTACTTAAGGTTTAATCATGTTTATAATGTGATACAACAGCATAGAAAGTTGTCATCTGCACATGTCCGTCATGTGCTTCACCCAATATTGAATGTTTCTTAAAGAAATAAATCTAGATTAGGTAACAAACATGTATTTCTAAAGATTTCATCAGGGCGTCTCACATCTTCTTTCAGCTCGTGACTCGAACCAAGAAGATCTTTGTGGGTGGCTTGTCAGTGAACACGACCATTGAAGATGTGAAGCAGTACTTTGATCAGTTTGGAAAGGTGAGTGATGATAGAAACAGTGTCATAGCTGCTGTGGTTTGTTCATTGATGTGACGAGCATGACTTTTATGGCAATTGGTTGCGGTGGCATCAGATGAGAGACAAATCGCACACCACTTCCCACCAGCTTTGCCGCTCTCATTCGCCACTGATTTTCCTTGAGAAAAACTTCACATTTGAGTTGAGCGTCAGCCTGGAAATGAAGCAGTTACTGTGAGAAGGGAGAGCATGCAGAGGAAAAAAGAGGAGCGACACAGGCTGAGTGGCTTCGGTAGCAGCAGGCGAAGTTTGGGGGGGAGAAAAGTTTTGTGATGGCGAGGAAGGGGGAGGGATTATTAGAGTCTGAATTAATCTGATGTAACAGCTGCTCCTACCCACAACCCCTCCTCACCCGTTACCGTGGTGACTCGGCTTGCCCATTGTCCCAAGTAATTCTGTGGGTAAGGGGTTTTTGTTCTGAAGGAGGAGGGGGTTTTAGCATGAGTATATTGGGTGGGGGTCAATTTGGGAGTGTTGGGACAAGAAACACAAGCTGACAAATTTCCATTAAAACGTTTTCTGCATCTTTTAATTTCTTCTTTTTTAACCTTTTCTGCATAAACTTCTCTCAAAGTTTCTTGTTAATGGGCTTTAAAAGCCATGAGGGAGAGAATAGATGATGGGCTGACAAAGAGAGAGGGCTTTTTCCTGAAAGGGGGTAAGGGGGAACTGGGGCAAAGATTTTTTGTGTGAGTGTTGGGGGGATTTTAGGGGTAGTTACAAAAGCCTTTATACCTTTTCTCAAAGATAGACAAATATTTTGTTAGTTTGCAATGAAGCTGGCTTTCTACAGATTGTTTCTGCTCATCCTCTGCTGTCCAAGCTTTCCAAAAACAGTGACCTGAAACCTGCTTTCATCTGCCAACATTTTTCTTATCGAGTCCGGCCTCAAGTCCCTCACAGTTCCCTCCTCAATCATAGCGTGGAGATGAATTTATGCTGAGAGAGATATCGAGGGATGGACAGTGAAATGTGTGCTTCAGCCATCCATGGAAGTTCCTGATTAGACTGCCTCACTGGACCTTTTGTATCCCATCCTGGTGAGGACAAAGAACCGAGGAGAGGGATGGGCAGGGAATATAGAAGGAAAGATGAAAGGTGGAGAAAAGAGAATGAGAGGGAATATTGTTTGATGGTGCATCGTTATAATGATCAGTGTTTGAAATATTCAGCTGTGGTGTAACGCTGGAAAAGGTGAAATCAGCTGGAGCTGCTTCCACAGCCATTTGTATCCAACCTTTATTAAATTCAAGTGCCAAATAGAAACATTTGGGTTGTCTTGTTGCTCTCCCGACACTTATTGTCATTCATTATAGATTGATCTGAACTGTGAATACCCAGGTTTCTCCTGAGGGGTGTTAACATGTATATATTTGCTTTGTTAACTCTTGGCAGATCACATCGTGTGTGATTTTAAATGGGTTATCACTCCCCTGACCCTCGCTTCTCTTTGGTATTGATTGATCAGAGGTCTGAATACCTAAGGATTTTTTTTCCTGATGTTCTAAGTCCAGAAAGCTACTTTCTTTTGTTGGTTTTGACTTTCTAACCTGTTTTTCACACTTCTGTCTATTCTTTGCTCTTTATTGCTGATGGATTTAGAGCTTAGGTTTCCTGAATGTTTCTCCTGATGTGGTTATATCCCAAAAGTCTAAAATATCAACACTTTTCTTTCCCTGAGGGGATTCAGTGTTGTATCCTTGGTGCAAATGCGAGGCTGTGACTTGAGAGGCAGGCGACCAGGTCTCCTTTCAAGCTGACTCTATTCACTCACCTTTGACTTTTCTGTGGGCAAACTGCCCTTGGGGGATCACACACAAACATACACTCTTGCAGACGCCCCTCAGTGACTATGGCAAATCGTTCTTTGGATTACATCCAGTAAACTTAATATAGACGCAGAGCTCAGATTCATTTACCAAATGTTTACGTGTGCAGACCAGAGGATAAACAAGACGGAGAGAACGAGGGGCTCTACTTTGACACAAGAAACTCTGAGTTTTTGTGTGGGAAAAGAATTGACACCTGTGTTTTTGCTCCATAAAGGGCGGCCGGTTCGGAGAGCGAGGTCAAAGGGAGAAGAGGAGGAGGAATTATGGCTGACTGTGCCAACAAACAAAGCCTCCAGGCATCTTTGTTCTCCCTCTGCCTCGCTCTTTGTCTCCCCTTTCCACTTTGACCCACTCTTCTGCCTCTCTAACAGGACTCACTGTGCTCCCTATTTCCCTACATCCCCACCTGTCGCTATTCCTGCCACTAACAGCTCTCTTCTCATTTCCAGTCTCCCACCTGCACACAGGGTTGAGCTTCCAGCTTGTTTGGCGTCAGTGTTTGACTATTTGTGCTCCTCTTTTGTGTCACTGGTCTTCTCCCACCATTCATAAAGCATTTGATTTTGGGGAGCTATTTGATAAAGATTTTTTCTACTGTTGCCATGGGAATGTCAAACCTTAGAGTGGAGAACTGAGATTACGGGAAGGATTTGGATCAGCGAGAACAGTTTTCCAACTTTTTCTCTGCTCTTTGTGTCTGCTGGACAGATTTGAAATAGGACTGGTTGTACAGTACTCCAACTTGTTTTCTCCTCCTCTGCCCCCCTCAGCCTCTTCTGTGTAACCTGTTGCTTGTCGCCAGTCCCCCTCCTCCTCTCCCCCTCCCCTCTGTCCATCTGTTGCTGAGCCTCTCCGCAGAACTTGAGAAGGGCTGAGGTCAGGCAATATGCCGCATGGCAGAAGCGAGAGAGCTGCATTTTAAATAAATAAATAAAATTATTGTTGTTTGTCTCCCTTCAGGTTGATGATGCTATGCTCATGTTTGACAAGACCACCAACAGACACAGAGGTGAGATGGGCTAACTCGTATCTCTGTCCACTACACATCTTCTCATCATACTTGATTTTACTCCTCTTCCTCACGTCCTTCCTGAGTGCATATTGATCTCCCTCCCCTCCTCACAGGCCTCCTTCCTGTGAGTTGAGCTGAATGGGGCTAGTCTAATTAGCCAGTCTGTTAATCGGGATAAGGATAAAGCCTCCTTAAGCACCTCCTCCCCTCCTCAAGATTGATCGATTATGACAGCCTACCAGCTTTGCCTGGGCCTTCTGGTAGAGGAGGGAGGAGTGAACGGATGAGGGCAGCATTGGCGGGGTGGGGGGCAGACAACTGTGCTAATCGTCTATTACAGCACCTATTATTGCAGTCTATTAGCTACACGTCTGTAAGGAAAGGCCTGCTCACCCGTTTCACCATATTGTGCAAGTTGTTTCTCACACACACCTTGTGCTTGCCAGGGTTTGGCTTTGTGACTTTTGAGAATGAAGATGTGGTGGAAAAAGTCTGTGAGATCCACTTCCATGAGATCAACAACAAAATGGTGAGCAACTTGACCTTTATTCCTCTTTATATTTTTGAGAAAAAAAACACGCTAAAGTTCATCCCCCTTCTGGAAACAGGTGGAGTGCAAGAAAGCTCAGCCTAAAGAGGTAATGTCCCCCACCGGCTCAGCCAGGGGGCGCTCTCGGGTCATGCCCTACGGGATGGATGCCTTCATGCTGGGGATTGGTATGCTGGGTAAGTTTGTATTGATCAGGAAGGATGTGGCTGCAGTGCATCACACTTGAATCAGATAGTCAAAGGTCACACAGTTTACCAGAGTGGGGGCTGAAAGCTGACCATTAGCAGGTCAGATCTTACACAATAAACATTACTCTTTTGTCCTTTTAAAGCAGAATTAGCTTTACTTAGATGGCAAAGATCTTAGATAAAGTTAATTGCTGCAACCTGTTATTTTTAGATGCCTTCTCTTAACTTTAAGTTCCTTTATGATCTGCCAGAACATTGTGACTGCAGACAGATGTAATGATAACACTATGACAACACATAGTTATCTCAAAATAAGGCATATGTTTGTTGGTGCAATTATTAAAGCACCAAGTGATACACTTACGCCCAAAGATGTGTTGGAACGGAAGTAGGAAAAAGAAATTACAGGTGAACTCAATAGAAATGGTTCGAAAAAGGAAACTGGTGATAAGTGTCTATGATGGGGAGTAAAATCTCAGATATAAAGAAGGAGAAGGGACACGTTTGGCTTTTGCACACAATGGTATGAAAATGGACACCATCTAACCAGGTGCTAATTGCACTCAGCAGCCAACTTCTGCCCATGTAATCAAACAGGACATCTGACAAATCCATCCAATTACAGAACTAGTTTTGTGGAAAAATAGCAATAGTCAAGACTTGCTATGTGTTGATAAATAAACCATTGTCTATTATTTTGTATTTTATTTTATTATTTGAAAAATTGATTTGTTTTAATTCTATTTTTGTTATTGTTTTATCTACTAACACGCTGTTAGTCTTCTGAACCCCTTTTCACAAAATTTGAGCATAACTTTAAAGCACTTACCTGTGTCTGACAGTCATTTGTAAGTAGCTTCGTTTGTAAGTTTGTTAGCAATAAAAGTACTCATGCATTGGTAATCGCAATGCCAATAATTTAAGGCAGAAGGTAGAAACATTAAATTAAATGGATCTCTACAATGTTAAATGAAGACAATAGGTGCATATCAACAACCACATTTCACCCAGGAATAGAGAACTTTTCCCAGAACAGCGGTCAACCTTTTTTTAATTCCGACTGCTGAGTATCGTTTCATTCGTTCATTGTCTTTAGTGCACTTTAGCTGTACTATTTGAATTCCAAGCTTGACCATTGCTAAGACAGTGATATCCAGTGTGATGCTGCTTCTGCAGTCTGCATACGGGCAGATGGCAAAATGCCGTGAGGGTCTTGGGATCCGCCACATGGCAAAACAAGTAAGGGAGAAACTTTAGATCTTGACTACAGGACTACATAACAATCAAAGAGCAGAACAACACATTCAGTCAATCTGTCAGACTTCTCCCTGCGATGCATCAGCTTGTATAATCATCTGGGATGGCCTCCAACAGTCTGCTGGAATTGAAGATAATGAAGGAATAGTATATTAATTGTTGCAAATGAATATGATTCGCCTCCCTTCATGAGTGACTACTTAAAGATTTAAAATGATTGGTAAAATAACTGAGGTATTGATCAGGTGTCAATGCTGTTGGATTTAAGTGTCAAATTTAGAGTGAACTACCATGTTTTTAAAAAATAAAAAAAATTTAATTAAGGTTTTATTTTCTGTCGTTGGCTCAGTCACATGAACGAGCCTCAGGAAGTAACGTTAGTGGAATGGACCTTTAACATTTTTCATACCAATTTATATTAGACTTGGAGGTCTGACTCAGATGTGTGCTTTACACACCAACATAACCTGATTGTTGTACATTGATGCCGCCACCTACTGTTCGGCCCAAGTATTGCTTAATTTACTGTTTTTTTCAAAGAGCTGAAAGGACTTGCCTTCACCAGGATGAATAACCGTGCCGCACACTCCAAGTGTTGATTCGTGTGTTGTTATAGTAGTCCCTGTGAATCCTGTCCTGAGGTCGGTCTTTCAGGTTTCATATTGCACACAAAGAAAGAATCTCAGATTCAGCTAAAAAGCTGAGAGTGAAACTGAAGACAAAGACAGCAAGCTGCTTAGTCTGGTTTCAGAAAGGAAATTCAGCCTGCAGGTGTAGAATATCAGTCATTTGGGAGTTCTGCTTTGTACAAGGCTGCTCTGTCTGGGCAGCAGCATCAATACACAGAGATGCCTGTCATTCCTCTAATAGGGAATTAACAACAATGAAAATTGACTGCTAGTATTACAGTAGTTATTATTTTTTTAGTACTTTTATTATTTCACATATAATAACACAGATGTTGCTCCTCACAGGTTACCCGGGTTTTCAGACTGCCACTTATACCAGTCGGAGCTACGCTGGAATCACACCTGGATACACCTATCAGTTTCCAGGTAACCACAGTACACTGTATTGGTTTCATTAGGTTTGACAAACAATGATGAAGATGAACGAGCTTGTTTCTTATTTGCACGAAATGGTGTTTCTACTCATATATTTAGGATCTTATTTTAATGAGACATTAATACAAGCTAGAACATGCATGAATGTTGTATATTTTAATTTGTAGTTTAAAAAACATGATGTTCAATATTGTTGGTTCACAGCATGTGACAGCTACATTACTAAATTAAAGTAAGAGGATAGATTTGTATTTTCAGGGTTTCTGTGTGACAGTCTCTCCCTGCTGATTCAGAAGAAACACTGGACATCTATTTATAAAAGCAAGAAACTTCTGTATGCGTGTGTGGAGCACACATCTCCCTGACGCAGTGTCTGTTCGACCTGAAACTCTTTTGACAGCTTGCCCATAGCCTGAGTGTGTGCATCCATTATTTTGAACTTATTTGGTGTTGCAAAACATTTATTTTCATTTTATTTTGAACGTGGGTTAGACTGGTGTCATGTACTGAGTTCACATCGTACTGAGATTGTATATGCGCATACGCGCACATGCGCACTACCGAAAAATACATTTTTGCTAAAAAAATAATAATTCATGTTTGTTTATTTTTGTTTTCAAAGTGAACTGACACGTGTTTTATTTGTTTATTGGATTATGTTAGGGTTACGGTTATAATTTCAGCACGGAGGTAATTGGCGGGCAATGGAAGCGACTGTGCTCAAAGCAAACAGAAAAACATGCACATTTCTCCGTGAACACGACATTATAAACGCTGATATTTTCACCACGTTTTTATAACCAAATGCGCACCTTGGATGTACATGACATGTTTGTGTGTAATTAATTTTGTCACTGGGTTTTTTGAGGAGGGTCTAAGGACAGGGAATGACATTTATTATCCATTTGCTTATGTCCAGCGAACATTGATGCAAACTTTATTTATCCATTTATCATGCGCATTTTCCATAGAATTAAACCAGGGAAATCGCTAATTTACTTTGCACCTGCAAATACACTTCTTTATAACACTACAGAGTACATAGTATGTACACCTCTTTGTGCATCCAACCTTCAAACACATACTCCTTAGGACATAATTGACAACTCTACCTAAGCTCCCACTATATCAACACATACTTCTGACGGGCACTATACTAGTGCCTTGAATACATCACATGGTTAAATGGGCACTGTATAGTATGATGTCAGGTTAAAATTGTAGCAATACCTCAAGGAGCATTTAATGCTGTGTTTAAAGGTATAGAGGAGGATTTTTGTGAAGTTTAGATAAGAAACGCCCTCTCCACTTTTTGAAAAAATACAAATGCGCAACACTCTACCAGCTTCCAAGCGGGAATGCCTATTATGCGTATGCGAGAGAGCGTGCACGAGCCCAGTTTTCCTTGTGCACAACTCTGTTTACTGGTTTACTTGGTGTCGGCATACAAGTTTACTTTACTTACGACTGAGGCATCAGTGGGAAGCCCTACCTGTGCTTTCAACGCACGCCATCATGTAAAAGAATCTCCTAAGCCAGTGAGAACGAGACACATAAACACCTGAAAGTGCGTATGCACAGCAAGCGAAACCTAGCTAGGGATGAGCACGTACAACAGCCTTACGTCAGAATGATTGACAATTAGGAGGACCAATAGTCTTGATGATCCACCTGGAATTTGAAGCCAAAATATCATCCTCCACAATACCTTTAAGTCAACTCGGAAATCTGGGTTTCCAAATTTCTACTTGAAAAATTGCATTTTAAGGCCTCAGTATTTTCTGTGAATCTTAGTTTCCCGAAGCCTGTTCCAAAGCGATGCTGTGGTGCCTTTAACACCTTTCACTGCTAGGATACTGTTGGTCAGTGCTCGGTTTATCATCAGCAGGCATATCATTGCTGAAGCGCGCTAGGGACACCATTTCAGCTGTGAGGTACCACAAGTGTCTCTGCGTTGCCTTCACTGGTACATGAGCATGTCCTTGTAGAACTTAAGGTCATTTTGCAGCGTCAACTGCAGATGTACATTTCAGCCACCACTGCGAGTACACCAGGGTGACGAATTTGGCAAATTCTCGCACCTTAGGAACTTGGTGTTTGGTCCCTGGGGGAAGTTCTTGAATCTGTGTCTCTAACAAGCAGATGTTGATGGTAAAGAGCAGTTTAGCCATACACTTTGCTTTGTGCAGTGCTCTTGGTCGTTTAAAGGTGAAGGATTCGCTTGCATTGCCATTCCCAAGGAAAACCAAACACTGTTCCATACACTGTTTGTAGTCGCCTCTTTGGAGATCCAGTTCAGACTGAGCCACTGTAAGGACATCATGCCTCAACTTCTCGATAAACTGGTTTCCTTCTTCTGGTACCAAGGATGCATCTAAGCCAGATAGTGTTTGGTCGGTTGTATTAAATGTGGCAGAGCCAGGAAATTCATCTGGTGATCTTGAGACTTCAATCTCATTGACCACATGGGTCAGTATCACCTCTCCAACATGACGTCGACACCCAGACCACAGCACTGCAGGTCCCAGGGTTTGCTGTATCATTATACATGCCGATGACACATATCCACTGTTTGATTCTGTGGTGTCAAAAGTCATATTAACAATAGTTTGCGCACAACCCCACAAATCAAGTACTTCTGTTAAATACTGTATATAATTTATTCCAGCAAAAAAATAACCCAAATGCTATATTATAAAAATTGCTCATAATGGGGCATACTGTATGTAAAAATTTCAACCTTGAGGTGGACCCCCTAAATATAAATTGCTTTATCAAATATTTTTCAAGGCTTTTCATTTTGGTCATTGGAACATTCCATAATTAGACTAGGGACAGATTCATTTTAAAATGTTGATGGGTTTGATGCACCCTAGTCTGTGCGCATGTTTGTGTGTCCTCTGCTTCCTTCACAATGACCATGTGTGATTGTTTTCTGTCTTTGTGGGGTCCAACCCAAACAAAATTGTAAGGAACTACACACAAAATCTTATCATTCGATTGGGCTGGATACTCAGCTGTACTGTAAACTGGTATTGTAAATATTTTAACTTTACCTGATTTTACAAGGGTGTGTCCACACATATTAAGCAATGAAATGAATCAGTGTACATTTATTATTTGAGACGCACAGTTTGGGAAACAAAATCCTTTGTCCACAGCAATATTTTACGGGGGGATTTTTTGCTTATGAGTTCAATGGGTGCATTTGTGATTGTGAAATTCAATGCTTGTTTAAGAGACATAGGAATACATTATGCTAATGAACCCCACAAAGATGGAGCCGCTTGTGTATTTGTGTTCACTTGAGTGTTGTTTTGTGTTGCTGGTGTGTGTCTCATAGGCACTCTGATGTTTCTGTTTTAGAATTCCACTTAGAGAGGACCCCCCTTCTGACTTCACCCCACCCCCCTGAGCTCACAGGTCAGTCAGTCCCTCCTCTGGGCTTTACAAGCAGCACTTTGTTCTTGTGTGACACACTACCGTTAGAGCTGTCGCCCCACCGCTCTCTGGTTTGCATGTTTGTGTCGATCCTCCTTTGTAGCTTTCTGTCTGAAGGCAGGACGCTGATAGTCTGACAGTAATCCTGATTACCAGATGCTACCTCATCACTTTCTCTACTTTCACAGATCTAATGAATTTACAAATGTGATCGGCTCTTCTTTAAATCATTGTTATTATTACATCTTCCTCTATGTTAATGGGTTTTAAATATACACTACTGGTCAAAAGTTTTAGAACACCACACTTTTTCCAGTTTTTTACTGAAAATTATTCAGTTTATTGTGTCATTGCATTCTGAAATGAAAGCGTAGAACAAAATAAGCAATTTGAGTTGAAAAATAAGTCATAGAATCAATTTATAGACCAAAATTATTGATTCATCAAAGTACAGTGTTTCAACACTGCTTTCATGCAGACAGAGGTGGCTATAAGTAACCAAGAAAAGTTGGAACACCTGTAGGAATTAGTAGCACCAGCCTTCAAGGCTGATTCAACCTTCATTGTTACAGAACAGCTTTAATTTGTTAACCCACTTCGTGTTCCTTGAAAAAGGCCTATTTGTATAATTCTGAAATGTACATTATTTTTCAGTTTTGAGTAACCAAACCTTTTTTTTCTTACCTCTGGCTGTTCAGTACTTACCTTTGAACCATTTCAAGCTGCCGTATTCATTGGACTTGCATGACTTGAATTGCAATAAATAACTGAAAAAATGAGGGTGTTCTAAAACTTTTGACCGGTAGTGTATATCTTCTGCCTTCACTGGGATGTGTCCCTATTTTGACTACCATTGGATGTCATTTCTTTTTAAACTCAATCGGGTTTGTCCTTTCAGCAATTCCTCTCACAGCCTATGGACCGATGGCTGCAGCAGCAGCAGCAGCAGCAGTTGTCAGAGGTATGAGCTAATAGTGTTACAAATAAATCTTATTAACAGAGGAACAAATTGTTTTAATTTATACTGATAATAGTTATTTACTTGTCTTCCTACCAGAAAACCCAAAATAATACCGTAATAACAATAATGATTATTATTATTACTATTAAAATGTATAGTATAAAATAAATCGATGTGACAATAAATGACAATAAGGAATACAAATCATTAGATCTACCCAAAGACTGTGTCCATTGTAATCAGCTGTATTTGAAGGATGTTGCAGAAGTACGAATCTGATATTCCTGTTTCCCATGTAGGTTCCACTCCGTCTCGCTCAGCTGGATTTTTAGGTACAAGTAGCCCAGGTCCGATGGCCGACCTTTATGCCACTGCCACTCAGGAGTCAGCAGTCAGCAGCTACCTCAGTGCTGCGAGCCCTGCCCCAAGCACTGGATTCAGCCATAGTTTGGGGGTAAAAGATTATTTCAATTAATCAAATGTTTGAGTTGTCTATATGTATCTCTTTTATTCTCAGAACTAACCTGCAAGTCTCAGATTTATCACTTGAAAGTTAAGTTTGGACAAATTCCATAAAGCAGATGAAGAAAACAAAAAATAATTTGAGGTGCTTCAACTTGTCTCAAATTGTGATAGCTGGACAATAAATAAGCTGGACAAGAAAAGGTCTGATCCATTGATTTCCTTTGAAACTTCCAGGAATTCCTCGCAGCTCATGTTTAGCTTCCAGATACTGTATTACTCTTAAAGCACAAGTGGAGTGTTTTACCATATTTTTACAATAGCTTGTTTGACAGATGTTCATAATATTATGGATGTTTGTTCAATATTCAATTATTTCTAAGTATGTTACAGCTAATTTATTTGCATTTTTAAGTCTTTATGTGGGCGGTAAGACACTCTTTGAAATATTGGCTAAGCTAGGCTAACTGTGGTAGTAAGGTTTAGAAATGAAATAAAATCAAACCTGTTTTTTGTGCAGTGACACATTGACTTTCATCCTGAAAATCTGTTTGAAAATCATCGTGGATAGCAAGAAATAGCTTTCAGTTGAAATTAAATCCGAGCAGCACAAAAAAAAACTTGGAAATTGTGTTGGCATGTACAAAACGTCACAGTTTATTGATACCCCGTGAGTTATAGAACAGTATGTGTAATGTAGCAATAGGAGCTTTAGGCTAACTCTGTTACTAACTGAACCAGGCTCCTTGGCATTTAAAAATAATAAAACATGACCATTTTTTCTATTTGTCTTTGTTTTTGTATTTCTTAGTACTAGGTTCCATTTGTGTGCATTTAAAAATCTTTAACTCTTTTATTCAGACTGTTTACAGTTTAAAACACCCCAATTGAAAGAAACCTAGATATCAACAAAATGTTTAGAAAGGAGAGATTGCCTTTTGGCTAAAAAACTACCATAATATGTGCATCGATAATGTGTTTGTTCAACATTAGCAGGGTAGTGTTCCTTGACAAAGCACTGTGTGTAAAAGAAAACACATTTTATTGTACATAAAATCATCATTTTCATTTTCTTTCCCAACTTTAACAGTGGATGCTTACTCCCACAGGGCCCTTTGATTGCAACGGCTTTCACTAATGGCTACCACTGAGAGTGTGAGTCAATCCTCATGATTTTAAAAACTTTTTTTTTATGTGCTAAACCCATGACTGTAGTGTTTCCACCAACCTATGAGTGACACAGCTGCTTTGTGTGCAGACTGAGAGCTGGAAGGAGTTGAAGCTGCTCTGGAGCTGATCCAGCCTATCTCTAGCCGGTCCACATCTCTGGCCAGAATGCCCCACCCTCATGTGTCGTCACCTTCATCCTGTTAACGCCTCTGACGCCTCATGAAACTCCACCTGGTTGGCAAACGAATTCTCGCAAAATGAAATGGAAAAACTTAATCTTTGTGTATTAACAAAACCTCCAAATGCTGTATTTTTGTTTGATTTTCTGTTGTTTCACTTTTCCCTTTATTTTTTGAATGCTTGTATCATTTCATGATCTGTTTTTGGTTTTTTTTGTCTTTGTTCAAGAGAGCTCAATTTCAGGTGGTGCTTTTTTGATGGTCAGGAGATGTAAAATTTATTGGAAAACTGTATATTTGTTAGTAGTTCATACTGAATTTTTAACATTTTGGGTTAATACTTCTTTAAAATGTGTATATCTTGGTAGGTTCTTAACCATGGCTTGTTACACGTATAGTCATTAGTCTTATTAGTCAATAGGCTTTCATGAGATGTACAATTTTGTATAATACTGTAAATATGAATGATTTTTGGGTGAGAGGGTTGAGGTTGTTTTTTGGTTTTTTTTACATCAGAATGAGGAAAAGGGTTTTTTTAAAGGCATATGAAGACTTCATCATGGTGATTTTAAGTTGATGGTGGATCTGAATCAGGATTGTGTATGATGGAAGTTTTGTGAAAGTCGGGATTTTGAGAAAAATTAGGAGGTTTGGGGATACAATTCTGAATTTTGAGAAAAAAAAGAGTTGAAGTCAAACTTTAATTGTATTAGGGTTCTTACCAATGCAGATAAGGTTTGAGCCCTATAAAGATCTTATACTTGTGGCATGTTTGGCAGTGTTGGTATTTTGGTCTTTCATTGGTCCACCACATGCCATAGGTTAATGTATTAATCCCAAACATAATTCACTACACAGACTTATCTACAGGAACCTATGACCTTTAATAGTGGATGGATACAAGGACAAAGTTGGAATAAAAACACTAACACTTCTATTAGAGAATGGAATTATTATTTTTCTACAAGATTTTAAGATTCCACATACAATTTTTCACTTGTGAGATTTAAACTTTTTTTTTCTCTCAAAATTCAGACTTTTTCCTCGTCTTCAAAAGTAAAGAATAAACTTCACTCTGAGTAATTCAACCCTTACAAAGTTAGCAAAAAAGCTCACAATTATGTCTGACAGATCTCGAGATCTATTTATTTTGTTTCGAGCAACCATGATCTATGCTTTTATCCACTTTTTAGTGACGTAATTCTTCATGTTTCCTTCTATGACGTCCAGGTGAGGCTGAGTCTTCTGTTAAATGGTGTAAAAACACTCATCTTCTGTTGTCTTTATTCCACTGTTTTTATTTTATAACGTGTGAGTATAGTTTGTGAAGAAAAAGGAAGGAAAATGTGCAGGTGCAGTCGTTCACAGTGAGCAAGTTGATGTTCATGTGAGGATGTTGTGAATTTGAACGCATTGGTTTCCAGTGTGATGTGCTGTGCTGATGTCATTTTTTTTTTTTTTTTATTGGAGTCGATACCTCGGTTTAAAATGTGAACTTTTAACTGACTTTTTGTTATTACATTAACAACTTTATCAAAATGTGAATAGGTGGGGTCTCATTTGCCCTTGTTTGTCACAGCCCCTCCATTCATCACTGCATATCCACTGGAGGTCACAAACTGTAGAGCAACCTTAGACCAAATGGATTTCCACAGCTTCAAATATTTTGCACTGGCAAAAATGTTTCAAAGGTTTTTGAGATAAGTGTATCACTGAGAAACATGCACTCACGGTATACACAACAAGCTGCGCTTCAGATTCTGGTATGCCTGCTGTGTTTAGTGCTATGGATGTGTCACACAGATTCTACTGAAAGATAACACTCCTGTCAACACTGTAACATTTTTTTTCATGTTTTTTTTGGAAAGAAGAAAACTTTTTAAAATTCCTAATAAATTATTTGATAACATTCCATTTTTGTCTCATGTAACTCTTCTGTTGCGTACACACACATTATGACAGATAGTCAGACGTGTTTAAAATAAATATTTCCTACTTATCAATGAATCCAAAAACAAAAGCAACTAATCAATACAGTAAAATGGCTAAATGTGTCATATTTCCTGAAACCAGATGTGAAAAAATACCATTATAAGGTGACAGCAGGCTGTCAGTGTACGACAGTGGTCATCAATTACATGATGAATATATAAGGAAAGTAATGGATCATAAAGGTGTATTATATTACAGCTCAGTCCTCTCAATGGTCGACTTCCCTCGTATGTTGCTTTTCTGTCTGATAGTTCTTTTCCATCATCACTGCTTCACTGCCTTCCCTCCCTTGTTTCCACCTCCAATCTCTTAACATCTCCAAGCTTCGACCTCGCCTTCCTGCATTCATCGTCCCAACAGCCATGTGCACCGAGAGCTATGAATGGGATCCGATATTAAGAGGTGAAGACCTCAGGAGATTCTCCAATGGCTCAGCCAGAACCAAAACATTAGTCTGTTATAGTTTATAGAGCTACATGTGGCAAAAACCCTGGACAGGTTCATCAGTTGATGGAAAGGTATATTATTAAATGCAGATAGATTATTACATTTTTCCCTTTGTGTACAGCCAAATTGTTCTTTTCACATGCTATTCTTTCTTCTCATATAAGCTCTCATTTCATCCATCACCCACCCCGTAGAGGTGGGTGATGGATGGATGGAAAAATACCATTTTTTGTGTATTACAGTTGTTTAAATCATTTTGGTATTTCAGTTTCACTATTTAATGTACTGTAACTCAAATAAGTTTTGGAAAAAATGTCACCTGTACTTTTCATCGTCTATTATTACCTCCACCATGGAAGATTCTATTCAATTTGGAGGTGATCTGGATCAATATACTGATTCTGGATCTGTTTAAGGAAAAAAAAAATCCTCATCACTCCTCACTGGTGAGGTTTTAAAAACTCAAATCTCAGTTTGTAATTGTGCAATATTTATGAAACTTTACTCAGTTATGTCGTGTGGGTTTTTCAGTTACGGAACTGAGTTTCATCCAAATCGGAATCCATATTGCACATTTAATCTCGATTCTTGGCGAAAGAAATTTCTTACAATCTTTTAAAGTATCAATAATATCACCATTGATCCAGATAAGGTAAGATGATATTTGGCCCTTTGTGGAGGATTTGCTCTCTCTGAGAGCTCTTATTTTTAACTAATATAAAATCCAATGCATTATTAGTATTATTATAATATGACAAAAGCTTGAACTGGACTGCATTAGTCTAGCGTTGACATTAGCCTAGCGTTAGCATTAGCCTAGCATTAGCCATTAGCCTAATGTTAGCATTAGCCTAGTGTTAGCTTAGCTTTAGCATTAACCTAGCAATAACATTAGCCTAACATTAACATTTCCTTAGCATTAGCGTAACTTTAGCATTAACCTAGTGATATCATTGGCCTAACATTAGCATTAGCCTAACGTTAACATTAGCCATTTGTTGGCATTAGTCTAGCATTAACATTAGCCTACCATTAGCATTATCCTAGCATTAACATTAGTCTAGCATTAATGTCAGCCTAGGATTAGCATTTACTTAGCATTAGCCTATTGTTAGCATTAGCCTAGCATTGGCGTTAACCTAGCCTTAGTAATAGCCAAGCAATCACATTAGCCTAGTGTTAGAATTAGCTCTGCGTTAGCAATAGCCTAGCATTGTCATTACCTTAGCATTCGCCTAGCATTAACACTAACCTATCATTAGCATTCACCTAGCAATAGCAATAACCTAGCAAGAGCGTAATATTAGCAATTAGGTTGAAAAAAGGTGAAATCAATTGAAAAATTTGAAAAAAGTTGAAATTGCTTGAAAAAGCTTGAAATGGATTGAAAGAGGTTGAAGCTCTTTGCTGAAAGTGAACAGACAGCTGATGTTAAAGGTTGAAATCAGTGAAGGAATGGCTGAACAGCTGAAGTTCTAAGTTGAAGGTTTAAAATGAGAGAAATCTGAGAGAACATGCAAACGCCACACAGGTTGAAAAAGGTTGAAGCTCTTAGCTGAAAGTGACCAGACAGCTGATGTTAAAGGTTGAATGGTTGAAAAAAAGTTGAAAGTTGGAAAAATGTTTGAATTGGTTGAAAAAGTTGAAATGGGTTGGAGGTAGTAGCTGAAGATATTGAAGGATGAGTGGTTTGAATCAGTTAAAGAATGGCTGGTGATTAAGGGCTTCAAAGTTGAAAAGGTTGACATTTCCAATGTAAGTGGATGGGAGCAAAAAGTTGCACAGGCAATAATTCAAAACAGTTGAAAAGTTGCAAATCACAAAAGTGATAGCATACTAGTCAGGAATTTTCTGAACAGTTTGACATCTTAATTGTCAAAATCGGACAAACGGATGCCTCCTGCACCCTCACTCATAAACCAATATAATGTATTGCAAAGTAAATGTGAAGGTATAAATTGGCTTGCTTCAATTGTGATTGACCATTGCACGAGTTGGGCATTATTGCATTTTTTATTGGGCAAATCTAACTGTTATAAATACTGTATACTGATAAACTATTCAGCCTGCAGAGTGCTTCAGCAAGGTTATAACAGATGTGAAGTTATTTACTATGTAGTAGTGTTTTAATTTTTAAGATGAATTTAAATGCATGCTTTGGCTAATAAGAGAGACAATCGCCAAAGGAATGAGTTTGATACCCCTCTTGTTCTATTAATCTAATAAACTTCTGAGTCCTGAAGCAATAGTTTCTGTCACAAACCAAACATAATCTTACTATGGCTGTATTTGGGCCACATGTCACATGTTTGACACTGAGGGAGTTCAATAATGGAAGCGAGCTTCAAAGCCTATTATGTGTGTGTATTTAATTATTGTTCGTTTATTGTTGTTGTTGCTATGTTTTCTATAGAGGTCTGTGAGTAAAGCCAGTTTTCTCACATTTGTTTCCAGCAGGTTAACAAACAGTTAAGGTTCCGCCGACAGGACTGGAGGCGGAAGTGGTGCGTTCACTGCGCTCGAGTTTCCACCAAACGGAGAAAGCGTCGAACTTTGACGGCGCTCCGCGGCTGAAGAAAGACAACGATACAGGACATAACAACACAAAGTCCTTGTGCAACCAGAAGAGCTGCTCACTAGTCTGCTTTAAAAACATACTTTAAAAGGTTTTCTAGAGGACAAAGCCCCACAGCGACCAAAGAGAGTAAAATTTCGTAAGGTCCAACAAATGCACCGTGAACCAAGGACGTCCATTTGAGAAGTTTCTCCAATTCTGCGCTCACCTGACACGTTTTGGGTAGGTTTCTGTATAACTGATCATTAAATTCACCTTTGAATAGTTTGAACAGAGTCCAGTGAGTCTAATATGTGGCATCAGAAAATGAAAGAACTAGTTATTGATGCTTCTGGTTGGATGCCCAAAGAGAGCCACAAAAACATGTCCCACAGTGTTACAAATTAATTTTAGGAATGGTCTGACTTTGCACCTGCAATTTAATAACACTCGTTAGTTTTTTGTTTATTTTTTTAAACTGTATTTGGTACACATGAGCAAATGTGCTGTTGAGCTCAGAAAGTGTTTGGATCTGTTTACTCAGGTATTACAAAGAATTTAGCAGATGTTCTGCCTGGCCTCTGAAACCAACAGCTTTGTTAATCAAATTGTATATATTATAGATGAATCCGATAACCAAGCAGGCGACCCCTTTACTCTTTGACCTCAGAGGAAGACAGCACCTTCACGGCCTGTCGTCGGTTGGAGTCTCACTCATGCCATCACTGTGGGATGTTGAGCAAGTCCCTTAAAGGTGCAGTCCGCAACTCTCAGATCCCCCTCTCCCCCTCCTCAGAGGAGCTAACAAGCTAACGTTAGTCCGACAGCGACATCACAGTAATATAACATGCTCTGTTAAAAGCATATTACTGCAGCGCTTCTCTCTCTCTAAGTGCCCACACCTCAGCAGCAGCAGCAACAACACAGTGCCACTTACAGTACCCACACGGAGGCTGCTGCGCGCACATGAACAACACATGCACTACAGAGTTCTAGTGTAACAATTACAAACATAATGTAAATCAAGCAGCAGTAATTACCTTTCAAGCTGAAAAGTTGCTAATTCCATGTTCTACCCCTCCAGACCATACACTGTAAAAAAAGATGGTGCTACAGCTCCAGGAAAGGGGCGGGGACTGTGAGCAACAGCTGTCAGACAGTCCATCAAACACAATCCTGGCTCTGATTGGTTCTTTTTGCTCGGTCGCGGTGCATTCTGGCAATCTACCAAAGGCAGCAGGGGGGACTCAGTTAACATGTTTTTTTTCACACAAACTACTAGTTTGATGTAAAGCTGTCCTTACATATTGACAGCTTTAGCAAATATGACAAAAAGTCACTTTTATATGAGTTGCAGACTGCACCTTTAAATGCAGGGAACAAATTTTGTGTATGTACCTGTACATATATGACAAAAAGACTTATTTAGTTGATTAAATAAATAAAAAAGGGAAAATATCTTCAACTTTCACTTACTTGAAAAACTTGAAAAAAATAAATAAATTGAAAGATGTTGAACAGACTTTATTTGGTTTACTCAGAAACATCATTAATTGCAGTTTTCCGTTAAACTGCATTTTTAAAGATGCCTTGATGGATTATTTAGTTCTCCATTTAGTAATTTAACTTTAGGAATAGATGTATTTATTGTTTGTGAAGTGAGGTTGGTAAAAGCCATTTTTAAGGCAGGCACTTTTTCTGTCAAAAACAGCTAATCAAAGCAAATACATTCTAAACGGTATGTTGTTTATTTAAAAGCTTTGAGATTTTCTTTCTCTTATGTAAAGGTATTTTAGAAACATCATTGTTTAAAGGATGGTTTGGGGAGAAATGTGTATCAAAATTACATTTGTGTGCTGCTATGTTGAATGTCGACTAGCGGTTTGCAGTAACAAGAAGTTCAAATGTGGCATTCAAAGAAAATCATGTTTTACCAGAATCACTTATTCATTTGAGTACTTTTTCCACTACTGGAACAGCTGGCAAGGTTTTAAATGTAGTTCTGTTGATGTTTGACCACACTAGGATGGGAAACAGCAGCAGTGACAGGTCCAGTGGGGGACAAGGAGACAGGTCCTATAGGGATGGACAGCAGGGAGGAAAGGAAGCTCGTCCCAACATCATGATGGACAGCGCAGAGGACGTAGATGTATTCCATAGAGAAGATCCAAAGGTACTCTCTTCGATTTATGAATTTTTTTAATGCAATTAAAAATTACTGCAGACATCAGATATATTGTCAAAAGTGCTACTTTATTGCTGTGATTGTCCTCAAGAGATAAAATGCATAGAACAATCCCAAAATAAAAAGTGAATGAGGCTCTGTCATTCAACAATTTTAAGCTTTAACCTAGGTTTAAGCAAAAGTGCAACAGCAACTTCACAGTAGCTTGAAATTCCTGATTAAGAAATCAGTTAACATTACAATTAAAAAAAATAATAAACTCTTCCCTTAGCATCTCAGCATAGTGCGAATAAAAAATTGAACATATCTGTGGCACACATATAGTCTACTCAAAGGGTAAACAAATGTAGACAAAGAGGGGGCTGGCTCACATCGGAACGTGAAAAAGTCCGAAAAAACTGTGGTGGGAAAAAAAAATTTAAAAAAATTAATTATTTTTTTTAACTCGAATTTGCAAAATAAAAATCGCTTATCTACAAATTCGGTTAATCGATTAAATCGATTTTTTGCCCAGCCCTACTGCAGATCTTTAAATATTTCACAATTGTTATTTATTTGTATTATGCCTGTTGTGGGTGTGAAATGAATCTGATAATGGAAAGATAATTTAACCATCAAAGGCAAGCATATTGAATGACATTTTCACCTATGAATTGATTTTGGAAAATTTCAATGAACTCAATTCAAGATCGATTAAGTCAATATTTTTAATCAGCTCGACTTCTGACTCATATGTTGAAATATAAGAAATAACAAAAGCAGTGGGCCAGTCATTGATTTTACATTTCTGAGAAGTCAATCACTTTTACAAAATGCAGCCTTGTTATAGCATTAGGAAGTTACAAGCATTCAATCTACACTGAACAAAAATATAAACGCAACACTTTTGTTTTTGCTCGCATCGAAAACATTTTCTATATACTCAAAAGACCTATTTCAAACAAATCTGTCTAAATCTGTATTAGTGAGCACTTAATAATCCATTCCACGTCACCGGTGTGGCATACCAAGATGCTGATTAGACAGCATGATTATTGCACAGGTGTGCCTCAGGGTAGCCACAATAAAAGGCCACCCTGAAATGTGCAGTTTTGCTTTATTGGGGTGTCAGAAAACCAGTCAGTATCTGGTATGACCACCATTTGCCTCACGCAGTGCAACACCACTCCTTTGCATTGAGTTAATCAAGTTGTTGTTTGTGGCCTGTGGAATGTTGATCCACTCCTCTTCATACCATAACCCCACCACCACCATGGGCCACTCGATCCACAACTTTGACATCAGCAGTTGGGGGTTCGATCCCAGTCTATACCTGTCTATGCGTCGAAATGTCCTTGGGCAAGACACTGAACCCTAAGTTTCTCCCAGTGGTCGACTAGCGCCTTGCATGGCAGCTCAGTGGTCTGCGGTTGTGAGGCTGGTGGTATGTACTGCCAAGTTCTTTGAAACGCCTTTGGAGATGGCTTATGGTCGAGAAACCATAAGAATGGGAGCATGCAATTTGCTCAGAACTTGTGACATCTGTGGCATTGTGATGTGGGATTAAACTGAATATTTTTAAAGTGGCCTTTTATTGTTGCCAGCCTAAGGCACACCAATGCAATAATCATGCTGTCTAATCAGCATCTTAATATGCCACACCTGTGAGGTGGGATGGATTATCTCTGCAAAGGATATGTGCTCACTAACACAGATTTGTGAACAATATTTGTGAGAAACAAGTCTTTTGTGTATATATAAAATATTGTAGATCTTTTTTTCTACTTTGTCTGCACATGGTCTGCACATGCTGTCGAAGGTCAACACGACAAGAAGTGCAATCTTTTTAAGACAGCAATGCATGTTTTGTTATTGCAATTAAATAAATGAATTCATTTTATTGCATAATTGTGACCATCACCAGTCCTCCCTAAGGAAGGGTAAGAAACACTTTATTAAAGGGAGGATATAAAAAGAGAGAGCAGTGTTACACCAAGGGGAAGGGAACAGGGAAGAGGGAGTCAGGGTAGGAAAATGGGCAGTGTTACATCTAGGTGAGGGGAAAGGGAAGGGGTGGGGAAGAGTTGACTGTTTTGAAGTGAGATGAGATGTTATAGTTGTGCATATTGTGCTTATTGTGTTATGTAACCAAGCCAGTCTGGTGACAAGTGTGGAGAAATTGAGGCGGGTAACAAAGCAGTGAACAGAGAGAAGGAGTGAGTAGTTATACCTGAAACTGGTATTTGGGATCAAGATGTCTAAGGCTAAGCCCAGTACAAGTTTATGCCACATGCCAGTGCCTCCATGACCAATGTTTGTGTAAGAACTGTTTCTGCGAACCCAAGCGCCATCTTGAGCCCGAAGATGCAGCCAGGCCAGCAGAGAGAGCAGGGGCCAAGGAGCCCCAGGCCACACCCCCATGACCGATGAAGCCCCCCCAGACACCCCAGGCCGAGAGGCAGCCACCGCCCCCCACACACACACACCCCTCAAGGAGCCGAGGACCCTGCCACCGACCTCAAAGTCAGGACCCCCCAAGGGCCCCAGTCAGACTGTCATACACTAACGCCTAAGCAGGGGCCACCCCATGCCTCACCCACAGGCATGCAAGGGCACGGCCAGCGCTGCCCTCCCCGGAAGACCCCCACCAAGACCGGCTCAGCCAGTAGGCCGAGCCTGCCGGACCCCAGGGCACTGGGAACTCCCGGGGGCTCCCGCCATGCAGCCCCAACCCCAGCACCCACACCGGCGCGGCAGACCGGCCCCGGCCCACACACCGCATTTGGTTTATTATTTCAGATGCCATTTGTGAAAACTATAAATAAATATATAGATAAAATTCAACCCCACATAGTGGCTAGTTGGAGTAGCTGTGTTGCTTGCCACTGCTGAAATTCACCGGCATTTAGACTGTTGGTTGGTGTTAAAGTCAAGCCCTGCATCCCAGTACCTAATGGCAACCAGGGTTCCTCTGGCTAGAACATGGAGGGCTATGTGGCCTATCAAAGAAATGTTTTCCCAGACCGTCACTGACCCACTACCAAACCAGTAATGCTAGAGGATGTTGCAGGTAGCAGAACATTCTACACGGTATCTCCAGACTCTGTCACATACTCAGTGTGAGCCTGCTCTCATTTGTGAAAAGCACAAGGTGTCACTTGCAAAGCTGCTAACTTCGGTGTTATCTGGCAAACACAGGCCCTATTTGTGAACGTCCGGCCCTCTTCCCACCCTTATGGAATCTGTTTGACAGTTTGATTGGAAACAAGCACAGTGGCCTGCTGGAGGTCATTGTGTGGGGCTCTGACAATGCTCCTCCAGTTCCTCCTTGCACTAAGGATCAGGTCCTGCTGCTGCATTGTTGTCTGTCTACGGCCCCCTATACGCCTCCTGGTATCTCTTTTATGCTCTTCACACTGTGTCACTGCTTACAGACACAGCAAACCTTCTTACCAGAGTGTGCATTGATTTTCCACCCTGGATGAGCTGCACTACCTGAGCAACTGCTGTTTGTTGTAGACACAGCCTCATGTTACCTGTACTGGTGATAATTGGCATAATAAGTGACCAAAAATCTGCCAGAAAGGATGAGATGAGGACAGAGAAACGGTCTGTTGTCACCACCTGCACAACCATTTTTTTTTATAGGGGTTGTCTTGCTAATGCCCTCTCATTTTTTACCTGTTGTTTGTTCCATTAGCACCATAGCAGGGGTGATATTGATTTAAAATCAGTGTTGCTTCTAACAGTAACTAGACTGGTTGATTTCCCAGAAGTGTCATCGACTTAGTTATATTGTGTTATTTACACACTTCTAAACAGTAAACGTGTCAACCATGCTCAAACTTCCCAATTTTAAGGCATCACCGGAAATGCAGGAGTTTCTGGCCTGGCAGCGTGACCTTGACAGCGACGGCAAAACTCCAACACAAGCAAGACCGACCGTGTTCCGCTGGTCGGGAGCAGCAAAAGAAGTTTTCGTTTCTGGCTCCTTCAACAACTGGGCCACTAAGATCCCACTAAACAGGAGGTATATTGATTTGATTCTTCAAAACTTATTTTGAGATTTGTGCTGTTTGTACTGTAACTGTGACTCTAAGTGTGAGTTCTTGTTTGTGTATTTTCTTGAACTTAGTCAGAAAAACTTTGTGGCTATCATGGACCTGCCTGAGGGGGAGCATCAGTACAAGTTCTGTGTTGACGGTCAGTGGGTCTTGGATCCAGCAGGAGTGAGTGATGGAATTTTATTTTTAGTCCACATCATTCTTTTCCTCATTATTCAATTGTTTGGTCTTTTTTTCTTCCTTCTGCCCATTAAGCCTGTGGTCACTTCTAAAACGGGAACGGTCAATAACGTCATACAGGTGAAAAGAACAGACTTTGAAGTGTTTGATGCCCTTAGGATTGACTCTGAGGATTCAGCAGATATCTCAGGTGAGAGCATATCATATTTAAACAGAAATTCTCACGTCAAGAATCACATGCGAGTAGTCGCATCCACCCACCTGTTTTAAATCAGAGGTCCTAAACCTTTTTGATCTCAAGGCCCAAATAAATTGTACAAAGGAGTTTACCCATCAGTATCATGATAGAAGTTGTTTCTATAATTGACTCCACTATTTATTAGGGGCCAGGCAGCATAAGCTGCCAGGAACCTTTTGGTATCCTGCGTATTTTTGTTAAATTGACATGACACTTGGTAAAGCACATCTTCAGACTGTCCTACAAAAGCTTTCCAGACAGATTTTTTATTTATTGAAAAAATGAGCCTACAGTGCATTAAAATGTTGGACTATAAATGATAATGTAAACATGTACTTGTTAATTCTTGCTTAATACATTTTCAATGTTCATAAAAAAGGACACAATTTTGGAATTATTATTAATGAAAAAGAAAAAAAATTGAAATTATGTGTAAAATGAATGTTATTAGAAAAATGTTTGATTCATATGATATTGGTTGTTTTTGTCAATCTTTCCATGATGAGGCGTGAAACTCCCTCTCCTCCCTCCCCTGACCACACATCAGTGGTAGACACATTTGTAACAGTAATGTGAGCAGTTCAACCATAGTGCTACAAGAAGAAATATTGATGCTAAATTCAAGCCTATTACCATGACAATAAGTACTTAGTCAATTACTCAAACAAAAAAACAGACCCTCTTAAACTGATGATACCATGATGCACTTTGATTTTTTTAGAGTTCACCGGTTATGTGTTACCTATACCTACTAAACATGGAGCGTACTATAATAGAGTGTAAGAAGGGTTCAGTCAATGGTAAGACACTCGCTTTACATAAACACTTGAACCAGTGACCTAACTTTACAAAGGCTTTTTAAAAGGCTTTTACAGCATTAAGATGAGCTTGTCCCTAATTGTATTTTTCCCTTCCAGACTTGTCCAGTTCCCCTCCAGGTCCCTATCAACAGGAAACTTATGTGATCAAATCAGAAGACAAATTCAAACATCCTCCCTTTTTACCTCCGCACCTGCTGCAGGTCCTGCTCAACAAGGATACGGGTGTCTCGGTAAATGCACACTTCTCTTTAGTTCTACATGAGGGTTTAAATAATGCCTCCATGCAGAACATTTAAATACATCTTGGCTTTGCTTCTCTCTCAGTGTGATCCAACACTGCTTCCAGAGCCAAACCATGTGATGCTCAATCACCTGTATGCCCTGTCCATCAAGGTAAAATATTTGAGAGGAAAAAATAAACTTATTACTATTGTGAAAAAAAATGCTTCATATACCATGATGATATGAACACGAACAGCTGAGTAAATGTTTGAATGAATGAGATTAAGCTGTGTCCTAATTCTCATGCACTACATTATCATATTTTTGTGCCAACTACCTGAGGCAGGAGTGCACAACCTTTTTTGACTCGTGAGCTACTTTTAACCACTGACAGTTATTCACGATCTACTGTGTTGGCGGGGGGTTATAATTGTAAATAATTAGATTGTAATATTATATACATTAGTGCAATTATTATTACTATTAAAATTATGTAATTATTATTCAATATTTGTATAATATTAAGGCAAGTCAAATGTATTTATATTCAATTCATTGTGCTTTACATGATTAGAAAGTCCATCAGAAAACATTCAACAGTTTTAAAATAAATAAGAACATTAAATCAGTAGTAAAAACATTTAAAAACAGCAGTAAAAATCTCCCTCTCAGTCATACGCAGTAGAGAAAGAGTGACTTTAATTTGGATTTAAAAATATTTTAAACAGCTGACTTCAGCTCTGCTGCAGATTGTTTGTATTGAAATACAAAATATTATTGAAACAGTAACACTTAAAAACTGAGTTTGATTCAAATATATTTAAAAAATTACAATGAGGAAAAATATTTTGAAAATGCAAAACACCAAACACAGCTGCTTCCTTCATCAAAGACCCACAATAAAAAGCACATTTATCGGTGCCAGTCAGTAGGACACAGAGGGGCGAATTCACTAAGATCTGAAATAAAGGGTGGTAAATCAGTTGCTTCCCTAAATCCTTTAGTGAAGCAGTTTCCTCATCTGCTGCGTGGAATTCACTAAGATTGCAGCAATGATTAGTGCACCTGCAGAACTGGTGCAGACCACCCTCATTTAAATGAGTGTTTTGTACGTGTTGTGTTGAATATGGAGGGTGAATATGAGTGCGCGGAAGCAAAAATAAAAATGTGAAGCAGCAGAATTGGAGGTGTTAGTAGAGGAAACAAATAAAAGAAATGGATGAATTACAGCAGATAGATGGATATTCTTTATTCATCCCGCAGTGGAGAAATGTGCGTGAATGTGACTGTGAGTGACGGATGGGTGCATGCGCATGGCTGATTGCGTGTGTGAGACAGTGATTAGCGGAGGAGATACAGTATGTGCAAGTGCGCGGCTGATCGCGTGCATGCACATACACACACACAACTGGAGCTTTTTTTTCATCTTGAAACTTGAAAACAAACCAACATGGCAACTACTGCAACCGAACTACACAGCTGCCGAATGATTGGTTGTTTGCCTGTAACTGGTGACGTCCGGAGATATGATTGGCTGTTAACGCACACTGGGTCCGACCGTCTGTTAGCTGATTGGCTGTTCGTGTGTCAGCAAGAAAGAACTCAATCAAGTCCGCTCCGCTTCCACTGATACTCGTTTCAAAACAAACAAGCTAAAGTTATGTCTCGCCTGGACGCGTGCATGGCTTACATTCACAAACACGAGACACCACATGGCAGAAGCACCGTGCCCGAGCGGTGAGTCTGCCGCGGCGGTGTCGTCATCTGTGGCATCACTAATTTTGCTCAAAAAACCAAACTCCAAAATTCCCATTAGGAATTATTTTGGCTTTAAAGGAGGCAGAGACGGTAAAGCAATGGGAGATCAACTGTGCAGGCGCTGCCACCAGTTATAGGAGCCAAAGGAGGGAACACTTTCTTTGTTTGTTTATTCCTCACAGACTCAGAGCGGTCTTTTTTTAAATTTTTCTTTTATTTACAGAGATATTTACAGTGTACAAACAATATTTACAAATGATATACATACAAAGGAGGGATCACATCTATTCTCTTAAAACACTAGTGACGTTACCCAGAAAATGCATACAAATATAGATTTCTCAGGTAATCGGTTCCTGTTTATTGTATTTTGTATTTAAAATACAATAGCAATTGTATTAATCTTAACCTTAATTGATATTATTTACTGAAAATTTGACCTCTAAATTGCAGTGCTCTTTGTTTCCTTGTGTTTCAGGACGGAGTCATGGTTCTCAGTGCAACACACCGATACAAAAAGAAGTACGTAACCACTCTACTCTACAAGCCAATATAACCCAGAGGCGTGATGATGCATTTTGTTTTGAAGACTTAACATTTGTTGTACACAGCTGCTACTTTGATTATTATGAAAAGTGGTCTTAATTATCTCTTAAACATTATTAGAATTTTTTTTTTTCTCGCTCAATAATCTAAAAATTTGAAAAAGTGGTATCTCTTTTAGGGAATTATGCTTTGGATAATACTTGATGCAATGTATATTTGTGAATGTTGGAGCAGAATCTAAAAGAGAAATCAAAAAGGAAGTTTTGAAACTTTTTATTTGACTGCAAACTCATTGGATTTGAGATGACTTGATATATGTTACAAGAATGATTAGTTGTGAGCTCAATAAAGTAATTTCTATAAAACTCCTTTCACTCATTCATTGGCATTCCACTGTTCACTTTTTAAAAAGTAATGTCAATGGACATCAGTGTCTTCAGGCTTCCAACAGGAGCTTCCTGAAGATTAATAGGGCTGATGATGCCAAATAATTAATAGACTGCGGTTCATTAAAGTTATTATTAGATTAAGTCCGTATACCTTTTTACCTGTTTAGAGAAAACTCAATCCCAGCTTGCTCAGAATACCAGTAACGGTATAGGCTTCCAGTTTTTAACCATCTTCATTTCAAACTCAAGAATAAAAGCAGAACTAAGTAACTTGGGCTTAGAGCTTCCCCTAAAGGTTCCTTTTGGTTATGTCACTGTAAAAACTCCTCACTCCCCACCGCCTGCCCCACCCCACAGCTTGCTCTCCCAAGACGGTAGCAACTGATCACTGAAAAATCCTAATACAACAGTGACACTAAGGGTGCTTTCACACATATGTGACCATGTGAACAGTATGAGGAAAAGAGACAAGTAAAATAAATGAATAATGTGGGGAAATGTGTGTGATGTATTGTTTGTGTGCTGACAAAGCGGATCTGAAAATGGATGGATGGATAGATTGATAGATAGATGGATGGATATTTGTGTGTACTGCCTGACGGAGGGCTGGGTTACGAGTGTGTGTGCGTTCCTGTTGCTGCGACGACAGTGAGTTTGTATTGGGCTGTCTTGCCACCGGGTCGGAGGCAAGACATACTGTTTTTATTTAATCCGAATAGGTTTTTGTTAATCAAACTTCTTCTATTCAATTACAAAAAAACATTTTACAGGATGTTTCTTTGTTTTGTTTTCAACCATTCTTTCCCCATCATGACTCAGTTGGCACAGCTGACATCGGGATCCACATCCTTATTGCCGTGGTTGTATTGGGCTCTTGCAAAGCAGTGAGCAGCCACACGATCACACTCACACACAGCAGCCTGGCAACTATTGTTGGCAGCTGTAAAAACAAAGCTGAGTCAGCAAATGAGTGATTAAACATGTCTTGAAATTAGAAACTCTCCTGTTATTTGGGGGTGGATTCACTAAGATCTGAAATAAAGGGTAGTAAACCAAGTGTGTCCCTAAATCCTTCGGTGGTGCTGTTTCCTTACCTGCTGTTGGGAATTCATTAACATTGCGGCACAAATAGGTGCACGTGTAGAAGTGGTTGAGATTACCCTATTTAAATGTACATTTTGCCCGTTCAACGTGGAGAGGTGAGTGCACAGAAGCACAAAATGACATTTGAAGAAGTTCAATTGGAGGCAGGTGGGCTTCTCTGTCTGCTGCACAAACATTCAATAATGTAGAAAATAAGATAAACAAATAAAAATGTTGTTTAATAAACTTAAAAACCTAATGTTGGCGCTGGCACTCCTTGCCATCAACGTGACAAAAGAATTTGTTGTTTTTATTTTATTTATTTAAATTTATTTCTTATACTGAATTATAAAGAATAACTGGAACATTTTTTTCCCATCTTTGCTGTGTATTTTGTCAACATTCACTGCAACTGATCTCTGCGTGTGAGTTTGCACCTGCCTCTGGGTCATACTATTTTCCGATGCAGAAATGGTCACCTCAAACAGTTCCTGTCTTGATGAATTGCATGGCGTCCACTGCATAAATTTATTTGCATTTCCCCCTCCCCTTGTGAGATCTGCCTACATTACATATTCATCAGAGGGAAACGCGCTAAATGGATTGTGGGCACATTGTGACACACTGAATGCTGGCAGTCCTGATTCCCTGGAGTTTGTACCCCTTATTAGCGTGTGGAGTTACATTTGTACATGTTTTAATACCCCTAAACCTTTAGTGAATCCACCCCTAAGTTTGGTGTTCAACTGTAAAGCATTCAAATTACAAACACAAAAGTTGGTATGACTCAGCTTATATTGTTTTTTTCTTCTACCATTTCAGACATTTACAATCCTATTTTCCATTTTCAGATTTTCTTTCCCTAGATTTGATCAATTACACTTTGATTTTTGTTTAATGCATTCCTGAAGAAAAGCATTATAAAATATATATAAATTGTAATTCTGACTGTGTTTGATTGTTAACGTCACCTGAGCAGGTCACTTGTTTGTTGGAGCAGGTGAAATCATATTCAATGATATAAGGGAGTTCTACAAGACCCGAACATTCTGGAACTTTTCTGCTTGCCTCGTAGCATTTATCGTGAACTTTGCAGCACCTATAGGAAAAAGAGAGGGCACGTTTTTAATAAACTTTTATTTAGGTCACAAAAGCCAAATTGATGAATTCTTCTCCTTACGTGTCCAGTTCATCCAGAGGCGTTCCCTGTCCACCCAAGCCGCACCAGCAGCCGTAATTGTTGTAGATCAGAGGGTTAATTCCAGGCTGGGCGCAGTTGATCATCAACCCAAAGTGCCACAAGGCATTCGGTGACGGAGCGCCATTGGCTGCATGGACTGAAGTAAACATGGGGTGGTATTCATGCATTTGACACAGATAAGATAAGACATACAGTAACTATAAGATCTTTAGAAATATAGGGAGAATAAACTGAATAAAGAAAAACTTACTCACTCAACAAATTTGAATGGGTTATCCTGAGAACTTCTAGACTTACCAGTAAGAAATAGCAGCACCAGAGGAGTTGTCAGATTCATGGTTAAAGGCAGGACAGCCTGAAGGTGAACTCCCTTTCTTTTTATAGTCCAGGAGGTGAGAAAACCAGCAGATGAGATGGAAACAAAGGGGCGGGAACTCTGTACACCCAGCACATTTAAAATGCAGCTTTTTTGGTCTATTTTTACACAGTTACTTTTTCAGATTAGGCTTTACAGTTTAAGCATTATTTACACTCTATGTCAATAATTTTAATGAGGTCCTTAGGCTTAAGAGATGTTTGGTCCTTATAATACAATTTTAGTATTTCTCAAAGTAAAGGCACTTTAATTTTAATTTATCTTGAGCACTATTCAAAGCCACAATTGTTGGGGAGGACTGTCAGTTGTGGAAGGATAAAAGTTTAATCTTATGCACAGCAATATGACAGAGATGTCGGACACTGTTGTTAGCTGTTATTAATTATTTTATTTGAGATTCCTCCATTTACCTCACTCAGATTAGGCTTGCATTTCCCAAACTGTAGTTTGGGCTGTTTTTAGGTTGCCAAAATTTCCAACGACCTTATCAAGATATCAATTTTTATTGATATTAACACTGTAAATAGGCTACATGCATATCATTTAGTATGTTTACTTTTCAATTTATCTTAAAACCATAGGTGAAGGGGACTGTGTTTCAGTAAGATGTGCTTATGAATCTGCTGTGAATTATTTAATGAAACCTCTGATTGGACTCAGTTGTAATAAACAGATTGCATATAATTTACAGATACAATAATCAATGATTTCTTGTTCTGTATCAGTGATTTGTAAGTGTAGTTATATTATGCCAGGGAGTCACTTCATTTCTGTTTTATCCGTACAGCTCAAAAGGTTTTGGTAACCTCTGGGATAGATGGAGGATATCTCACTATTAGGGTTCGATTTTATTTATTTTTCTGTCACTTGCAAACTCTTAGTAGAGTCAGATTATACACAGAAACTTCAAATAACTTTCTGAAACCCAGTTTAATAAATAACCAGCACCTGCTGCAGTTCTCAACATTTCCAGCTGCAATACAGCCATGAGGCGTGCAAAAGTAAGCAATGAATGACATAAGAGCTTCAAAGAGTCTCCAGTAGAGTTCTGCTGACATGATGTTGAACCATACCTGTCAAGTTTTGGATTTGAAAATAAGGGAAATTTTCTGGCACCCACTACGAACGAATACGGGAAGATGGTGGGAAAGAGGGGTAAAATACGAGAGTTTCCTGGCCAAAACGGGATACTTGACAGGTATGTATTGAACACACTCGCTGGAATTTCATGTACAGATAAACCGTACCTGTGGATCCATTCATGTTTTGCATTAAATGAATCAATCGTTCTCTAGCTCCTTGCAATGAATAAATGAATGTTAGTGTAATAGCTAATATGATATGGTTTTAGGTCAACAAGGTATGTACAGAGAAACACTCCTTAAACTGTGTAAGAATTTGTCTGACAGTCTGAAATAACGTTTCTGGCCTTTTGATAAGAACACCCTGTTAGTGAGGTGCTACTGCAGCAATACACCACTGGTTTATATACCAGGAAGTTTATATTCCCAGACATCAAACATCGTACACCAAAGATTCCCAAACTGCAACTAGTAGCTTCTCTTGACATAAAGGCAGCGGTTCTGTCCTAACATGTTAGCCTGTATTTAAAACTAAGCCTAAATAAAAGTTGTCAATTTGATTAAATTAAGGTGTCAGGTTCTTTTTGAGAGCTTTGTAAGTTAACCAGGAAAACTTGTCCTGATCAGCTAAGGAAAAAAATAAATAAAGTTTAACTCAGGGCAAGTGTCATTTTATTTTCCATAAATCACTCACAGGCAGATCATTTAGATTCAAACCTAAAAATATGAAACATTAACTGTTCACACATTGGCTCTTCAGGCAGTGGATTCATATACCTGTACTTTTTTTTACAGTCAACATCATTCCACATCTTGTGTTTTTGTTTTAAAGAATCATTAAGCTGTCCATATATTTTCTCTGTTCTCTCTGACTTAGTTGTCTGGCTGACCTTCATCCCAGAAACTGCCTCGAAACAAAGAACAGAGGAGAAACAATGAACTCCATGATCACTTCCACATTGAACATTAGTCTCCTTGCAGTTGGAGGTTTAGCATTAATCTTTACACCTGAGAGATTTTTTCTGTATACATTATGATCAATAAAGGATACAATTCTATTACCACTGTAGGCTGGGAAAGAATGCTGTGTAGCTTTAAACCTAGTTTTCCTCCACCGTGCTCTCTGATATTACCAAATGCAAACTTAACATTTCCTCTGGTGACTGTGTGTATTAGCAGCATGGGCCAGAGGAGGCTTACCTGCTCCGTAATACGAGTCAAGAATTAATCCAAAAGCATTGCGAATAAAGCCACTCAACCCAATATTTATTATACTACATCAAAACCATTTATTTTACAGGTAATGTTTAATAACTGAGTATACTTTTTTTTTTAAACTATAGATAATACATTATCTGTTCTTTTTCATGTTAATTTTCCTTTCTGCATTTTGGTTTATAGTTTACTTTCTTGGTTGCTCTTTGTGTCTTTGGCTGTTGTAACAGGTGAATTCCCCCATTGTGGGATAAAATAAAGCATATTCTTACTTAATCTATTTACCATAAAACAAAAGCTAATAAAAATTGTGGTTATTTTTTTTCCAAACTAGGTGTAATGATTAGCATGTGCCTGCTCTCTGATTTGATTAAAACTCTTGTGGCCAAGACAATGAAAAAGTTAAGACAAAGGCTAGCCATGGTTATAAAACAAAGCTATTATTAAACAAACAATATTTGTGTCATAAAAAGAAAGTGTTATACAATCTACAATCTAATGGTTTGAGGGGCAAGGCATTTTATTATTTGACCTAATGTTGGGTTTGCTTATGGCAGGGGAAAGAGAAAAAGATCCTAAACAGGTCTGTGGAAAAGAGCATTTGATATCTGAAATCTTGATTAGTTAAGCTCGGATAAAAGATTTCTCTTGACAGTAAACTGAAGCCCTAGTGACGAAATAAAGCATTTTTCTTACGTTGGGATGGAATTGAAGTCTGATCCATCCAATCAATTTCAATGACCCTCATGTTGCTCTACAAGATCGATCCAGTAGTGATACATGATAGATACAATAGAAAAACCACTATAACTCTCATATTCTTTTTTTTTTTTTTACCTTGTCTGCACATGCTGTCGAAGGTTAACACTACAAGAAGTGCAATCTTTTAACAGCAATGCATATTTTATTATTGCAATTAAATAAATGTATTTATTTCATTGCATAATTGTGACCGTCACCAGCCCTCCCTAGGGAAGGGTAAGAAATACTTTATTAAAGGGAGGATGTAAAAGAGAGAGGGCAGTGTTACACCAAGGTGAGGGATTGGAGGGGGGTGGGGAAGTTAACAGGGAAGAGGGATACAAGATAGGATATAGAATGGGTGGGGAATAGTTGTTAGGTTTTAAGTGATGCGATGTGAAATTGTGGTTGTGTATATTGTGCTTATTGTTGTGTTGTCAAGCCAGTTTGGTGACCAGTGTGCGGTTTAGGAATAATGGTGGTGGCTGTGAACAGAGGAAGAGGTGAGTGGAAATTCCATAAAACAGGTATTTGGGAACAACGTGTCTAAGGTTGAGCCCAGTATGAGTGTTATCCCACAGCCCAAGGCCAGTGCATCCATGACAAATGTATTTCCAAGAACCGCCACTGCAAAACCCAAGAGCCGCCCCCGGGCCCGAAGAAGCAGTCAGGCCAGCAGCAAGAGCAGGCAGCCTAAGGGCCCCCGGCGACCACCCCACGGCCAAGCAGCCCCCCGAACGCCCCCAAGATCCCAAGCCGAGAGGCAGCCATCGCCCCCCCCATACACACCCGAGAAAGCCCCAAGGAGCCAAGGACCCAGCGCACCACGCCACCGATCCCACCCCCAACCCCCAGACCCCCCACCCCATCGGCCCCCCCACCCCACCCCCGCGCCCAACCCCCCGAGGGGAGGGCCCAGAGAACTCCCTGCCCGAGGCCCCAGCGGAGGAGCCGAAGCCCACGCCCAGCAGACGACCAGAGCCGCGCCGAACAGGCAGCCAGCGGGCACCCGCCGGCGAGCCCAGAGCCAGCAGGGGCCCGACCCCAGGCCGGAAGAACCCGGAATGGATGCAGCACCAGGAGCAGCCCGCCCAGGGAGGACGACCACACCCCAAGCCGCATAAGGCACCAGGGGGCCGCCGGGAGTCCCCCCGCCGGCCCCCAGGCACCCCAACCTAGCCACCCATGGCGCCCCAGATCACCCTTCGCTGATGCCGCCCGCGCCACAAGCTTCAGTTTTTTTTTTTTTTAAAGCCAGGGCCCCCCCCAAGGGCCAAGCCAGACCGCCCCGCCGGGATGTGGCCCCCTATTCCGGCCCCCGACACCCTACCTCACGGGGCACTGCCCAAGCAGGGGCCGTACCAGTAGGTACGCAAGGGCGCGGCACGCGCCACCCGCCCCGAAAGACCCCCGCCAGGACCGGCCCGGCCAGCAGGCCAAGCACCCCGGGCCCCAGGAGCACCCCCCGGGACCAGGACCTCCCAAGGGCAAGCCCCCCGGGACGCACCCCCCACCCCCGCCCAGGACCCAGCCACGGCCCAGCAGGACCGCACAGCCCCGGACAGCCCAAGGCCAGCAGCCCAGGGCCCGCCGCCCCCCGGACAGCGCCAGCCACGGAGCAGCGCCCCCCACCGGCCCGTGAGCAACCGGCGACCCCCACCGCGGGGACGGAGGCACCCCAATGGCACACATCAAGTGCGGGACAGCAGCCCCCAGCCAAAGATGCCCCGGACCCACCCACCAGTCCGCAAACGGCAGGACAGACCCACCAGGCGGCCGACAGCAACCTCCACCACCGGAACAGCTAGCGCCGCCCCCCAGTAAACAGCATCACTTCGAGGCGCCAAGCAACCCCGCCCCAACCCCGGCGAGGACACCAGCACACCCCCAGCACACCCACCCCCCAAACCGGCGAGGCAGGCCGCCCCGGGTCCGCACACCGCGGGGCCTGCCCCCAAGGCCACCAGGAGACGAAACAAGCACCCAGCCACACCCAAGGGGAGGAAGCACCCCCGCGCCCCACCAGGTCGACACCGCCCGGAAAGACCCTGCAAGGAGAGACCCCAGCAAAGCCCCCCCGAGACCCACCGCCACGCCCGACCGCACCATCCTGATGTATTTTTACTCTAAGCAGTGGCCCGGCCACCAACAGAGGAGCCAGGCCCCCACCGGAGAGGCCCAAATATGTGAACCAACCCACCACCCTGTTATGGTGCCTCTCCATTCCCCAATGGAGAGGCACTTCCCTATCCCCTGTGTGAATGTGTGTGTTTAGTGAATGTATGGGGTGTAATTAAAAGAAGGGGGAAGGAGGGGAGCGGTGCTCCCCATCCTGCCTCTGTGGATATATGTGTATGTGGTGTAATAGGCCGGAGGGTGTAGGTGAGTACACCCTCCGGGGGGTGGCATGTTGAGGTGCGATTAAAATTGGAGGGATTAGTATGGTAACTAGAGGTGGGAGTGCCGCCCCCACGCCACTACATAGTGACACAGGTGGCGGCCCCCTCCACCCCCAGTCCCACCATCCAGCCCCCCCAAGGGTTGGGTATGGGTGTGTGGTGCATTCTGTGAATGAGCCAGACCAGCTGGGAGTGAGGTGAAGTGTACATGTAGGAGGCCTGTCTGGTGTGAGCCGGGCCCGTCCGCATGGCGGGCCACGCGAGAGGGTAGATGGTGCAGACGGGCAAGCGGCACTGCGGGCCCCGGAGCAGCAAGGCCGGAGACCCCCCCACGGCACCCCCCCAGACCGCGACGGCCCCGCGGAGCACGGCGGCACCCCCCACCCCCGGGCGCAGCCAGGCACCAACCCCATCCCCCGGTGCTCCAGGGGGCGACCCCCGCCGCACGCCGGCCCAGAGCGACGCCCCCCCCGCCGCCAAGGAGGGCGGCCGAGCAGGGGGGAGGCCCGTGCCCGCACCAGGGCCAGCACAGGCCCACCCGGCGCCACGATATAACACTCTCCACCGGGAGGCGGCCCCGGCCCCCCCGACGAAAGAGGACACCATCTACCGCCAAGCAGGGCCACCCCGCCAGCCAGACTCTCCACCGGACCGGCAAGCCCGAGTACCGAAGCACCCCCAGCCCGGTACCGCCATCCCACACCAACGGCGCCAGTAGAGCCCCCCCCCCCCCCCCCCCACGGAGGCGATCCCCGACGACCCACGCACCGGCGCGAGACACCCCCCCGACGCCAGCACACCCCGGACGACAGCGGGCCCCAGGCCACCAGCCCCGCCCCGCCCAAGGCTGCGCAGCGTCGCCACGCGCCGCGGCCGGTCCCCGGGCAGATGACAGGAGAGCACGCCCCCGGACACCCAGACCACGGATCCACCCCCGTGACGCCCCCGCCCCGGAATGGCGCCCACGGCGCCCGGTGCACCCAGCCAGCAGACCAGCCAATCCCGACGCGGATCCACCAGGCCAAGAGCCACGCGCCGCGCCCCCGCACACCCACTTAACACGACCCCCGGGGAGGCCCCATAGCACCCCCCACCCCTAGCCGTAACGGCCACACCCCGGCCATTGCGGTCAAACAAAAGCCCCGGAGGGGGCCCCGCCTGGCTCGTCGCGCAAGCGACATCCCTGGCGAGGGCGCGCCCTAGAGAGCCAAGCCGAGGACCCGCAAGGGCCGACGGAGCAACCCACAGCCACACCCCGCCACCCAGCGACCCAGGAGGCAATCGCCGACCCCGGGCAGCAGCCACCCCCAAAGCCACCCCCACCCCGGATCCCCCCGGACCGGAGCCAAGGACCCCACCACCCCAGGCCCCCCAACGAGACCACCCCCCAGCCAACCCACCCGGCACGGCACCGCCCGCCCCCCAGGCGGGAGCCACAGCCCCCCCACCAGTGCCCCAGACCAACGGGAGCCCCCCAAACCCAACCCAACAGGATGGCGGGCGCAAGAGCAAAGGAGGAGGAGGGGGGGAGGACGAGACAGGGGGACAGGGAGCAGGAGGAAGGAGCGGCAGGGGAGCACGCAGGGCCCCAGCCCCAGAGACCAACCAGATGCGTATGCAAGGGGCAACAGCATATAACTCTCATATTCAAAGTTCAAATAGTCTCATATTTGATACACATGATGACTGTCAAGCCCTAAACAAGAATCAATGTGAAAATTACCCATCATGTTTTGCGTTCTCAGATTTTGCATGCCATATAGAAAAATGCATACAAGTCTAATATACAAAGTTCAAGCTGCCTCATATTTAATACACATGATGACTGCTCAGCACTAAACAAGAATGGCGAAGTGAGCAGCTGCGTTGTTTGGAGCTCCTCGATGTCGGTTAAAAAAGCCCCACTAAAACTAGTTAACTCGATATACAAATGCTTTACATCTCGTAATGAGTGGAGATACTGAACGTAAAAGCCGCAGAGTCAAGAAATCAACACAGGAACAGGCCATGATGGCAGCGCTTCCTGATCGAAGTGAGGCCGAACCTGGAGACGACACTGTGTGGATAGCCGATTCAAACCACACCGAGGACCTCAGAGCGGGGCTAGCAAATATCAGCAGAGACATAAAAGACCTCCACCAAAACATCAGAGAGGAGCTGCAAATATTTAAGAACAACCTAAAGAGTGAAATGAAACAAGAACTGACTTCGCTTCGAGAAGACATTGACCACAAACTCCAAGAAAATAACAAAGAGTTACAAGACCAAAAGGCTAAGCTAACCGAACCCAAGGGCCGTATAACCGAGCTGGAGGAGTGGAATACCGATGCAAACAGAGCTCTGCTGAAACTACTAAACAGATCCGACATATGCAAGACAAATTAACGGAGCAGGAGACGAGGTCACGGAGAAACAACATCCGCATATTCGGTGTACCAGAAGAATCCGAAGGAGGCTCAATGATGAACTATGTAGACCAACTATTGAGAACAGAATTGGAGCTTCCTGAGGAAATACAACTGCAAATGCAGCGTGCCCACAGAACCCCACCACTAAAACGGAGCGCAGGTGCCCCTCTGAGATCAGTAGTAATCAACCTCCTACAGTTTGAAACCAAAGAAATTATTCTGAAAAAGGTGTGGCAGAAGAAGATGAAAGTGGGAGGAAACATAATCAGGTTTGACCACGATTACCAACCCGAGATTGTTCAGAAACGTTGATCATACCTGGGTATAAAGAAGGCACTAAGGGAGAAAAACATCTGCCTCCAGACCCCATTTACAAAAATACAAATCCACTGGAACGAAGAAGTAAAAAGTTATGATAACGCTGAAGAGGCCATACGAGATATGAGAACAAGAGGATTCTCTCTGGACATGCCGAATGACACCGATGGACGAGAGGAAGGGAGAGTCCTCGGAGCACAAGGATGGCAGCGAGTGAGAAACAGCGGATCGAACCGGGACACGGCACAGTGAGAGAGAGAAGCTACAGGATTGACATCAAGAAATAAAACAGTATCTTGCATCTTCAAATCTCAGTTTACATGAATACAATGTTATATAAAGAAGATGTTTTTAGTTAATGTATTTGAAAGGCTACAAAAGGTAACTAGAATTTGATAATGCATGATCATGTGATTAACACATGCTAATTGTTCATTTCTTGCCACACAAAGCATGCATATTTAACTGGCACATTGGCGGTTAAATGAATCTGTTCTATCAATGTGGGAATGTTAAACAACAAGGAAATAGTCGAAGACATGAAAAAGGAAATCAGACAATATATAGATGAAAACAATGATGGAGAATTTCAACCAACAACTGTCTGGCATACTCTGAAGGTGGTTGTTCGGGGAAGGCTTATAGCAAAAATGGCATCACTAAAGAAAGCAAGATTAACAACATACACAAACCAAATTGAAAGATTAAGGAAATTGGAGCAGAAACATCAAATTGCTAAAGAACATAGAGTGTATCAGCAAATTCTGGAAACTAAAACCAAAATTAATGACATTCTATTAAATGAAACACAAAAAAAAATGTTTATATCTAAAGCAAAGTTATTATGAAATGGGCCCCAGATCCACAAAATTACTAGCAAAACGTATAAAAAAGCAACAGGCAGAAAACACTATACGTAAAATTAGAGACCCAGTCAACAAAAAGATCACTTATGACCCAGAACATATAGAAAAAGTATTCCAGACATACTATGAAAGCCTATACACAACCACTAGTGGCAGATGAAAGTGAAATGGAAGCCTTCTTAAATCAATTGGAATTATAGGTACCTCTCAAAATTATATCTTAATGGCAGATATCACTCTTGAAGAGATAAAAAAAAAAAAAGCAGTCAATTCGCTAAAAAACAATAAATCCCCAGGTAGCGATGGCTATCCTGCAGAATGGTACAAAATGTTTAAAGAAGAGCTCTTAACTGTGCTCCAAGCGTCATTCAATTGGACTCTTAAAGAAAACAAAATTCTTCCATCATGGGCAGAGGCAATAATCACAGTTATACCAAAGCCAGGAAAAAATAAAGAATGTGCAAGTTAAAGGCAAATCTTGATACTGAATATAGACTATAAAATATATACATCTGTTAGATCTGTTAACATAGATCCAATAACAGGTCATACTCTAGAAATATGGTTTAAAATATTAAAAATCTATAAATGTTACAATGATTCCAAAAGTTTAAAATGGGTAGCTTATGATAGCAATTTCAAGCCGGCCCAATACAATCAAGGATTTAAACAGTGGACAGCCAAAGGAGTATCAGCTTGGTTTGTCTTAGAAAGAGAAGGGCAGCTGGAGAGTTTCCAGAATTTGAAAGAAAAAACATGGTCTGGGGACACCTGACTTTAATAGATACCTCCAGTTACGTGACTATTATAGAAAAGAAATCTAGGCTGACCCCTCCCGAGAAGGGAACAGTATGATCCAAATCTTAAAGAAAGCATGTAAGAAAAATAACACAAGAATCATTTCAGCAATTTATCGTGGGTTGAACTCACTTGATAAAAACTCAGCCAATTATATAAAAAGAAAGTGGGAGAAGGCGTTTAACTTAGAAATCACAGACGAAGATTGGCTAAATATGTGTAAGACACACCAAACATCCACTTGTTTGCGTATCTGGATGGAGTTCTCCTGGAAAAATCTGGTGCATTTCTTTAATACACCAAAGCTGAAAAGTAAACAGTTAAATAGACAACATAAATGTTGGACGGATTGTGGAAACTACTGTAGACCACTCACATGTCTTTTGGAAATGTCATAAAATCACTGTATTTTGGGATATGGTGTGTGCAGAGCTACAACAAGTGATGGGTTATGGGGTTCCAATGTGCAGCAATGTACTAT
Organism: Gouania willdenowi; assembly: GCF_900634775.1. Lineage (NCBI taxonomy): Eukaryota > Metazoa > Chordata > Actinopteri > Blenniiformes > Gobiesocidae > Gouania > Gouania willdenowi. The sequence continues at coordinate 27,866,849 of NC_041052.1, forward strand.
ATCTTTGTAAATTATCTGAATAAAGTTTAGTGGGAAGCGATTTATACCTGGTTAAGATTCTTCTAGTGGCTTCTAAAAAAGCTATTACCAGGAACTGGGGAAAGATAGAACCACCAACAAAGGACCAATAGCTGTCAATTGTTGAAGGAATCTACACAATGGGAAAACTAACTCACAGACTGCGACGCAGACCTTCTTCACTGCTGCTGAGCTGCTCCCATTGGTTTTTAAAAGTGCTCAGATCAGCCTAAAGTGGCTTCAGCAGAAAAGCCTGGTCACCTCTTCGAATTCTAATTTGTGTAATATTAATAATATAAACACTATTAAAACACTTAAGATCTTGGAAATATAAAAAGAGTGAACAAGCTTGTTGACGTTTATATCCCCCTCGACCTATGACCCTCCCCAGGTCGCGCAAGCGCACTTCCAGAGTGTGAAAAGGCTTATAAGGCTACACAGCACTTCCATGCTTGATTGCTTGGGGGCGGAATCGGGGTCCTTGACGTCTAGTGTTTGGAATAACAGCATTTAAAAATAACGGCGTTATGTAACTGCGTTTTTTTTCAGTAACGGGGTAATCTAACTAATTACTTTTTATGCCATTACAACGCCGTTATCCTTACGGAAGGTTAAATGCGGTGCGTTCCGTGTATTGATTGAATAAACTGTTATCCAAAAGCATATCCGGCTTCATATGCGCTGTAGTGAGGAGGTGTGTTAAAAACAAGGTGAGCGATAATGATTGGCTAAGGCGGCGTCATGTGTCATGGTAACCAATCAGAGCCAGTGTTTTTGCACTGTGCCAGCACACACACACACACACACACACACACACACATTGCAGATTGGATGAAGCAGCAGAGATGGTGAGCGTTGAGCAGTCCGATGAAAAGTTGTCATTTTTAAGGTGGCGATACAAACACTACTTTAAATTAATTGTGGTCAAAGGCAATAACGTGCATATGAAGTGTTCATTATATCCAGGAGGGAAGACTTTGTCAACATCTGTTGTAAGCAACTCAAATTTAATGAAGCACCTCACAACGACACACGCATCTAAAAAAATGAATTATTTGACATAGAGCAACTTTTTTTTTTTTTTAACAGTAACGCAAATAGTTACTTTCCTTTGTAATGAGTTACTTTTATTATAGAGTAATTCAGTTACTAACTCAGTTACTTTTTGGAACAAGTAGTGATTAACTATAAATAATTACTTTTTTAAAGTAACGTTCCCAACACTGTTGACGTCACATCTATATCCAAAGCCTTTCCGGTTTGTATGAGGCTCGTTCACTCTAACGCTGACGTCCGGTTCACTTGCTGACAGGTCACATGACAGGGAGTCCTGACGCTGGAATCTTACTACTATATATGGTTTGATCTTTGATTGCTTGTTTGTTCAACTTTTGGATGGCCTCTTCCTCGGGAAGTCAGGAAGAGGATAGAAGTAAAACAGGGAATAAGATGCGGGGTGCCGACACCTCACTCGGGAGAGACGGAGTTTGATTCGTGAAAATGGCAAAGGCAACTGAAGAGTTTCAAGTTATCTTTAGGTTGAAAGAGCAAAACAGGGGATCTGTTAAGAGGCTTAAATCCGTTCAGAGTTGCCGAGTCATTTAAAAATGCTGGTAAGGACTTGAATGCTCGCGTTTTGTCAAATGGAGCACTGCTGGTACTGTGTAAAAGCAAGGGTCGGATGGACAAAGTAGCTAAGGTAAAGAAGATTGCCAGGAAAAAAGTGGAAGCAACAATAATTACAAAAAGGGAAATCATTCAGGATGTCATCTATGGTGTATGTACTGAAATTTCAGAATGTGAAATGAAGGAAAGCATCAAGGGTGGGATTGTCGGTGAAGTCAAACGGTTTAAAGCTCATGAAGACGAAAATCCCAATGCCCCAGTTTTGATTACATTCATTGGTAATATTTTGCCAGAAAGACTGTTTATTCGCTGTTTATCATTTTCCGGTTAAGAGTTATCAGAAACCCCCAATGCGATGCTTCAAGTGCCAACAGTTTGGGCATTTGGCTGCTTCATGTCACTGTAATAGGTGTACCAAGTGTGGAGGAGATCATGATATTACATCCTGCAGTTTGCCTTCTCCTAAATGTTGTAATTGTGGAGGCTGTCACACGGCACCCTCTAAGGACTGCTCGTTGTATGCAAAAGCTAAACAAGTAAAAGAGGTGAAAGAGCAACACAAGATCTCTTATGCAGAAGCTTTGAAAAAGGTGGAGGCAAAGCCTCAGGCTCAGATTGTAAATATGGTTCCTCCAAGTGCCTCAAAACGAGGTATAGAGGCCGTGGTGAATCTAATCAGGATTTGATTGGAAATAAAGAGTCCCTTATGGCTTTTATTGTTGATGTATATGGATCATGTGGCAAAAATTCAAGATCAAATCTAATCAGGTGGGTGGTTGAGTCTGCTGTCAGATTGTTGGGGATTAAGGAATATGCTCCCCAGTCGCTGTTCAACTACATGAAGGAGACTCAAGAGGCTCAAAACCAGTCATTAAGCCAGTCCAGCACCTGAAGTGGGGCAGGAGATGAAGTAGAGGAGGAGTATTAAGTATTCTGGAGGAAGGGGGGCCTGAAGCCTTCTTCAGTGATACTTAGCTTAATTCCCCATGGTCTGCATTCTGCAGTGGAATGCTAGGAGCCTTATAGCCAATGGGCAAGAGTTTAAGAAGTTTATCAGAGATCTTGATGTGAAACCAGATATCTTGTGTATCCAAGAGATACACAAGATTTCCTAATTCCAGGTTATGATTGTTTGCATAAGGATCGAGGTAATAGGTCTGGTGGTGGGTGCGCTACATTTATCAAAGTGGGTATTCAGTACAAACAATGTGAATGTGAAGTCTCTGTGGAATGTTTAATCACAGAGGTGTGGAGCACTGAGGGGAAAATATTCATTGTAAATTGTTATAACTCATGTAAGCCTGTGGTCTTGGCAGAACTTGATGAAACTTCTGTGGTTTGGGTGAGTGATTTTAATGCCTATAGCCCTCGAATAATTGTTCCATAGTGGAACAAGGAATGTTCTAAAGCAGTAAGTAATAGAAAGAAAGCTTTTAAAAATTTAAGGATGCATCCTATTTAGGAAAATGTTATTGATTTTAAGAGGTGTAGGGCTTTGGCTCGGAAAACTATCAAAGAGACAAAAAATAAATGTTGGAGGAAGTACTGTAGTATGTTAGGGCCTAAAACCCTGGTTAAACAAATCTGGTTTAGGATTCATAGAATGGTGGGGGAAATGACTAATATTGCTGTACCTGTGTTAAAGAATGGCAACACAGAAGCTGTTTTTAGCAAAGAAAAAGTTGATATGTGTGTAGAAGTATTCCAAGATGTTCATAACTCAAAATTTTTGGGGGATGAAAGTCTTAGAAATAGAAATGAAGTTCTGCGAGATAATAATTGGAAGTGAACATGCAGTGAATATATGAACAGTTCTTTTAATGTGTATTTTTCTTTTAAGGAGCTTAAAGACACAGTAGAAGCTGGGACTAATACTTCACCAGGACAAGATGAGATCAGTTATAAGCTTTTGCAGCATCTGGATGATCCAGTGCTAGAAGAAGATCCATGCCTTGTTTAACTACATTTGGGAAGCTGTGTCGCTACCAAAGGTTTGGAAACATGCTGTAGTAATTCCAATCTTGAAGCCGGGAAAGGATCCATCCTCGCCGTCGTCTTACAGACCTATTGCATTGACTTCAGTGCTGTGTAAGGTGATGGACAGGATGGTCACTAATAGACTTGTGTATTTTTTAGAAGTTAATGGGTTTTTTGTGAATTATCAAAACAGATTTAGGTTTGGTAGAAATACCATGGACTCTGTTGCAGTATTGGAGCATGATATTCGAAGGGCAGTGATTAACAAGGAGGCTGTGATGGCAGTTTTCCTCGATATAGAAAAAGCTTATGATATTAGTATAGTATTTGGCAGAAGGATTTGCTGTTTAAACTTTTTGATGCCGGAATTAAGGGAAGAATGTTCCTATGGATTTAAGATTTCCTCAATGGTAGAACAATACAGGTAAGAATAAAAAATCAGCTCTCAAAAACGGTTAGTATTTTGAATGGGACACCTCAAGGATCTGTAATTAGCCCTGTTTTGTTTATTGTTATGATAAATAGTATTTTTCAGTGTGTTAATCAAGTTTTTGGAAAATCCTTGTTTGCAGATGATGGCGCTATTTGGCTTAGGGGTAAAAATATGGAACATTTAATTAAGCAAACTCAAGTAGCCCTGGATCAAGTAGTATGTTGGGAAAATATGTTGGGTGTTAGGATTTCAGCATCTAAAAGTAATTATATGATCTTTGGCCTGAAAAAGAAAATTCCCCAAAATACTTTGTATTTATATGGAAACCAGTTAGAAAAGGTAAAAGTGTTTAAATTTCTTGGAATGTGGATGGATGAGAGGCTAACTTGGAACACACATATTGAAAAGACTGGTGACAAGTGTGAAAAGGTTATTAATGTACTTCGTAGTTTGGCTGGCAGTGACTGGGGAGCAGATAGGTCAACTCTGCTTAGAATTCATAGAGCAATGATAAGATCGACATCAGATTATGATTGTTTTGTATTTGGTGCTGCAGCTAAAAAAAGCCCTAAGAGTTTGCAGTGGAGCTTTTAGAACTACACCCATACCTGCACTATTGGTTGAAATGGGGGAAACATCTTTAAAATTAGAAGGTAGAAGCTGGGACTCCAGTACTGGACCAGACTAGCAGGACTTCTGCATAATTCTGTGGCCAAGTGCCTCTTGGAGGACTGTTGGGAGTTTGTAAAGAGGGAGGGAAAAGCAAATTTTTTTTTTAGATCTATCTGTCAGTTGGCTAGTAAGGTAGGCTTGGAGAATGGGAGTGTTGCTACATCAGTGTGGTCCCCTGTTCTATTCTGACTTTTGCCAGAACCAGAGGTCCAAATGGGCCTGCTGGGGAAGGCTGTGTGTCAGTATTTTTTAAAACTATTGTGCTTTAATGTCAAAGGGAGTAGGAGAATGAGACTAGGGGGAGGCACTATTTTAATTGTCAACCTTGTGTACAGGGTAGTAGACTCCTGTGGTCAACTGAAAGTAACCAGATTAAGACTGGGGCATTATGGGCTTGCTGCATATTTAAATAAAGTGGACAAGCATCTGGATGGGCTATGTCAGTGTGGTCAGCTTGAGACTATATGTTTTACTGTCCTGTGTCCATTACTCTGATGAAAGAGGAATGTTATTTAAAGAACTTTCAACCCTTGGGCTTACAGTGTTTTCAATAAATTCGATGTGGGATCCACACAAGGTTCCTGCTGCTTAACAGAAGGTTTTCCTTGCCGCCATGATGAATTCATGTTGGGTGTGGGATACATATGTACAGTATGTGTATATATGCATATGTGTGTATCCATAAAATGAAGAGTCAGTCCTTAAGACTGCTCTACTGTAAAGTGTCTTGAGATACCATTGGTTATGATTTGGCGCTATACAAATAAAAGATTGATTGATTGATTGATGTTTTCACCAAGAACAAATTTGCGTTTAATTAATAAGGCAGTTGTGAGCTATTTTCACTCTAGCAGCCTCTATTTGAGAATCTAAAGTGGAGTGATTCTATTGAACAGAAGGGGGCAGCATTACGCTTCTTTTAGTGCACAGCCTGCCTGAAACCATTAGAAGAAGAAGAAGAAGAAGAAGAAGAAGAAGAAGAAGAAGAAGAAGAAGAAGAAGAAGAAGAAGAAGAAGAAGAAGAAGAAGAAGAAGAAGAAGAAGAAGAAGAAGAAGAAGAAGAAGAAGAAGAAGAGGAAGAAGAAGAAGGAGGAGGATTCAATAAAGTCAATATTTGCACCAAGAACAGAGTCGATTTTAATAGATAAGGCAGTCGTGAGGTATCTTCAATCTTCCAACCTCTATTTGAGAATCTAAAATGGAGTGACTCTAAGTGAACAGAAGAGGGCAGCATTACGCTTCTTTTAGTGTACAGCCTGCCGGAAACCATTAGAAGAGGAAGAAGAGGCTCGCTCAGATACGAAAATGGCGACTCTTGGACGCTTCGCTCAGATGTTTCTGAGGTCTTCTTTGGCCTCCACCCGGCGTCAGCTTTCTGCAGCTGCAGCAGCTGGACACGGAGAACAGGCCAGTAAGTTCACTTGTATCTGCCTGAATGTGGAATGTGACTGTATTACTCAGAGAATGTATAGATAAACTACAGTGACCTTGCTGGGCTACTGTTTGCTGCGTTAGCCTCAATGCTACATCCTTGAGCGCAGGTTCAGGGACATTAGCTTTGTTTGTTTCACATGAATACCAAACATGAAGTCATTTTGTTTTCATCACATTTTATTTTAGTTTGTTGTGGACGTGTATTTACAGTGGTTTAACGACGGTGATATAGCTGTAACACCAAAAGTTGATAAAACTACACTAGGTAGATTTGTCGTATTGTTTAGTAGGACTGATGATAAATTTACAACGTTAGGAACTATGTGAAAGTTAATCAAACAGATTCAGAATACTTTATTTATTACCGAGGGACAATTCAGTTCTTAGTAGTGGGTTGGGTTGCAGCAAAGGGACAGGACATAAATTCCTGTGCAGGACAATAACAGAACAGCCATGAAGTCAGTTACAGCAGTTTCAACATTGTGATAAAGTGCAATAGTGGCAATAAATTAAAATAGATTAAATCATAATAATTTAAAGCAGTGTTGGTAGGGTTAGTTGATGACTAAAATTTCTGTTGACTGTAACCAATAACTATTTACTAGTTGTGAATTGTTGGATTTTCACTGTAAAATGTGTTCATTGTGCATGTTTGAGTTACTCCATCAAAACCTTAATGTTGGGAACATTTGTCAAGGTTGGTCAAATGTGGAAGGACACTTGGTATCAAGGGCAATCGTCCAATCTGATTTGTAATTAATGTTACTAGTTTTTTTTTCTTTTTTTTTCAACAGGATAATAGCGGGTCTGCAAGCACTTAATATAGTCTCAAATAAATTATTACCCTCACAGGGTCTTGTCCTTTTTCCACCGTATTTTTAGCTTGGAACCAATTTGTCAGCACATACATGTCAGCACAATGTACATACAGTATGTGTGTGTGTATGGTACCATAACTTTGTTTCCTGTATCAGTCAGGTTAAAGTGACATAGAATCACTCAAGACATTTCTTTGTGGTTTAAGCATTTTTAAATAGAAATGTAACATGTAAAACACATCTTTTGGTATTTTTGTGATACTAATACAGTTGAAATTATTTTCAACACTTCTTTTCAATGATGTTTCTTTCATTACGTTTCAGCTAAAACATGGAAGATCCTCACTTTTGTGGTGGCCCTACCTGGTGTTGCTGTGTGCATGCTGAACATGTACTTGAAAGAGCAGCAACACAGCCATGAACAGCCTGAGTTTGTTCCTTATAGCCACCTTCGTATCCGCTCTAAGGTCTGATTTCCAGCCTTCACACGAGTGTACACAATTTGTTTGTTTTTGTATGTTATAATAAAGAATTTAATTTACTGACAAATGTCGCCTTTTCCAACCACACAGCGATTCCCCTGGGGAGACGGCGTCAAATCCCTCTTCCACAACCCACATGTGAATGCGCTACCTGATGGCTATGAAGGCCATGATGAATAAACCCTGCAGATCTTATCACACACCACTGGGACCAGTTCTCCTCACTCAGCATTTGTTACTTGACCTCACTTCTTCAATTTTTCTTTTTCGTTTACCTCTGAAAACAAGACAGCTCTGGGCCCTGGACCATCCAACACAGATGTCTGCTTGAACTGAAGTACTATTAATAAAGAGAATATTATAACCTCACTTAGTGAGATTTTATGTTCTATGTGTTAAGTGCTGTGCTACAGGCTTCAATTTGAAGTTATTCTTTGAAACTAAAGCCCTTTATAGCATTAATTATCTCGAAAAAGAGCCAAAACAACAAAATAATTTGTGACATTTGATTAAGATAAACTGTTTTGAATGTCACCCTTCTTCGCAAAGTTGTACTACTCATCAAATTGGTGGTTGCATTAATCAGATTATTACTGGTAAGCACTGTTTTTTTTTTTTTTTTTTTTTCAATTAAAGGAGGACGCTGGCCTTATGTTTTATACACTCGGATCACTAAATTGACTGTTCAGGATTGTCATTGGAAAAAAAAAACATCCATACTTAAGTCTGAAGACACATTTAATATTAACTCCTTGTCTTGTTTTTAGTCCTTGTGATTTGAGACCATTGTAATTTGTCTGTTGTTGTGTTGTGAGGGTCACTGCAGACCATGTAAGTAGATGGTTGAACCTTCTTTTGCCTCAACTGCCTTTATTCATCATGATGGAAAACCCTCAGAGTGGGTTTATTATCATAATGCCGTCATACAGTCAGCGCAGATTTATTGGTTTCACAAATTAAGTACCAAAACAAAAGTTTAGATGATTCAGAACCCAGGCATACCACATTATTACTTTTATGAACTACCAAAAAAGAGCAGATCTTTTATACACTGGAAATTGTAATGTTTTTGTTTTTTAAATTGAAACTTAAGTTAAATCTTTGCTATTCAGTTTAGTCTAAATTTGTTTAGGACATGTTCAAATGATCTTAATGAGAAAATATAGGGATAGTTGATGTAAAAAAGTTTGGTTATGTAATGGTTTTCAATTATACAAATTAATGTTTTTTGCTTTGTTTTTATAAGTTTAGGATGAAGTGCAGCACTTTTCTAGTCTCATTCCATTATTATTGTCCTTTTTTTTTTTTGTTAAATTAATATTTCTAGTCCACACATTATTGAACTAGTAGTTCATAATCACACACTAAAAATCTTCCACTCTGGGTCAGGATTCATAGTTTTGTGACATTGAATTAAAACTTAATCACATCATTTTATCAACATGCACCATTTTCTTGACTGTCTTTTGGTATACATTAATTTTTACCCAGCTCATTGCTGAATATGCCTTAACAAAAATACATTTTCCGAGTTGGAAAGACATTGAGAATCAAAACCTCAGGCATTTTTAGTTGAACATTTAAGTATGCATATCAAATCAAACCCATGAATTTAGAAGATGTCACTTCATAGTTGTCTTTACAATGTTGTCTAATTAATTTTAAACAAGTGAATTTGTAATATTTTCAATTCATTTTTACAAGGCTTAGAAAAGTTGAATATTCTAATAGAATGAATGAAAACACCAGTTTTGTCACAGTAAATTATATTCTTCCATTGATCCGTGAGGTTGCTGAATATTATTGAGACCTTTTCTTACATATTTTGTGCGTATCAGGATGATCCATATGAAATTTGCTGTGATTAAATCCCCCACGTGATCCGTGCTTTGTTAACCCAACCCCTTTCACGTGAACGCGCCTTAAGCCGAATTAGAAAATCCGGGGTTAACAAAGCACTGCTGATATTTAGCAGGTTTCTACCGTTTTTTATCCACCTGTTTCCGTCTTTCACACGGAGAAATCTACTGTGACAGGTGCTACTACTGGCCGCTGCGTCGTTTTTGCCATCTGTTAATCCGATTTCACTACCGCGGGTTGCGATTTGATTACTAAATCTAGCATTGAAACATCTCGAATAACTGCGCGTACCCGCAGAGACGCAGGGAACAACAGTCGAGCGCCGATTTCAGGATCGCACAAAATGAACCCATTGAAAGGTGAGGAAGAGCTTGCACATAATCTAATGACATCATTAAACCTTTTGCTGTTTATGAAAGGTTCTTACTGATTGTATAGGTAATTGAATATATTAGCTTGTATTTGTATATTATAACAAATGTGGCTTACTTGTTAATATATAGATTTCCTATTTATATAATTGGATAATTTCATGTTTTACACTTCCCTCAATTTTGTTATCTAAAACTATAACCTCCCTAAAGTGCAGTGTATTTCTCAAATCTCTATTGTATTGTTAAGTTTTGTCGTAAAAAGAAAAAAAGATGGTATGGTTCTTAATTTAAAGAGTAATGCCAATAAATTCAGTAAGTACTTATTTGGCTGCAGGCTTACATTTGTTGTCGTTTGTTGTGAAGTTTTTCCAGATTTACCAATGATGAGGAAACCGGAGAGGGCACACTTCTTCAGCCAAAGGGAGCAGGAGCTCATTATGAAGCTGTATGAAGAAGAAAGGGCCATTCTAACAGCTAAGTCCAATACCACCAATGCCTCCAGACTCAGAGAGGAAGCCTGGCAGCGAATCGCCAGTAAAATAAATGCGTAAGTTGATCAGCTGGAAAGATTTCTGATCATTGTTACATTCACTGTTACATCTTTGTCCGATATTTTGTAATTTAGCTTTGTTTTTAATCTGTCATATTCACAGTGTTTCAGACAGCGGCTACAGAAGGTCATGGCAACAAGTGAAAGTCAAATACAAGAATATAGTGCAAACAGGTATGGTTAATACACTCTGGGACACTCACACTTAGAGAAACCCCAAAAGTGTCAAATAAACCTAACATACATATTTTAGGCTGGTGGGAGTCTGGAGTACCTGAGGAAATTCTTGAGTAAGTCTTCTCAGACAGAGCTCATATTCTAGATCAGTTCCTCTAGCTGAGATTGATCATCATGTGGCCTCTTAACAGCAATGTAACAATCAATAGATCAGATTACATGAAAGTAAAACTTTAAAAGAACAAGTAACATTCTGTTTGCTTTCGTTTTAAATGGTCCTTAAACATTCATGCTTTGCCCCTGATGGTGTTCAATGTAATTTTCAGCATTGGCACTAGTCTTTAATTATGTAACAGAAGTTAGTGTTTTAATGCTGTTTAATGCGTCTGTCTCCAAACCATGTGCAGCACGGAGACGGCAAGCCGAGCTGATGAGGAATGAAGGCGGATCGGCGACGCCGTCCATGACGTCTGCAGATGATGACATTTTGCTTCACAGAGACTCGCTAAAACTTGATGCCCTTGCTGGACTTCCCTCTCTTGACCAAATATCTGGTTCTGACAGCTCATATATGAGCAGTAGGTGTTGTTCTTTTCTAATGTTACCTTTAGAGATAAATATTTTGACTTGTATTAACAGGTTTTCTACCACTACAGTGCCAGGCCATCCTGTCCTCCTAATGCCAGTGACAAAGACTGAACCAGAGAGCCTCAGCAGCGACGACACAGACATTAGTGACCATCATTTTGAAAACGAGGTATAGGAACCTTTAAATATTTGACAACTTAAATGTTTTTCTTTGAATTTCATAATGTGTGCTGGGCTCTTATCTTGATAGAGTATGCCCATTAGCCACTTTGAAGAGCGGCCAAGCACAGCAGAGGCTACAGGTGGTGGCAGTAGTGGCGAGGTAAGGTCCTTACATTAGAGTGTGCCTCAGATGAGCATGTGTGGATGTAAATGTCTGTTTTCACAGACACAGACAGAAGACGTGAAGGCTCTTTACTCCAGTTACCTCAGAAAGGAGATGGAGAACCGGGACCAGGAGATGGCATACAGAGCACTCAAAATGAAGAAGTTGGAGAAAGAAATACTATTACTTGACAAACAACTAATGTGAATGTGATAATTTAAAAATGTTATGTTTTCTGATCGCTTTAATTAAATCCTAAAACAATTATGAAGTGCAAGACAGTTGATTTCATTTGGTCAGATGAATAATAAGAAGGAGTAAAAACAAAGTTTAAAAAAATACATCTAAAAATTGGAGTTAAGATAATAAAATGGGGAGGAACCCAAATTTTGCTCACAACTACAGTCTACATGCTTAAAAACAAACAAATCTGTCATGGTTTTTTTTTAAAATAACTACTATTTTTTAAAAGTATGTGTTAAACTATATCAAAATATATTTATATTTTTGTCAACTAATAAAAACGAAACCATAATTTTATCACTTGGGGTAAAAACCAATCAGAGCTTGTGAGTATTACAAACATTAATACCATCCTTTATCATGTTGATCAATGCTAACTGATTCTTTAAAAAAAAAAAAAAAAAAAAGCATAAACTCTTATTCTGTATATTTCAGTCAACTATCTGTAACAGATTTACTCGATGGAAATCTTAATATCATTTAGTTGACTATAACTGAAATAGTCCTGAGGACTAAATTTTGTCTAAAACTACATTGTATTTTAGTGAAAAGATTATTATAACCATGATTAAAATTACATCAAAATTTGCTTTCATATATACCATTGCTTTGAGCAAAATCCCATGGCTCTTATATTATCAAATGGGCTTGCAGGCCTCAAGCCGCCTGATATTTGAATCTTTACCAGAAGATACAACAGGCACTCCTCAGTAAATCACTATTTAAATCATGTCTGAAATAATAGAATATGAAACTATTGAATACGAGGACAATTTCAACAGCTTGTATTACAACCCTATGCGTTGACAGAGCAAAAACCTTAATATAACAACTTTCCATGGTGTTGTTGTAGTGGCGTCGAAAATCCCAGCAGGGGCGCTGCAAAGCTGTGGATGGTCAACCCTTTGAAAGTGTGATACCACAATTACCACGTTAAATATTTATTTTAGTGGCTTACAAATAGTCATAGTTTATACTATTTATATTTGGAGTATGGTTATTTTATTGGTGATATTATTTCAAAAATAAATTAGTGTATCAATGTGCGCTGAGGCTTGATGAATGAATTCACTTGACGTCCATCAGGAGAGGCGGGGACAAGTGCTCAGTTTCAAAATGGCGGAGGGATTAGTGCAAAGGTTGTATTTATGGGTTATTTGCAGCCTTAATAGAAACACAAGGTGCTTCCTACCGTGTCTGATAATACAACATATCTGATAACATCTGCTTCTGTCTGCAAAGCGTCTGTTTTCATTCTATTCATTATAACGCTTTAATTGTGCCTGTCAACCGAGCTGTGCGCGCTCGCGTTCACTGAGACAACAATAATCGACGCCAGAAACGAAGATGGTGATGTCGACAAATCTATGTAGAAAACTGCTCATCTGCCTAATTTTGTTGTTCAAGGAACCATCTGTATTCCTAGTGGTCAATCACACCCGACCGATGCGCATTCACGCAAACAGGCATCACATAAATATTTTGTGTAGTACTACATGTAGCTCACACTGTGGTCAAATGTCAGTTTTGAGTAATAATAATGAGTAGCAACAAAGTCAAACTTCAGTGAATAATGATTATCAGTATTTTATTATGAGGAATATTACATTCTTTCACCAAAATAATAATGCAGACTAACTAAATGTTAAATGCTACTTCAAAATAAAAATATTTTTAATTGTTTTATTTATTCAGGATCTGTCATCGAAACTTTTTCTAAATTTAAAAGGAGAATTATATATATATATATATATATTGTATGCAGATATTCATCCATCCTTTTTCAGACGCTGTTTGTCCTGTTCGGTGAAGAATATGGGAAATGTAGACATTTTAATCAAGACTGTGTTGAGATGGCACGTCCTCTCTGGGCTTTTACGGCTTCCATTCACAGTCAAAATGAATAAATGAATAAATAAAATTTAAATTGCATGTAGGGGTGAATGAGAGAGTGTAGAGTATCACAATCACCCCCTGCTGCACACAAGCAGACCCTACTGGGAAATAGTGAGATCAACGATTGGAAGTGTAAAATAATGTATTTGAGCAAATTTATGGAATTTGTTTTAAGTCAGAAAATATCATTGGGAATACATTATTCTTTAAGCCAGAAAACAGGCCTTAGTAACTAAATTACATGATTTTAGGCAGACAAGAAAATAATATTGTTAATTTAGGGGATTAAAAAAAAAAAAAAAGTGTAAGTGAAGCATTGTTTTTTTTTTTTTGTTTTTTTTTCGTGTTAAAACAAGAGCGGAAAATACATTCTGTCTTTCATTTTCATTATTGCCGCATGTTTTATAGTATTGACTGAAAGTTGTCTGTAAACACTTTCCTCCAGTGTGGAAACGATGACTCATACTAGGTTTGTCCCTCGGGTCTTGCCGTACACTCACATGACTTGCGTCTGATCCACATTCTTTCAGTAATATTTCTGTCAGAAAAGCTCAGCCTTCATGGAAAATACATCTCAAAGTGTTGCTTTGGGACTCTGTGTGGGGCTGTCCTGCTCTGCTGACAGTCTGCACTGAGTGTATGTGAAGCGCAACTCAAATATAGCGTTTTATTTAATGCAGTGCATCTTTATTTAGAGCTTGTCTAATCGAAAGGTACAACAATACAGCTTTTGTAGTGTTGGTGATGGCTGAGCTTCTGCTGTCGGACGGCGAGAGGTAAGACACACAGCTCACACGTAAAGTTCATAACAATCCTACAGGCAATACTTTGATTTGTTTCAATGATACTTCCTGGAATAAAGTAAGAGACAACCAAACTTAGCAAAGTGAAAAAAATAGGCTATCTTATTGTTTATTATCACACATGACTTGGTCCCGTGTGGAAAGAAACGCCAACCCCAATGACATTAGGCACATGAACTAAACCTCTAATACATGCAATAATAATGATTCTTTTCTGTCATAACCTCCCCTCATTCTTTCGTTGGCCTTATTTTGTTACATTATGTTTATAGCTGTCATGTGAGGATGCCCTATGATCAGGTTATTTATATGGAAGCCATCATTATCAACTGGTAATAATGGATCGAGCATCGACTAAAGCTGGTGCAGGACTTCCTTCAGGTTGGAGACCATCTAGTGTCATTGATATTACAGCAGCTGTGGAAGATAACGTGATAACATTTTTCAAACACAAGTCTAAGTCGTTCTAAAGCCAGAGTTACACATAGACACAACTTTGTAACTTTATTTATTTCATTCATTTTCATTTAACCTTTGTTTTCATGTAATCCCTATTATTTTGGCCATTTATAAGCATCTTTACAGACTCATGTTACATTATTATTTTTCCTAATTAATGCAACATAATGTGGGTTGAAATTATGTAAGGTATATGCTTACATTGTTTAAAAAAAGGCTTATGAAATTATTACTCATCTTCGTACACTTACACCTGGTTGGGAAAAACTGCTGTAGCCTCATTTTAGGCGAGTACTGAGTACTGTGTCATTTTATCATCACCAATGTATGGCCTTTAAACAGGATATTCAAACGTCTGGTACGGTTTAAGAACATTCTGATGTGCTCGCAGCACTAAATCATTCAGCTTCTGATGAACAAAGATATCAGAATTAATATTAATACTTAATCATTATTTAATTAACAATATTTTGTTTCTTCTTTCTTTCTTTAATATTTATTCTTTTTATTTGTAATATTTCTTGAGCGGCTGTAACGCAAGTAATTTTCATTTTATTTTCAGCAAAAAAGGTAAAGAGCAAGATCTACTCTTAAATTTAATGTCTGAAAAAACAACCAAAAAACTTCAATTTTATTTTCTTGTTGAACACTTTGTTAATGAATTAAATCTTAGCAAATGCTCTCATGAGTGTCAGCAAATGGCTACATCTGATAACATAACCCAAAAAATGTGTGATGGCACCTGATCTTTAAAAAAAAATGATTTCAGAATTTATTAATGTTTTCTCTTAACTTTGAATCACTAGAATAAGTCTGGGTGAACTTGAATTCTTGTGTGTCAGTATTTACTTTAGATGTAATATGCTTTTTGTTTTATTGATTGATTGATTGATTGCTTCTATAATATTGGTGATATTGTGCTTCTGGTCATTCCAAAGGTATCACTTTAGTGCTGTCAGATCCTTTACATACCTGATCATTAATAGTTCAAATGTCAGTGATGCCAATAATTCAGTGTTTGTTATTCTGTTCGATTAACATTTATCTAATCGTATGAGTCGGTCTGTGATTGGATAGTAGCACTGCCACTCAACATAACCTCTGGCCTTCTAGCTTGAAGTAGCTTAAAAAAATGAACTTTTATGAAACAGTACAGGGTTGTCACCAGGAATTTTCCACAACGTAGGGCACGAGTGTGAAACTCATGACCTGGGGGCCAAATCCGACCCTTTGGAGCATGAAATTTGGCCCACAAGAGAAGTAAAAATGATAGAGAAAACATGACTCATTGTATAAATGAAACTCAACAATATTTGCAGGTGCTCACAGTTTTCTCGGCGCTTATATCACATGATTGCAGTCATTTTTAATGTTAAACTGTTGGAAAAACTTAAAATTCTTACAAAAGCCTTCAATTTTCCTCAAATTATTACTTAATGTTTCTATTTAAATAGAAATTGGTCCCAAAATGTAGTAAATTTGAGGTGACGTTCCTGTTGGGAGTCTGATATCTATTACTTATTGCTTCAATATTGTCGCCTTCTTATATATTTAGTATTTTATGTATACATAAAAGTACAAACTAGAGTGAAATAAAGTTCAAATTACTAATTTTCCTGCACAAAATCTGTGGCCCACTTGTGATCAAACTGCCCCTGAACTAAAATTAGTTTTACACCCTTGGCATAGGGGGATCGCGAGGTGTGCGACCAATTTCCATTGACGCAAGTTTTGTAAGGGGGTCCTGGGGCATCCCCCCCAGAAAATTGAGAAATGTATAACCCTCTGATGGCCAAATTGTGAAATAAAGCTAAAGGGTCTTTTTTTTAATTTTAAAAAAAAAAATCTTTGTTACTTCCTTACTTTAAAGCTGATATCCAGAGTTTCTGAGAAATCTGTTTATTTATCATTCTTTTGTAATGCAAAAAAATACCTAACTAGTAGGGGTGTGTATTGCCTGGCATCTGGCAATATGATATATATTAAAGTATAAGGCGATTATTGCGATTTTTTTTTTTGATATGACTTAAGAAGCAACTGATCTGTAAACGTGTACACCTTCATGAGAACATTACGTATGAAATCTGTTTTATTGGCATATTTTATACTCAAAACATTGGCTTCAACATGCCATGTGCCAACAACTTAAAATAAAAAAAAACAACATAGAATCTGCCTGTGGCTTTTGTGCTCCACCTTGACTTTAGTGCAACTTTTACTTCAGTGCAACATGATTTTAGTGCAACTTAACTGAGGTATATGCCTAGAACAACAAATAAATGCAGAAAGTTAGTATTTTCTTTTTAGATTTTATTGAAAAAACACAAGCTGGTCAACATGCCCAGGTTTCAGTGTACTTCTTTGTGCTGTTACAATGTCTCCTGCAGTGGAAAATACTTTTCTGGTTAAATAAAGGTTAAAAAAAAAAAAAAAAAGTATATATATATATATATATATATATATATACATTTTTTTGTATAAAAAAATGTGTGCTGAGGTGCTTTGTTTCCAGACTTTAAGCCATCGATCCGAGAATTGCGTGACGTAATATCGTGATATATCGCCAAATCGATTTTTTTTTCAACACCCCTACTAACTAGTCTTATGGTCTACTGCCGGTGGTCATTCATATATATTAATATAAGTCCCTCCTTCATCCTATAGACCCCTATACAAATGAAAACGATCACAGAGTGCGCATAGCCAATAGGCTTTATATTCCGTGATGCGCTTGCAGAAAAGTAGAGGCGTGGCTTCTGGTGCAGTCGGAGGAAGTGAGGCTATTTATGGCGGGACATCAAAGCATTTCTCAGAAACTATGGATAGCAGCTTTAAGGGTCATGATGAATGTGGTTGGTATAAGTTATTAGATCCACTAATAAATACTCAGAGACACTGTATAGACAAAAAATAATATTTTATTCAAAAGACTGATTCGAAGATGCACTTTTCAAATTTAAATTAGGTAATATGTGGGACCCGCAGTAATATTAGGACTGTTATGGACCCTGCAGTATCTCTTCTGTAAAATTTTCGGACACTTGTATTGTTTGCTCACTATGACATGCATGCTAATCTGTAAACGGTTGTGTTTTATTTTTAGGTGTAAAAACTTCTTCCTTTATGATGGCTCCAGGGTCAGAGGAGAGGGCGACCTCACCAGAGAGGGCATCTGCTATTTTTACCCTGAACAGGTCAGACACCCCAAAGCTCTTGAAGTACTGTAACAACACCTTTGCACATGATGACGTTGTTCAGCTGTGTCTTGGTGCTGAAAACACAGAGGTTTGCAATATTTTTAGCCCTTAGTTGGTCATTTCCACTTTTCTCTGTCAGACGCCTTTAGATAAACAGGAGCTGCTTTGCGGACAGCTAGCCGGGGTTGGACGCTGCATCTCCGAGATCTCCTTGTCCCCGGTGCGCACGCTCCAGCTCCGTAACAGCAAGTTTGCCATCCGCATGAGTGAAGACTTTCTGTGGGTGAGCAAGCTCAAACCTGGACTAGATTTGGGAAGCATTTTGTTTGGGTCGAATTATCCTGAGGTTATGTTCTTTTCTCTCAGGCCTTGGGCTGCTCAATGGAGGTCCCGACTGTTAGTGTGTGTGATCTCCTGGATGAGCTAATAAGCCTCTTCTGTTTCTACAATGGCCCTGTGCGCAGGATCTATCAGGTACAGCCTCCAGGAGGAGTCATTACTTGAAACAGAACTTCAGTATTTGACTTTTAGGAAGACTTACAAAACCAAGAACTAAACTTTGTTTTAAAGAGTAAGCAGCTAAATTAACTCAACAACCTCCATTCATTATAACAATATGACCACAAGTACTTTAAATAGAGTTTGAAGAATAGATAAGAATTTTTTATGCAGGTTTTCTGCTAGAAGATAAAGATTTATTGCAAAGAAGCATTGTTACACCAAATGAATAACCTAACCAACTGAAATTACTTCTTATTGTGCGTAGTTAATAAATACTCTTTAATGAAAGTTTCACTTAATCTGTGTGTGTTTTCTCAACTGAACTTTGCTTTGCTGTAGCTGAACAATCGGGAACTTCTGGCAGCTCGATGGGCGCAATACCTCTCACACCTTCTGTCCGGATCCTCAAAGTTTAATCACACCTTCAGCAGATTGAAAACCATCGACCCCACTAATGTAGGTTAAAGCTGGCAGTTGGAGTTGTGCTTTTAGCCTGGATCATAGTGTTATCACACCGGATATTTCACAACGCCCTGTAGGGTGTTGTAAGTGCCTAGTGTTTATGTTCATACAAAATGCCATAACGAACCTTTTGCATTTTCAATGCTCTGCAACCCAAAACTGTCTGTCTGTTTTATGATAAGTGTAGGCTGGGTAGGTGGGTCATTCTCATGAAACCAATACAATACCATGTCCGTAACGATTGTAAATATAAAATGTGAAATTTAGTTATATAACTAAATATTATAATAAAGACAACAATTTTCTCTATCTTGCACAAAGATTCATTTCCAAATAAGAATAAATTATCTTTGTATTACATTGCATTTTACCGCAACTCATCCAGTTGTAACTGAATATATGTTATGCTGTAATTTAAACAGATTAAAATGAAAATATTCTGGGGAAAAAACAATGTTATCTATACTAGAGGTTTCCCAATGACAGAAAAAGTATTAACTGAATATTCATGTATATTAATTATTTAAATATTACGGATAATGTAAGTGTCTCTGACTGATGTTCTCATCCTTCGCAACATTTTTGAAAACTGTTTAAAAACACAAATAATTTTAATGAAGTTTCATTTTTAAGATGACTGCCAGGTAAATAGAACTCTTTATATTTATCCAGTTAAAAGTTAAATATTCTGTTGTCAGAATGCAATTCCACAGTATTGATTCTCATTACCGATATTGTTGTTTTCTACAATAAGAAAAATCTTAGTTTTGAATTAAAAAAAAAAAAAAAATACTTTATATAACTTGGTATTTTCCTTAATGTCCTGTTTCATCGCAGACAGTCAACAATTGACAGGAAGAAAGCTTTAGCAAAGACCAGGCTGAAAAACTTCAGAGATAAGATTTACACCAACTCAGAACTACTGGAAGAGTTCAGAAGGAAAGAGAGGGAGAGGTTAGGGGTTGTAGAGGTCACAGCAAGAATAATTAGCTCAACACACACACATGATTTATTTATTCTAACCCTAAAAGGCCATTTCACAAGTGCTTAAAACATCAATTATATACACAAAATGAAACATGAAAACTACAGAAATTGCTTTTTCCATTAACAAAATGTATTATTAGGGTCCGAAGGCCCGAAGGACCCTATTGTAATTGCTTTTATTACTATTCTTATCATCTTATCATACCATCATGCATTTGATTGCAAATTTGACCCCCTGAGTACTTTTAAAGCTAGGCTAATGCCAGGTTATTGCTAATGCTAGGCTAATGCTAATGCTTGGTTAACTAGACTAATGCTAGGCTATTACTACATTAATGCTATTGCTAGGTTAACTAGACTAATGCTAGGTTATTGCTACATTAATGCTATTGCTAGGTTAACTAGACTAATGCTAGGTTATTGCTACATTAATGCTATTGCTAGGTTAACTAGACTAATGCTAGGTTGTTGCTACATTAATGCTATTGCTAGGTTAACTAGACTAATGCTAGGTTATTGCTACATTAATGCTATTGCTAGGTTAACTAGACTAATGCATGGTTATTGCTACATTAATGCTATTGCTAGGTTAACGAGACTAAGGCTAGGTTATTGCTACATTAATGCTATTGCTAGGTTAACTAGACTAATGCTAGTTATTGCTACATTAATGCTATTGCTAGGTTAACTAGACTAATGCTGGGCTATTGCTAAGTTAATGCTAATGCACCTGCACGTCCTCAGCTCGTCACTTCTGTGTGTTGCCTGAGATCTGGGAAAAGTACATTAAAAGGCAAATGTAAAACAGTTGAATTAGAAGTTGTAAATAGAATGTAACAGGAAGTAAAGAAATTAGGTTTTAGTTAGTTATATGTTGTTGAGAATCTTTATGTACAATGGACAGTCACTTATCAGTGACTGTCCATTGTACATAAAGATTGATGATAAAGATAGATGCTCTAATGCTGTATTTTTTTGTCTCGTGTATTTTGTCCATGTATGTCATGTAATTGATTATACCTGTATCCAGTCTGTTCAGCTATAAAAAAAAAATTTGACCATACATCAGCCTTAGTATTTACTATATATAGCATATTTATTTATCATCACCAAAATTTTGAACCTCATTACCGAAACCCATGTATCATTACCGCAACAGGTGTTGATTTAATGTCAATTTAATGAATAGAAATCTAGTATGAGCTTTAAAATGTGTGTGCATAATATATACTTTATGCCTTTCAGGTTTGTCAAATTTTTGAAAATACCTATAGGTTTAATTGAAATAACAAAACATTTAGGTTGCAGATTGTGGAAGGTGTTGTGGTAATGAGAGAAATCAGTCTAAATCACATAAAAGTTTTCATTTAAATATATATGTCATGTCAGAGTTTCAAGTAACTGTGCAGGACTGTCGATAATCAAACTTAAAACATTTGAAAATGTATTCTTTTTTCTAATTATCTTGACGTTTTGAGACCATTGCGATAATGAGATTTTTTGGACTTATTTTGGAAAATATGTTTTAAAAGGTGCTAAATTGTCAGTAAATATTTTAAAATATTTCATGTTGTAACTCAATGAATTGAAAATTTCATGAGAATAACCCAGGTACACCCTGCACAGGACACTAGGCCTTGTTCACACTGCATGTCAATTCCGAATTTATTTGCCCATATCTGATTTTTTCATGTCTATGTGAACAGTACAATTCAGATTTTTACAAATACACCCAGGCCACTTTCATTTGTAAATATAAATCTGATATATATATATGGTATTTTACAATGTGACTGCTGTCTGAACGACCAGGTCGCATTCTATCTGACATTAAGTCTTAAAAATGCATGAACTTCATAATTCTACATTCCAGATGAAGTGGCGGGGGAGCGGGGAAACCCCAGTGGAGCACGAAGTGGAAAATAGACAGTGGAAAGAGAATGCATTGGTTATCACCAGCGCTGTTGAGCGTAGTGGCCGCCAATGTTATAATTTTGCTCCCCTACCGAGTGATGTCACCTCCTACGCTCCATCTTCTGTAGCGTAGGGGGGCTTTTCTGTAGTTTTTTCCTTTTTTAATCGGTACCGTTGTAATAATTGAAATTTGGCAGGACCGTATAGTTTGGTAAAAATTTTGTTTTTTATGCAATTTCAAGACTCGTTAGCGCCACCTAGAGTTTGTAACGTTTTACTGGTTTGAATTAGCTGGGTTCCATTCGGTAGGTATATGCAGTGGACTGTGACTAGCAAAAATTTAATTTGGACCTATCACCTAAATTCAACAGGAAGTGTGCAATTTTGAATTTAGCGGGCCAAATTTGGCACTTTTTCCAAATTTTTGGCCTAACCACACCGTCTTTAGAAGCGAACACCTTCTTGGGGTGTCAAACTCATTTTAGTTCAGGGGCCAAATACAAATCAGTTTAATCTCAAGTGGGCCACAGATTTTAGGTGCAGAAAAAAGAAAACATTTAACAATGTGCCCTAGTTTTCAATATCAGTTCAATTTACTTAAAGAATTATTGATTTTGTTGCCAATTTTGTGTAATTTAGAGGAATTTTCTAGAATTATTTCTTAGAAATTTTAAGATTTGTGGAAAAATTGAGAGTTCTTTCCACAATTTGCAATTAAAAATGACTGTATTCATGTGATATAAACAAAGGGACAATGCAAGCCCAAAATATTGTGGAGTTGGTGAATTTGAGCTGGATAGAACATTCAATTAAACTTATAACAAACAACAAAGTCATCTCAAAACGCAACAATATAAAATTCATAGTAAGAAAGAACCCAACAAGATCCACATTAACAAGCATTTAGCGACAGTCGCAAGAAAAACTTCCTTATTTTGTTTTTATAATGGGAAGAAATCTCTGACAGAACCAGGTTCAGGGGTGGCAGTCATCTGCCTGAACAGAAGGACGATCAGAGCAGGATGGAGGGATTGACCATCAGAGTGTCCCAGACTAGTTGAGCTATGAACCATTAATCAGGAAGTGCCAGCTTCAGTTGAATACATTATTTTTTGTATAAATGACCAAATAATCCCGATGTAGATGTCATTTTTATTTTCTCCTGCAGGCCAAATTGGATGCTCTAAATGGCCGGATTTGGCCCCCAGGCCTTGAGTTTGCCACGTGTTCTAGAGTGTTCATAATTTCCATTTGAAATTTGAGATTTATTTTCTTGACAAGTTGGAGACCAATCATGTTCAAAACTTGTTCAAAAGTTTTTACCACATTGCCAGAACTCTATTTGGTGCTACATTTTCATCAATTTTAAAACTGGAAATTTTTGAATAACTCAGCTGAAACTCCTTCAATCAAAACCCAGTCATGTGCAGAACGGGAAGCGCTTTCACAGCACGCAAGGACATGACAATTCACTCGCCAAGTCTAACTGCCCTGTGGTGGTGATAGAAAAGCACTTTTTTCATTCTACTATGCATTGTTAAGGCCCTGTAAAATTCACGTTAACGGAATCGTGGACGGAATCACGTAATCGACCAATGAAAACAGAATTCACTGTTGAACGCAGAAATTGACAGAATCGAGATGAAATGTCGTCACCGGGAGGAAGAGGACATTTTTTTTATTGGGAAATATTTCAGGCGACCGCTTATTAGATGCACGGCCCTCCCGTCCTGGCTGCTTCAAACACCACCTAAACCACCCGAAACACTGTCTAAACTGCCAAAAAAACTATGCAAATCATCACTCACTCCTAAATCAGAACCGTCCAGTGCCCATTTACCTTTAACGTGCCTCTGTCCGTTTCTCATCAAGCGCAGCGGCACTCTGTGAAAACATAATCAGCTTTAATCAGCTTCACCTGCTCAGAGTGTTTAAAGGGGACATATGAAAAATCCACTTTTGCAGTCTTTCTGAACACAAATGAGGAAACTTGAGTATCCACACGGCACACAAAATGTGAAATAAATCCATGAAGTCCTTAACTACACATACAAGTAAAAATAACTGACTGTAGACAGCGCTACCTACTTGTGAGCATGTAATGTTTTTTCACAAAAATTCAAAAATTCATGAAATATCATAGGAAGGTCCGAAGATGCTCAATCCTGTCTCGACGTAATCAGCTTTCTATGGCCGACATTTCATACACTGCAACCGATGGTCTACAAAGAAGTCCATCTCTCTCACTTTTTACAGATATGTTACATGTGTTTTCTCTTGGCCAATAGGAATATTTCATCATATCACCACTTTATGCAGGAAACACCATTTTGCATGCCTATACCAACAATGATTGAACGGTCCAGAACGGACCAACGGTTGAATTTTTATAAATATTTTACTAAACAAAATTCCTCTGTGATCACCTGTGGTCTTCTTAAGCCCGGCTAAAAAGCATTGAATCTCCTCATTGGTTTGTTAAATTGATATGAGGTTTTAAAACATTGTTAATTAGGTACTTGATCCTAATATAGCAAAGTTTCATCAAAATATTCCCAGTGGTTATGCTTTTATGCTATATTTTTCACCAGAAATGCAAGTTTGACTGATCTGTCACCCCTCCTGACCCTGGTCCTTGGTGCAAGATTTCATATACACAGGCCATCACACATAGAGCTACGCACAGACTTAAAGCTGCAATATGTGGAATCATGAGACGCTCCACCCTCCCCTCCCTATTTCGAATCCTATCATCCCTTACCAGAATCATTGTAAACGCGCACAACTGTGGAGCTCTTAGCGACTTTTTTCTCAGTAGACTAGTGACAAATGCAGTAGCTGTATCTTGTGTTATTGAAGAGTTTTCTAATGTTTTATAGACATATCACTCACTGCTGTGAGGACAGTAAGAGGCTCACAGCCCCTCCTCCACCTCCTGATCCCAGCTGCAGAACAGACAGACACACTCCACGTCCAGAAAATGAATTGCGCATTTTCTCTCCACCTTGGATTTATTTCTCTTAGTCTTACAAGAGATTTATCCTTTCTGTTATCTCTCTCTCTCTCTCTGACTCTGTATGTGGGGCAGACTGCGCACAGACAGAAAGCGGATTGCTCGCATAATGACACGTTATGAAACATAATAATTATCACCGGCACCACACAGACGTTCACGGGAGACAGATGCCCCATTCTTCAACAAGACCTCGTGCCGTTCCAAGTTTGATTTTGAACACGGCCGGTAGGAAAGGGTCGCGTCATGTTTCGACGTAGTTATCAAGGCTTGCAGTTTTAATGTTAAATTTGATGTGGTTTTTTCTGAGATAGAATTGTTTTTGTACCTCTGTGTCCTATAGTAATTCATATTTGTATATTTGATCCTTTTTTTTTTTTAACAAATGTCTGTTTTAGACGTGGTTTCTGATGTGATGAATGGGAGTTTCTCATCTTCAGGTTGATCCGCTTCTGCTGCTGAAGGCGGCCCTCATTCTTCAGGCCTGTCAGCGCTGCCCTTTGGTGCTTACAGGCTGCATTCTTTTCAGGGGAAGGTAATCTGGCATATAGAGCTTGAGTCAAACATAGATTGCAAACTTCAATTTTTGCACAAATATTTATTTATTTTTTTTGCCAAGTTGAAATTAGTTTCCCCCTATTTTAGTGGCTGTGGGATTGGGCCTCTTTTCTAAAAGTTCAGATGTGTTTTTTAAAAGCTATTGAAATTCACTTGACAAATGAGCATTGGACAGCTGCATCGATTAATTTGAAAACAATGTTTAAACTATGTCTGTTTGTGTTTGGAGAGCTAACATAAACCTCTTCTGTATCTCTTTATAAGAGTTGTCAGCACGCAAATGTCTCCAGAGCTCACAATGAAAGTCATGGTTCACGAGAGTGAAACCTACTCTGAGGTAGGCATCCAGTTCAAATTCTGTTCATCCATTTGGATTTTGATGTGCTTATACAAGGATAGAAAAGAGCAGAAATTGTTCACCCCAATCACTGCTGGGTTAAAGCTTCTTAGTAACCAATGGTCGTACAGGCAGACATTATGGACCTTGGATAAGGCAGGTATAGTTCACCATTAAAATAATAATTGTATAGTTCACCATTAAAATAATAATTGTATAGTTCACCATTAAAATAATAATTGTTTACCTGTAAGATTGAGCCACTAATTCTCTGTAACAGCTTTGTGTGGAGGGATGATGGACAACAAGGCTTCTGCTTTGGCACTTCACAATTTAGTTTAACATTTTTTTTTAGGTTTTGGTTCCTAATTTATGAAAAAAAAATAAAAATGGCTCAAATAGATTTGATTAAAGCGTGACAAAAGGATGCCAACATGGTGCCAACAGTACATTAATTAATGTATCTTCTTTTACACAAACACGTGTAGATTGCCTTTTAGTTTTCTATAAATTACATTTCCAACGTACTGTATTCAACATATTGTGCCATATGGCATAGGAGTTGACAGGATAGTGAGTATGTGAACATCTATAATCTTTATTTATTTAAGTATACATTTTAAGAAAGTAATTCTTATACCAAATCAAGCACTTTCTGGATCACCAGACCTTGGTGTGTTTTATGTACTGACAGTTGCAGTGTCATCATCATAAGCTATCCATAATGTTACTGCACATATTACTTAAACTGCTACAGCACATTTTGCTTTAGAGGATAAACAAAAGTGGAGAAAGTACAAATTTAAAAAAAAAAAACCCAATGAGAGAGGGTTCCAGGTACTTTAATTGATACTTGTGAGATGCTTTTGACATCTGTATGGCTGTAAAATGACTTCACAACTTACTAGTAGTATGTGTAAATTGTAAATCAAGTTGATTTATATCGAGCTTTAATTACTACAGCTATTAACATTCCCATTCTCACACTAATGTACTCATTCTGAGAAACCAGTTATACCAGTCTTTAGTATTGGTCGATACCGATATCAAGGGATATTGCTTGGACAGCTTGGACAGAGAACAATTGTGCACATCAAAAGGTATCAGAAAAACTGACCCATTCATTATAAACCATGATTATATACATTTTAACTTTAAACAAAAGAACATTATACAATTTAATAAAATAAATGAATTTGAAGAGGCTGAAAATAACACCAATAACAAAAACATATATTTGAAAGTGCAAATAACCACTAGTTTAACTAAAACTTAAGAATATTCTACAATTGAATATAATAAAGCAAAAATAAATTAGAAGACCCTGAAAAATAACCAATAAGAACCAGACAGAAAATATACTTTTTAAGTGCAAAATAACAGTTCAAGTTCACTTCAGTTTATTTTGAGGATATTGGACCAATTTCCGATACCAATATCGGATTGAGACACCGCTGCCCTCTACCAATTGAACCATGGTCACCCAGTGTGTGTGCAGGATTCAAATTTAATAGAAAGAAAGCTAAGTATTTTGAAGCCAGGAAAAGACAATTTGCTGCTACTTTGTTCTCAGCTTTGGACCATAGTGATGTTTACATATGCAGCAGCAACAAACTGTTTGCACAATGTAAGTGTATTATGAAACTTGGCTGAGGTTTTATTAACTGTAAAGCACTCAATTTTTGTTTAGACTGGTTTCTTTTGGCTCCAGAAAGATATAAATATAAGCCAAAAACTTATCTATGCATGTATATCAGGCCTGCTTCATTTATATCTCCTGGCCGTTATTTGTGTCAGCAGAGTTACCACATAGTCTTAAATCAAATATTTAATCAAGAATTGAGCTGCTTCTGTTTTGGTCATCAGACTCATGTAAAGAGACGGAAAACCAAAAGTAAAAGCAATATTTTATTGTTTTTTTTAGATTCAAAGGAAAATTGGCCCAAGCACATTCAGCTCATCAGGCGGTGCTGTCAGCTCCACTAAAGTCTTCCTGACATCATCTGAACTCCATTACCTGCAGTCCTCTCCAGTCAACAAAGACTTTAGGTACTCTCTTATGCTCATCTTTATACAAAAGATATTTAATTTTCCTTCAGACATGATGCCTCTACAGGCAGTATTTAGAAGTTTAGCTCTATTGAGGATTTATTCTGTTTCAGTTGTTGACCTTTGGTGGGTGGGTTCCCCTGGTGTTCTGGATCCATGAGTTGTTGACATTCATAGTAGAATCATTAGTTTTCAATGAGTGTTGAGCGTTTGATGGAGCGATATACAGAGGGCATCTTCTCGGTCTCCTCTTTTGTTGGGCAATAGTCACTGGTCAATATTTGGATCTATTAAGTCCTCTAAAAGATTGTGCTGTTTCCAGCTAGTCGGTTTAGAAATTATGAAGCCTGGTGCATGAGAGGGGAAACATCTGCAAGGAAGGCCTTAAAAAAGTCCAGCTATCTTACTATTTAAATTGACCTGTCTATAAATGAGTTGCCATCTTGACAAATCTCTTTCCAGAAAATGATAATCATGTGTTTTTTATCCTCCAGTCATTTAACTTCTCACAAAGATGCCCCAAAGAAGAAGACCCAGCTGTCAAGAACTTTATCTGACACACCATCCACAAACTCAGACCTAACAAATCAATGTTCCTCCTTGCTGCCTCAGAAAGTGTCCCTCAACCTAGATTGGTCAGAATCAGAACACTCCATGTTTAGCTCAGCACTAGGTACCTCTAATCCACTGGACCGATCCCCACAGTCACACAAAGCTTCCCACACCAACAGGAAACCATCGGGGGAGGAGCAGCTGAAAGAGTTGGAGCAGGATATTTGGCTCAGGGACAGTGAACAATCAATAAGAGACTCCCATCATCCAACAAATAAAGACACTTCCTTTGAAAGGGTTTTTGACACCAGAGGCTGCAGGAACGTAGAGTCTCAGGACGATGAGACAGCGGTTGGAGACAGAGGAGGCTCCTGTGGCAGTGCTCCTCCTTTCTCTGGTGCCTTTGACAGCTTGGAGGATGACTCCCTGATCCCCATGATGCTCTACATGCACCGGGTGAAGGAATTGGTGTTGGCTCTGCTGGTGGAGCCTCGTTTTTTGAGTGACACAGCTTCTATGGAGGAAGTGGTGTGAAAAATCTTTTTTATTGCCAATGCAATTTCAATTGTGCTGGTTTTCCATTATTATGCTAATCCCCTTTTGTTTTTCTGTCCCGCCTTTATGGTCTGTACCCAGTATCACAGCAGTCTGGCTTCACTCAATGGACTGGAAGCCCATCTAAGGGCCATCTGTCCAGGAGCTCCAGTGGCTCCAGAGTTGTACATCTTTGCCCATTTTGACTTGATTCAACACACTCTAACAAGTGAGACTTGTCTTACACTCCTGCTCTCTCTCTCTCTCTCTCTCTCTCTCTCTCTCTCTCTCTCTCTCTCTCTCTCTCTCTCTGTGCCTTATATTTGTTTTTCCAGTTTGTCAATTCCTATTTTTTTGCTAAAGCTATAAACCCTTGCAGTTCTACCCAGGGAGTCAAGAGGGTCAGAAGTTTATGTTTGTCTTTGCATGAGCTAACTTCTCATTAGTAGGCTTGTCCTTTGTGCAGTGAGCTTGCTCGTCCAGGTTAATGCACCCCTGTTATTGTGGGTCTCCACAGGCAACCTGTCTGGCCGACCAGGAAGAACCCCGGAGCATTCCTTTGTGAGAGCCACATCGCTTCTTCATTCGCATTTCTGCAACACTGAGACTCTGCAGGAGGCTATTATCAGGTTAGCCTGGCAGTGACTTGGTGGTGGATGGGCAGTTCTTGTTTCGCACGATTAGAAGGATGGGTGGGGGAAGGATTGGTCAGTTTATGTTGTCAACAGTTGTATCTCAACTGAGGCCCCGTCCATACGGAGACAGGTTTTAATGTAAACAGTTTATTGTTTACACCTTGCGTCCACACAGCAAAGACCATTTGGAAGCTGAATACGATACTTCTGGAAACGGTTCCCAGAGTGGGAAAGTCTGTGAACGTCATCTGCTGGGTGTATACACATACTCTACAAATGATGACGCCATATCACAACCTTTCTCTGAACCCGCATGCGCGACTCCCTACAACAACAGTAACAAAGTAGAAGCTCTATCTCGTTGTCGGTCCAAAGCAAATCTCCTGTCATGTTTCATTCTGCATCTCCTTCCTCTTTTCTTTTGTATTTCCTGTTTTTTCCTCACACAAGTTTTATACGCATCCTCGGTGTCTTCTTCTTCTGTACTTACGGCAGAGTGGACACCACACGGCGTATTACTGCCCTCCACTGGTCTTTATTTTAACGAAACTAGATCCTCCCGTACGTTTCATTGTCATGTAAGAACTGCAACACAGCCTTAAAAATCATCTAGTGGTTCTCATTGTGACCAAATAAAGAAAACACTGAAAAAACCTCCACTCCTAATCCAGACATGCTTGCAAATAGACTGTCTTTCTCTCAGTGTCTTCTTCCCTGTTTCAGTGTATTTCTGTGGCAGTGTTACAGCGCCACACACAGGCCTATTATGTTTACTACAGCGTTTTTCACCTTTTTGTGTGAACGCACACATAATTACCCTTTTTAGGGGAAAGCATTTTAGTTTTGTCTCCGTGTGAACGGGGCCTAAGGTAGAGGCAGGGAAATTAGTTTTTTTTTTATCGTGAAAAGTAAGTGTGAATCCTTAATTTGTAATGAAACTACTCCAGTAGGTCTGCAGCAGATCTTTGAGAACAAGTGTTTGTGGTTCCTTCCTTTATTTCAGTGATGGATTCCACACTCCTCAATTTAATGTTGATCAGGGGCTTTGGCTGCTTGAGGCAACTCAAACCTTAGACAGGTGTCAGGGGGTCTGTTCATCACATGCACGCACGCTCTTCTGACATCAATGTAAAAACACTTAGACTGTATAAGAATAACCTTATGTCTACTTCTGCTTTTAGAAAACTCTACCATGGGTTATTTGCACTTCGTTACCTCTCTTCTTTATATTAATTGCATTCCAAAAATCTCACTCCAGCAGCTCAGAGTCAAAGACACAAACTCATTATGTTGCTCTTTAATGTCATACTTGTCTTTGCTATGGCAGGAGTGCGGGTACTGCTGTGTATGGGACTCGCAGTGTAGCTCAGGAGACATTCTATCAGCAGCTTGGACCATCACTGAGGAACTCGGGCATCCCCAACCACCAGGACAGTGCGTTCTCTCTGCCCAGTAAGGCCAGGCACCGACTGCTGAAACATGGAGTCAACCTGCTCTGACCCATCACCACAGAACACGTAAGGCTGATTCAGAGCTCTGTGTGAAGCCATCTCAGTCAAAGCCCTGTAAAATATTTGCTCAAGATGAATTTCAGTGTTTGCAGATTTCAGTTTTTTATGTAAAGCTTCCTCTCAATTTTAGCTGTAACCACTCCTGTTTTCCTTTCTTTAGTATGTTGATGTAATTTTGTTCTACAAATGTGAATGTCTAAGATGTATTATCCTACTTGATGTTAATTGTTAGTTTTGTAAAGTCTTATAAAGATAAGAGTATTTTTAATTTACATTGTCTCACAGCACTCAATTTATTGACTCATTATTTGTTAATCAGCCATAAAATTGAGACCACTGAAAGGTGAAGTGTGACTGTGTAACTTGGATTATGGTTTTATCATTATAATGCTTGTCAATGACACTGGGTGTGCCTCACATTGTCAGTGCTGTGTAATCACACATGGCACAGAGAATTTTCTACCATCTGCTGTGTTTCACTTTGATAAGTACTTGTGTACCTCAGCATGGTATCAGACAACCTGCTCGTGTTCAGAGGATGTTTAGGCAGGTGGTCGTAAAGTTATGGCTGTTTGTTCATAAGGTCCAATGAATGTGATATTACTGTTGCAGCGATTGTTTGATAATGTACATGTGTTTGATGTGACCATGCATTTAATATAAAATATTAGTTTAAAATATCTGTAAGAAAACGCATAGAAATATTTTTTATATACAAATTTCTTTTTCATTGAAAACGTGTTCATATAAATAGTGGCCTATCTTTTGCATGAATGTCTGTATACAGTGATGTGCTTAGTAGATGAGCTGTGAGTCAGTGTGAAATAAACACGTGATCCATCCACCATGTTTTTCCACCTCCAACACCTAATCCCCGACCTGCTTGTAAAAGTGCAGAAGTTGCCTGTGAGGACGTTTTGTTCGTGCATAAGTCTGTGCCACAGCGCTGTAGATGAGTTGTTTGTTGATGGTCCATATAGGCAGTGATTAGAGTCATTAGTTAATAGCTGAATGTGAATGGCCGGTCTTTGGGGCGCCTCATTATGTACGCGCATTGAAAGAAAGCGTTGCTTGTCAGTGGGTGGTGAAGGGCACGGACAAAAAGAGGGGCCGGGACCATGAGGGGCCGGGATTAAAATTCTAACTAGTAAGGTGTTCCCATTGTCAGTGGACTATTTAGAGCGCAGACT
Organism: Gouania willdenowi; assembly: GCF_900634775.1. NCBI lineage: Eukaryota > Metazoa > Chordata > Actinopteri > Blenniiformes > Gobiesocidae > Gouania > Gouania willdenowi. Next base: position 27,899,024 of record NC_041052.1, read on the forward strand.
AAAGCCACCGGTGTAAAGTCCTGGAGACGCTGCAGAGAAGAAGAAGAAGCGCAGGCCAGGAGTTGGGATTTCACAATGTTCTCTTCCAAACGCGTTTGGATTGCGTTATTGCTCATCTCTGTGATGGGCACAGAGCTCTGGGTGTCGGGTCGCCCTCTAGACTCGCTGTCAGCGGACGAACGGCCTCTACGCACGGCTGTGGGCCGCTGCGCTGAGTTGGCGGAGCCGTGGCTGGAGAACGTGGACGGAGCCCCGGGAGGTAACGGGACTGTGCTGCAGCTCCACGTCCGCCCATTCTCCACACGAACACGGAGTCATGTTTTCCCTGGAAAGCCGCTTTTCAGCTTCATCCAAAAGGTTTACCGATGCTGCCAGGAAAGAGTGAACTGTAGGAACGTGAAAGGGATCCAAGGTCGGCTGAGAGCAGGTAAGACCAAGCTCACACATTACACCGTGTGTGACACATAACTTTAGGCTTTAAATGTTAAGATGTTCCTAAATTGTACTCGAAAAAACAAAACGCTAACTTCTTTTTCTCCTAATTCGTCATCTAAACATATTTAAGATGGACAGAAATGTTACTTTCATACATCTCAGCTACATTTATTGATCATTACAGTTTCATTGTAAAACAAGACACTGCAGTTTTAAAAGTGCTGCAACATTTTAAACACATGTTGAAGGCTAATTGATAGAATCATCAAAAGTTTTCTAGTCTATGGTGGATGACACAAACATGGAATAATGAAATTGTCATTGTCAAAATACCTTGGACACATCTAACTTCTCAGGATAAGTTTTATCCCGAGGCTGTAAATGGAACTGTCCTGTGTTATTTGATAGCTTCAGATCCTGGTGTGGCTGCCATCGGCTGCTACTGAGGTCTCCTCTTAAGTTTCTTACGTTAAATTAACACTTCACTCCCAGCTGGTCTGGCTCATTCACTTGGTGCATCACACACCCATACCCAACCCTTGTGTGGCTGGGGTGGAGGGTGCCACCGCCTGTGCTACTGAGTAGTGGCGCGGGGGCGGCACTCCCACCTCAAGTTGCCCTACCAATCCCTACAATTTTAATCGAACCTCAACACACCACCCCGCGGAGGGAGCAACCACCACGTCCACCCTCTGGAGCTATTGCACCACATACACATATATACACAAAGGTTGAATGGGGAGCACCGCTCCCCTCAATCCCCTTTCTTTTAACTCATTCAGTGCCAGCCATTTTCAAATTTTCTATGATTTTTAAAGACCCACAGAATATTTTTTACTATGACTATCTGAAATCTGACACCAGATTCTGAAAGATTGAAGCCTCTACTGTCACGAAAAAAACCCCTTTTGTTTCTGGCTCGTTCCGTTCTTTTGTAATCTGCCATTGAATAGAGCAAGTTTTACACAAATCTTCAGTTTCAGAGCAAAAAGCTGAGAAAACAGCCTTTTTGTAAAAAAAAAAACCCGTCAGTGACTTTAAAGCTATTTTTTTTTGTTGCTATAGTGACAACTCTAACATCTAAAAAACACTGAGACTGGGCTTTTGATGGCAAAATTATTATTATTTTGCTGTCTATGTCAGAGTTGAATGGATTTCTTACTGTATTTTGGCGTCCCTCCAACATTCCCTCCCGTCAGTTTGTACACAGACGTAACTTCCTCTTCCTCCCGACATGCAGGCAATGACCCGTTTAGCCCGGTTAGTTGATGATTTTATCTCACGAGCACAACATTATCAATAATCCACTCAGGTCCACACATGTTCTGTGTTAGTATGTGGTGCTGTGAGCTGCTGGATATGTCACAATATCACTCTGTAGCGCCATAATCTCACCCGTTCCTCCTTCTCCCACCCAGCTAATAGTAGCTTCAGTGGTTAATCTCTCATCTAAAGGTGCACCGCTGCCATCGTCAGGGCACAGTTGGTCACTACAACACCCCACAGCTTAGATATTGATGAGGGACCTCCACCAGGGTGTTTTCTAGTAATCCCCGTGAAAAAGCGCAAATGACGAGTTTCTCATCAATGGCGCTGAGCGTTTGGATTTGAAATGACGAGTTATCTCGTCGGGAGCACTGAGTGAGATAATAGCACCTCATACATTCACTAAACACACACATTCACACAGGGGATAGGGAAGTGCCTCTCCCTTGGGGAATGGAGAGGCACCATAACAGGGAGGTGGGTATGATCACATAGTTGGGCTTGGAGGGTGGGGGCCCGGCCCCTCTGTTGATGGCTGGGCCACCGTTTAGAGTACAATTACATCAGGATGGTGCGGTCGGGCATGGCGGGGTGGTGGGTCTCGAGGGGCGTGGGGGGGGTGTTGCTGGGCGCTCTCTTCGTGGGGGCTTTCCGGGCGGAATCCAACACATTCCAACATGCTAATTCACAGTGAAATCCTAAAATTTACAAGCTGTCAAAGAAACTAAATGTTCCACTGACTGATGCACGAAAATTGTAGAAGCTGATCAGATCCAATGTTTCTGTCATCAAATCGGGAAAGCCATGATAAGTTTCGTGCCCACATCCATCAGACTTATGAATGGCTGAGCCATTTTTTTTTTTTATCCAACACTACCTCCTCAGGATCTGGCTTAACATGCCCTGCACTGAGATTTGTTGAGATCTCCTGCTGACAGATTAACTAATTATTAGAAGTGTAGTGTAGAAAAGATACCTGTGATTCCATGCCTTTCTGAGAGTATCATCTGCTCTGGGACTCTTACTGACCTTTTACCTCCTCACCAGGAAGAGATGTAGACTTTGTCTTCACGCCGGAGATTTTATCACTGACAGTTCGAAAAGCTGAGCTTCATGTTCATCTGTCCAACCCTCAGGGTTTGGACATTCATCCTGTGCTTCCATTCATAATGAAGAATCACCTTCCCACAAGGTAAAATCACTTCCATTTCAACTATCATTACACACAGCAGAACTGCCAGTGTTGTTTAACCTCTAAATGTCACTCAAAAGACCTGTATGTACATATCATTTTTATTCCTTTCAAAGCTTAAAAACGAAACAATCTAAGTCGAGGTAATTTAACAAAAAATATATCACACTGTTTTGGGTGTTTAAACATTACCACAGGTGATTTTACTGTGTATTTATGATCTATGATCAGTTTGACAGTACTCATTATTTCTTGTCCCTGTTAGATACAGGCTGGAGTCTCGGGACGCCATCGTAGAGCTACGTGTGGATCTTCTCTTCCTCATCCAGACTCTGCAGGAGGCAGCAGTCAGTAATGGGCAAACATCCAGCTTGGCAAACATGCGGCCATCATTTTTCTTCAAAGGACAACAATCAAAGAAAAGCCCCTCCTCCGGGCTTCTGGCTGTCACCACTGAAGATGTGTTGGAGGCTAGAAACACAAACTCTCTCCCTACGGTGGACCTTGGCTTGGTCCTGGGTTGTACTCAGGGTGAATCAAGGATACCCTGTGGATGTAATGGGGTCAAACTTTTACACACACCTTTCATTGCTATTTATTACAGATGAAGTGGAAATCACACAGAATTGTTCTGTGTGAAGTAGCAGGTGAATCTCTCTTTGGACTGAAAGGATAGAAAAATCATCTCAAAACTTCCTCATCATTATTGATGCACTTCAATATCAAATCTTTAATTTATAAATGTTTAAAAAATATGTCTGTTCAGATGTGTAAATAAGACACTGTAAATGTATTGTCATTAAACTTGAATTTTGGCTCATGCTTTAAAGTGTGTGTGGCCTTGAGATCTGAACCTATTGGAGATACAAGCCTCCAAAGCGTTTTCACAGTTGATGGGAATAGGTAGAAAAACACCACCTGAACAAACAGATGCTCTCTGACTGCTAAGGTCTCATGCTGCTAACTACTTTAGAAACACACTAAAATAGGATAACAGTATGGTGGCATCCTTAGAAATTAGAGTTTGATTTGTCACTTTTTTTAAAGCCTGGGTCTTTAACATTTACCCACATAAAACTGGCATCATCTTAAAGTTGTCTAGTTTTTTAGCATAAATAATGAGACTTGATTAAACTAAACATACAACATAGATCTTGTTTGCTGCTGATCCATTAGGACCTATGCTTTTAAAGGATTTCAGCAAAATATCTTTAAAACCTTACAAAGAGAGGACATCTCTATAGATCAAACTATTTCTATAACACGCCTCAAAGGTTCTTTGATTAAGTTCTACAGGTGTGTGGCCATTTTAATCGAAACATCCCACAATTAGCGTGATATCAGAAAACACTGATGTCACTTATTATCCACAAAAGCCTGCAGCAATAAATGGGCAGTTGCTAGTTAATATATTCCATAAGAATATGAAAAAATGCAACCACAAGACCTTCTGATAAAATAGCACATTTATTAAAAAGAGACAGCATTTATCATTTTTGTAGATATATGCAACATCTGAGTCAGAAGATCAGGGGTCTCAAACATGTTTCTCATTCAACCTGCTGCTGCTGTACAGCCCTCAGAGTAGCATCTCTTAAAACCAAAAGCAGATCCATAAAGGTAAGACTGAAAAATCACACATTCACACTTTGTGACTGAGGCAGACCTGGACATTTGCGTTTCACGATCGTCTGCCTGGATGACAGATGGTTTGATGGACGTTTGTTTTGTTAAATTTCATTTTTCATGTGTTCTTTTGTTTTAAAACTAAAAGTGGTTTACATAACAAGACACTCAATAGACTTAGGTGTGTCATAGGAGAACAAATGTTGAAATGAAAAACCTTGAACATCCTGTGAAGATGCAGATATGTAGCGATCAGATGGAATGAAAGCATTTCTTTGGTTTTAATGTGCGAAATGAAAAGTTCACAGTAAACAGATGTTCATTCCACACTAGTTTCATTCTAGAAGTGGCTTAAATCTGAAAAAGAAGTCTGGGATAGGGCTGAAACAGAGGCCTTATATCACTGACCTGCAAACTTTTGTTTGACAGATAAAATTGTATTATAGTAAACTAACTCAATTTCAATTAATGATGTGACTCCTGAAATAAAAATCCATTCACAATATTTAGACAGAAGAGAAAAAATAAATTAAGAATGGACTCTAGGCAACAAAAGACCAACATCAAGGCAAATGATGGTAAAGCACAATGTATTCAACGATTCAAGGCAACAAACACCAAATAATCAACACGTCAACATACAAAGCAGTGCAAATGTCACACCAATAAAATTACAAAAAAAAAAAAAAAACAACCTGAGAAAGAAAGTCAAACAAATCTAAACCTATAATAAGATATCTCCAGGCCAACCCCACTCTGATAAATTACATAGAAAAGACTGAAAGATTATTGTCAAATATAATCCCTTTATTCGGACTGAGTTCATGTTGCTGCCTGTTTGCTTTAAAACTCTTTACTAAAGTTCCCACTCTATGTCGATAGCTCAACAACACAAAACCAATATGATTGGGAAAAAAGCCCAAAACATTGGTGCACCAAAAAAAGGGTGATCTGTAACTTATATATACACGTACTTGTGTAAGCTTTCAGAACAAGAGGTGGGGACTTTGGTGTTAAAATTTTTCAAAACAAAAAACTATTTTGGACAAACGGTCAATCATTTGGGTTTATTTCATGTCCATTTTTTTTGAATCAAGTTTGTTTTTTCATCTCTGAATTGGAAGGCTTCAAAAGATCTTATCAAGTACTGCTTAAGGCAGCAGCGATACTACAGGGCGTCTGTGTGCAGTGACATTTAAGACGCATTAGTGAAACAGGCGAAGTTATTAACTCCTACAGAGTAGGTTGAAGCACTTGAGGGAGGTAACCAGACAGCTTTAAAAAGAAGAACCTTCACAAAAAATCCTGCCAAATGCTTCAAACAAAGCTGCTCTTCAGTCAATATAGGAATATTATTCATCGGAGTAGCTGAAACCTAACAGTGGACTAAACACAGGTTGGGGGCCAGATAAAAGACAACTCACAACACATTTCATCTCCAGACTGCTTAATTTAAAAGTTCAGAGCTCAATGTTGAGGAGAACTGCTAATACAGTTCAAATTGAATGTGGAATATTCAGACCAAGTCTTGGTTTCAACTATCAAGTAAACAATTTAGTATTTTTTTTTTCTTTCTAAGGTTGTGCTTTCTTTTGTCTGAGATGTGTATTGAACAACACAGAATGAGATGCAGGACGGTCTATGAAGGCCTGGATCCAACAGAGCAACTTAACCCAAAACACTCATTTATGACCAAACACTTTAGAAACTATTTAAAAAAACCTCACGTGTGTGGTATGTTTCAGTTGGACATACTGTACTCCTGGCTATTAGATATTAAAAGAGGCCACTGTTTTCTGAAATAATGAGTCTTTGGTGAAACAAAAAGGCAGACCGGTAAACTACTGAAAAAACACAAAAACAGAACTGAATGTCAATGGCATTACTGCCATTTTTACCTAAAATAAATCATTTAGTAAATAAAATTAACAAAACAATGTAATAATTTGGGGGGAACCAAATCCAGAAATTCATGATATTTTCAAACACTAATCAGAGTGTGGTGAACATCCTCAGGTTTCCTGCAGATTTGTAAATCAGTTTGACAGAAATGAGCCTCACACACCCTCTGAGCTAATTATGGCTCTTTCCTTCCATCTCTCCACATCTTATGGCACATCTTGATTATAAAAATTAAGTATGGTTTCAATAACCGCTTCAACAATTTCCAATAGAAGCATGACAATTGTGACCTGACAGCACAGGAGTGTGTTTGCCTACTGCACCCAATACACACCGCTGTCAGGTCCAGAGTGGGCTCTGACTGATCGCCTCGAGTATCCTGTCGTTGCAGAAAGGTGGTTTCAGCCACTGAAGGTCGCCTTAATTCTGCCCAACCACCAAGTCTAAATGACTAGCAAAGGTGGATGCTGGACACGTTCCACAGCAGACTTTGCTTCTTCCTGCAAAAAAAAACTTTCTGAAAAGTTTGTCTCTTTGTCCTCAGTCAACCTTGTTCTGTCTAAATCTCCTGCTACCTGCCTCAGGTGTGGTTTTGCCTTTGTTGCCGATGCCACTACACCCCCCCCATCCCATCCCCTCCCCTCCCCATGATTGTTTGTCGTTCTCCTCCTCCAGTCGTCGTCCTCTTTACGTCAGCTGGTTTTACCTCACAAGCGACAGAGGCAGAACAGAGTAGGAATGAAAACTCCAAAAGCAACCAGGATGGGAAACATCAGGCTGCTGTTGTCAGCTGCATATGGGTTTGGTGTTCGGGGACCGGACTGGACCCTGTTCTTGGAACCTGTAGGGACTTTTTTCTTCCCACCTTCCTCACCAACTTCACCTTCTTCTTCCTCCTCTTCCTCTTCCTCATGCTTCTCCAGGCCAGGGTGAGGCTGAAGCTTTGGCACATCTAATACGAAGAAAGTGAGATATCACATGTAAAAGATTGTATTAAATTAAAATCATTTTATATTTTGAAAGCCACCCACTGTTACAGCCGAGTCTTAGTCAACTAAATGACTCAGGTTTTAAATCTAATGTCACTAAATCTGTTACAGATATAGTTGACTAAAACACAAAGCATTTTTTTAAGAGATTCAATTACCATTTATAAACCGTTTTGATGTGATCAATGTATGCCGGTTAATTTCAACCCATGTGGCAAAATTAAGAGTTGTTTTTATTGGTCAATGAAAATATAAATATATTTGATAAAGTCTTAATCAACCTTAATCAACCTGTGGTATGTTAAATTGGTCATACTCTAGTTACTGTCACTTAAAGCATTATAGATTTCCTTCAAATACTCCCATGAACTTCAGCGTCCGGACCCACTGGGCACCAATGCAGACCAGGACCTATAGACAATAAACTGTAGCTGGTATTTAAGTTATGTTCTCTTAATTTGAATTGCGGCCCTATTTTTATCTAGAGAGAATATTGTGCCTATAGTTACAGGCACCCGTCAAAAAGCAGTGAACCCCATATATGGAATATACTCGTGACAGAGTGAAAGATGGATATATTTTTTACGGAAAAACAAAACAAAAAATGAAGTTAAAAAGTAACTTTTTATTTGACTTTAACTCTGAACATATTTACTGTGGGAGGTATGATTTTTTTTTCAACTAAATAGAAATATAAAAAATAAAAAAGATGTAGTGTATAGTAGAAGGCAGTAGTAGTGTGAAGAAGGCAGAGGTCAATTTTCAGCCTGAGGACTCACCTTCCAACGTCCCCTTCATCACATAGAGAGCACACACCTTGGGATTGTCATAATATCCCTAGAATTAAAAAGTACAAACACTAAGTCAATGTTAAAGCTTCTAGAGAACACATCGAATATTATTAGTTAGCTGAAGCAAGAACTGACACTATGAATGTATATACCAGTTGGTTCAATAAACCTGTATATGATGTTGACCAGTTCAAATTCCATGTGCTGTTTTTTTTTTTTTTTTTACTGTACTCAGCAAAATTAACCTGAATCTGATTTTCAACCAGTAGAAAATGCTGTGAACACCCGATTATGCATGAAAAAAAAAAAAAAAATACGGTCATATACTGTGAAACCTTTAGAATTAAAAAAAATACCCTGAAATACATTTTTGGTCATACCGCCCAGCCCTACTTCTGAACAAATGTAACGTGGTTATTTGGCAAATGTATGCTGTTTATTTCTATCATAAACAGGCTGATTTTTACTTTATCCGAAGTGTTTCAGTGCGCACGCTCTCTCCGTGTGTGTCTCAGTTATGTCAGCCTCAGTCCTGTATGCGATCGCTTCTGATAAACCTAACGCAGTGATTTGACAACTTTATGCCATTTATTATTAACTATTAAAACTGGCAAATATATCTTGGATTTTAAACATTATTGTACTGTTTATTCACAATTCCTACCATAAATGCATACGAGCCAGCACCCCCAAATAAATATTCAACAGATGTATGACTTCTCCTGTCATTCACTCCCATGCAATTTCCCTCCATGATCAGACACCGTCCAGCACACGGACCATGACGCCTCTGTCCTGTCATTAAAGCTGAGAGTGCTTTCCCCACATTATCCAAAGCTCGTTTCTGAATTGTTAGTTCACCGTGATGTTCAGTGGCTGCTACAGTTCATTCATTCCTTCCGCTGTAGCGGTGATTGTCAGTAATATTCTGCCTCCCATCACTGGACACGTGTGTGACTGACAGAAAAATCCACAGAGCGCACTGCCATATTGGCCACAGCCTCAAATTTAAAGGAAAAAATATCATCCTATAAGCCGCAAAATACGGTATACTTGATCCGAGTTATAAATATCAGTCCTTGGGTGTCGGAATAAACCAACGTGCACAGAGCAGGAGAAGAACAAATCTCACTGTGATGAAGCAGAGAAGCTACTTTTTAAAATCAAGAACTTAAATGCACATTGTGTTATGACAGAGCATATTTAATTTGACTCTGTCAGTCAGGTATAGACCTATCATTATATATATATATATTAAATATAAATATATATAAATATATTATATATCATTAAATGTACTCGAGTGGAGTCAAGCTCACATTTTATTTTGTGCATCATTTAATTTTAATTGATCTATACTTTGCAATTGCATACATTTATATTAATGCTTTAATGATTTGATTTCAGTGAGGTTAATACACAGAAACAGCCATAAAAGGTACTAATAAATGGCCTGAAAAGTTCTTTTGGTGTTGGCTTCCTTATTTTTGGTTTCAGCAAAGAAATTTCATTTCAGTGCATCGCTAGTCTTCTCCATGAAATATTTTTTTAGGCCTGTTGAATATACAGTGGTGTGAAAAGTGTTTCCCCCCTTCCTGATTTCTTACTTTTTTTTGCATGTTTTCTACACTTAAATGTTTCATATCAAACAAATTTAAACAGTCAAAGATGACAACACAGAATGCAGTTCTTAAATGAAGGGTTTTATTAATGAGGAAGAAGAAACAAAAAAGCTACAGTACATGGCCCAGTGTGAAAAAGTGTTGCCAAGATCCAAAGACATTCAGGAACAAATGGAAAATAAAGTAATTGAAATCTATTAGTCAATAAAGCCATTTCTAAAGCTTTGGGACTCCAACAAACCACAAATTATCCACAAATGGGGAAAACACGGAACAGTAGTGAATTTGGCCAGCCAACCAAAATTACCCCAAGAGCGCAGCGACGACTCATCCAAGAGATGACAAAAGACCCCACAACAACATTTAAAGAACTGTAGGCATCACTTGCCTCAGTTAGGGTCAGTGTTCATGACTCCACCATAAGAAAGAGACTAGGCAAAAATGGCCTGCATGGCAGAGTTCCAAGATGAAAACCACTGCTAAGCAAAAAGAACATGATGATCCAAGAGTTTTGGGAAAATATTCAGTGAACTGACGAGACAAAAACTGAACTTTTTGGCGTAAAAGTAACACCGCATTTCAGAAAAAGATCATACCAACAGTAAAATATGGTGGTCTGGGGCTGTTTTGCTACTTCAGGAACCGAAGACTTGCTGTGATAGATGGAAGCATGAATTCAGATGTTTACCAAAAAATCCTGAAGGAGATGTCCGGCCATCTGTTCGTGACCTCAAGCTGAAGCAAACTTGGGTTCTACAGCAGGACAATGATCCAAAACACACCAGCAAGTCCACCTCTGAATGGCTGAGAAAAATGTAATGAAGACTTTGGTGTGGCCTACTCAAATTCCTGACCTCAATCTTATGAGATGCTGTGGCAAAATCTTAAAAAGGCGGTTCATGCTCGAAAACCCTCCAATGTGGCTGAATTACAACAATTCTGCCAAGATGAGTGGACCAAAATTCCTCCACAGCGTTGTAAAGACTCATTGCAAGTTATCGCAAACGCTTGATTGCAGTAGTTGCTGCTATGGGTGGCCCAACCAGTTATTAGGTTTAAAGGGCAAACACTTTTTGACAGAGGCCATGTAGCTTTGGATTTTTTCTTCCTTATTAATAAAACCCTTCATTTAAAAAACTGCATTTTGTGTTTACTTGTGTTATCTTTGACTAATGTTTACATCTGTCTGGAACATGTAGAGCTCACAAAGGGAGCAAACACTTTCACACCACTGTAGTTGTAGTTTTTCTGGTATCTAAGAAAAAGTAGTTTTATTTTTTCATTGTGGCGACATCTGTCTTGAACATCCTCGGAGGGGGGGAAAAAAAAAAAAAAAACCCCACCTTCATGCTGTCGATGATCAAACAATGGTGGTCAATAGCAAAATATAATACCTCGCAAACATGACAGAAGTAAAACAATGACACAATGGCTTGACCTTCAAATTTCTTAAACCGTAATTCATTTGATTGACAATATTGAGCAACGAGTCAACATGTTGTAGCTGTCTAGTGCCACCCCACACATAATAAATAAGATAACCACACAAAACTCTTTTATAAATACATCAAGAGAAAATTACACCAGCTCACCTTTACAAACTCGACTGCCAGTTTTCCGTTGAATGTAGACACTTCTCCATGTACGCTCAGTTTTCCTCGTCGAATAGTGAATGGGATAATCTCATCGTGAGCTGTGCTGTGACCAACTCGATCAAAAATATCCAAGTCTTTCACCACCACATGGCCATTTAAACGGACATCAAACACCTACAAACATTGTGTTATGCAAAAATCATATTTATGGTATACTTTTTTTTTCTTTTTAGAAGAAGACTTCAAGGCACATTAGTATTCCCTTGATTTTTCAAGGTTCTTACAAATAAATACTTTTACATTGAAACTTATGCAGTCAATAGAATACATTATACAACAGATAGTTCCAAACAAGTGATTTGATTGGACGACAGACATTCCAAGAGTGCTGATATAGGGCAACAACGCTCTGGGACTTCTTATGGATCTTATCACTCCGCTTCAAACCGTCACTATGTTCAGACTGCAGGTCTTAATACACAATTCAGATTAAATTTTCTTTTTTTTTTTTTTAAATCAATTTTTTTTTGCATGTGTGGTCATTCGTATTAAATGAGTCTTCCACCACTTTGGAGTATGAACAGAATGCAAGAGGTCCTAAGGTGACCTATGACCCCACAGGCACGTATGGTGTTAACGAAAGTAAATATAGAGGCGTCCAGTGTAGGAGTGTGACGATATGTCGATACGGCGATATATATCTTTTTTTTTGCACGATTGCTTATCGATATGCTCGCACTAAGTATCGATTTTTTAATTTTCAAAACCTTTCCTGCTTTTTTACTAAAATGCGTGCAGGTAGGTCTTCACAGAAATTTTGTCACTGTTTTTGAAGGAACCAATATATTTTTTACTGGAATATTGCACTATAATGGTGTCACTGGTAAGAAAGGCCTTATTTTTTTGTTTACAGAAAGCACTATTGGAGATACTTATTCGTTGACATTGGTATATTGACACTTATTTACAGAAATGTTGCACTGCTCATAGGACAATTTTTTTTAATTTATGATATGAGAAAATAAAAATTTTATTTTTTCTTGTTATGTCAGATTATCGTAGATTGATTTCTGACCAATATATCGATAATCGCAGTATCTCCATATTGTGACATTTACATTTCTGTCTGCTTGCCCCGTTTTTTTTAATAGTTTTATCTCACCATCGCCACATTATCCATGAGTTCCACACATGCTCTGGTTGAGTGTGCGCTGTTGTAAGTTGCTGGGAACGTCAACTCTGTACGTAGCGCCATTTTCTGTCTCGTAAACTCGTTTCCTCCCTCTGAGCTCAGATGATCTCTTATCCAAAGTTCGCTACCTCGTACATGTTACCTATTATTTTGCCATTTGGCTCACAGGCAGGGGGGATTTTGTACCCTTTTTCCTGCTTTGCTGGGTAGCATCAGTGGCTAATCTCTCATCTAAAGCTTAGATATTGATGAGGGACCTCCGCCAGGGTGTTTTCTAGTAATCCACGTGAAAAAACACAAATGCAGAGTAATCTCGCCAATGGCACTGAGCGTTTGGATTTGAAATGACGAGTTATCTCGTCAATGGCACTGAGTGAGTTAATAAGCCACTGTAATTACCTCTCAAGGTTTAATTAAGTATTTTCGGATTCTGATATCACACTTCAGGTCATGCAGTTGTGTGAAATATCAGCACTGGTATGATTATCTACCTCAGTGTTTCCCAACCTTATCTGTTTCATGTACACGTACCCCTGGTTGGGAACCACTGATCTACGGCACTCAGCATTTGACCAAATGACACCAGTGCTGAAATTTCATCACAACAGAACAACCTCAAGGGTGATATTGCTTAATTAAACCTTGCTCGAGTATAGACACCGGTCTTCGACCTTTTTTTTTTTTTCCATACATGCTAAATAATAAAGTAATCATAGATTCTTACCTTTTGCTGAGATTGTGCAAAGTAAACCTCAGCATACTTCAAAACTAGTATATAGTCTCCTTCCTCTCGAATGGGTATGTCATATCCAAAAGTGTCTTCATTGTAACGCTCCGTCTGGTAAAGAATCTGATCCTCTGGACTGGAGCGCAGTATTGGCAAACGAACCCCGTAGTCTGAGGCTACAAAGAAGCAGAAACCAATTCAAAAGATCAATAGTTTGCTCTTTGATTAGTGCAAGTTTTCTTTCAATGAGCACTTCATTTTTGAAGATACTGATTGATAAGCTTTTTCCATGCTGCACACATATCGTAAATGACTGGTAGTTTAAACTAGCCATGGTGACTATCTTTTCAGTGTTCTACTCTTGCTTTCAATCATATCATAGACATTCCCCCTATAGGAAGACTGCAGGGCCCCGTGAGCCCAAAAGCTGGGTTCATGGCATTACTTGAGGCGGCCAGGATTACAGAAATCAGTCATGGTGGGACTGGGTGGAACTTGCTTTAATCACTTGAAACAAGATTGGTGATAATATTGATTGGGAAATAGTGATAATAGATGTGTGATACAGTGTCCCAACGTTACTTTTAACAGTAACTAGTATTGTAATGCAATATTTTTTAAATAAATAACGTAGTTACCGTTACAATATGGTGCTGTTGTCCGTTACTTTGCTAGTTTACTAGCAAAGTAAACTATAAAAATGGCGCTACATATTTTTGCGTGACGCCGTGCCAAACACGGTAAAACAGAAGAAGCATTGCCAGCGCGCGTCTGTTTACATCACGTGCCCCAAACATGGCAAGTCAATGCGAGAGCAGGACGAGCTTCTCAGAGTGGAAATATTTTACTCATCTGTCTCCAAAGGATGCATCAGTGAAGCTCTAAGATAACGCTGCGCTGGTGGACATGACGGAAGCCTCTACACCGAAACAACAGCGTATGGATTTTAACGGGCTGTGACTGTTATCCAGGGACAGATCAGCCAAACTATTGCACGGTATGTTGTTGTAAATAAGAAGCCTGTCGCTACTGCTGAGTCACTACTAACAGCAGCTCGTTAGCCTGATATGTTTAGCATTGTGTAGCTGAGGAAAATGCTGTGAATTTGTTTTTCCACATTTATCTTTATAAGCATTTTCAACAGCAGAATGTGAACCTGGAATATGCACAGCTTACTTTACATTACTGTGCTGAGGCTGAAAAATTACTGTTTTAATTTTGGAGCAGCTGTTTTGTGCTTTATATGCACATCATTTATTGTTGTTTTATAGCAGATTTTGTAAAGCAGAGTTGGACAAATTCATTCCAAATGGTAATTCAGATTGCTTTCATGTATTTATTTTAGAAGGGTTTTTTGTGTTTATGTTGAACATTATTGCTAGTTTTTGTACTTAAGCTGTAAGGGAACATTCTTAAGGCTAAACACAACCGTTTTATGATGCTGAAGCCACTTTAATTTTTGATTTTTAATAATATTCAGGTTGTATTGTGTTTTATTTATTTCACAATTCCTTACATTTTCAGTTTCCGCTGGTCTAAGGTAAATAAACTGGTATTGAAAGAATACTTAGTGTTTCAGTCAGATTGGTGTTTGTAAAGACTAACACTGAGCAGAGTTTAGTACAGTGAATGTAAATGATCAGAAACTGTAGGGTTGGATACAATAACATTTCATTTATCAGAGGTTTTTATCGGAAACGATGTTAATACAGGGGCACAGTTGATCAACAGTGGATTATTACATTATTACAGCACTGATGTGAAGCTGTATGGAAACAAATGACCAAAAAAAAAAAAAAAAAACATTCTTTAATTCTACGCAACTCAAAAGTTACTTATTCCAGTGACGCATTACTTTTTGGTATAAGTAATAAAATAGTAACCGAGTTACTTTGTGAATGAAGTAACTAGTAACGGCACTAGTTACTGTTTTTCAGTAACTAGCACAACACTGGTGATAGAGTAAATTCAGTTAATTTTACTGCAGAGAAGTACAGTGAGGCAAAGACAAGAAACTTCAGTAGTCTCTGTATGTGTAGGCTACATGAGAAGCTGCAGACACTGACAGCACCTTTAACATTTTGAAAATCTGAAAAGCTTTTTAATAGACAAAAATAAAGGCATTTAAATAAAGTGTTGAGAATTAGATTGATAAACATATCACGCGAGTGACTGTATTAAGTCTGTTTATTTTGAACTATTAAAGCATTGAGTAATTTCTAATTGAATAGACATCTCCCGCCTTTAGCTCATAGCACTGTGAAGCATGTACAGACATATCAAAGGTCATCAATTATTCTTTTTTTTTATTATTACTTTACAAAATGTGTAAATAACTGAAAACCCCTCTTTAAAGTGACAACTTTTGATTTGGCACATGCTTTAAATACACTGTGCATTACAATGTTTATTAATAAAATCAGTTTATAGATTTCTGTATGAATGCAACATCATTAAGCAGTGGAGATGAAAACGACATTCATGAAGAGGAACTGGCTATGAAGATAAAACATTTGCTTAGCTCTCCTGGGAACACGCCTGCACAAAAGGTTTTCTCCTTCACCCACAAAAAGAATTTAGAAGAACTGTATCCCAATTTGTGGATGACCTTGAGAATGGCCTGTGACTGTCACTTCATCAGAGAGCTCATAAAGACCTGACTTAGGTCATCCATGGGGCAGGATGGCCTCTCTGGTCTTGCCATAAACACTGATCACAGTTCTAGAATCTAGAGGACATCAGAACATTTTGCTTCCTGGCTTTTATTAAAGCAAAGCCATTTATGATGATACCACACACTAATAGTAAACGTCAATATAGTCACTACAAGGGTTGTAGCTTTGAACGTTTTTATGCATTTCCTTCATAAATGCAAAAGTAGCAATATTTCTAGTGTTTGTTCATTTCCATCGTTGGCCTTTAAAAATGATTGTGGTTCAATTCCAGGCAACAGTCTATCATTTGCAAGTTTCTTAGGGCGACCGTGGCTCAGGTGGTAGTGGGTCATCTTCTGATCGAGAGGTTGGGGGTTCGATCCCAGTACCTGACTCTGTGTCGAAGTGTCCTTGGGCAAGACACTGAACCCTAAGTTGCTCCCAGTGGTCGACTAGCGCCTTGCA
The DNA here is from genome assembly GCF_900634775.1 of Gouania willdenowi. Classification (NCBI taxonomy): domain Eukaryota; kingdom Metazoa; phylum Chordata; class Actinopteri; order Blenniiformes; family Gobiesocidae; genus Gouania; species Gouania willdenowi. The sequence continues at coordinate 27,915,480 of NC_041052.1, forward strand.
TGGCAGTCCTGTCCCACTGGTGTGTTAATGTGAGAGTGATTGGGTGAATGAGCTGATATGTAAAGCGCTTTGAGACTGCTTCAGTGTGGTGATAAAGCGCTATATAAAATCAAGTCCATTTACCATTTTATATTAATTAACAATTCAAGTTGGAGCCCAATCCCGAGGCATTCTCAGGCCAGCTGAGAGACAGTCTCTCCAGCGCGTCCAGGGTCTTCCTCAAGATCGCCTTCTGGAGGGACGTGCCCTGAACACCTCACCTGGGAGGCGTCCGGGGGGCATCCTAATTTGGTGCCCAAGCCACCTCATCTGGCTCTTCTGAATGCAGAGGAGCAGTGACTCTAGTCTGAGTCCCTTCGTAATTAGGCTTTACACGATCAGAATTTTTGGGCCAATCTCCGATCTAATCATATGAATTCAGGTTATTTATTTTTTTTTTAGGCACCAACTCAATTCAGATTCACAGAAAACAAGCGGTACCATGTTTCAGGACCTAGATGCAGCCTTGTGACTGTGAGAGAGTGGAAGAATTTCCAGAATACCTGTGTGGGTGCGTGGCCCTTTAACTGCGAATGAATGCCCGAGTTGCTCGACCATGTGTGGAGTGAGGGAGCGTGTGAGATTGGAGCAGATCGATTATAAGCTATACGCCCATTTTAATGATTGGCAAAATAAACATCGAAGCTGTTGAATTACACCGGAGTCCCATGTCATACTCAATGACTGCTATGAAGCAAGTAAGTTAACTACGAAGCTGAAGACAGCTTTAACTACAAGAGAGTTGGAGATGAAGCTGCAGTGGCAGACCACACTGGAACCACGTGAAAACTCCATCAGCATTAGGAACAAACACATATTTCCTGATGTATTCACAGGTGCACAGCGAAGGTGGGGTACACGGAGACATTTCTGTGACCCTGAGTGGTGTCTGTAAGGCTGTGTGTGAGCTTCACATCGTGATTGTATGTGCCTGTAGATGTAGTGACAAATTTCAGCTTATGAGTCTGTCTCTGCGCCCAGCTACCGGGCTATCTGAGTGGGCATGTCTTAAAGCTATAGCAGTAATGCCCATAATCAAGGCATTTTTTGAATTTCCCTCCTAGTGGCAGGTCAGCAGAAGTCAGGGGTTTACTTACTCTTTAAAGAAAATACTAAACGTTAATTTGCAGGGTTCTCACCATGAATTTTTTACAGTGCCACTAGCGCAGACACATTTTAAAATGTATAACTCTCTGAGAGCTAAATTTAGTGAAGTAAAGCTAAAGTTGGGTTTGGTTGTTTGTCAGACCCGCTTTGTCAGCACACACACACAAACATATCAAACATTTCCTCACTCTCTTCCGTATTACTCCCACATTATTCGTTTAGTTCCCCTTTCTCTCTACCCCAAACGGTTAACGTGGTCAGCCATGGGTGCACACTTGACTGCTCTATGTTTTATCTGCGCATACATTCTCACATCATACATCCTTACCAGTGTCATGATGCCTATGAGCACTGACAGGTGCAAGACAAAGCATAATTTCTGTGTAATTATTAATTACGTTTCTGGGGGGTTTGTTTTAGGATTTCCTTTGCAAAATATAGGACTCCATCAGTCGCAGAAACTATCGTCACAGCAATGAGCACACACATGAACCTGCACACACACCCAGCGCTCCAGCAGGCAGAACACAAACATACATGACAAATATTTCCACACTCACTGTGATTATGGGTTATTTTGAATCATTATTACGTTTCTGGAGGGTTCATTTTAGGATTTCATTTGGAAAATGTATTTTTTTGACATAAGTGTTGTTTTCATCTTCACTATTCTGTACAATAGGCGACCGACCGTTTTGCCCGCATTACGTTGTTCAGAAAGTTTAGTGCGCTTAGCAAATAGTAGTGTGAAAGCGGACCAGACAAAATTAAAATGCAACAATGTTTCAGATTCACGCCAGAACCACACCGAGTTCACTGGACTGTGACAGAACCCCAACCCTGAATACAGTAGTTTCCTTGTGAGGTGCGATGGAAGCACAGATGCAGACAGTTGGACAAGTAGCATCCAGCTGCAGCCCCTGAGCGGGAACCATTGAATGGACACAAGCCTCTGGCAGGACAAAAGTGCTACAGCCTCCACTTTTCTGGCAAATTTGGGCAACTTTGCAATACCTTCCTTTTTACTAACCCTAACCCTTCCTGGCTATGCTTACCTTTCTTCATTACTAACCTAAACCCCAACCACCTCCACTTCCTGGCTAAATTGGAGGTTTTATTGAAAAATTGCTGCACGGTATAGTAGCAAACGCTATGTTAACGTCACTTCCGTCTTTCCAGGGGCTTCCGCTCTGGGGCTGCAGCTGGATAGTATTGGTTGGAACATGTTCTCCCCTCACCTGCTTTTTAGACCTACGGAGGGGCGGGGCTTAGTCATCGTTAGTTTGCAGTGAAGTGCGGGATCCTCATTGTGCACAGGTTTCTGCTACATGTGTGTCCAAGACCAAGCAAAACCTTTCAACTCATCAATGTCACCGTCTTTCAGCTGCTACTTAAACTCAGATGATGTCCACTCACCTTTACCAACCTTTCCCTCCAACGGGTCCTTTCTGAAGTGAATGCCGTGCACGTCTACGTGCGCCTCCCCTCCGGCATTTACGGCCCAGATAACCCTCTCTGCGAGGCTGAGACCACCGCCGTCCGCCCAGCACTGCTCAGAGAGCAGCGACAGCACAGCTGCGACCAGCCCGGCAACGAGCAGCGCCGTGACCCGCTGCATTGCCTCTCACCGCCTGGTCCTGTACAGAGACATGGACATGTAGGGTCTCGGTGCCGGCATGCCACATTCAATGACAGAGTTACAATGGCACACCCACGGTTGATAGCAGACACAAAATGCTAAAGAGCAAGACGCGAGACATGATATATTGAGTTAGCTGCGATGCTAACGTTACCGGTAGAAGCATGTGTGCACGAAGCCGGAAAATGACAGTCGAACGAGTAACAAAATCGTCATCAATAGACGTTCATGACATACATTGTATTAAAAGGCAAAATACAAAATAATGGCAAATAACATCGGGTAGTTTGGCTAAGCTAACTCTCAAGTCAACCTACCTGTCTAACCAGAAATTCTTGGTCAATGAGAACCTAGTGTTTTAGATGTACTGGATACACTATTAAATTGTGGCACACTTCCGGGTTTCTTGGCTGTGGCTTTTAGCACAGACGTGGCCAAATGACATAGGATAGAGAAGTTACTTTTCGAATGACTAATCAGTGCACAAATTTACAGTTGTTTAACAATTGTTGTTCAAACCGTATGTGCTTAATTATTCAAGTGAGATTTTACATATAATACAGCCGTCTGAGCATTTTAGAGATCCAGAAAATCCAGTGTCTCGGTTTATAAATGTAATATACTTTTCAAACAAACTAGGAATTTCATACAGTTTTGCATGAATATAAAATTCTTAAATAATTAAATTAATTACGTTATTTTCCTGTTTAAAAAGAAGCTAACAGCCTCACAGTTAAACGCAGGAAGACAGCCGCCAGTCAACACGAATACCAGCTGAATTGTAACACCTAATAATGCAAACGCCTCTTACCGTCTTCTCCTTCCACAAATATATCCAACCCGACGTCCTGCCAACGTGCGCGGTTATTTCAGCTTGCCACAGTCTTACCGGGTGCTTTCAGGCTAACCAGTCAAACCACCGTGTGCAGAGGGTCCCAGTCTCTCTGCTGGTTACGGACTTCCACGCTGACTTTCATTCAATGAGTTCATCCACTTCCACGTTTTCTCACCAGCTACAGCAGCTGCTGACAGTGTGCAGAGGCGGATCCGGCTTACCTAACATAACGTTTCTTACGTAGTGAGTGACAGACGCCGTCGCCAATCGCAGCGCCTGGAACAATCACACACAGTTTGTGAAAGGGAGCATCAATGTTGTAGAAAGCAAGTTTAGCATTTCATGATTTTAAAGCCTCCTTTAAGCACACAAGGAGGACAGTCAAAACCTACAGTTTTAAATCACTTTCTGGCAGAGGTGCTCAACTTCAAAGTAATACTCTTCGTTAAAAACTACTTAAAGTAGTGCAGTTAAATATCACTTTAGTGAAAGTACTGAAGTAGTTGCATAAAATTACCTAAGTAATAAAACTGATTTAAAATCTCGAACATAATTTTCATCAATATAATTGAAAATAGTGATGCACACTGTGTTACATGTATATATTAATGCATTGAATTTTATATAGTGTTTTATCATAGACACTCAAAGTGCTTTTAAAAATTAGGGTATTATTCTTTCATTCCACACTTAGTGGTGGTAAGCTATTATTGTAGCCACAGCTGCCCTGGAGCAGACTTACAGAAGCGAGGCTGCCATAGTGCACCATCGGCCCCTCCGACCACCACCAACACACTACATTCACACTAGGCAATGTGGATTAGGCCCATGACAGATACCACTGGAGTGATTGTCCCCCATTGTGGCACCTGGAACTCTCAGGGGTCTCCCATCCAACTACTAACCAGATCTAGACCTGCTTAGCTTCCAAGATCTACCTAGATCAGGCAATGACAGGCTGTACAGTATGTATATAGTACTCTAGTACTTATGCAGTCATTTCCTTTTCCATTATTTACTGGTGTGGTAACCTAACCTGGGTAACAAGGACAATAATTCCCTTAGAAAAAATGTTAAAGTGGCCTCTGCAGGGGTTAAATCTCACAATATAGAGGACTTTTTTAATACATTGATGATTAATAAAAAGCAAGGTCTATTCTTACGTAGGTTTCTCATTTCCTTAATCCAGAATATTTCTCGCTTCCGGCCTACACCTGGCTGTACCCCAGGATAAAATATAGGTACCAGGTCCCCTTTGTGACTACCTCTATTCAAGCCATAAAAGCTAAGGAAATGAGGAGGTAACACTTTGTTATTGCCGCTGCTATCTGATTGTACCAACTGACTTTATGTGACATAATTTGCTGCTCATGCTTTTGTGTTTCATGTTTTGTTTATGTTAATTTAATACTGTGAATATATGGTTAACTGCTGCACACCAAATTGCCTTTCAAGAGAATAAGTGAAATGAAGTGGTGTTTGATGAAGTAGCATAACATTTAGGTTTGCATTTAATAAAACTACATGAAACCAACCAAATCACCATTATTGACAGAATGAAAAAAGAAAGAGCTGTCTAAGTTTAGAAAACGTACCTTGAAAAGTTTTTTACTACAAAATGCATTTAAAAGGACAATTTTTATTTTTTGAAAATGTAAGTATACGAAATCAGTGTATAATAACAATTACAAAAAAAAAAGGTGCATTGGAAATTATGTACCTTTTTTATTTGTAGTCTTTACTCTGCTGCATGAATATTTACATGTCATCCATTCATCTATTTTCTGACACACGCTCCTTTTTTCATGGTCGAAGGGATCTGCTGGTGTCTATCTCTACCTCTCATTGGGCATTAGGTGGGGGTACATCCTGGACAGGGTGCCAATCCATCACAGGGCACACACAGAAAACCACTCACGCTCACATTCACTACTATGGGAAATTTAGAGACTCCAATCAACCTAGTATTTTTGGATTGCAAAAGGAAGCCGGAATACTCAGAGAAAACCCACACAAGCACAGGGAGAGCATGCAAACTCCACACAGAAAGGACCGAAGTGTCCACCCTAGGGCTTGATCCCAGGACGTTTCAAAGAAGCGCAAAATATTTTTCTCAAGTTGAAAAAAATGCCCGCAACCCACTGAAAACTGGCTTGATATTTGCTTTTGGATCCTGATCCACAAAAACAACTCTACAACAAATGCACTCAGAGACAAAATTCTATACTTGCTATGGAATGAGCAATGAAAACCACTATGCTGACATGACAAAAATGGTTTAACTTTGGTCTCAGGACAAATGTTGTTTGTAGGCAAAATGCTTTTTAATTTGTTGTAATTTAAAAATGAAATATTTTTGAAACATACAGGCTAGTTTCAGTATAATTTCTACTAACAACAATTTATTTTAAAGTGCAGAGAAAATGTTACCTTCAGTACCAGGTAATCTTTGAAAGCTAAATTAAAAGTCTGCACAAAACTTGCCTTAATTGTAAATACTTAGAGATTTTTATAATGATTAAGTCTCAACCATGTCCTTATTTTTTTTCTTTTCACCTCATGTTAAAGGTTGATGTGCAAAGTAGTTTTGTGCTAAATAGGCTCAATCTGCTAACGGTACTACTATGCAGTTGTACTGTATTTGTATTTTTTGCTGCAGGCCTATACTTTGGCCAGATCTGGATGAATAGAGACTATTGTTTAAAAAAAATACATCAGTTCTAGTGTATTCTTGAAGTATTTGACACTTGTTCTTTATGAAAATGTTACCACCCCCGTGATTCCGGTGAGGTATGGTCCGACTCCAGTCCAATCAGAATAGTCCAACACACAAGGAGCTGCGGGGAACTGGTTAAAAGAAATTAAAGATATCGTTGCTATGGCAACAGCAATAGACCCCAACTGGTGAATGATGTGATTGCTTTTATCCTCGACATTGCAAGGTTGAATATAGAGAAAATTGTCAATCACAAATGTAAAGCTATACGCTCAGAATAATTACATCAACTAAGTAACAATGTTTTAAATTGGCAAAGCTGTGCAAATGTTTGCCAGCAACAATAAGTCATTCAGCAGAGGACAAGTGGAGCGGAGGCAGTGGAGTGGGTGTTTCTTTTCTTGTCATGATTTTGTGGGCTTTCTGGATGAACAGCTCTCAAAGTGAACACATCATGTTTACACTTCAAAAGTTTTTCTATGGCCTTTGACTATGAAACAGATCAAGATAAGGTTGATTAAAAAGACACATTTGTGAGAGCACACACTGGAGTGGCCTTTGATCATGTTAATTTGCTAGCACAATTAAATAAGAGGACTTAAACAGGGATAGAGCTGCAGTGCTGATGCTAAAAACATTTACAATCTGCATTTGTCCATCCATCCATATACCCATCCTAGATTGTATGGGACTTGCTGACCCTCGGGGAAAAGATGCCAACAAATTCCAAATAAAAAAACTGGATATAAGACCATGTGTAACAGTGATGCACACTTTAAAGACAAACTACACCAAAAATGTGTTGTTACTGCTGTCCATTTTAATTTTTTTCAAAATAACCAACAAATGTACATTCCCTGTTATAAGCACTTGTTTTCCTTGGCAACTATGACCAAAATAAATTAGGCTCAGATGTAAACATCTTTATATTCTACAGTTATCCTTAAATATATTCTTTCTTTCACTGTCAAATGTTAATAAACTCTTTGGCATGCATAAAAATCTCTATGACAACACATATGTGAGGACAGTGTCATAACTGGGACAGACATGAAATGCAAATACAATTCTATCACAGGTGGATACAGTTTACTTATGCCAGCCTCTCCTTTACCTCAGACAGGTTGTAATATTTCCAAATATAGACACACCCATTTTGACATTAAATCCAATGGGAAATAAAAGCTGTGAATGTAATGCAAGTCTGTTTTCTGCACATTCTGCAAGATAGTGATCTTACTGTATGTCAGTGAGCACTTTGAATCTCTGGTTTTATAGTCCTAAACCTGTAGGTTGGTGGAGCTCCCCCCTCTAAACTGATTCCTAAACTGCCCTTCATCACTTGAAAGACATATGAAAGATGTTTGGAGGTTACTTGCAAATTAATTTTTTTCCCCTGCACAGTGAAAAATCACATATGGTCACACAGGTTGTTCCGCATGCATATTCTCATATGACAAGGACTGTGTGAAGATGGGGTGAAATATTAAACAGTGCACTCAGAATTTATTTTCTACAGATATCGAGTCTTCCATTCTGACATTATTGAACACCAAAGGCAACATTTCTACACTTAGACGATACAAAACACCAGCCAACTAGTCAAAAACATAAATTACAAAATTGTAAGATAAGCTACAGCAAAATTCCTCTCAGTAGAACTGAAGAGATTTTAGGAAGAACACTTAATGACTGAAAGTGTGAGGCGGCTCCAGCTTGATAACATTCAAGAAGTTTTAATTCCAGTCACATATAGATAAGGATGGCTCAGAAGATTTCAGCATGTCCTTAGGTGTGCTGGGGAGCAAAGGACACAGCTTCACATTCAGGACCAATCGCTGTGAAATTACTAACGGGACATCATTCTTACAAATTCTGTGAAAAAATACCAAAAAAACCCCACAAAATCAGAATTCAATTCAACACTTTGTGAACAGTATCTTGTTTACTTGAATGATATGTGAAAATTCAAAATACCTTCAAAGTCAACAAGTCCATCTCCATTCAAGTCCACATCCCGTAGGATATCTTCTACTTCTTTAAGACCAACCTGGAAACAAAATATCATAAAAGCATAGGTTATCTGGTTACATTGGTTGACCCTATTCTCCCTCAAGCCTTTTTAGGTTGTCTTACTTGTTGGCCCAACAGCTTTCTCATTGCATCTCTCAGCTCTGATGTGCTAATGGCACCATCTCCATTTGTGTCGAACTGGAAACCAAAGACATGAAGAAACATGTAGAGTTACTCTTAAGAAGTGAGCACAGCAGCAATGTCTCTTATCTTGAAGCCAGACACAGAAGCCTACTTTTCAGCCCTTATGGGAATTTGCATATTCTTCCCTAGTGGCAATTGGTTTTGTGAGGCGTTGTGAGGGGTTTGGATGGCATTACTGTGTAAATCTTTCATAAACATCTCCAATTACACATTTATAAATACTCTTATTGCTGATGATCCACAATCATATAAGTGTAAACATAACCCTCTGTAGTGATATAGAAATGTGGAATGAGCAATGCACAAGTTATTGTTTTATTGTATTTTCTGTTCTATTTGAGTTTGGCAACTCCATCTATCCATTCTCCACCCGCTTGCACCTTTTCAGGGTTGCCTATCTTTTTTTTTTAATTTGTTCATGGTAGTTTCTCTAAAACAGCAGTAAAAGAGCAAAGATAAACTAATAATACCAAAAGCAACCAATAACAAAGAACTGAGGGAACATCTTGTAAATTATGTGATAAATGTGATGATTATGATTAGGTGTCCATTGTAAGCCGTGGCCTCAAGAAGTTTGAGGACCTCAATAGGCTACCTTTAGTCTGCACTATCAGCATATTCAGGTATGGAAAATAGATTGATGTAAAAAATTAAAGCAAACATGAGGTAAAACATTTTGCCGATAAAGCCTGAATAATTCTTACCTCTCTAAATGCATCTTTTAGCTCCTTAATTCCGATCATGTCTGCAGTTTCAGCGAGGAGTTTTGGACCCATCAACTCCACAAAATCTTCAAAATCAACATGTCCGCCCACTTATGGAAAAAACAACAAATGTCAAAAATAATAGAACGTGTAAAAGTCAGAAATGTGCAATGCAATTGAGTCCTACAGTTCATGTTTATCCGCTGGCTCAGTTCAATCAGCTCCATTTCAGTGGGCATGTACCCCATGGTTCGCATGCAGTTTCCCAAATCTTTACAGCTGATGAAACCATCTTTGTCTTTGTCAAACTCTTTGAACGCATCCCGCAACTCTGTTGTTACATAAATAACAACATGCTGTTAAGATTGTCAAACAAACTAGTTTATAGAGTAACTTGTTGAAAATGTTACTGTTGAATTGTCTTGAAGGATTACAAAATTAATCCTAAAAAACCTTTGTATTTTGATCAAAATATTAACCAAACATTTACCATCCATTTCTTCTGGCCGAAGCTGTCGATCCTGGAGAAAAGAAAACAAAAAACAAAACATGAGTACAAGTCAAAATTCATTGGATGCAGTCATCTTGTTTATGTCTGTCAATATCCATATGTAGACATACCTCAAATAATCTTAGACCTGGAGAACTGCCCAACTCTAAGTAAAGACTCTCTTGAATGCTTGCAGTGCACTGAAACAATTTCCTATAGTATGAACACAAGTTCTGAAGGGCTGATTCCTGTAAAGCACATCCGGGAACCATAAACTTTGTGTTTGCAAAAGAATGCAACTGTTTCTATTTTTTTCCCTTGGAAGGTTGCGATGAGCAAAACCTTTAAAGGGCAAACAGAGAGCTAGACATATCCCAGAGCCATCATGGGTTAATAACAGGACTAGTAAAAAGTCTAAACACAACACAGAGTGCAGACGTCAGAACTGAAAAAGGATCTGGCCGGAACCAGGGTCAATAAAAACACAGCAGCAGAATAGTATTAGAATTTCATCAAATAATACAACCAATTTATTACTGTTCGATGATTTCCGATGGAAATCTAGCTATTTATACTTGATCATTTATAATGTAAATGATCATAACCAATGACAATGAAGCGTAGAGGAGCAGTATGAGTAGTGGACTATCAAAATGTTTTATAAACAGTATAGTGTCCATAATTAATCAAATTGGGGAGCCTATTTGGTTTCATACCAAAAAACTGTCCCCAGGGGACTCGAGGGGTACTGGGTAAGGGTGGGTCATATGGCACAAACAACAGTGAGAACCCGTTTCCTGACTTGAAGGCATGGGTAAGCAACCTTCTCACTGACCAGGGTAAACCCAAACATACAGGGCAGACAGAGAGTCTAAGGTGTCCCAAAAAGCCCACCCTGGTCTTCTTAGTCTCACCTAAAGCAACTCAAGAAAAGGAGAAAGTACAGCCCATCTAAACAACTTTAGTTCTAGAGCCGATGCTATTTGGAGCTGAGACCGACTGGTCAGTAAAGGCCAAAACATACTCGGAACGGAACGTTAGCGAAGCGGACTCTGCTCGGACTGTCCACAATCCTCTGAGCTTTCATACTCGTTTTTTTTTCCTTTTTTGTGATAATTTTTTTGTTTTTTCCATAGTTCATACCATAGGAAACAATAAAGAGCTAGCAGTTCTTTACATACTGGGTACGGGCATGTGGTCGCAATCACACTGAGTAGCCATTGTTTCTGTACATATCACCCCATCTCTCCCCACACCCTCCCATGCATCTCCACAGAATGCAGCCAAGGCTTAAGAACACTCAGAAGAAAAAGGAAAACATAAACTAAATAAATGAAGAAATAAATAAATAAAAAATGAACTAAAATTTAAAGCCAAAATAAAACCAGGCCAGACCTGCTTAGCTTCTGATACCTAACGAGATCGGGCAATGACAGGTCATCACGGTTTTCCTGCATCCTTGTCTGACCCTGCATCACCAAGGATAATTATGCCTTGCTAGCACTCAAATGCCTTTACCAGGTTAGGTGGGGGTACGAGGGATTTTTTAAATTTTCTAAATGAAAGATTTTTAAAACTGCTTTGACAAAGCATAAAACCTTGTCTCACAGCCTTCATCACAATCATAACTAAAGCAAGCAGATTACTCAGTAGGTTTACCGTAAATTCAGCAGTCCCTTAACTCTAACTGCTTGTGTTGTATGTCGCTTTATAATATAAAAGTGTCTGCTTAAGGAAATTATAAATAAACAATGCCAAAAAGGCTCCACATTTTAGTGAGACAATTTTGAGAGTTTAGTACAACAAATGCTCCAGATAAGAAGAAGCAGAACAAATCCATTCCATTGAAGCAAAAGAGATAATTTAATTCAGCCCCTGTTTGAAGCAACACTTTTCTTTTGCAAAAAATATGCCTTTCCTAAGTGCATGATATGCAAAGGAGTGTATGCTTTGTATATTTTTCACATGTACTGTATGCAAGGGCAGTTGAGCAAGTGGTTGCACATACACTTTGGTTTCTGTCAGTTGAAGGTTCTGGGATCAAAGTTAGGGTTTTTCTATGTTTAATGTCCAGCTTTATTTTATTTCCTCATTTACTTTGTAAGTAATCTGCTCAGTTATGTTTCTGCTTTGGGGTCTGGGTTAAATCTTGTCAGTACGTAAGTGCCGAGAGACTGAGTGTGTGTACATCAGTCAGATGGGTGGTGCTGGATCCTTCACAAAACTGTGTGTATTAACGTAGTTCCGGCTGACCCAAACAGGAAGATACCAACATATGATTATCCCCCCACACATTTTTCCTCTCATCAATATATTTTAAGATGTTCAACTCCTTTAGCTGTAGCAGTATGAAACTGGTTTTCTCTTCTGTCCAGAAGTGCTCCTTTTGCTTCTTGCTCACCATTAATCTACTTCTTTTTCCCGGGAAAGGTCATAGAAGAAAAAGTGGTACATGCGCAGAATGCTTTCTTTGATTTATATCAAGATAACGTAATTGCATGCACAATTAGCTTAACTGTCACATTATCTGGGTGTTAAACGAGCTACGGACTGTCCAAACTGAGCTAATCTGTTTACGCGCATTTAAAAATCCACTAACTATCGCACTATTTATTTAATTTTCTCCAAATGCATTTTAAACACAATTGCTGAGAAGAAATTTACCAAGCGCTTATTTAGAGGAGCACAGGTTTGTTTCATATGTTACTCACAAAAGGAGCGGTATACTCAGTCTCTTCTCACTGTGACATGGATCATTTTAACAGAACTTTGTGTGAGCAAAACAGACTGGACTTGGTAATGAGTTAATAGCATGTTATCACAAATTTGTGTTTATCTTGCACAAGCATGTGTAAACTTTTTTTTTTTTTAAATTTAATGAAAGAACAACAAATGTACATGCATTAATTAAAGAGAATGTTGCAAACTTTCCACTCATCAGTCAAAACTGTTTATTTGCCATTTTGTGCGGACTGGCACCTCACACCTATACACTGTCACAAGAACTGTAAACATACTCTGAGGCAGAGAACAGGCAACTTAAGAATAAAGGTTCACAAAAAGATTTGAAGCCACCAAGACTTCAGGACAAACTGTCTTCCTTAGAAGTACTTTTGGCAGAGCATCAAATTAAAAGTAAAACCAATACCACCTAAGGATGATCTACAAGTTGTTGAGTAGTTCTCAGGATAATAAAATAACACAAAACAGTGTTTATATTTAAACCTCAAAATGAAGTCAAAGAGTGTCAGACCTGTTGCTGTGTAATAACCCTGGTACTAAACATAATAACCCTGGAACAAACTGTCACTGTGAATGTTCATGTACATAAACGTATACTATTTAATTTAAATGTTCACCTACACTACTCATCACTGCACTACTGCACTATTATTATTATTATTATTATTATTATTATTATTATTATTATTATTATTATTATTATTATTATTATTATCTTGTTATATTATTTTTATTTCGTTTTGCACATCTTAATCTAACTACTGTTCATATTTATGTTTATATTTTTTCTAGTTGATTGTTATTATTTAATGTTTACATTATTAGAGAGAGCACAGTTCACCAAGTCAAATTTGTTGTGTATATAACATACATTACATGGCCAATAGAGTTGATTCTGATTCTGAGCTGTTCTGAAAAATATTTGAGTTTATAGAACCATGTTCCTTTCTGGCCATGCTTGTCCCATTATACAATACCTGTTCAGTGCAATGTTTGAGAAGAAGAATCCTAATTAATCACAAAAAACTAAACCATAAAATGAACAACAAAGTCTAAAAACATGCTAGTAATGACAGGAATGTTTTGTGATGTTCTTACCGTTCGAAGGGGCCAGTTTAAGCAGTCTCCCAAAGAAAAAAGAGGCACTGAGCAGGACTTTTTGCCAATTATGTTTGCAGTTTGCACTCTGAAAGGAGTGTAAACTCTGGTTTCAGCAAGACCCATGAAGACTGTGGCACTAACCTGCAGCAACAGCTGATCAAAAAAAAATCTACTGTGAACTATTCTGTCGAGCACCATCTGATTTAGATGAGTACTCCTATGGGCGGTCCGCATCACCAGGCATTGACCAATTCGAATTGAGTGCAACAGAATGAGTGAGACAATACAAGTGACTAGAGGTTGAGAAACCAATGGAGAGAGAGGCCACAGAATGATGCCTGTTAAGGGATGTTTGCGATGTGTTTCAATAAACTGTCATGCAGACTAAACTGTTAGTTTTTCTGTTAACAGCACTGTGGAATCAATACAAATTCACCTCAGGATAAACAAAAGATTAAAATATAACCTTTACAATCAGGGCTCTTCACATATGCTGACATGTTTTTTCCCTTGCACCATAAAATTCAGGCAGGTTAAAGAGAACATTTATTGTCTACCCATTTTTAGTTCTAATCTTTTCCTAATCTGCAAAGACTGACTTCTCAATTTGCAGCCCTTACATTTTATATACGTTTTGCATGCGCCTCTGATCTCCTGTTCTACACCCCACATCCACTACACGAACCGTCCTCTTTAGCCTCAGACAAAGACAAGGTCAGTGTGACCTAGAAGAAGCACACATGTAGCATCAGAGTGATTATTGCCAGCCTGTTTCTTTCAGGTCTACATCTCTGATATTGCATATTGACAAAACAAAGTTATATTTTGATGTGAACAGATAATAAATAAGCATATGGTCTTTACAAGAAAGAAACCATACTTATTCTAAGGCACCTGATCACCATCTGCTCAACTGACACATATATTAGTTTTGTTGTTTAACCTCATCCTGCTACCAGAGCAATAATTGCCTATTTTCAGTGTATTGTTAAAAAGCCGTGCCAAGAACAGGATTTGTGTCTAACATTGAACTCCCTCTCCATCTACAGAGGATGTTTCATCAAAGACCTTTTACAGGTCATGCTAATTCACAGCGCTGCTTACAAACTGACTCGCGAGGGTATTTGTAGAAATGATTGAGTTCTCTCAGAAGCTTTTTTGAAACCCCAAGAGATGATCTCTTATCGGACTGATTCTGGCTTATTAAATGATTAACATGCTACTTCAACATCCTAACCAGATTCTAAACATTGTACGTGGAAGCTTATAAATTGCATCCCTATAGCTTGATTTTTGAGTTTTTTCTTTCTTTTGTATAAATAGATTTTCAGCTCAAATTAGCCTCCAACTCAAGCAGAAACACCCCTGTGATTTCTCTCTAACACACAGTGGACAGATCTCCCATCTGAATTATGCAGCAGTATGAATGTACAAGTATCATCAACATAGGAAACATGACACAGCAACTTCAATCAGAAAGGTCTTCCTGAATGAGATTATATGTGGGAGGCAGAAGCATATTTACAAAGGTTGTATAAGAAAAGGCCGTATAGGTGAAACTTTTCCCTGCTGTGAAATGGTCACTGTTTGCTAACAGCATTAAAATATTTGATATCTGGAGCTGGGCTGTTGTGTAAATACAAACCAAATATATTCTTGATTGGAAAAGAGATACTGCAAATGAAGTGTGATAGTAACAGAATGATAGTGTTGCACCAAGATATGGCAGTCAGGAGGTCACTCCTTGGCTAAGCACAGACACCTGCTGAATATATTGCACATCTAATAGTAAATAACATTTACAATAATAATTATAATCATCAAAATAATAATTAGCAGCAACCATCCAACTAATGCACACACTTTGGATATTTGGAGGTCAGTCCATCACGTAACATAAAGTAAGAAAATAACAAATCCAACACCTAAATTTTAGTTTGCAGTTAAAACCTGTCTTGCTTCTCCAATTCACCTGCAACTGATGCCTATGACATCAAGCAGCTGTGGAGAAGACATAATACCAACAAAGTATGCCTTTTGGGCATTTGACATATGTAAGAAACAACAACAAATGTTTAGGGAGAACATGCAAATGCTGTAGACATCTGACACTTTTGCCTTGAGGCAGCATCATTAACCACAGCCATGAATCAGTGGACAAAAAAATAACATTTTATGCCTGAAATAACAGGTTTTTTTTTTTTTAATTTTATTTTAATGCCTGAAATATGGTTCAAATATGTGAATACTTTAGCTTTAATGTCAAGATAAAGAACTATATGCTCTGATGCATTAATAAATCCTCTTCAAAGTATAAGCTTTTTCTTAAGTTTTAGTCCACAGACATGTCCAAGACCCACTAAGGTTCTGGGTCATACCTTTGGATTCCGACCAACCAGTTGAGAGCCACTGACCTTGAGTAGGCTATTGGAAAAATACAATGAAAGCTCATATCCCAAAATTGAACTTATTGAGTAAACGAAGCTCGTTTGGACATTGATGACATTGAGGTATCACCTGCATTTTGGGGCCTTACCTGTCCAAACAGAGAGCGGAGGATGGTGCGTAAGTGGACATCAGAGGACGCAGCGCTGGACCTCCGAGAGCGCCGAGAGGACCTGCTGGACGCCGGGAGCAGGGAACAGGAAGACGTGGACGGACTGCCGGTGTCTCTCCCTCCTTTGGGCTCGCAGAGAGGAGTTCTGTCGTTGTCGGACGCAGATGGGACCCTGGGCTGCACCTGACGGTGTGTGTGAGGTGGTTCGGGAGGACGGTCTTCCCGGGGATGTTTCCTGCGGTGGTGACGGTGTCCGGGTTTGGACCTCACTTCCATCACTTCTCGGCCTGCCTCTCTGTTCGGCTCCGTCTGAGTGGGAACTTGGCCGCGGGGGGTTTGAGACTTGCTCTTGCCCCGGGTGGCGGCAGTATCCCCGCTGTGCTGGCCACCCCCTTGTGGGGGGTAGCACAGGGGTCTCCGAGCACTGGTGTCGCCTTTAGTCAAACAGGAGGACCCTCTGGCTTTGCCGGTGGGACGATGGTGATGCTGATGCTGACTTCTCCGACTCTCCGCGATGTGCACGGACAACTGAGTCGGTCTCCGCACCGTGGAAGAGGATTTCAGTAAGGAAGTCTTGGAGTCAGATTGGGGGAAGGGGCTGCTCATGGCTGCGGTTCTGCTCCGGTTGGGCTCGGCGTGTCGTTCATCGGCATTCTCTGCCGTGTCCGCTCCATCGCAGCAGCAGCAGCAGCAGCAGCAGCAGCAGCAGCAACAGCAGCAGCAGCAGCAGCAGCAGCAGCAGCAGCAGCAGCAACAGTAGCAGCAACAACAGCAGCAGCAGCAGCAACAACAACAACAGCAACAACAGCAGCAGCAGCTACCGGGCTCAGCTCAGCACCTATGGCTCCGCTCTCACATGTCTCTGCAGAGCGTTACCTCTTCACTGATTTTAAGGTTTGTCTGTGACATCCTCTGACGTAGAGGAGCTGCATCAACAACCAACATTCAGCAAAACTACCCATAATAAATTACAATAATAGCTTGTAAATATTATAAACACAAGGCTACTATTTTCACCAATAATCTGACCTTCTTCTTCTTTTTTTCTTTTTTTTTTCAATCAAAATGTGCTGAATGATTTAATAAGAATGCATCCTTCATTGTTCACCGTATTGAAATTCTCAGCATTTTTGCCCATTTCCCCTGGGGGTGGCGGTGGGCTGCCGGCTGTAGGCGGTCCTCAACCACTAAGCCACAACTACTCCCATTCTGTATGTTATCCTACAAAATAACTGTTTATTTTTTACTCATAAAAAAAAAAAAAAAATCAAAATCCAAACACCCATCATGCCCAGCATTCGCCAAAAATAACCTTTTTTACACAGCTGATCAAACTTTAATCAACAATTCATTCATCATTGTTGTTTGCCTATTTGTTTGATTGCACAAATCTAATGAAGTCTTTCGCTACGATAATAAAAAATGACCTCAAAGCTTAGTATGGGTCTGGGTATCATTGGATAATCCCAAATTCATCTGTAAACCAAAATGAAATAACCGTTTTTCTTCCTCTCCTTTTCAAACAAAAAACAAGAAAACCGTTTTTAATCAAAAAACCATAAAACAAATCAAAATTGGCCCATTTTTTGATTGTCGTGTGTCATTTTCTCCTTTTCCCTTTTACAATTGAAAACTGAAAAACAGCAGTTTCCTTTTTCCATTCTGAACTCTGAAACAAAAAACAAAATGACGTGACAGGAGGTCACGTGGTCTGACTATTTTATTTTATTTTTTTCAGCTGACATGCGGAAGTGATCGTGTCAGAATAACAGCATAGAGGGAGAGATAATATATAAAGCAGGCACATGATCTATCACAGAGGGTGAGACGTCATCAAAAAGCCTTACAAAAGCTACATAAAGATGCATTTTTGATTTCGACATGAAATTAAGCTGATGCTCGCGACCAGCACGCACAGAGTTACAAAAAATGACCAGCAGGTGGCACTGTGGGGATACGTTTCTTCTTTACAAGCGTGATTTCATGAATGTTCACGTGTAAAAAAGATATAGTAAACACATGAGTTGGAGATTGTCTTTTTATGAACCATATGGCTTAAACAGTAATGTAATTTTGGAGCTTTTAAATAAGCTCAGAGCAGGCTTGGTTTATTTGTTGTTATTATTTAATTTTATCAGTTTTTATTTAAGTTTGCATTTCTAATAATTAAATAGCTGCTATATGATACCATAAGGCAAATCTATATACAATATAAAAAGTGCAGTGTGTTACCAGGAAGAAAACATGGGCACAATGAACATCCTAGTAAAACGTCAAAGTTACTGTAACTATCTATAGGTTTACAAGCAAAACATTTCTCCTAAATCCAACTTGCATCACAAGATCATTATCTATTGGCAATCATTAATCAAATGTATTATCATACCTGGTACATTTACAACATTTATTTTGTATTTATTTACTTTTTGTCATTATTAATGTTGTTGTTGTTGTTGTTATTATTAAATACCTGGACAAACTTAAAGGTGCCTTAATAGAGGGCATTTTTGCAGTTAGTACAGACAGTTTGAAGTCTTTATTGTGAGGTTAGGATTCTGATGGCCTGGGGAATTAAACTATTGCTGGACCTAGCAGTTCTGTGTCTGATGCTGTGGAACATGTGTCAAACTCAAGGCCCGGGGGCCAAATCCGGCCCTTTAGAGCATCAAATTCTGCCCGCAGGATAAAGTTGGAATTACAGAAAACATGAATCATTAACTTTGTCACTGTTTCATAGCTGACATATTCTGAACATTTATCTCAATTTCCTAACATTTAGCTTATGTTTCCTTCATTTGATTTGTTTTATATCATTGTTAAAAATGTGTAAACATGAAAAAAAATCTAAATAAAAAAGTTAAATCTAAATAAAAATGTTCAATCTAAATATTAAACCTAAATTTAAACATTTCATCTAAATCTAAATTCGCTGAGAGTACCGGCATGCTGAATGTCAACTCACTTTTGCCAGTGATGAAGACACCAAGGATGCAGAAGACCTTGGAGTGTGGGGTGTTTGGAGTGTGGGATTGACAGGCGTTGACCAGCCAACCTTATATAATTTAGCTTTACACTCTGTGACTGATTTTAACATTTAGGGCCTGTACTACAAAGCTAGATAAGTGAAGCCTGTCTTTATCTCCATTAGCGGGATTCACCTAACTTAACATTCTCCGTCAGACAGAAGCTGGACTAAGAAGCACAATATAAACTTATGCTGCATTTACACCGAACGCGTTTTTTGCGGCACACGCGAACAGATTACATGCAAAGTCAATGGTTTTGATGCGCTGGGAGGCGAATTATTCGCTGGTGGGGCGGCGCGGCCTGTTATTTTAACCGGGACCAGGACCAGGAAGGATTTGGTGTGGAGGAGAATCAGCGAGGAGGTGGAGCAGCAGGTAAATGTTCTCTCTGTAGTTTTCATCTTTGAAAGTCGGCAGTGAGCGAGGATAGCATTAGCTAATGATAGCATTAGCCGCTAACACCAGCTTTTTTCACTGATGGTTTATGAGAGGAAAAAATGTCAGTAGAAGCGTAGTGGGTCAGCTGCAGGAACATCCAAACGGTGGAAATACCCTGTGGTCATGTCCTTTGTCGACTCCTTTGTTTCACCGCGAGAGACAAGCAGCAACATGGGGCAGAGGGTTGAGGAAGACAGGACCGCAAAGTATGGTCAACCATCAGAGACTGGAGGTTTGTTTATCAGTGCAGACATATAGAAATATATACCAGGTTAATATTCAGGCCGTTATGCATCACAGGGCTTCTTCTAGTGGGGGGGTCTAAATCTAGTATAATGATTTAAAATGTATTGTAATGTGTTTCATATATTGTTTGCTGTCACTCAGAGGTAAACAATCAAATGAGTGATGGAGAAGGACAGGGAGGGGGAACAGATAGTGTTCAGGGAGCAGGAGATGGTGATGATGGTGCTGCCGCAGCATCTTCTGCAGAAACAAGTGCAGCCAAACCATCTGATATGAACATGACAGAAGTTGTTTTGCACTCTGTTATAAATCAAATGTATCTATAAGTGCTTGGTATATCAGTGATGACAATGTTGATCATTACCTAATTTAATGTTTAATTAAAATATATCTATGATCTTATTTAAGTAACAGTGACTTGATAATCTATTAATATATATATATAATATGTTTGTTTATTTTTAAGAAAAAAGAGCAAAGAAGAGGCCCAGCCAAGGCTCTCCAAGAGAGGTGGAGCAGCTTATCCTACAGACCTTCAGGAGACCACCTCCTCATCACCAGCTCTGACTGAGGATGAGATGTTTTTAAGAGGTCTGCTTCCTACCCTACAAAAAGTGCCACCAGAATTTAGGGAACGTTAAATTTCAAAGTTATAAACTTCTTGATTATCATCCGGAGACAATAAATTTGGAAAATTTTAATTAGGTTTTTGATTGGGCTGGATAGGCTGGGGTGGGCGGCACTCTTTGCATGGCAGGAACCACATTGTGAATAGTTTATACTAGTTTGTTTATTATGTAAGTATTATAATATTGAAGTAAATAATTTTCTTTAAAATTGAGGTATTATAATGTTAATGTACATGGTGTTCTTTCAGAATTGTTGATTAAAAACACATTTTGAAGTGTACTTTTGCTTTCTTTTTAATTTCTATCAATGCATATTAACAGCTATGTGTACATCACATCTAGGTTATATATTTTGCTCATACAATAATATATAGTTCCCTCATATTGATTCTCTATGAGACCTTTAATGCCTTAAATTAATTTCAGAGGTGAGGTTTCTGGGATTATTTCTTTCTATATAAAAATGAAGCTGAAGTTCGCTCTATAGAAGTTGGCTCTTAAAAAAGTCATTTTGGGTGTGCTGGTGCAATATGTCGAGCATGGAACAGCTCCTGCAGAGAAGTACGATGTGAAGACCTCTCGTCCATAGCTGTTAGCTGTGGTCCTGAAGGAGTCACCTGTGGCCAGATACCTGCACAGTGAACAACATAGAAAAGCTCAGATCATTGATAATGAGATATATATAATGTGGGTGTGTGTACGTGTGCATAAAGGGGGAGAGATTAAGGAGAGAACAGGCCTTATCTCCCAGAATGTGTTGCCAGATGACAATAATTAACAGTAGTGAATAACTAATGATTTATGAATTAATAATAATATATGAGTTAAAAACAATAAATATTTTTAATGAAACAAGCCTTATCTTCCAGAATAGGTCTCCAGAGGACAAAAAATAACAATAGTAAATAATTTATTATAATGATTAACTTTAATTTTAATTGTAATATATTTATGATAAAGACAATAATAAAGCAGGCCTTATCTCCCAGAACAGGTATCTCCAGAAAACAATAATTGTAATAATTCTGCTTTTAAATTCCCTTGAGATTAATATAGTATTTATCTATCTTTATTGTGTATTTGAGAGATATGTCTGATGAATCATGGCATCTTCAGTTGCTTATGAAACTTACCGGAGACAGACAGACAGTCGTTCGGCTGCAGAGATGGAGCTCCGGTAGCTAGTATCCTGCCGGGACATCCGTGGGCCAATTCGACCCAGCAGGTCGTTGAATCGGGCGCTGGTCATCCACAGGTACCGCTGGAAGCAGTCATCATCCAGGCATAGCTCCTGAAGCAGGCAGTGAAGCTCACCGAGTTGGATGTGGTGCTGGTTAACCTGGTGAAGCCAGGAAAGCCAACGTTTCTTCCTCTTCCGAGGGTAAGGAACAGTGAATTGACGGGGGTCCTCCATAGTTGATGGTGGAAACAAACAGAGCCTGGTTGTCGCCTTTTTGGGAGTCTGGTGGGCGGAGCTTCGCTTCAGACACGAATATGAAGCAAGGGAAACATTTTTTGATCCTGCGAATACTGCGGAAGGTTTCGTGCGACAGACGCGAACAGTCCCGCAGAAAACGCGTTTGGTGTGAACGCAGCATTAGTAATTTAACCCAGGTGATTTCAGACAGGGTGCATGCACGCTCCTGTGACAGGAGTGGAGATTACTGTGTCAGACCAATCACAAACACATAGACACTGTGTAGGGCAATTTACTTAACAATTGATAAACAATTCTTTAAAAATGTGAAGAATTAAAATCCATAATTCAGACCAAAAACAACAGTGTTGCTGCAGAAAAAGCAGGAACTAAGGAACACAAGCAGGAAGCTGCTGACACTGTTAATGTGTAGAAGTGTGAGATTATCCAATATGAATCCATGAGATGATAAACGGACAGCGCTCTGATCAGTTTCACTTTATTACAGCACACACATGTTTTATTCACATAGTCCTCAATTTATCACTCACACACTGGGATGAGAGCACATTGTTCCTGCTGTCATTGTCACTATATAGGATGTAGTTTATGAAGGAATGAAAGAATGAATGATCAGGGGGCCTCATTCACTGCTGGATAGTGGAGCCTGGAAGTCATGATGTGTCTATGATACAGACGGATCATTCCTTCATCTACAGCTGACTGTAGATCAGTCCATCAGCGGTAAAGGTTGTGTCGAAGTGTCTTTGGGCAAGACACCGAACCCCAAGTTGCTCCCAGTGGTTGCCTAGCTGCCTTGCATGGCAGCTCTGTCCCATTGGTGTGTGAATGTGAATACTTACTTACTGTCAGATCTGCACCACCAGGATCTTCTAACAATAGACAGCTCACTTTACAAGAGAATTGATTGGTCAGAAGGTGGGACTTTAGTACTTGCTCAGATCTTTTCCAGCACTAAAACTGGTCCTGACCAGATTAGGTGTTCACCCTAAATTACCATGGTGATTTAGCCCGGAAGGAAGTTAGTCAGCATCATGGTATAGGACAGACCGATTAAATCCCGGAAGAGGGAATCCAGATTCGTAGTACAGGCCTTTAGATTCAACATTTCTATTGAACTTTTATATTTAGATTTACCATTTATATTTAACTTTTATGTTTACACATTTTAACAATGATATAAAACATGCTGTTTTACATGAATTTGTCTAAAATGAATGAAGAATGAGCTAAATTTTCAGAATCTGTCAGTTATGAAACAGTGTCTAAGTTTTTACATTCTGCACCCAGTATCTATCCAGCAGGAATTTCACTGCCTTACGCCCTATGACTGCTGGGATTGGCTCCAGCATCCCCTGTGACCTTGTACAGGAAGAAGCAGGTATAGAAGATGAATAAGGCCAAGACTCATTGGTTATCAGGAGAAATCAGCCTATCACACTCCACCCAGCTGTAGAGGTGGTCAACATCACAAATAAGCTGATGGTGCAGTTAACAGATCATCTGGACTGGTCACACTTCATCTATGGTCTACTAAACCCAGCAGCATCTGAACTTGATGTGTGGGATGTCCACTACATTCTACTGGGGAACCATCAATCTTTATGTTCCTCTGCTTCAGCAGCTTCAGACAGGAGGTTTCTGCAGTGAGTGGTGAGGATGACACAGAAGCTCATTCATCATGTGGTCCTTTTTTTGGGAAGATGTTCCACAGCAGGGATTGTCATAGTTTAGTTAAGGGGCCAAAAATGAACCAGTTTGATCTCGAGTGGCCTGCAAATTTTAGGCATTTTTAACATTATTCTGCCTTATAAATTCAATGTAAAGTAATGGAAGTTACAAACAATATCTAATCTGTCAATTTCCTTGAGTTTTTAACTATATTTTATTCAATTTAAAATACATTTTGGAAAAGATAAAGCTTTGTTTTTCAACAATTTGTGATAAATAATGACTGCCACCATGCGATATAAGCGTGGGAAATCTCTGAGGCCTGGCAAATTTTCTGGATTTTCATTGAATTTATGTAATTGGAAGGGCTGAGATATCTACAATTGAATTATTTGGTTCTACACAATGATTCATGCTTTCTGTAATTCCCACTTTATCCTGCGGGCGACATTTGATGCTCTAAAGGGCTGGATTTGACCCCCGGGCCTTGAGTTTGGCACGTAAAGCAAGGGCGACGAGAAAGCGCATCTGCATTACCATGGCACACCCACGGTCTATGGACTACAGTGAAGTCATAAGCTTGTAGTTCCTCAATCCATCGCGCTAACTGAACTTCTGGTTCTTTGAAGTTCATTAGCCACTGTAACGCTGAGTGATCAGTCCTGACTGTGTAATGGAGACCCGCAAGGTAATACTTAAGTGAACGGCAGAAACAACAGCCAGTAACTCCCGTCTTGTGACACAGTAACGGTGCTCTGCTTTGTTAAAAGTTCTACTGTTGTATGCCACTACCTTTTCTCCACTCTGGGTCACTTGAGTTAACACTGCTGACATCTGTGTCTACAATAAATGATAAGTTGGCATCAGGGGGGACAAGGATTGGGGACTCTTCTAAGGCATTCCGAAGTGTAGTGAACATTGTCTCAAACTCCTCTGTCCAATCAAAACCTCTTTCTGTAGTTGGCGAAACAGTGGGGCTGCTATTCAGGAAAATCCCATTACAAATCTCTTGTAGTAAGATGCCAGAAACCAGAGTGGGCCACTCTTTCACTGCCTTTACCTTCTCATTCAAGGTGCCCCCACCCCCACTGAGCTTGTGACCCAGAAACGAGATTTCGTGTCTTATAAAGCAACACTTCTGGAGGTGTAACTTCAGACCTGCTTGAGCTATTCTTCCCAACACCCTTCTAAGTCCATCCAGTGTAGTCTTAAATTATGTCCCATGCACCAAGATGTTGTCTAGGTACACAACACACTCACTCTTTGGACTACTCGCCAGCACTGTGTCCATTTGTCTCTCAAACACGTCACACAAACCAAATGGCAGGACCTTAAATCGCCAGAGGCCCCCGTTTGTGATGAACGCTGTCTTTGGTCTGGTTTGGGGGCGAGCAAAACCCGCCAGTATCCACTACGGAGGTCCAATGAGCAAAACCAAGACAGCCAGACACAACATCCACTGCCTCATCAATGCGAGGCAGGGGGTAGGGATCTTTTCTGGTCACATTGTTGAGCGGCCAGAAGTCCACGCAGAAACACCATTTATCCTTTTGTTTCTTTGGGGGAATCATGATAGGATAAGCCCAAGGGCTGCTCAAAGGCTCGATTATTCCCGCCCTCTGTATTTCCCAGTGTGTTTTATCTGCCGCTGCCTGCTTTGCCAAAGGAAGCCGACAAGGTCTCATCCAAATTGGTGGAGCATCTCCTGTATCAATGTCATGTTGGATTAGATCCGTTTGACCAAATTCATCTTCTGACAACGAGAAACAGTTTTTAAATTCCATGAGAAGTCGAAAAATCAGGTCCTGCTCTATATCAGACAGTCAATCACAATTTATTTCCCAAATACCTCTAACAGCCAGCATTCGAGCATTAGGATCAGTCTTTGAAGTGGGCCCCCCTGGGTCAATGTCACATGCCACAGGACCAGCAGGGGGTGTAGGGGGTGAGGACGTCACAGGAGTAGCATCAGTCCCAAAAAGCATCCTGGCAGAGTCACAGGAGTTGCCTCTGCTTGGTTTGGCTGTGGCTTCCGCCTAAACATCTGGATGACTTCACCATCAACAAATGTGAGGGTCCCCCTCTTGATGTCCATCACACAGTCCAGAGCTCCAAGTACATTCACACCCAAAATACAGTTGTTTAGAGCAGCCACCCAGACTTGGCAACGAACCCCTTTACATCCAATGCTTAGTGACACTGCTGCTTCTCCCAGCATGGGAGCCTTTTCACTTGTGACAGTTTGGAGTATACACAGGGTTGGGAGTATGGAAACACTGTCATCGAGTCCATCTGGCCTCATTAAAGTTGCAGAGGAGGCTGTATCCACTAACGCAGAACAGCGTACCATCATGGAAACATACCAACAGTCTTTCACTCAGGTTTTTCCCAGGTTCATCACTTGCACTGGCTGGCCATCCCCTCTGTCCTGTGACCACCGGGACGACAAATAAGGGCCCTGCATTGTCCTGATCATGCGGACCCCATCCCGTTTCCCTGCTTCGTCGTGACTTGTGGGCAGCATCGTAGCAGGTGACCAGCTTTGCCACATCCCCAGCAGAGCAGCCTGCGGAGTCTGGGTTATGGATCGTCTTTTAAAATGGCCGATCGCACCAGCTGAGTCAACTCTCACTCAGTCTGATTCCTTTGGTGCCCCCTCTGACACGTTCACTGCTCTCACCCTTGGTGGTTCGGATGGTGTATTTCTGCAGGGGTCAGCATAGAGCATCTCTCTCTCTAGCCCAACTCCAGCGCTTCCTTAAGGGATCTGGGATGAGCCAGTAATGTCTGAATACGCAGCTCGGGAGGCAGCAGGGCTTGGAGGAAGTGGTTCCTTGTCAGCTCACCCTGAGTGTCAGGTGGCATGCGATGGACCAGACCCTCACTATCATTAGCAAGTTCTCTCCCAACGGTGGTTATACAGCTCAGTACGCAGCAGACTATCAGCAGAATAATGTCCAAACTGCCTCCTCAATGCCGCTACTAATGCATCATAGTCTCTCCTATCAGCAGGGCAGAGCAGTTGCAAGCTTCTAAGAGACACATAGACAGCTGAAGAACTTTCTCCTCTCTGCACCACCTGGAAACTTCTGCTAACAGTTCAAATTGGGCGTGGAAAGCATCCCAGTCAGCATGTCCATCATACCTGGGTGTCTTTATTGGTGGTGGAGCAAAACCCCGTATCTCACTTTTTCCATGTGTCTCCACAGGACAGAGCACCGTGGGGTTGGGTGTGTTTGCGCTCATCAGCTAGATGGTGGAGCCAGAGGGCTGCCTGATCGGCTAACTCCAAAGTCATTCCTCTCCCCCACCCTTTGTAGCCAGAAACGTCGGGAGCTGCGGCTCCGGGTGGATCCAAATCACCAGCCTCCTCCTCCTGCTTGAATCTGTGGGAACAGCGTGTTCTCCGCATTCTCCCTTACACCTGCCCTTTTTTTCAGCCTCCCAGGCAATCAACACGCAGAACACATATAAACAAAGACGAACATGCATGTAACAATGATGCCTTCAAAGCCATGGGAAACTACAACATCTGTTAACCATTAAATAAACTACATGTGGAGCATAACATAGGACCCAGTCCGTTACAATATGTATTTTTTTTCCTCTGATGCTCTACCCATCATTTCACAGATTTACTCACAATAAGATTAATTTGAATTGGGAGGTCTGTAGGCACACCCTACCAAAATTGGTTTTCCATGAAAAGGGTGTAACTGAACCCGTATACTTTCTTCATTCTGTATCACAAGATCAGGGAGTAATTTAGGGCTTGTAAGGGCAAAATTGGTTAATTATGTTTACTAATACATATTTACTCATATATTTACTCATATATTAACTCATATATTTACTCATAGACCTTATTATTTTTAAGGCTTTAAGTTGTAATATCATTTCTGCTGTCTCATGCTCTTTCTAAGGTCAGTTACCCGTTCTCCCATAACATAGTTTTATCTGAAGGCCAGACGCACACACACCCCAGAGTCTCACACACATACACACATCCCATACACACTCATTCACACACACACACGTGCACACACACACACACACACACACACACACACACACACACACACACACACACACACACACACACACACACACACACACACACACACACACACACTCCTACGCATGTGACTAACAGCCAGATACCAGGTGACGCCAACCCCAAGGGAAACTGCCCTCTTCTTCCCCCTCCTGTCTCTTCTTCTCTTTCTTATCTCTGATAGGGGGGAGAGGGACAGTGGGGTAGTAGTGTGTGATGTGTGTGAACAGTTGTCCAGTCTGATTTCATCCTACGGCCGGAGCGGTGTTCTCTTTTTTTGACCATCTTCCTTGTACCTTTTTTATTTAGTTTAGAATAAAACCGTTTTTATTAATTCATCATCTCTTCAGTCTGGTCTTCATCATTTACCAACGCAGAGGGTGTTTGCCAAGTTAAAGACGAGGTAACCGTAAATTTCACCGTAACACACTAACATTGTCCTTAATGTACTGTATAAGGCAACGCCTCCTCCAAATACATTTCTGTCTTAACTATATAGTGCATAACCATCAACATTGAGTTTGTTATTGTCAAAAGTACTGTCCAAATGTGTTTCAGAAAGGGAAAGTACACAAACTATTTGTATTCAGCAAAGATTCAATCTCGTAAACTTTATTTCTCAGGCTACAAATATTAATATGGGCTATATAAAACACTTTGGTGTTATGTCTTTGGTATATTCATTATATGTGTAGGCAGTGCTTAACAGTGTTTGGAATAACGGCGTTTTTTTTTTTTTGTAACGGGGTAATCTAACTCATTACTTTTTATGCCGTTACAATGCCGTAAATGCGGTGCGTTACATGCATTGATTGAATAAACTGTTATCTGAAAGCATTCCCGGCTTCTTACTCAGCTGTAGTGAGGAGGTGGGTTAAAAACAAGGTGAGCGATTATGATTGGCTTAGGCGGCGTCATGTTTCATAGTAGGTCCGACGGACCGGTATTACAGACGGACACATTTCTGGTGGATGTTTTTAACCCGCCAGAACAGAGAAGAACAGAGAAGAAGACATCGAAACACGTATGAAAGTACGTGAAAGTTAATTAGGATACTCTTATATTTTTCATATTAGGCTATCATATCATAATACCGGTCCGTCGCAAACACTTCCGTTGTGGCCATTTTGCATTCGTGTTGTGACCTTTTTGCATTCGTGTTTTTCTGTAAATGCATTCACCTGACACTTCCCAGCCACCGTAGTTTTCCGTGCGTTTCGGCTTCTCTCTCAGCTGAACGTACAGATATTAGCAGCACTTTGAGCACTGTTATCAATGTGAGCGTCTCGGCCATGACGTGTGCTAACCCCTGTGCGCGTCTGTAACACACACACGCACACACACAGAGAGAGAGAGGCACACACACACAGAGAGAGAGAGAGAGAGAGACACACAGAGAGAGAGGGACACACACACACACACCCACACAGACAGAGAGATAGACACACACACAGAGAGAGACACAGAGAGATGATTTACACATACACACACACTGTTGGACTCTATCCAGGCGTAGCGCCCCTCATTGGCCAGTTTACTGAAAGGTCACGTGATTAAGACGCTGCATACTTGTAATACGGTCTGCTATTAATACATAGATTCCCA